>NW_028322254.1:0-719166 GCF_059928025.1 Delphinapterus leucas
GCTCAACGAAATGGGCTAAACACCCTATATTCAACGCCTAGGAATACACCTGACTAGAAAGAATTTTCAAACCCATGGATTTATATGTCTCCATAAGAGAATCAAGCGTGTGTACAGCTGCATGAAGGCAGCAGAGAAAATCCGGTAAATCCCATTATCAAAATGAATTACAAAAACAAAACACAATGACAGTGAAATAGAGAGCAATTCTTAAATAATTCATTCAGGGCTTGTGATGCAACCTGGATTTACCTCATCTACACCCAGAGCTGAGTGAGACATAATGTTGGACACTTCGGGCTGATAGCATTGGTGAGGTTCGTTGAGCAAATGCAGACAATTTGAAGTCATACTGCATGGTTCCCATTCCATTGGTCCCAACTCTCCAGGTTTAAGCGATTCTTCCTTCAGCTAAAGCATGCATGGGAAACCCACAGTATGGTGCACTGTGTGACCGGGAAACGTTTTCAAATGCATCTCAGTTTTCCTCCCCTTTTACTCGGGTTCACAATTCCAGACCATTCACTAACACTCTCCCCACTTGGAGAGTCAGTGCCTTTAACTTGCTGTTTGGCACAGTTTGCAATTTCTGCACATGATGAACAGGAATAGGTAGAACCAATGAGAGACTAGCTGTAGGTGTCTGCAGGGGCAAATTTAATGCTCATTTCCCACCAGGAAGAGGAATTAACCAAAGGCTCAGCATGCCGTGCCGGAACCATATTAGGGCCTGAAGCAATCCTGCGGGTTTGCGGCAAGCTCACAAGAAAGCGATTTGAAGAAAGGAGCTCAGGGGCACTGTAATTCACAAACCTGCAGTGTTATAAATGACAGCTATCGTCCAAAAATATATTGAAGGAAGGCTGCGAAGAGGACTTGAAAGCGGGGCAGAATTGCAGGAAAACGATTTCAGGGGGTAGACTGGAATTGCATTTAAAGCATAGGAAAAGAGGCAGAACGTCGACAATGATGCACTTGGCCAAAAGGGCGTATGCGTTTTTTCCTGAATATATTCAGGAAAAAACGCATACGCCCTTTTTGGCCAACCAAGCAAGCATGTTAAAGAAATCTGCACTACAATGAAGTCTCACTGCCCCCCGATCAAAAGGGCCATCTGAAAAAAGTGTAAAATCCAGAAATGCAGCACAGGCCATGGAGAACAGGGAGCCTTGTTATGCTGATGGTTGGGATATAAATTGCCAAGAGCCACTCTGGAGAAGTGTATGGTGTTTCCTGAAACACCTAAGAAACAAAGCAACGGAGCCTACGGCACTTCCACTTATGGTCCTATAGCTTAGGGAAATTAAAATCAAAAACAAACAGCCACCCCAAAGTTTCAGACGGCTCTGTTTACAAGAACCTCGTCTACAGTACAAGTTAAATATCCCAGAAAGCGAAAAATGGATAAACAAGTTGTGGTACGTACGTACAATGGAATATCACTCACCAATGAAGTCTATGTCATCTGGCCCGTCATGGCATAATGAGTGGATTCAGGTACAATGATTCTAAGTGACATAAGTCACACAGAAAATGAAATATCATAAGATATCACTAATACACCGAATGTAATCTTGGCTATACATGAACTGAATTACAAAACAGAACAGGGTCTCAAATTTAGAAAACCAACTTATGTTTGCTTATGGGGAAAGCTGAGTTGGGGTGCTGCATAAAACCAGAGATAGAAATTAGCACAGATACCATTCCATACGTCAAATACGTAATAGACAAACCTACCCCTTGCTCAACAAAATGGGCTAAGCACCCAATATTCAACGCCTAGGAATACACCTGACTAGTAAGAATCTTCAAACCCATGGATTTATATGTCTCCATAAGAGAATCAAGCGTGTGTACAGCTGCATGAAGGCAGCAGAGAAAATCCGATAAAAACCATTATCAAAATGAATTAAAAAACAAAACACAATGACAGTGAAATAGAGAGCAATTCTTAAATAATTCATTCAGGGCTTGTGATGCAACCTGGATTTACCTCATCTACACCCAGAGCTGAGTGAGACATAAGGTTGGACACTTCGGGCTGATAGCATTGGTTAGGTTCGATGAGCAAATGAAGACCATTTGAAATCATACTGCATGGTACCCATTCCATGGGTCCCAACTCTCCAGGTTTAAGCGATTCTTCCTTCAGCTAAAACATGCATGGGAATCCCACAGTATGGTGCACCGTGTGACTGGGAAACGTTTTCAAATGCATCCCAGTTTTCGTCCCCTTTTTTTTGGGTTCACTATTCCAGACCCTTTACTAACACGCTCCCCACTTGGAGAGTCAGTGCCTTTAACCTCCTGTTTGGCACAGTTTGCAAATTCTGCACAAGATGAACAGGAATAAGGAGAACCAATGAGAGACTAGCTGTAGGTGTCTGCACGGGCAAATTTAACGCTCATTTCCCACCAGGAAGAGGAATTAACCAAAGGCTCAGCATGCCGAGCTGCAACAAGATTAGGGCCTGAAGCAATCCTGCGGGTTTGCGGCCAGCTCAAAAGAAAGCGATTTGAAGAAAGGAGCTCAGGGGCACTGTAATTCACAAACCTGCAGAGTTATAAATGACAGGTATCGTCCAAAAATATATGGAAGGAAGGCTGCGAAGAGGACTTCAAAGCGGGGCAGAATTGCAGGAAAACGATTTCAGGGGGTAGACTGGAATTGCATTTAAATCATAGGAAAAGAGGCAGAACGACGACAATGATGCACTTGGCCAAAAAGGGCGTATGCGTTTTTTCCTGAATATATTCAGGAAAAAACGCATACGCCCTTTTTGGCCAACCAAGCAAGCATGTTAAAGAAATCTGCACTACAATGAAGTCTCACTGCCCCCCGATCAAAAGGGCCATCTGAAAAAAGTGTAAAATCCAGAAAGGCAGCACAGGCCATGGAGAACAGCGAGCCTTGTTATGCTGATGGGCGGGATGTAAATTGCCAACAGCCACTCTGGAGAAGTGTATGGTGTTTCCTGGAACATCTAAAAAACAAAGCAACGGAGCCTAGGGCACTTCCCCTTATGGCCCTATAGCTTAGGAAAATTAAAATGAAAAACACACAGCCACCCAAAAGTCTCGGGCGGCTCTGTTTACAGGAACCTCGTCTACCGTACAAGTTAAATATCCCAGAATGTGAAAAATGGATAAAGAAGTTGTGGTACGTACGTACAATGGAATATCACTCAGCAATGAAATCTATGTCATCAGGCCCGTCGCGGCATAATGAGTGGATTCAGGTACGATGATTCTAAGTGAAATAAGTCACACAGAAAATGAAACATCATAAGATATCACTACTACACGGAATGTAAACTTGGCTACACATGAACTGAATTACAAAACAGAACAGGGTCTCAAATTTAGAAAACCAACTTATGCTTGCTTAAGGGGAAAGGTGAGTTTGGGTGCTGCATAAAACCAGAGATAGAAATTAGCACAGATACCTTTCCATAAGCCAAATATGTAATAGTCAAGACCTACCCCTTGCTCAACGAAATGGACTAAACACCCCATATTCAACGCCTAGGAATACACCTGACTAGTAAGAATCTTCAAACCCATGGATTTATATGTCTCCGTAAGAGAATGAACCGTGTGTACAGCGGCATGAATGCAGCAGAGAAAATCCTATAAATCCCATTATCAAAATGAATTACACAAACAAAACCCAAGGACAGTGAAAGAGACAGCAATTCTTAAATAATTCATTCAGGGCTTGTGATGCAACCTGGATTTACCACATCTACACCCAGAGCTGAGTGAGACATAAGGTTGGGCACTTCGGGCTGATAGCATTGGTGAGGTTCGATGAGCAAATGCAGACCCTTTGAAGTCATACAGCATGGTACCCATTCCATGGGTCCCAACTCTCCAAGTTTAAGGGATTCTTCCTTCAGCTAAAACATGCATGGGAAACCCACAATATGGTGCACCGTGTGACTGGCAAACGTTTTCAAATGCATCTCAGTTTTCGTCCCCTTTTACTCGGGTTCACCATTCCAGACCCTTTACGAACACTCTCCCCACTTGGAGAGTCAGTGCCTTTAAACTCCTGTTGGGCAGAGTTTGCAATTTCTGCGCAAGATGAAAAGGAATAGGGAGAACCAATGAGAGACTAGCTGTAGGTGTCTGCACGGGCAAATTTAACGCTCATTTCCCACCAGGAAGAGGAATTAACCAAAGGCTCAGCATGCCGTGCCGGAACCAGATTAGGGCCTGAGGCAATCCTGTGGGTTTGCGGCCAGCTCACAAGATAGCGAGTTGAAGAAAGGAGCTCAGGGGCACTGTAACTCACAAACCTGCAGAGTTATAAATGACAGCTATCGTCCAAAAATATATTGAAGGAAGGCTGCAAAGACGACTTGTAAGCGGGACAGATTTGCAGGAAAACGATTTCAGGGGGTAGACGGGAATTGCATTTAAAGCATAGGAAAAGAGGCAGAACGTCGACAATGATGCTCTTGGCCAAAAAGGGCGTATGCGTTTTTTCCTGAATATATTCAGGAAAAAACGCATACGCCCTTTTTGGCCAACCAAGCAAGCATGTTAAAGAAATCTGCACTACAATGAAGTCTCACTGCCCCCCGGTCAAAAGGGCCATCTGAAAAATGTGTAAAATCCAGAAAGGCAGCACAGGCCATGGAGAACCGGGAGCCTTGTTATGCTGATGGGCGGGATGTAAATTGCCAACAGCCACTCTGGAGAAGTGTATGGTGTTTCCCGGAACACCGAAAAAACAAAGCTACGGAGCCTACGGCACTTCCACTTATGGTCCTATAGCTTAGGGAAATTAAAATCAAAAACACACAGCCACCCCAAAGTGTCGGACGGCTCTGTTTACAAGAACCTCGTCTATGGTACAAGTTAAATATCCCAGAATGTGAAAAATGGATAAAGAAGTTGTGGTACGTACGTACAATGGAATATCACTCAGCAATGAAATCTATGTCATCAGGCCCGTCGCGGCATAATGAGTGGATTCAGATACGATGATTCTACGTGAAATAAGTCACACAGAAAATGAAACATCGTAAGATATCACTACTACACGGAATGTAAACTTGGCTACACATGAACTGAATTACAAAACAGAACAGGGTCTCAAATTTAGAAAACCAACTTATGCTTGCTTAAGGGGAAAGGTGAGTGGGGGTGCTGCATAAAACCAGAGATAGAAATTAGCACAGATACTTTTCCATAAGCCAAATATGTAATAGTCAAGACCTACCCCTTGCTCAACGAAATGGACTAAACACCCCATATTCAACGCCTAGGAATACACCTGACTAGTAAGAATCTTCAAACCCATGGATTTATATGTCTCTGTAAGAGAATGAAGCGTGTGTACAGCAGCATGAATGCAGCAGAGAAAATCCGATAAATCCCATTATCAAAATGAATTACACAAACAAAACCCAAGGACAGTGAAATAGAGAGCAATTCTTAAATAATTCATTCAGGGCTTGTGATGCAACCTGGATTTACCACATCTACACCCAGAGCTGAGTGAGACATAAGGTTGGGCACTTCGGGCTGATAGCATTGGTGAGGTTCGATGAGCAAATGCAGACCCTTTGAAGTCATACAGCATGGTACACATTCCATGGGTCCCAACTCTCCAAGTTTAAGGGATTCTTCCTTCAGCTAAAACATGCATGGGAAACCCACAGTATGGTGCACCGTGTGACTGGCAAACGTTTTCAAATGCATCTCAGTTTTCGTCCCCTTTTACTCGGGTTCACCATTCCAGACCCTTTACGAACACTCTCCCCACTTGGAGAGTCAGTGCCTTTAACCTCCTGTTGGGCACAGTTTGCAATTTCTGCGCAAGATGAAAAGGAATAGGGAGAACCAATGAGAGACTAGCTGTAGGTGTCTGCACGGGCAAATTTAACGCTCATTTCCCAACAGGAAGAGGAATTAACCAAAGGCTCAGCATGCCGTGCCGGAACCAGATTAGGGCCTGAAGCAATCCTGCGGATTTGCGGCCAGCTCACAAGATAGCGAGTTGAAGAAAGGAGCTCAGGGGCACTGTAACTCACAAACCTGCAGAGTTATAAATGACAGCTATCGTCCAAAAATATATTGAAGGAAGGCTGCGAAGACGACTTGTAAGCGGGACAGATTTGCAGGAAAACGATTTCAGGGGGTAGACGGGAATTGCATTTAAAGCATAGGAAAAGAGGCAGAACGTCGACAATGATGCTCTTGGCCAAAAAGGGCGTATGCGTTTTTTCCTGAATATATTCAGGAAAAAACGCATACGCCCTTTTTGGCCAACCAAGCAGGCATGTGAAAGAAATGTGCACTTCAATGAAGTCTCACTGCCCCCCGGTCAAAAGGGCCATCAGAAAAAAGTGTAAAATCCAGAAAGGCAGCACAGGCCATGGAGAACAGCGAGCCTTGTTATGCTGATGGGCGGGATGTAAATTGCCAACAGCCAGTCTGGAAAAGAGTATGGTGTTTCCTGGAACATCTAAAAAACAAAGCAACGGAGCCTACGGCACTTCCCCTTATGGTCCTATAGCTTAGGAAAATTAAAATCAAAAACACACAGCCACCCAAAAGTCTCGGGCGGCTCTGTTTACAAGAACCTCGTCTACCGTACAAGTTAAATATCCCAGAATGTGAAAAATGGATAAAGAAATTGTGGTACGTACGTACAATGGAATATCACACAGCAATGAAATCTATGTCATCAGGCCCGTTGCGGCATAATGAGGGGATTCAGGTACGATGATTCTAAGTGAAATAAGTCACACAGAAAATGAAACATCATAAGATATCACTACTACACGGAATGTAAACTTGGCTACACATGAACTGAATTACAAAACAGAACAGGGTCTCAAATTTAGAAAACCAACTTATGCTTGCTTATGGGGAAAGGTGAGTTGGGGTGCTGCATAAAACCAGAGATAGAAATTAGCACAGATACCTTTCCATAAGCCAAATATGTAATACTCAAGACCTATCACTTGCTCAACGAAATGGACTAAACACCCCATATTCAACGCCTAGGAATACACCTGACTAGTAAGAATCTTCAAACCCATGGATTTATATGTCTCCGTAAGAGAATGAAGCGTGTGTACAGCGACATGAATGCAGCAGAGAAAATCCGATAAATCCCATTACCAAATGAATTACACAAACAAAACCCAAGGACAGTGAAATAGAGAGCAATTCTTAAATAATTCATTCAGGGCTTGTGATGCAACCTGGATTTACCACATCTACACCCAGAGCTGAGTGAGACATAAGGTTGGGCACTTTGGGCTGATAGCAATGGTGAGGTTCAATGAGCAAATGCAGACCCTTTTAAGTCATACAGCATGGTACCCATTCTATGGGTCCCAACTCTCCAATTTTAAGGGATTCTTCCTTCAGCTAAAACATGCATGGGAAACCCACAGTATGATGCACCGTGTGACTGGCAAACGTTTTCAAATGCATCTCAGTTTTCGTCCCCTTTTACTCGGGTTCACCATTCCAGACCCTTTACGAACACTCTCCCCACTTGGAGAGTCAGTGCCTTTAACCTCCTGTTGGGCACAGTTTGCAATTTCTGCGCAAGATGAAAAGGAAGAGGGAGAGCGAATGAGAGACTAGCTCTAGGTGTCTGCACGGGCAAATTTAACGCTCATTTCCCACCAGGAAGAGGAATTAACCAAAGGCTCAGCATGCCGTGCCGGAACCAGATTAGGACCTGAAGCAATCTTGCGGGTTGGCAGCCACCTCACAAGATAGGGAGTTATAGAAAGGAGCTCAGGGGCACTGTAACTCACAAACCTGCAGAGTTACAAATGACAGCTATCGTCCAAAAATATATTGAAGGAAGGCTGCAAAGACGACTTGTAAGCGGGGCAGATTTGCAGGAAAACGATTTCAGGGGGCAGACGGGAATTGCATTTAAAGCATAGGAAAAGAGGCAGAACGTCGACAATGATGCTCTTGGCCAAAAAGGGCGTATGCGTTTTTTCCTGAATATATTCAGGAAAAAACGCATACGCCCTTTTTGGCCAACCAAGCAGGCATGTGAAAGAAATGTGCACTTCAATGAAGTCTCACTGCCCCCCGGTCAAAAGGGCCATCAGAAAAAAGTGTAAAATCCAGAAAGGCAGCACAGGCCATGGAGAACAGCGAGCCTTGTTATGCTGATGGGCGGGATGTAAATTGCCAACAGCCAGTCTGGAAAAGAGTATGGTGTTTCCTGGAACATCTAAAAAACAAAGCAACGGAGCCTACGGCACTTCCCCTTATGGTCCTATAGCTTAGGAAAATTAAAATCAAAAACACACAGCCACCCAAAAGTCTCGGGCGGCTCTGTTTACAAGAACCTCGTCTACCGTACAAGTTAAATATCCCAGAATGTGAAAAATGGATAAAGAAGTTGTGGTACGTACGTACAATGGAATATCACTCAGCAATGAAATCTATGTCATCAGGCCCGTCGCGGCATAATGAGTGGATTCAGGTACAATGATTCTAAGTGAAATAAGTCACACAGAAAATGAAACATCGTAAGATATCACTACTACACGGAATGTAAACTTGGCTACACATGAACTGAAGTACAAAACAGAACAGGGTCTCAAATTTAGAAAACTCAACTTATGCTTGCTTATGGGGAAAGGTGAGTTGGGGTGCTGCATAAAACCAGAGATATAAATTAGCACAGATACCTTTCCATAAGCCAAATATGTAATAGTCAAGACCTACCCCTTGCTCAACGAAATGGACTAAACACCCCATATTCAACGCCTAGGAATACACCTGACTAGTAAGAATCTTCAAACCCATGGATTTATATGTCTCTGTAAGAGAATGAAGCGTGTGTACAGCGGCATGAATGCAGCAGAGAAAATCCGATAAATCCCATTATCAAAATGAATTACACAAACAAAATCCAAGGACAGTGAAATAGAGAGCAATTCTTAAATAATTCATTCAGGGCTTGTGATGCAACCTGGATTTACCACATCTACACCCAGAGCTGAGTGAGACATAAGGTTGGGTACTTCGGGCTGATAGCATTGGTGAGGTTCGATGAGCAAATGCAGACCCTTTGAAGTCATACAGCACGGTACCCATTCCATGGGTCCCAACTCTCCAAGTTTAAGGGATTCTTCCTTCAGCTAAAACATGCATGGGAAACACACAGTATGGTGCACCGTGTGACTGGCAAACGTTTTCAAATGCATCTCAGTTTTCGTCCCCTTTTACTCGGGTTCACCATTCCAGACCCTTTACGAACACTCTCCCCACTTGGAGAGTCAGTGCCTTTAACCTCCTGTTGGGCACAGTTTGCAATTTCTGCGCAAGATGAAAAGGAATAGGGAGAACCAATGAGAGACTAGCTGTAGGTGTCTGCACGGGCAAATTTAACGCTCATTTCCCACCAGGAAGAGGAATTAACCAAAGGCTCAGCATGCCGTGCCGGAACCAGATTAGGGCCTGAGGCAATCCTGCGGATTTGCGGCCAGCTCACAAGATAGCGAGTTGAAGAAAGGAGCTCAGGGGCACTGTAACTCACAAACCTGCAGAGTTATAAATGACAGCTGTCGTCCAAAAATATATTGAAGGAAGGCTGTGAAGACGACTTGTAAGCGGGACAGATTTGCAGGAAAACGATTTCAGGGGGTAGACGGGAATTGCATTTAAAGCATAGGAAAAGAGGCAGAACGTCGACAATGATGCTCTTGGCCAAAAAGGGCGTATGCGTTTTTTCCTGAATATATTCAGGAAAAAACGCATACGCCCTTTTTGGCCAACCAAGCAAGCATGTTAAAGAAATCTGCACTACAATGAAGTCTCACTGCCCCCCGGTCAAAAGGGCCATCTGAAAAAAGTGTAAAATCCAGAAATGCAGCACAGGCCATGGAGAACCGGGAGCCTTGTTATGCTGATGGGCGGGATGTAAATTGCCAACAGCCAGTCTGGAGAAGTGTATGGTGTTTCCCGGAACACCGAAAAAACAAAGCTATGGAGCCTACGGCACTTCCACTTATGGTCCTATAGCTTAGGGAAATTAAAATCAAAAACACACAGCCACCCCAAAGTGTCGGACGGCTCTGTTTACAAGAACCTCGTCTACGGTACAAGTTAAATATCCCAGAATGTGAAAAATGGATAAAGAAGTTGTGGTACGTACGTACAATGGAATATCACTCAGCAATGAAATCTATGTCATCAGGCCCGTCGCGGCATAATGAGTGGATTCAGGTACGATGATTCTACGTGAAATAAGTCACACAGAAAATGAAACATCATAAGATATCACTACTACACGGAATGTAAACTTGGCTACACATGAACTGAATTACAAAACAGAACAGGGTCTCAAATTTAGAAAACCAACTTATGCTTGCTTAAGGGGAAAGGTGAGTTGGGGTGCTGCATAAAACCAGAGATATAAATTAGCACAGATACCTTTCCATAAGCCAAATATGTAATAGCCAA
Organism: Delphinapterus leucas; assembly: GCF_059928025.1. NCBI lineage: Eukaryota > Metazoa > Chordata > Mammalia > Artiodactyla > Monodontidae > Delphinapterus > Delphinapterus leucas. The sequence continues at coordinate 10,468 of NW_028322254.1, forward strand.
GACCTACCCCTTGCTCAACGAAATGGACTAAACACCCCATATTCAACGCCTAGGAATACACCTGACTAGTAAGAATCTTCAAACCCATGGATTTATATGTCTCCGTAAGAGAATGAAGCGTGTGTACAGCGGCATGAATGCAGCAGAGAAAATCCGATAAATCCCATTATCAAAATGAATTACACAAACAAAACCCAAGGACAGTGAAATAGAGAGCAATTCTTAAATAATTCATTCAGGGCTTGTGATGCAACCTGGATTTACCACATCTACACCCAGAGCTGAGTGAGACATAAGGTTGGGCACTTCGGGCTGATAGCATTGGTGAGGTTCGATGAGCAAATGCAGACCCTTTGAAGTCATACAGCATGGTACCCATTCCATGGGTCCCAACTCTCCAAGTTTAAGGGATTCTTCCTTCAGCTAAAACATGCATGGGAAACCCACAGTATGGTGCACCGTGTGACTGGCAAACGTTTTCAAATGCATCTCAGTTTTCGTCCCCTTTTACTCGGGTTCACCATTCCAGACCCTTTACGAACACTCTCCCCACTTGGAGAGTCAGTGCCTTTAACCTCCTGTTGGGCACAGTTTGCAATATCTGCGCAAGATGAAAAGGAATAGGGAGAACCAATGAGAGACTAGCTGTAGGTGTCTGCACGGGCAAATTTAACGCTCATTTCCCACCAGGAAGAGGAATTAACCAAAGGCTCAGCATGCCGTGCCGGAACCAGATTAGGGCCTGAAGCAATCCTGCGGATTTGCGGCCAGCTCACAAGATAGCGAGTTGAAGAAAGGAGCTCAGGGGCACTGTAACTCACAAACCTGCAGAGTTATAAATGACAGCTATCGTCCAAAAATATATTGAAGGAAGGCTGCGAAGACGACTTGTAAGCGGGACAGATTTGCAGGAAAACGATTTCAGGGGGTAGACGGGAATTGCATTTAAAGCATAGGAAAAGAGGCAGAACGTCGACAATGATGCTCTTGGCCAAAAAGGGCGTATGCGTTTTTTCCTGAATATATTCAGGAAAAAACGCATACGCCCTTTTTGGCCAACCAAGCAAGCATGTTAAAGAAATCTGCACTACAATGAAGTCTCACTGCCCCCCGGTCAAAAGGGCCATCTGAAAAAAGTGTAAAATCCAGAAAGGCAGCACAGGCCATGGAGAACAGGGAGCCTTGTTATGCTGATGGGCGGGATGTAAATTGCCAACAGCCACTCTGGAGAAGTGTATGGTGTTTCCCGGAATACCGAAAAAACAAAGCTACGGAGCCTACGGCACTTCTATTTATGGTCCTAGAGCTTAGGGAAATTAAAATCAAAAACACACAGCCACCCCAAAGTGTCGGACGGCTCTGTTTACAAGAACCTCGTCTACAGTACAAGTTAAATATCCCAGAATGTGAAAAATGGATAAAGAAGTTGTGGTACGTACGTACAATGGAATATCACTCAGCAATGAAATCTATGTCATCAGGCCCGTCGTGGCATAATGAATGGATTCAGGTACGATGATTCTAAGTGAAATAAGTCACACAGAAAATGAAACATCATAAGATATCACTACTACACGGAATGTAAACTTGGCTACACATGAACTGAATGACAAAACAGAACAGGGTCTCAAATTTAGAAAACCAACTTATGCTTGCTTAAGGGGAAAGGTGAGTTGGGGTGCTGCATAAAACCAGAGATAGAAATTAGCACAGATACCTTTCCATAAGCCAAATATGTAATAGTCAAGACCTACCCCTTGCTCAACGAAATGGACTAAACACCCCATATTCAACGCCTAAGAATACACCTGACTAGTAAGAATCTTCAAACCCATGGATTTATATGTCTCCGTAAGAGAATGAAGCGTGTGTACAGCGGCATGAATGCAGCAGAGAAAATCCGATAAATCCCATTATCAAAATGAATTACACAAACAAAACCCAAGGACAGTGAAATAGAGAGCAATTCTTAAATAATTCATTCAGGGCTTGTGATGCAACCTGGATTTACCACATGTACACCCAGAGCTGAGTGAGACATAAGGTTGGGCACTTCGAGCTGATAGCATTGGTGAGGTTCGATGAGCAAATGCAGACCCTTTGAAGTCATACAGCATGGTACCCATTCCATGGGTCCCAACTCTCCAAGTTTAAGGGATTCTTCCTTCAGCTAAAACATGCATGGGAAACCCACAGTATGGTGCACCGTGTGACTGGCAAACGTTTTCAAATGCATCTCAGTTTTCGTCCCCTTTTACTCGGGTTCACCATTCCAGACCCTTTACGAACACTCTCCCCACTTGGAGAGTCAGTGCCTTTAACCTCCTGTTGGGCACAGTTTGCAATTTCTGCGCAAGATGAAAAGGAATAGGGAGAACGAATGAGAGACTAGCTCTAGGTGTCTGCACGGGCAAATTTAACGCTCATTTCCCACCAGGAAGAGGAATTAACCAAAGGCTCAGCATGCCGTACGGGATCCAGATTAGGGGCTGAGGCAATCGTGTGGGTTTGCGGCCAGCTCACAAGAAAGCGAGTTGAAGAAAGGAGCTCAGGGGCACTGTAACTCACAAACCTGCAGAGTTATAAATGACAGCTGTCGTCCAAAAATATATTGAAGGAAGGCTGCGAAGACGACTTGTAAGCGGGACAGATTTGCAGGAAAACGATTTCATGGGGTAGACGGGAATTGCATTTAAAGCATAGGAAAAGAGGCAGAACGTCGACAATGATGCTCTTGGCCAAAAAGGGCGTATGCGTTTTTTCCTGAATATATTCAGGAAAAAACGCATACGCCCTTTTTGGCCAACCAAGCAAGCATGTTAAAGAAATCTGCACTACAATGAAGTCTCACTGCCCCCCGGTCAAAAGGGCCATCTGAAAAAAGTGTAAAATCCAGAAAGGCAGCACAGGCCATGGAGAACAGGGAGCCTTGTTATGCTGATGGGCGGGATGTAAATTGCCAACAGCCACTCTGGAGAAGTGTATGGTGTTTCCCGGAATACCGAAAAAACAAAGCTACGGAGCCTACGGCACTTCTATTTATGGTCCTAGAGCTTAGGGAAATTAAAATCAAAAACACACAGCCACCCCAAAGTGTCGGACGGCTCTGTTTACAAGAACCTCGTCTACAGTACAAGTTAAATATCCCAGAATGTGTAAAATGGATAAAGAAGTTGTGGTACGTACGTACAATGGAATATCACTCAGCAATGAAATCTATGTCATCAGGCCCGTCGCGGCATAATGAATGGATTCAGGTACGATGATTCTAAGTGAAATAAGTCACACAGAAAATGAAACATCATAAGATATCACTACTACACGGAATGTAAACTTGGCTACACATGAACTGAATTACAAAACAGAACAGGGTCTCAAATTTAGAAAACCAACTTATGCTTGCTTAAGGGGAAAGGTGAGTTGGGGTGCTGCATAAAACCAGAGATAGAAATTAGCACAGATACCTTTCCATAAGCCAAATATGTAATAGTCAAGACCTACCCCTTGCTCAACGAAATGGACTAAACACCGCATATTCAACGCCTAAGAATACACCTGACTAGTAAGAATCTTCAAACCCATGGATTTATATGTCTCCGTAAGAGAATGAAGCGTGTGTACAGCGGCATGAATGCAGCAGAGAAAATCCGATAAATCCCATTATCAAAATGAATTACACAAACAAAACCCAAGGACAGTGAAATAGAGAGCAATTCTTAAATAATTCATTCAGGGCTTGTGATGCAACCTGGATTTACCACATGTACACCCAGAGCTGAGTGAGACATAAGGTTGGGCACTTCGAGCTGATAGCATTGGTGAGGTTCGATGAGCAAATGCAGACCCTTTGAAGTCATACAGCATGGTACCCATTCCATGGGTCCCAACTCTCCAAGTTTAAGGGATTCTTCCTTCAGCTAAAACATGCATGGGAAACCCACAGTATGGTGCACCGTGTGACTGGCAAACGTTTTCAAATGCATCTCAGTTTTCGTCCCCTTTTACTCGGGTTCACCATTCCAGACCCTTTACGAACACTCTCCCCACTTGGAGAGTCAGTGCCTTTAACCTCCTGTTGGGCACAGTTTGCAATTTCTGCGCAAGATGAAAAGGAATAGGGAGAACGAATGAGAGACTAGCTCTAGGTGTCTGCACGGGCAAATTTAACGCTCATTTCCCACCAGGAAGAGGAATTAACCAAAGGCTCAGCATGCCGTACGGGATCCAGATTAGGGGCTGAGGCAATCGTGTGGGTTTGCGGCCAGCTCACAAGAAAGCGAGTTGAAGAAAGGAGCTCAGGGGCACTGTAACTCACAAACCTGCAGAGTTATAAATGACAGCTGTCGTCCAAAAATATATTGAAGGAAGGCTGCGAAGACGACTTGTAAGCGGGACAGATTTGCAGGAAAACGATTTCATGGGGTAGACGGGAATTGCATTTAAAGCATAGGAAAAGAGGCAGAACGTCGACAATGATGCTCTTGGCCAAAAAGGGCGTATGCGTTTTTTCCTGAATATATTCAGGAAAAAACGCATACGCCCTTTTTGGCCAACCAAGCAAGCATGTTAAAGAAATCTGCACTACAATGAAGTCTCACTGCCCCCCGGTCAAAAGGGCCATCTGAAAAAAGTGTAAAATCCAGAAAGGCAGCACAGGCCATGGAGAACAGGGAGCCTTGTTATGCTGATGGGCGGGATGTAAATTGCCAACAGCCACTCTGGAGAAGTGTATGGTGTTTCCCGGAATACCGAAAAAACAAAGCTACGGAGCCTACGGCACTTCTATTTATGGTCCTAGAGCTTAGGGAAATTAAAATCAAAAACACACAGCCACCCCAAAGTGTCGGACGGCTCTGTTTACAAGAACCTCGTCTACAGTACAAGTTAAATATCCCAGAATGTGTAAAATGGATAAAGAAGTTGTGGTACGTACGTACAATGGAATATCACTCAGCAATGAAATCTATGTCATCAGGCCCGTCGCGGCATAATGAATGGATTCAGGTACGATGATTCTAAGTGAAATAAGTCACACAGAAAATGAAACATCATAAGATATCACTACTACACGGAATGTAAACTTGGCTACACATGAACTGAATTACAAAACAGAACAGGGTCTCAAATTTAGAAAACCAACTTATGCTTGCTTAAGGGGAAAGGTGAGTTGGGGTGCTGCATAAAACCAGAGATAGAAATTAGCACAGATACCTTTCCATAAGCCAAATATGTAATAGTCAAGACCTACCCCTTGCTCAACGAAATGGACTAAACACCGCATATTCAACGCCTAAGAATACACCTGACTAGTAAGAATCTTCAAACCCATGGATTTATATGTCTCCGTAAGAGAATGAAGCGTGTGTACAGCGGCATGAATGCAGCAGAGAAAATCCGATAAATCCCATTATCAAAATGAATTACACAAACAAAACCCAAGGACAGTGAAATAGAGAGCAATTCTTAAATAATTCATTCAGGGCTTGTGATGCAACCTGGATTTACCACATGTACACCCAGAGCTGAGTGAGACATAAGGTTGGGCACTTCGAGCTGATAGCATTGGTGAGGTTCGATGAGCAAATGCAGACCCTTTGAAGTCATACAGCATGGTACCCATTCCATGGGTCCCAACTCTCCAAGTTTAAGGGATTCTTCCTTCAGCTAAAACATGCATGGGAAACCCACAGTATGGTGCACCGTGTGACTGGCAAACGTTTTCAAATGCATCTCAGTTTTCGTCCCCTTTTACTCGGGTTCACCATTCCAGACCCTTTACGAACACTCTCCCCACTTGGAGAGTCAGTGCCTTTAACCTCCTGTTGGGCACAGTTTGCAATTTCTGCGCAAGATGAAAAGGAATAGGGAGAACGAATGAGAGACTAGCTCTAGGTGTCTGCACGGGCAAATTTAACGCTCATTTCCCACCAGGAAGAGGAATTAACCAAAGGCTCAGCATGCCGTACGGGATCCAGATTAGGGGCTGAGGCAATCGTGTGGGTTTGCGGCCAGCTCACAAGAAAGCGAGTTGAAGAAAGGAGCTCAGGGGCACTGTAACTCACAAACCTGCAGAGTTATAAATGACAGCTGTCGTCCAAAAATATATTGAAGGAAGGCTGCGAAGACGACTTGTAAGCGGGACAGATTTGCAGGAAAACGATTTCATGGGGTAGACGGGAATTGCATTTAAAGCATAGGAAAAGAGGCAGAACGTCGACAATGATGCTCTTGGCCAAAAAGGGCGTATGCGTTTTTTCCTGAATATATTCAGGAAAAAACGCATACGCACTTTTTGGCCAACCAAGCAAGCATGTTAAAGAAATCTGCACTACAATGAAGTCTCACTGCCCCCCGGTCAAAAGGGCCATCTGACAAAAGTGTAAAATCCAGAAATGCAGCACAGGCCATGGAGAACCGGGAGCCTTGTTATGCTGATGGGCGGGATGTAAATTGCCAACAGCCACTCTGGAGAAGTGTATGGTGTTTCCCGGAACACCGAAAAAACAAAGCTATGGAGCCTACGGCACTTCCACTTATGGTCCTATAGCTTAGGGAAATTAAAATCAAAAACACACAGCCACCCCAAAGTGTCGGACGGCTCTGTTTACAAGAACCTCGTCTACGGTACAAGTTAAATATCCCAGAATGTGAAAAATGGATAAAGAAGTTGTGGTACGTACGTACAATGGAATATCACTCAGCAATGAAATCTATGTCATCAGGCCCGTCGCGGCATAATGAGTGGATTCAGGTACGATGATTCTAAGTGAAATAAGTCACACAGAAAATGAAACATCATAAGATATCACTACTACACGGAATGTAAACTTGGCTACACATGAACTGAATTACAAAACAGAACAGGGTCTCAAATTTAGAAAACCAACTTATGCTTGCTTAAGGGGAAAGGTGAGTTGGGGTGCTGCATAAAACCAGAGATATAAATTAGCACAGATACCTTTCCATAAGCCAAATATGTAATAGCCAAGACCTACCCCTTGCTCAACGAAATGGACTAAACACCCCATATTCAACGCCTAGGAATACACCTGACTAGTAAGAATCTTCAAACCCATGGATTTATATGTCTCCGTAAGAGAATGAAGCGTGTGTACAGCGGCATGAATGCAGCAGAGAAAATCCGATAAATCCCATTATCAAAATGAATTACACAAACAAAACCCAAGGACAGTGAAATAGAGAGCAATTCTTAAATAATTCATTCAGGGCTTGTGATGCAACCTGGATTTACCACATCTACACCCAGAGCTGAGTGAGACATAAGGTTGGGCACTTCGGGCTGATAGCATTGGTGAGGTTCGATGAGCAAATGCAGACCCTTTGAAGTCATACAGCATGGTACCCATTCCATGGGTCCCAACTCTCCAAGTTTAAGGGATTCTTCCTTCAGCTAAAACATGCATGGGAAACCCACAGTATGGTGCACCGTGTGACTGGCAAACGTTTTCAAATGCATCTCAGTTTTCGTCCCCTTTTACTCGGGTTCACCATTCCAGACCCTTTACGAACACTCTCCCCACTTGGAGAGTCAGTGCCTTTAACCTCCTGTTGGGCACAGTTTGCAATTTCTGCGCAAGATGAAAAGGAATAGGGAGAACCAATGAGAGACTAGCTGTAGGTGTCTGCACGGGCAAATTTAATGCTCATTTCCCACCAGGAAGAGGAATTAACCAAAGGCTCAGCATGCCGTGCCGGAACCAGATTAGGGCCTGAAGCAATCCTGCGGATTTGCGGCCAGCTCACAAGATAGCGAGTTGAAGAAAGGAGCTCAGGGGCACTGTAACTCACAAACCTGCAGAGTTATAAATGACAGCTATCGTCCAAAAATATATTGAAGGAAGGCTGCGAAGACGACTTGTAAGCGGGACAGATTTGCAGGAAAACGATTTCAGGGGGTAGACGGGAATTGCATTTAAAGCATAGGAAAAGAGGCAGAACGTCGACAATGATGCTCTTGGCCAAAAAGGGCGTATGCGTTTTTTCCTGAATATATTCAGAAAAAAACGCATACGCCCTTTTTGGCCAACCAAGCAAGCATGTTAAAGAAATCTGCACTACAATGAAGTCTCACTGCCCCCCGGTCAAAAGGGCCATCTGAAAAAAGTGTAAAATCCAGAAATGCAGCACAGGCCATGGAGAACCGGGAGCCTTGTTATGCTGATGGGCGGGATGTAAATTGCCAACAGCCAGTCTGGAGAAGTGTATGGTGTTTCCCGGAACACCGAAAAAACAAAGCTATGGAGCCTACGGCACTTCCACTTATGGTCCTATAGCTTAGGGAAATTAAAATAAAAAACACACAGCCACCCCAAAGTGTCGGACGGCTCTGTTTACAAGAACCTCGTCTACGGTACAAGTTAAATATCCCAGAATGTGAAAAATGGATAAAGAAGTTGTGGTACGTACGTACAATGGAATATCACTCAGCAATGAAATCTATGTCATCAGGCCCGTCGCGGCATAATGAGTGGATTCAGGCACGATGATTCTAAGTGAAATAAGTCACACAGAAAATGAAACATCATAAGATATCACTACTACACGGAATGTAAACTTGGCTACACATGAACTGAATTACAAAACAGAACAGGGTCTCAAATTTAGAAAACCAACTTATGCTTGCTTAAGGGGAAAGGTGAGTTGGGGTGCTGCATAAAACCAGAGATATAAATTAGCACAGATACCTTTCCATAAGCCAAATATGTAATAGCCAAGACCTACCCCTTGCTCAACGAAATGGACTAAACACCCCATATTCAACGCCTAGGAATACACCTGACTAGTAAGAATCTTCAAACCCATGGATTTATATGTCTCCGTAAGAGAATGAAGCGTGTGTACAGCGGCATGAATGCAGCAGAGAAAATCCAATAAATCCCATTATCAAAATGAATTACACAAACAAAACCCAAGGACAGTGAAATAGAGAGCAATTCTTAAATAATTCATTCAGGGCTTGTGATGCAACCTGGATTTACCACATCTACACCCAGAGCTGAGTGAGACATAAGGTTGGGCACTTCGGGCTGATAGCATTGGTGAGGTTCGATGAGCAAATGCAGACCCTTTGAAGTCATACAGCATGGTACCCATTCCATGGGTCCCAACTCTCCAAGTTTAAGGGATTCTTCCTTCAGCTAAAACATGCATGGGAAACCCACAGTATGGTGCACCGTGTGACTGGCAAACGTTTTCAAATGCATCTCAGTTTTCGTCCCCTTTTACTCGGGTTCAGCATTCCAGACACTTTACGAACACTCTCCCCACTTGGAGAGTCAGTACCGTTAACCTCCTGTTGGGCACAGTTTGCAATTTCTGCGCAAGATGAAAAGGAATAGGGAGAACGAATGAGAGACTAGCTCTAGGTGTCTGCACGGGCAAATTTAACGCTCATTTCCCACCAGGAAGAGGAATTAACCAAAGGCTCAGCATGCCGTGCCGGAACCACATTAGGGCCTGAAGCAATCCTGTGGGTTTGCGGCTAGCTCACAACATAGCGAGTTGAAGAAAGGAGCTCAGGGGCACTGTAACTCACAAACCTGCAGAGTTACAAATGACAGCTATCGTCCAAAAATATATTGAAGGAAGGCTGCGAAGACGACTTGTAATCGGGACAGATTTGCAGGAAAACGATTTCAGGGGGTAGACGGGAATTGCATTTAAAGCATAGGAAAAGAGGCAGAACGTCGACAATGATGCTCTTGGCCAAAAAGGGCGTATGCGTTTTTTCCTGAATATATTCAGGAAAAAACGCATACGCCCTTTTTGGCCAACCAAGCAAGCATGTTAAAGAAATCTGCACTACAATGAAGACTCACTGCCCCCCAGTCAAAAGGGCCATCTGAAAAAAGTGTAAAATCCAGAAAGGCAGCACAGGCTATGGAGAACAGGGAGCCTTGTTATGCTGATGGGCGGGATGTAAATTGCCAACAGCCACTCTGGAGAAGTGTATGGTGTTTCCCGGAACACCGAAAAAACAAAGCTACGGAGCCTACGGCACTTCCACTTATGGTCCTATAGCTTAGGGAAATTAAAATCAAAAACACACAGCCACCCCAAAGTGTCGGACGGCTCTGTTTACAAGAACCTCGTCTACGGTACAAGTTAAATATCCCAGAATGTGAAAAATGGATAAAGAAGTTGTGGTACGTACGTACAATGGAATATCACTCAGCAATGAAATCTATGTCATCAGGCTCGTCGCGGCATGAGTGGATTCAGGTACGATGATTCTAAGTGAAATAAGTCACACAGAAAATGAAACATCATAAGATATCACTACTACACGGAATGTAAACTTGGCTACACATGAACTGAATTACAAAATAGAACAGGGTCTCAAATTTAGAAAACCAACTTATGCTTGCTTAAGGGGAAAGGTGAGTTGGGGTGCTGCATAAAACCAGAGATAGAAATTAGCACAGATACCTTTCCATAAGCCAAATATGTAATAGTCAAGACCTACCCCTTGCTCAACGAAATGGACTAAACACCCCATATTCAACGCCTAGGAATACACCTGACTAGTAAGAATCTTCAAACCCATGGATTTATATGTCTCCGTAAGAGAATGAAGCGTGTGTACAGCGGCATGAATGCAGCAGAGAAAATCCGATAAATCCCATTATCAAAATGAATTACACAAACAAAACCCAAGGACAGTGAAATAGAGAGCAATTCTTAAATAATTGATTCAGGGCTTGTGATGCAACCTGGATTTACCACATGTACACCCAGAGCTGAGTGAGACATAAGGTTGGGCACTTCGAGCTGATAGCATTGGTGAGGTTCGATGAGCAAATGCAGACCCTTTGAAGTCATACAGCATGGTACCCATTCCATGGGTCCCAACTCTCCAAGTTTAAGGGATTCTTCCTTCAGCTAAAACATGCATGGGAAACCCACAGTATGGTGCACCGTGTGACTGGCAAACGTTTTCAAATGCATCTCAGTTTTCGTCCCCTTTTACTCGGGTTCACCATTCCAGACCCTTTACGAACACTCTCCCCACTTGGAGAGTCAGTGCCTTTAACCTCCTGTTGGGCACAGTTTGCAATTTCTGCGCAAGATGAAAAGGAATAGGGAGAACGAATGAGAGACTAGCTCTAGGTGTCTGCACGGGCAAATTTAACGCTCATTTCCCACCAGGAAGAGGAATTAACCAAAGGCTCAGCATGCCGTGCCGGAACCAGATTAGGGCCTGAAGCAATCCTGTGGGTTTGCGGCCAGCTCACAAGATAGCGAGTTGAAGAAATGAGCTCAGGGGCACTGTAACTCACAAACCTGCAGAGTTATAAATGACAGCTATCGTCCAAAAATATATTGAAGGAAGGCTGCGAAGACGACTTGAAAGTGGGGCAGAATTGCAGGAAAACGATTTCAGGGGGTAGACGGGAATTGCATTTAAAGCATAGGAAAAGAGGCAGAACGTCGACAATGATGCTCTTGGCCAAAAAGGGCGTATGCGTTTTTTCCTGAATATATTCAGGAAAAAACGCATACGCCCTTTTTGGCCAACCAAGCAAGCATGTTAAAGAAATCTGCACTACAATGAACTCTCACTGCCCCCCGGTCAAAAGGGCCATCTGAAAAAAGTGTGAAATCCAGAAAGGCAGCACAGGCCATGGAGAACAGGGAGCCTTGTTATGCTGATGGGCGGGATGTAAATTGCCAACAGCCACTCTGGAGAAGTGTATGGTGTTTCCCGGAACACCGAAAAAACAAAGCTACGGAGCCTACGGAACTTCCACTTATGGTCTTATAGCTTAGGGAAATTAAAATCAAAAACACACAGCCACCCCAAAGTGTCGGAAGGCTCTGTTAACAAGAACCTCGTCTACGGTACAAGTAAAATATCCCAGAATGTGAAAAATGGATAAAGAAGTTGTGGTACGTACGTACAATGGAATATCACTCAGCAATGAAATCTATGTCATCAGGCCCGTCGCGGCATAATGAGTGGATTCAGGTACGATGATTCTAAGTGAAATACGTCACACAGAAAATGAAACATCATAAGATATCACTAATACACGGAATGTAAACTTGGCTACACATGAACTGAATTACAAAACAGAACAGGGTCTCAAATTTAGAAAACCAACTTATGCTTGCTTAAGGGGAAAGGTGAGTTGGGGTGCTGCATAAAACCAGAGATAGAAATTAGCACAGATACCTTTCCATAAGCCAAATATGTAATAGTCAAGACCTACCCCTTGCTCAACGAAATGGACTAAACACCCCATATTCAACGCCTAGGAATTCACCTGACTAGTAAGAATCTTCAAACCCATGGATTTATATGTCTCCGTAAGAGAATGAAGCGTGTGTACAGCGGCATGAATGCAGCAGAGAAAATCCGATAAATCCCATTATCAAAATGAATTACACAAACAAAACCCAAGGACAGTGAAATAGAGAGCAATTCTTAAATAATTCATTCAGGGCTTGTGATGCAACCTGGATTTACCACATCTACACCCAGAGCTGAGTGAGACATAAGGTTGGGCACTTCGGGCTGATAGCATTGGTGAGGTTCGATGAGCAAATGAAGACCCTTTGAAGTCATACAGCATGGTACCCATTCCATGGGTCGCAACTCTCCAAGTTTAAGGGATTTTTCCTTCAGCTAAAACATGCATGGGAAACCCACAGTATGGTGCACCGTGTGACTGGCAAACGTTTTCAAATGCATCTCAGTTTTCGTCCCCTTTTACTCGGGTTCACCATTCCAGACCCTTTACGAACACTCTCCCCACTTGGAGAGTCAGTGCCTTTAACCTCCTGTTGGGCACAGTTTGCAATTTCTGCGCAAGATGAAAAGGAATAGGGAGAACGAATGAGAGACTAGCTCTAGGTGTCTGCACGGGCAAATTTAACGCTCATTTCCCACCAGGAAGAGGAATTAACCAAAGGCTCAGCATGCCGTGCCGGAACCAGATTAGGGCCTGAAGCAATCCTGTGGGTTTGCGGCCAGCTCACAAGATAGCGAGTTGAAGAAATGAGCTCAGGGGCACTGTAACTCACAAACCTGCAGAGTTATAAATGACAGCTCTCGTCCAAAAATATATTGAAGGAAGGCTGCGAAGACGACTTGAAAGTGGGGCAGAATTGCAGGAAAACGATTTCAGGGGGTAGACGGGAATTGCATTTAAAGCATAGGAAAAGAGGCAGAACGTCGACAATGATGCTCTTGGCCAAAAAGGGCGTATGCGTTTTTTCCTGAATATATTCAGGAAAAAACGCATACGCCCTTTTTGGCCAACCAAGCAAGCATGTTAAAGAAATCTGCACTACAATGAAGTCTCACTGCCCCCCAGTCAAAAGGGCCATCTGAAAAAAGTGTGAAATCCAGAAAGGCAGCACAGGCCATGGAGAACAGGGAGCCTTGTTATGCTGATGGGCGGGATGTAAATTGCCAACAGCCACTCTGGAGAAGTGTATGGTGTTTCCTGAAACACCTAAGAAACAAAGCAACGGAGACTACGGCACTTCCACTTATGGTCTTATAGATCACGGAAATTAAAATAAAAAACAGACAGCCACACCAAAGTTTGGGACGGCTCTGTTTACAAGAACCTCGTCTACGGTACAAGTTAAATATCTCAGAATGTGAAAAATGGATAAAGGAATTGTGGTATGTACATAAAATGCAATATCACTCAGCAATGAAATCTATGTCATCAGGCCAGTCGTGGCATAATGAGTGGATTCAGGTACAATGATTCTAAGTGAAATAAGTCACACAGAAAATGAAACATCATAAGATATCACTAAAACACAGAATGTAAACTTGGCTACACATGAACTGAATTACAAAACAGAACAGGGTCTCAAATTTAGAAAACCAACCAATGCTTGCTTAAGGGGAAAGGTGACTTGGGGTGCTGCATAAAACCAGAGATAGAAATTAGCACAGATACCTTTCCATAAGCCAAATATGTAATAGTCAAGACCTACTCCTTGCTCAACGAAATGGACTAAACACCCCATATTCAACGCCTAGGAATACACCTGACTAGTAAGTATCTTCAAACCCATGAATTTATATGTCTCCATTTGAGACTCAAGAGTGTATACAGTGGCATGAATGCAGCAGAGGAAATCCGATAAATCCCATTATCAAAATGAATTACACAAACAAAACCCAAGGACAGTGAAATAGAGAGCAATTCTTAAATAATTCATTCAGGGCTGGTGATGCAACCAGGATTTACCACATCTACACCCAGAGCTGAGTGATACATAAGGTTGGGCACTTCGGGCTGATAGCATTGGTGTGGTTCGATGAGCAAATGCAGACCCTTTGAAGTCATACAGCATGGTACCCATTCCATGGGTCCCAACTCTCCAAGTTTAAGGGATTCTTCCTTCAGCTAAAACATGCATGGGAAACCCACATTATGGTGCACCGTGTGACTGGCAAACGTTTTCAAATGCATCTCAGTTTTCGTCCCCTTTTACTCGGGTTCACCATTCCAGACCCTTTACGAACACTCTCCCCACTTGGAGAGTCAGGGCCTTTAACCTCCTGTTGGGCACAGTTTGCAATTTCTGCGCAAGATGAAAAGGAATAGGGAGAACGAATGAGAGACTAGCTCTAGGTGTCTGCACGGGCAAATTTAACGCTCATTTCCCACCAGGAAGAGGAATTAACCAAAGGCTCAGCATGCCGTACCGGATCCAGATTAGGGCCTGAGGCAATCCTGTGGGTTTGCGGCCAGCTCACAAGATAGCGAGTTGAAGAAAGGAGCTCAGGGGCACTGTAACTCACAAACCTGCAGAGTTATAAATGACAGCTATCGTCCAAAAATATATTGAAGGAAGGCTGCGAAGACGACTTGTAAGCGGGACAGATTTGCAGGAAAACGATTTCAGGGGGTAAACGGGAATTGCATTTAAAGCATAGGAAAAGAGGCAGAACGTCGACAATGATGCTCTTGGCCAAAAAGGGCGTATGCGTTTTTTCCTGAATATATTCAGGAAAAAACGCATACGCCCTTTTTGGCCAACCAAGCAAGCATGTTAAAGAAATCTGCACTACAATGAAGTCTCACTGCCCCCCGGTCAAAAGGGCCATCTGAAAAAAGTGTAAAATCCAGAAAGGCAGCACAGGCCATGGAGAACAGGGAGCCTTGTTATGCTGATGGGCGGGATGTAAATTGCCAACAGCCACTCTGGAGAAGTGTATGGTGTTTCCCGGAACACCGAAAAAACAAAGCTACGGAGCCTACGGAACTTCCACTTATGGTCTTATAGCTTAGGGAAATTAAAATCAAAAACACACAGCCACCCCAAAGTGTCGGAAGGCTCTGTTAACAAGAACCTCGTCTACGGTACAAGTAAAATATCCCAGAATGTGAAAAATGGATAAAGAAGTTGTGGTACGTACGTACAATGGAATATCACTCAGCAATGAAATCTATGTCATCAGGCCCGTCGCGGCATAATGAGTGGATTCAGGTACGATGATTCTAAGTGAAATACGTCACACAGAAAATGAAACATCATAAGATATCACTAATACACGGAATGTAAACTTGGCTACACATGAACTGAATTACAAAACAGAACAGGGTCTCAAATTTAGAAAACCAACTTATGCTTGCTTAAGGGGAAAGGTGAGTTGGGGTGCTGCATAAAACCAGAGATAGAAATTAGCACAGATACCTTTCCATAAGCCAAATATGTAATAGTCAAGACCTACCCCTTGCTCAACGAAATGGACTAAACACCCCATATTCAACGCCTAGGAATTCACCTGACTAGTAAGAATCTTCAAACCCATGGATTTATATGTCTCCGAAAGAGAATGAAGCGTGTGTACAGCGGCATGAATGCAGCAGAGAAAATCCGATAAATCCCATTATCAAAATGAATTACACAAACAAAACCCAAGGACAGTGAAATAGAGAGCAATTCTTAAATAATTCATTCAGGGCTGGTGATGCAACCTGGATTTACCACATCTACACCCAGAGCTGAGTGAGACATAAGGTTGGGCACTTCGGGCTGATAGCATTGGTGAGGTTCGATGAGCAAATGCAGACCCTTTGAAGTCATACAGCATGGTACCCATTCCATGGGTCGCAACTCTCCAAGTTTAAGGGATTCTTCCTTCAGCTAAAACATGCATGGGAAACCCACAGTATGGTGCACCGTGTGACTGGCAAACGTTTTCAAATGCATCTCAGTTTTCGTCCCCTTTTACTCGGGTTCACCATTCCAGACCCTTTACGAACACTCTCCCCACTTGGAGAGTCAGTGCCTTTAACCTCCTGTTGTGCACAGTTTGCAATTTCTGCGCAAGATGAAAAGGAATAGGGAGAACGAATGAGAGACTAGCTCTAGGTGTCTGCACGGGCAAATTTAACGCTAATTTCCCACCAGGAAGAGGAATTAACCAAAGGCTCAGCATGCCGTGCCGGAACCAGATTAGGGCCTGAAGCAATCCTGTGGGTTTGCGGCTAGCTCACAACATAGCGAGTTGAAGAAAGGAGCTCAGGGGCACTGTAACTCACAAACCTGCAGAGTTACAAATGACAGCTATCGTCCAAAAATATATTGAAGGAAGGCTGCGAAGACGACTTGTAAGCGGGACAGATTTGCAGGAAAACGATTTCAGGGGGTAGACGGGAATTGCATTTAAAGCATAGGAAAAGAGGTAGAACGTCGACAATGATGCTCTTGGCCAAAAAGGGCGTATGCGTTTTTTCCTGAATATATTTAGGAAAAAACGCATACGCCCTTTTTGGCCAACCAAGCAAGCATGTTAAAGAAATCTGCACTACAATGAAGACTCACTGCCCCCCGGTCAAAAGGGCCATCTGAAAAAAGTGTAAAATCCAGAAAGGCAGCACAGGCCATGGAGAACAGGGAGCCTTGTTATGCTGATGGGCGGGATGTAAATTGCCAACAGCCACTCTGGAGAAGTGTATGGTGTTTCCCGGAACACCGAAAAAACAAAGCTACGGAGCCTACGGCACTTCCACTTATGGTCCTATAGCTTAGGGAAATTAAAATCAAAAACACACAGCCACCCCAAAGTGTCGGACGGCTCTGTTTACAAGAACCTCGTCTACGGTACAAGTTAAATATCCCAGAATGTGAGAAATGGATAAAGAAGTTGTGGTACGTACGTACAATGGAATATCACTCAGCAATGAAATCTATGTCATCAGGCTCGTCGCGGCATAATGAGTGGATTCAGGTATGATGATTCTAAGTGAAATAAGTCACACAGAAAATGAAACATCATAAGATATCACTACTACACGGAATGTAAACTTGGCTACACATGAACTGAATTACAAAATAGAACAGGGTCTCAAATTTAGAAAACTCAACTTATGCTTGCTTAAGGGGAAAGGTGAGTTGGGGTGCTGCATAAAACCAGAGATAGAAATTAGCACAGATACCTTTCCATAAGCCAAATATGTAATAGTCAAGACCTACCCCTTGCTCAACGAAATGGACTAAACACCCCATATTCAACGCCTAGGAATACACCTGACTAGTAAGAATCTTCAAACCCATGGATTTATATGTCTCCGTAAGAGAATGAAGCGTGTGTACAGCGGCATGAATGCAGCAGAGAAAATCCGATAAATCCCATTATCAAAATTAATTACACAAACAAAACCCAAGGACAGTGAAATAGAGAGCAATTCTTAAATAATTCATTCAGGGCTTGTGATGCAACCTGGATTTACCACATCTACACCCAGAGCTGAGTGAGACATAAGGTTGGGCACTTCGAGCTGATAGCATTGGTGAGGTTCGATGAGCAAATGCAGACCCTTTGAAGTCATACAGCATGGTACCCATTCCATGGGTCCCAACTCTCCAAGTTTAAGGGATTCTTCCTTCAGCTAAAACATGCATGGGAAACCCACAGTATGGTGCACCGTGTGACTGGCAAACGTTTTCAAATGCATCTCAGTTTTCGTCCCCTTTTACTCGGGTTCACCATTCCAGACCCTTTACGAACACTCTCCCCACTTGGAGAGTCAGGGCCTTTAACCTCCTGTTTGGCACAGTTTGCAATTTCTGCGCAAGATGAAAAGGAATAGGGAGAACGAATGAGAGACTAGCTCTAGGTGTCTGCACGGGCAAATTTAACGCTCATTTCCCACCAGGAAGAGGAATTAACCAAAGGCTCAGCATGCCGTGCCGGAACCAGATTAGGGCCTGAGGCAATCCTGTGGGTTTCGGCCAGCTCACAAGATAGCGAGTTGAAGAAATGAGCTCAGGGGCACTGTAACTCACAAACCTGCAGAGTTATAAATGACAGCTATCGTCCAAAGATATATTGAAGGAAGGCTGCGAAGACGACTTGAAAGTGGGGCAGAATTGCAGG
This sequence comes from Delphinapterus leucas, assembly GCF_059928025.1. Classification (NCBI taxonomy): domain Eukaryota; kingdom Metazoa; phylum Chordata; class Mammalia; order Artiodactyla; family Monodontidae; genus Delphinapterus; species Delphinapterus leucas. The sequence goes on from NW_028322254.1 coordinate 28,847, forward strand.
AAAACGATTTCAGGGGGTAGACGGGAATTGCATTTAAAGCATAGGAAAAGAGGCAGAACGTCGACAATGATGCTCTTGGCCAAAAAGGGCGTATGCGTTTTTTCCTGAATATATTCAGGAAAAAACGCATACGCCCTTTTTGGCCAACCAAGCAAGCATGTTAAAGAAATCTGCACTACAATGAACTCTCACTGCCCCCCGGTCAAAAGGGCCATCTGAAAAAAGTGTGAAATCCAGAAAGGCAGCACAGGCCATGGAGAACATGGAGCCTTGTTATGCTGATGGGCGGGATGTAAATTGCCAACAGCCACTCTGGAGAAGTGTATGGTGTTTCCTGAAACACCTAAGAAACAAAGCAACGGAGACTACGGCACTTCCACTTATGGTCTTATAGATCACGGAAATTAAAATAAAAAACAGACAGCCACACCAAAGTTTGGGATGGCTCTGTTTACAAGAACCTCGTCTACGGTACAAGTTAAATATCTCAGAATGTGAAAAATGGATAAAGGAATTGTGGTATGTACGTAAAATGCAATATCACTCAGCAATGAAATCTATGTCATCAGGCCAGTCGTGGCATAATGAGTGGATTCAGGTACAATGATTCTAAGTGAAATAAGTCACACAGAAAATGAAACATCATAAGATATCACTAAAACACAGAATGTAAACTTGGCTACACATGAACTGAATTACAAAACAGAACAGGGTCTCAAATTTAGAAAACCAACCAATGCTTGCTTAAGGGGAAAGGTGACTTGGGGTGCTGCATAAAACCAGAGATAGAAATTAGCACAGATACCTTTCCATAAGCCAAATATGTAATAGTCAAGACCTACTCCTTGCTCAACGAAATGGACTAAACACCCCATATTCAACGCCTAGGAATACACCTGACTAGTAAGTATCTTCAAACCCATGGATTTATATGTCTCCGTTTGAGACTCAAGAGTGTATACAGTGGCATGAATGCAGCAGAGGAAATCCGATAAATCCCATTATCAAAATGAATTACACAAACAAAACCCAAGGACAGTGAAATAGTGAGCAATTCTTAAATAATTCATTCAGGGCTGGTGATGCAACCTGGATTTACCACATCTACACCCAGAGCTGAGTGAGACATAAGGTTGGGCACTTCGGGCTGATAGCATTGGTGTGGTTCGATGAGCAAATGCAGACCCTTTGAAGTCATACAGCATGGTACCCATTCCATGGGTCCCAACTCTCCAATTTTAAGGGATTCTTCCTTCAGCTAAAACATGCATGGGAAACCCACAGTATGGTGCACCGTGTGACTGGCAAACGTTTTCAAATGCATCTCAGTTTTCGTCCCCTTTTACTCGGGTTCACCATTCCAGACCCTTTACGAACACTCTCCCCACTTGGAGAGTCAGTGCCTTTAACCTCCTGTTGGGCACAGTTTGCAATTTCTGCGCAAGATGAAAAGGAATAGGGAGAACGAATGAGAGACTAGCTCTAGGTGTCTGCACGGGCAAATTTAACGCTCATTTCCCACCAGGAAGAGGAATTAACCAAAGGCTCAGCATGCCGTGCCTGAACCAGATTAGGGCCTGACAATCGTGCTGGTTTGCAGCCAGCTCACAAGATAGCGAGTTGAAGAAAGGAGCTCAGGGGCACTGTAACTCACAAACCTGCAGAGTAATAAATGACAGCTATCGTCCAAAAATATATTGAAGGAGGCCTGCAAAGACGACTTGTAAGCGGGACAGATTTGCAGGAAAACGATTTCAGGGGGTAGACGGGAATTGCATTTAAAGCATAGGAAAAGAGGCAGAAAGTCAACAATGATGCTCTTGGCCAAAAAGGGCGTATGCGTTTTTTCCTGAATATATTCAGGAAAAAACGCATACGCCCTTTTTGGCCAACCAAGCAAGCATGTTAAAGAAATCTGCACTACAATGAAGTCTCACTGCCCCCCGGTCAAAAGGGCCATCTGAAAAAAGTGTAAAATCCAGAAAGGCAGCACAGGCCATGGAGAACAGGGAGCCTTGTTATGTTGATGGGCGGGATGTAAATTGCCAACAGCCACTCTGGACAAGTGTATGGTGTTTCCTGGAACACCTAAAAAACAAAGCAACGAAGCCTATGGCACTTCCACTTATGGTCCTATAGCTTAAGGAAATTAAAATCAAAAAAACACAAACACCCCAAAGTTTCGGACGGCTCTGTTTACAAGAACCTCGTCTACGGTTCAAGTTAAATATCCCAGAATGTGAAAAATGGATAAAGTAGTAGTGGTACCTACATACAATGGAATATCACACAGCAATGAAATCTATGTCATCAGGCCCGTCGCGGCATAATGAGTGGATTCATGTACATAGATTCTAAGGGAAATAAGTCACACAGAAAATGAAACATCATAAGATATCACCAATACACGGAATGTAAACTTGGCTGCACATGAACTGAATTACAAAACAGAACAGGGTCTCAAATTTAGAAAAACAACTTATGCTTGCTTAAGGGGAAAGGTGAGTTGGGGTGCTGCATAAAACCAGAGATAGAAATTAGCACAGATACCTTTCCATAAGCCAAATATGTAATAGTCAAGACCTACCCCTTGCTCAACGAAATGGACCAAACAACACATATTAAACGCCTAGGAATACACCTGACTAGTAAGAATCTTCAAACCCATGGATTTATATGTCTCCATAAGAGAATCAAGCGTGTGTACAGCTGCATGAAGGCAGCAGAGAAAATCCGATAAATCCCATTATCAAAATAAATTGAAAAACAAAACACAATGACAGTGAAATAGAGAGCAATTCTTAAATAATTCATTCAGGGCTTGTGATGCAACCTGCATTTACCTCATCTACACCCAGAGCTGAGTGAGACATAAGGTTGGACACTTCGGGCTGATAGCATTGGTGAGGTTCGATGAGCAAATGAAGACCCTTTGAAGTCATACTGCATGGTACCCATTCCATGGGTCCCAACTCTCCAGGTTTAAGCGATTCTTCCTTCAGCTAAAACATGCATGGGAAACCCACAGTATGGTGCACCGTGTGACTGGCAAACGTTTTCAAATGCATCTCAGTTTTCGTCCCCTTTTACTCGGGTTCACCATTCCAGAACATTTACTAACACTCTCCCCTCTTGGAGAGTCAGTGCCTTTAACCTCCTGTTGGGCACAGTTTGCAATTTCTGCGCAAGATGAACAGGAATAGGGAGAACAAATGAGAGACTAGCAGTAAGTGTCTGCACGGGCAAATTTAATGCTCATTTCCCACCAGGAAGAGGAATTAACCAAAGGATCAGCATGCCGTGCCGGAAACAGATTAGGGCCTGAAGCAATTCTGCGGGTTTGCGCCCAGCTCACAAGTTGCGAGTTGATGAAAGAGCTCAGGGACACTGTAACTCACAAACATGCAGAGTTATAAATGACAGCTATCGTCCAAAAATATATTGAAGGAAGGCTGCGAAGACGACTTGTAAGCGGGGCAGAATTGCAGGAAAACGATTTCAGGGGGTAGACGGGAATTGCATTTAAAGCATAGGAAAAGAGGCAGAACGTCGACAATGATGCTCTTGGCCAAAAAGGGTGTATGCATTTTTTCCTGAATTTATTGAGGAAAAAAAGCATATGCGCTTTTTGGCCAACCAAGCAAGCATGTTAAAGAAATCTGCACTACAATGAAGTCTCACTGCCCCCCGGTCAAAAGGGCCATCTGAAAAAAGTGTAAAATCCAGAAAGGCAGCACAGGCCATGGAGAACAGCGAGCCTTGTTATGCTGATGGGCGGGATGTAAACTGCCAACAGCAAGTCTGGAAAAATGTATGGTGTTTCCCGGAACATCTAAAAAACAAAGCAACGGAGCCTATGGCACTTCCCCTTATGGTCCTATAGCTTAGGAAAGTTAAAATCAAAAACACACAGCCACCCCAAAGTGTCGGACGGCTCTGTTTACAAGAACCTCGTCTACGGTACAAGTTAGATATCCCAGAATGTGAAAAATGGATAAAGAAGTTGTGGTACGTACGTACAATGGAATATCACACAGCAATGAAATCTATGTCATCAGGCCCGTCGCGGCATAATGAGTGGATTCAGGTACGATGATTCTAAGTGAAATAAGTCACACAGAAAATGAAACATCATAAGATATCACTACTACACGGAATGTAAACTTGGCTACATATGAACTGAATTACAAAACAGAACAGGGTCTCAAATTTAGAAAACCAACTTATGCTTGCTTAAGGGGAAAGGTGAGTTGGGGTGCTGCATAAAACCAGAGATAGAAATTAGCACAGATACCTTCACATAAGCCAAATATGTAATAGTCAAGGCCTACCCCTTGCGCAATGAAATGGAGTAAATACCCCATATTCAACGCCTAGGAATACACCTGACTGGTAATAATCTTCAAACCCATGGATTTATATGTCTCCGTTAGGGAATGAAGCGTGTGTACAGCAACATGAATGCAGCAGAGAAAATCCGATAAATCCCATTATCAAAATGAATTACAAAAACCAAACAAAAGGACAGTGAAATAGAGAGCAATTCTTAAATAATTCATTCAGGCTTGTGATGCAACCTGGATTTACCACATCTACACCCAGGGCTGAGTGTGACATAAGGTTGGGCACTTCGGGCTGATAGCACTGGTGAGGTTCGATGAGCAAATGCAGACCCTTTGAAGACATACTGCATGGTACCCATTCCATGGGTCCCAAATCTCCAGTTATAAGGGATTCTTCCTTCAGCTCAAAACATGCATGGGAAACCCACAGTATGGTGGACCGTGTGACCGGCAAACGTTTTCAAATGCATCTCAGTTTTCCTCCCCTTTTACACGGGTTCACCATTCCAGACCGTTTACTCACACTCTCCCCACTTGGAGAGTCAGTGCCTTTAACCTCCTGTTGGGCACAGTTTGCAATTTCTGCGCAAGATGAACAGGAAGAGGGAGAACCAATGAGAGACTAGCTGTAGGTGTCTGTACGGGCAAATTTAACGCTCATTTCCCACCAGGAAGAGGAATTAACCAAAGGCTCAGCATGCCCTGCTGGAACCAGATAAGGGCCTGAAGCAATCCTGCGGGTTTGCGGCCAGCTCACAAGTTAGCGAGATGAAGAAAGGAGCTCAGGGGCACTGTAACTCACAAACCTGCAGAGTTATAAATGACAGCTATCGTCCAAAAATATATTGAAGTATGTCTGCGAAGAGGACTTAGAATTTGGGCAGAAATTCAGGAAAACGATTTCAGGGGGTAGACTGGAATGCACTTAAAGCCTAGGAAAAGACGGAGAACAGCGACAATGATGCACTTGGCCAAAAAGGGCGTATGCGTTTTTTCCTGAATATAATCAGGAAAAAACGCATACGCCCTTTTTGGCCAACCAAGCAAGCGTGTAAAGAAATCTGCACTAAAATGAAGTCTCTCTGCCCCCCGGTCAAAAGGGCCATCTGAAAAAAGTGTAAAATCCAGAAAGGCAGGACAGGCCATGGAGAAGAGGGAGCATTGTTATCCTGATGGTCGGCATGTGAATTGCCAACAGCCACTCTGGAGAAGTGTATGGTATTTCCTGAAACACATAAGAAACAAAGCAACACAGCCTATGGCACTTCCACTTATGGTCCTATAGCTTAGGGAAATTAAAATCAAAACCACACAGGCACCCCAAAGTTTGGAACGGCTCTGTTTACAAGAACCTCTTGTACGGTACAAGTTAAATATCCCAGAGGGCGAAAAATGGATAAAGAAGTTGTGGTTCTTACGTACAATGGAATATCACTCAGCAATGAAATCTATGTCATCAGGCGAGTAGCGGCATAATGAGTGGATTCAGGTACGATGATTCTACGTGCAATAGGTCACACAGAAAAAGAAACATCATAAGATATCACTAATACACGGAATGTAAACTTGGCTACACATGAAATGAATTACAAAACAGAACAGTGTCTCAAATTTAGAAAACCAACTTATGCTTGCTTTTTGGGAAAGGTGAGTTCGGGTGCTGCATAAAAACAGAGATTGAAATTCGCACTGATACCGTTCCATAAGCCAAATATGTAATAGACAAGACCTGCTTGCTCAACGAAATGGGCTCAACACCCCATATTCAACGCCTAGGAATATACCTGCCTAGCAAGAATCTTAAAACCCATGGATTTATATGTGTCCATAAGAGAATCCAGCGTGTGTTCAGTGGCCTAAAGGCAGCAGTGAAAATCCGATAAATCACATTATCAAAATAAATTTCAAAAACAAAACACAATGACAGTGAAATAGAGAGCAATTCTTAAATAATTCACTCAGGGCTTCTGATGCAACCTGGATTTACCACATGTACACCCAGTGCTGGGGAGACATAAGGCCGGACACTTCGCCCTGATAGTATTGTTGAGGTTCGGTGAGCAATTGCAGACCCTTTGAAGTCATACAGCATGGTACCCATTCCAAGGGTCCCAACTCTCCAGGTTTAAGGGATTCTTCCTTCCGCTACATCATGTATGGGAAACCCAGAGTATGGTCCACCATGTGATTGGGAAACGTTTTCAAATGCATCTCAGTTTTCGTCCCTTTATACTCGGGTTCACCATTCCAGATGCTTAACTAACACTCTCCCCACTTGGAGAGTCAGTGCCTTTAACCTCCTGTTTGTCACAGTTTGCAATTTCTGCGCAAGATGAACAGGAATAGGGAGAACCAATGAGAGACTAGCTGTAGGTGTCTGCACGGGCAATTTAATGCTCATTTCTCACCAGGAAGTGGAATTAACCAAAGGCTCAGAATGCCGTGCCGGAACCAGATTCGGGCCTGAAGCAATACTGCGGGTGTGCAGGCAGCTCACAAGATAGCGAGTTGAACAAAGGAGCTCAGGGGCACTGTAATTCACAAACCTGCAGAGTTATAAATGACAGCTATCGTCCAAAAATATATTGAAGGAAGGCTGCGAAGAGGACTTGAAAGCGGGGCAGAATTCCAGGAAAACGATTTCAGGAGGTAGACGGGAAATGCACTGAAAGCATAGGAGAAGAGGCAGAACCTCGACAATGATGCACTTGTTCAAAAAGTGCATATGCGTTTTTTCCAAGGCCCTCCTTAAAGAGAGTAGGGGGCTCCCAGCATGCTTCAGTGGCCAACAGAGGGCCCACATCGCCAAGGTGACGTGAGCCAGCCAGGCAGGAGTGACCTCACATCAGAGGGCCCACCTCACAGAAGGCTAAGGGACCCAGCCATTATCAGACTCTCACCAGAGGGCCCACATCAGCAAGGGGCTGGGAACCAGGCAGGAGTGTCTTCACACCCGTGGGGCCACATCATCGCAAGTTGAGGTACCCAGCACATGTGGCCTCAAACCAGAGGACCCACATCTCCATGGGTCTCGGAGCGAGGCAGGCAGGATGAACCTCAAAACACGTGGCCCATTGTATAAAAAAGGTGAGGAATCCAGCAGTTGGAACATCCCAGCAGGCGGCCCAGAGCACCGAGGCTATGGGATCCAGGCAATGATGAACTCACAACAGAGGGCCCTCATCATGAAACTGTGAGCAACCTAGCCATTGTGACCTCAGAGCACAAGGCCCACATCCCCATGGGGAAGCGAACCAAGCAGGAGTGTCATCACACCAGTGGGCACACATCAGAAAATGTGGGGAGCCCAGCAGTTAGGGCCTGATGCCAGAGGGCCCTCATCACCGAGGAGAGGAGGCTCCCAGCAGGCTCCAACTGCTACAAGAGGGCCAACGTCGCCAATGCGGGGTGTGCCAGCCAGGCAGGAGTGACCTCAGAGCAGAGGGCCAACCTCAAAAAAGTGTGAGGAACCCAAAGAGGATTAGACTCTCACCAGAGGGCCCACATCACCAAGAGGATCAGAACCAGGCAGGACTGTCTTCACACCAGGGTGACCACATCATAGAAAGGTGAGGAACCCAGCACATGTGGCCTAAACCAGAAGACCCACATCTCCAAGGGGCTCGGAGTGAGGCATGCAGGAGTAGCCTCACAACACAGGGCCCATAGAATAAAAAAGCTGAGGAATCCTGCAGTGGGAACCTCCCAGCAGGCGGCCCAGAGCACCGAGTCTATGCGATCCAGGCTGCAGTGAACTCACAGCAGAGGGCCCATATCATGAAACTGTGAGCAACCCAGCCATTGGGACCTCACAGCAGAAGGCCCACATCCCCATGGGGTTGGGAACATGGCAAGAGTGTCCTCGCACCACTTAGCACGTATCAGAAAAAGTGGGTACCCAGCAGTTACGGCCTGACGCTAGAGAGCCCTCATCACCGAGGGGAGGTGGCTCCCAGCAGGCTCCAACTGCCACAAGAGGGCCGATGTCGCCAAGGCGGGGTGTGCCAGCCAGTCAGTAGTGACCTCACAGCAGAGGGCCCACCTCACAGAAGGGTGAGGAACCCAGCCAGGATCAGACTCTCACCAGAGGGCCCACATCACCAAGGGGATAGAAACCAGGCAGGAGTGTCCTCACTCCAGCAGGGCCACATCATCGAAAGGTGAGGGACCCAGCACACGCGGCCTCAAACCAGAGGACACACATCACCAAGGGGCTGGGAGTGAGTCAGGCAGGAGGAGTCTCCAAACAGAGGGCCCATAGAAGAGAAAAGGTGAGGAATCCCGCAGTTGGAACCTCCCCGCAGGCGGCCAGGAGCAGCGAGGCTATGGGATCCAGGCCGGAGTGAACTCACACCAGAGGGCCCTCATCATGAAACTGAGCCACCCACCGTTGGGACCTCAGAGCAGAAGGCCCATATTCCCATGGGGTTGGAAACCTGGCAGGAGTGTACTCACACCACAGGGCGCACATCAGAAAATTTTGGGAGCCCAGGAGTTAGAGCCTGACGCCAGAGGGCCCTCATTACCGAGGGGAGGAGACTCCCAGCAGGCACCAACTCCCAACTGAGGGCCCACGTCGCCAAGGTGACGTGTGCCAGTCAGGCAGGAGTGACCTCACAGCAGAGGGCCTACCTCACAGAAGGGTGAGGAAACCAGCCAGGATAAGACTCTCACCAGAGAGCCCACATCACCAAGGGGACCGGAACAAGGCAGGAGTGTCCTCACACCAGTGTGGCCACATTATAGAAAGGTGACGAACCCAGCACATGTGGCCTAAACCAGAGGACCCACATTTCCAAGGTGCTCCGAGTGAGGCAGGCAGGAGTAGCCTAACAACACAGGGCCCACAGAATAAAAAATGTGAGGAATCCAGCAGTTGGAACCCCCCAGCAGGTGGCCCAGAGTACGGAGCCTATGTGATCCAGGCCACAGTGAACTCACAGCAGAGGGCTCACATCATGACACTGTGAGCAACCCAGCTGGTGGGACCTCAGAGCAGAAGGCCCACATCCCCATGGGGATGGGAACGTGGCAGGAGTGTACTCGCACGACAGGGCACATATCAGAAAATTTTGGGAGCCCATGAGTTAGGGCCTGACGCCAGAGGGCCCTCATTACCGAGGGGAGGAGACTCCCAGCAGGCACCAACTCCCAACTGAGGACCCACATCGCCAAGGTGATGTGTGCCAGCCAGGCAGGAGTGACCTCACAGCAGAGGGCCCACCTCCCAGAAGGGTGAGGAATCCAGCCAGGATCAGACTCTCACCAGAGGGCCCCCATCACCAAGGGGATGGGAACCAGGCAGGAGTGTCCTCACACCAGTGGGGCCACATCAATAAAGGTGAGGAAACCGGCACATGTGGCCTCAAACCAGAGGACCCACATCACAAAGGGGCTGGGAGTGAGTCAGGAAGGAGGAGCATGAAAACACAGGACCCAAAGAATAAAAATGGTAAGGAATCCAGCAGTAGGAACCTCCCAGCAGGCGGCTCAGAGCACAGAGTCTATGGGATCTAGGCCTGAGTGAACTAACACCAGAGAGCCAACATCCTGAAACTGTGAACAACACAGGTGTTGGGACCATAGAGCAGAAGGCACATGGGGATGGGAACCTGGCAGGAGTGCCCTCACACCACTTAGCACGTATCAGAAAATGTGGGTAACCAGCAGTTAGGGCCTGATGCCAGAGGGTCTCATCACTGAGGGGAGGAGGCTCCCAGCGGGCTCCAACTGCCACCAGAGGGCCGACGTCGCCAAGGTGGGGTGTGTCAGCCAGGCAGGAGTGACCTCAGAGAAGAGGGCCCACCTCACAGAAGTGTGAGGAGCCCAACCAGGATCAGACTCTCACTGGAGGGCTCACATCACCAAGGGGATGGGAACCAGGCAGGAGTGTCCGCACACCAGTGGGGCCACATCTGCGAAAGGTGAGGAACCCAGCACATGTGGCCTCAAACCAGAGGACACACATCACCAAGGGGCTGGGAGTGAGGCAGGTGTCTGGAGGGGCACATTTAACTCTAATTTCCCACCAGGAAGAGGAATTAACCAAAGGCTCAGAGTGCCGTGCGGGACCCTGATTACGGCCTGAAGCAAACCTGCGGTTCTGTGGCCAGCTTTCAAGGAAACGAGTTAAGAAAGGAAATCACAGGCACTGTAATTCACAAACCTGCAGAGTTATAAATGACAGCTATTGGCAAAAATATATTGAAGTAAGTCTGCACAGAGGACTTGAAAACGAGGCAGAATTGCAGGAATCATATTTCAGGAGGTAGATTGGAATTGCATTTAAAGCATGTGAAAAGCGGCAGATCTTTGACAGTGATGCACTTGGACAAAAAGTGCGTATACATTTTTTCCTGAATATATTCAGGAAAAAACGCATATGCCCTTTGTGGCCAACCAAGAATTCGAGCAATGGAAATCCGCACTACAATGAACTCTCATTTCCCATTCGTCAAAAGAGCCATCTGAAAAAAGTGTAAAACCCAGAAACACAGGACAGGCCATGGAGAACAGGGAGCCTTGTTATGCTGATGGACGGATTGTAAATTGCCAACAGACACTCTGGTGATGTTTATAGTGTATGCTGAAACATCTAAAAAACAAAGCTACAGAGCCTAGGGCACTTCCACTTTTGGCCCTATAGCTTAGGAAAATTAAAATCAACAAGACACAGCCAACACAATATCCAGGGCTGCTGTGTTTACAAGAACCTTGAGTCCAGTACAAATTAAATATCCCAGAAAGAAAAAAATGGATAAAGGAGTTGTCCTACTTACGTACAACGGAATATCACTCAGCAATGAAATCAATGTCATCAGGCCTGTAGCAGCAAATTGAGTGGATTTAAGTATGATGATTCTAAGAGAAATATGTCACACAGAGAAACATAATTATCATAAGATATCACAAATAGAGGGAGTGTAAACTTGGCTACACATAAACTGAATTACAAAACCGAGCAGAGTCTCACATTTAGATAAAAACGTATGCTTGCTTAACGGGAAAGTTGAGTTGGGGTGCTGTATAAAACCAGAGATTGAAATGAGCACACATACCGTTCCATAAGCCAAATATGTAATAGACAAGACCTACTCTTTGCTCAACGAAATAGACTAATCCATGGTGTATCACCTCACACCTGTTAGAATGGGCATCATCAGAAAATCTACAAACAACAAATGCTGGAAAGGGTGCGGAGATAAGGAACCCTCTTCCACTATTGTTGGGAATGTAAATTGATGCAGTCACTGTGGAGAACATTATGGAGTTTCTTATAAAACTAAGAATAGAATTACCATATAATACAGCAATCCCACTACTGGGCATATACCCAGACAAAACCATAAAACGAAAAGAGACATTCACCGCAATGTTCATTGCATCACTATTTACAATATCCAGGTAATGGAAGCAACCTAAATGCCCACAGACAGACGAATGCATAAAGATGAGGTACATATATAAAATGGAATATTTCTAAGCCATAAAAAGGAATGAAATTGGGTCATTTGTAGAGACGTTGATGGATCTAGAGACTGTCATACAGAGTGAAGTAAGTCAGAAAGAGAAAAACAAATCCTGTATATAAATGCATATATGTGGAACCTAGAAAAGTTGTACAGATGAAGCGTTTTGCAAGGCAGAAATAGAGCAACAGATGTAGACAACAAACGTATGGACACCAAGGGGGGAAAGCTGTTAGGGGGGTGGTGGTGGGAGGAGTTGAGAGATTGGGATTGGCATGTATACATTTCTATGTATAAAATAGGTAACCAAAAAGAACCTGCTGTATAAAAAAATAAAATAAAATTCAAAATTACAAAAAGTAAAACAGAAAAAATATTCTTCCCTTCACATACATGTATTTATATGAATAAATTATTTCCATGCTTATATCTGTAAATACAAAAAAGAGGAATAAAATCTACCTTGAACCAAAAACGAAAAAAAGAAAAAAAAAACAGAACCCACCAGTTACACAGAGGAAAACCGTATCAGGGCCCTTGCTCCAGTTGTAAACAATTCTGAAGTTGGTCAGTGGTGGGGAATCATCTCCCATTCAGCCAGCATGCCCCACGCAACAAGCGTCCTCATTGCAAAGCTGGGGGCCCGTGCCGAGGCATCTGTGAGTAAACGTGGGCCGAGCCCCAGGCCAGCTGCTGCAGAAATGTTCCCACCCTTCCCAGGTAAAACACCTGAATATGTACAAGGACTTGAAAGCCTAGAGGAAGGGCCATGGAGCCACATGAGCGACAGCATGCCAGCCGACTTGGTGCCTGCAGGCCAGACAGGATGGTCCTGGCCCTGGGTGCTCTTCTGGAAGCTTTCCATTTCCCTGCCTGAGATACCCCTCCTGTCCCGGCCCCCACTGCTTTCTTCCTTACTCACCTCTGCCCAGGGAGAAATTCCAGCGGCAGGTATGGGTGGCACATCCTCTTCTTTAGCAGGTGGCATCTTGGCAACTGCTGCAGAAAGTCCAGCAGAGCCCCACTCACACTGGGCAACCCACAAAGCCGTGGCCTCTCACTCCCTCCCACCAGTCCAGCCCCGAGACTGCTGACAGGGCAGAAAATGGCGTCAGGCACAGCTGCAGGTGCTCTTGCTGCCTGGAGCGGTGTTTATATTGATCTCAACCCAGGCACACCTGGGGAGGTCTGGCCGGCACGGTCGGGCTTCCCAGGCCAGCCAATAATCACCCCTCAGGGGCTCACAGTTGCAGAAACTGGAACTTGCTGAATCGGCCAGGTCCAAGGAACAGGTGTGGGCTCCTGAGAGTCAGGATAGACAAGGGGCTGCAGCTCTGGCTTGTTTTCTAATTATATTATCTGGCCCATGAGTGGGAGACAACTTCAAGAAAACCCTCTCCTAATGAGAGGAACCCAGGAGTCAGGGAGAGGAGGGGTGGGTGGTGGGTGGAGACAGAGGCCTGGTGCCCCGGGTGCAGTGGAAGTCTCTGGAAGACCAGGTGGAGGGAGGCCACACAGAGTGATGCCCAGGGTCACAGACCTGTCGGAGCTGCTGTTTGTTAGTTCAAGTCCTGCTCTGAGGTGCTCTGTGTCAGATCTGAGTGACAGGTGAGCTGGGAGTGCTCTGCAATGAGGGCGATGTGCATGGCTCCTGTGTGCCCAGCCCTGCCACGGTACCTGAAAGGGTTGCTCTGTATCCTGGGAGGGGCCTGACCACGAGAGCCCCGTGGGCTGGGGTGGGGGTGGGGTACCTGCCCAGGTGAGCTCCATATCCTGGGATTGGCCTGACCTCGAGAGCCCCATGGGCTGCTGGAGTCCTGGTAAAAGATGTCAGGACAGTCAGTGAAGCCACCGAGGATATACCTCCAGTAGTTCCTAAACCCTACACCCTGCTGGTCATTCTACTAACCACCAGGACATGGTATTCTGTATTAGTCTTCAATGAAGCCTTCTTTTGTATTCTATTAGTCCCAGAGTCACAAGAAATTTTGGCTTGTGAGTGGCAGGACTCAACATACAACTAAAACAATACTTCCGGGCCGTGTTGCCCCAAGGGTTCAAAAATTCCCACACCATCTTTGGGGAAAGCTCAGCTAAAGACCTAAAAGTTCTACCTCTGGAAAAGGAAACACTCCTTCAATATGCAGACGACATTCTGATCGCCAGCCCTACTAAGGAGACCTCTGAACTACCAAGCCAATAAAGGATACAAGTTGTCCAAGAAAAAGCTCAAATATCACAGACTATGGTGACCTGCGTGGGCTGCATTCTCACAGAAGGTCGGAGAAGCCCATCCCAGGAAAGGGAAGAAACAATTTACAGCCTTACCCATTTCTAAAACTAGAAGACAGCTTAGGGGTTCCTGGGGAGGCCAGGGTTTGCTGCTTCTGGATCCCTAACTACAGTCTACTAGCTGGGCCTCTATATGAAACACTGAAAGAAAAAGATGATGATCCTTTTGAATAGAATCCAGAAGTGGCCTTTCAAGAATGGAAAGAGCAGTCAATTCAGACCCTTGCCCTGGAACTCCCTAATTTAGCTAAACCCTTTGACCTTTACATTCCTAGTGAAATTTGAATGGCCATTGGAGTATTAGTGCAAAACCTGGGACCACTTGAAATGGAACAATGCAAGAATGCCATCCAGGTAGGATAAACTACGGTCACCAAGGGGCTTGGCCCACCGCCACATCTGGCCAAGATACTGGCAGTATCTGAAAACCTGGAAATCAGCAGCCCAAAAGGCCACCTCCCTCCTAAGGGAAAAGGACCCCACGTGGTGATCCTAACCCCCAACCATGCCCTGAAGTTGCATGGTTTGCTCCGTGGGCACACTGACCTTGAGTGAGGAGGTCCTCCAACTCCAAACTCCAGAGAGATAACTGGGGCAAAGGGGCACCATGACGACTCGTGTGACCATCACTTGACCTGGAGTTTCTCTCATAAAACAACAAGAGTGTGTCCCAAAAGAGTAGACTACTGCTTGCAGGACTTACTGCACCCAGAGGGGAGGTAATAATCTTGGCGGGGGAACAGTATATCACGCTGTCACCATAGAAAAGCCTACAGACACTGTGATGATGGTGGCCAATAAGACCGGCTGGACTCCTGTTTACTTCAAAAGGCTGTTGACTCAGTGGCCATCATGGTCCTTCATCACCACTGACCCTGGACTGTCTGGGAGTTGAGCAGTCAGGGTGCTGACACCTGGTGCTGTTTTTACGTTAATTCAGGGGCCTAACTGAAGAAAGCACAGACTACTGGTCAGAGCATCTAGGCTGGCAGAAACGGTCAGCCTAAGGTGGCCGAACAAATGTGGGGCGGGGTGAAACTGGACCTCACAGCGTCACTGCACATCTCCTTCCTGGACCCTTAAAGGTCATTAGAATCTATAACACTACCAATACTTGTGCTCAGGCGGAGGAGCAGGGAGGCAGGAGGCCTGCGGACAAACAACGTCACCTGGAGGCTGCTGGGGAGAAGTTCAGACCCTCTCCCACGGGTATGAGGGCTCCTAACTCAGCACTCAGCAGTTACAGATGAAGGGTCTGCACCCTCAGCACTCTAAGAATGAGGAAGGGGACAAAATGCAGAAGAGGGGTTTGTCCCAGGCAAAGCCCCTTAAAAATCCCTGGGAGATAAAAATAGAATCTGGGCAATAAAATAAAGTCTAACCTTTTTTATCCTTTGTGCTTTGTCTAATTTCACGTGCTCCTAGGGTCCCGCATACAGAGGTTCAACAGCCGGCACTTCAGACCAGATTTCCTAGTGCAGAATGGCTGGGTCGACACTTCAGCTCCTGGAGCACAGTGCAGACTCCGCGATATAGAGCCTGAGCTGCAGCCAACCGGGCCCTCGAGAGCTCCGCCCCCTCCCTCCCACTGACTCTGACAGGATCTCTACACAGCAGCCCAGCCCACAGCCCACGGGATAGCACATGCTCTCACCTCTGCATTCTCTGATCAAAATATAAAGTTTCCTTTGCTTCTGAACCAAACTCAGTCTCGATCTGTTGGCTCCAATGACACTGGGCAGGGGGACACTTGTTGGGGTCCACTCTGGAGGATCAGTAACAGAAATTGAGAACATTGTAACTTCAATGAACAGATGTGTGAGCCAAACTGTAATTAACATAGAACAGTGTATAAGGCTCGGGTAAAATAAGATGTTTCTAACACTTCCATTTGATATTTCCATCACTTTATTATAAGCAAGTTCAGTGAAAGGTTTGTCTTATTTGTCAGGTCAATACTAGAGAAACGAAGTGATTTCTTTCCAAGGATGTACATCTAATAATCTTGGTTAAAGCTTCAATCTTGTTTTAAATGCTTTTCCATTGAAAATGATACCTCTCTTTCAGCTCCCCCATTTCTGAGAAGTATAAAATCTTATAATTTATTATTACCAAAGGGGAAAGGTGGGAGGAGGGATAAATTAACAGTTTGGGATTAACACATACACACTGCTATGTATAAAATCGATCATCAACAAGGAACTACTGTACAGCACAGGGAACTACACTCAATATTTTGCAATAACCTATAAGGGGAAATAATCTGAAAAAAGAATAGATATTTTTATTGACATCATCTATTAATGACAGTTAAAATGGAACCTAACGGAAGCCGGTGGTGAGTGCTTCTGACCCTGAAGACTTCAATCATCTAAAGTTTGGACTCTGCCTACTTCCCAAGGCCCTTAATGAACATATGTGTAGCCGTAGCTTAAAAAATTCCCCAGTTTGGGTTGTGGAGAGACAGTGATTTTGAAAAAGCCCTGGTGTTCTCCTCACATGAATGGGACACTTCCTACAGCTAAAATATGCCTGTCACACCCAGAAGATGGTATACCGTCTGATCGGGAAGAGTTTGGAAAAGGCATCTCATCTCCTCATCTCCTGGTGCTCGGGTTCACCCCTCCAGCGTCTTTACAAACAGTCTTCCCACTTGGAGATGTCAGCACTGTCAACATCCTGTTGCATACAGTTTGGAATTTGTCCAGAGAATGAAGCAGAAGGAAGAGGAACAATGAGAGACAAGTCCTAGGTGTTCGGACAGGCACATGTCACTCTAATTTCCAATCAGGAAGACGAATTGACTAAAAGCTAGGGTTGCCCATGGAAACAGAATAGGGCTTGAGGAAATCCCGCTGCTTTGTGGCCAGTTCCCATAAACACAAGTTGAAAAATGGAACTCAGGGACACTAAAATTCACGAAACTGCAGAGTTGAAAATATCTCTCACTGAAAAATGTCTTGAGGAAAGTCAGAGAAAAGGACTTGTAAGCAACGGAGAATGGCAGGAAAGGGATTGGAAGAGGTAGAAAGGACTCGCCATTAAGCACAAGAAAAGGGGCTGAACATTGCCAACATTGCAGTTGGCCAAAAAGGGTGTATGCGTCTTTTTCTGTATATATTCAAGAAAACGGCATACACTTTTTTAGCCAACCAAACAGGTGGGCACTGGAAATCAGTACTACAAAACATATCACTTCGCATCAGTCAGAAGAGCCTTCCTCATAAAGTGTAAACACCAGAAATGCAGGACAGGGCAAGGAGAAAAGGGAGCCCTGTGAGGCTTATAGTGGAAATGTATATTGCCAATGGTCACTCTTGAGAAGTGTATTGTGTTTACTAAAGCATCTAAAAAATGAGCTACAGAGCACAGGGCACTTGCACTCATGGACGTATATCTTGGGAAAGACAAAAATGGAGAGGGCACAGGCACCCCAATGTTTACCGCCTCTCTGTTTCAAAGATCCTCGACTAGGATATAATTTATATGTCTCTGGAGGGAAAAAATGGATAGAGGTGTGGCACTTATGTAGAGTGGAATATTACTCAGCCTGAAAATCAGTGAAATATGGCCAGTTGTAACAACCCCAGAGTAGTTACGTATGATCATTCAAAGTCACATAATTCAAAAAGAAAAAGACATACGATATTACTAATACATGGAATGTAAACGTGGCTACAAAGTACCTGAATTACAAAACAGAATGGGGTCTCAAATTTAGAAGACCAACTTATGTTTGCTTAAGGAAAAAGGAGAGTTGGGGAGCTGCATAAAACCAGAGATTGAAATTAGCACAGATACCGTTCGATAAGCCAAATATATAATAGAAAAAACCTACTCCCTGGTCAACGAAATGGACTCAACACGCCATATTCAACACCTACGAATACACCTGACTAGTAACAATCTTCAAACTCATGGATTTATATGTGTCCGTAAGAGAATCAAGCGTGAGTACAGCGGCATGAACACAGCAGTGAAAATGCGATAAATCCCATTATGAAAATAAATTACAAAAACAAAACACAATGAGAGTGAAATAGAGAGCAATTCTTAAATAATTCATTCAGGGCTTGTGATGCAACGTGGATTTACCACATCTACACCCAGAGCTGAGTGAGACATAAGGTTGGGCACTTCGGGCTGATAGCATTGTTGAGGTTCGATGAGCAAATGCAGACCCTTTGAAGTCATACTGCATGGTACCCATTCCATGGGTCCCAACTCTCCAGGATTAAGGGATTCTTTCTTCAGCTAAAACATGCATGGGAAACCCACAGTATGGTGCACCGTGTGACCAGGAAAGGTTTTCAAATGCATCTCAGTTTTCGTCCCCTTTTACTCGGGTTCACCATTCCAGAACGTTTACTAACACTCTCCCCACTTGGAGAGTCAGTGCATTTAACCTCCTGTTTGGCACAGTTTGCAATTTCTGCGCAAGATGAACAGGAATAGGGAGAACCAATGAGAGACTAGCAGTAAGTGTCTGCACGGGCAAATTTAATGCTCATTTCCCACCAGGAAGAGGAATTAACCAAAGGATCAGCATGCCGTGCCGGAACCAGATTAGGGCCTGAATCAATCCTGCGGGTTTGCGCCCAGCTCACAAGTTGCGAGTTGAAGAAAGGAGCTCAGGGGCACTGTAACTCACAAACATGCAGAGTTATAAATGACAGCTATCGTCCAAAAATATATTGAAGGAAGGCTGCGAAGACGACTTGTAAGTGGGGCAGAATTGCAGGAAAACGATTTCAGGGGGTAGACGGGAATTGCATTTAAAGCATAGGAAAAGAGGCAGAACGTCGACAATGATGCTCTTGGGCAAAAAGGGTGTATGCGTTTTTTCCTGAATTTATTGAGGAAAAAAAGCATATGCCCTTTTTGGACAACCAAGCAAGCATGTTAAAGAAATCTGCACTACAATGAAGTCTCACTGCCCCCCGGTCAAAAGGGACATGTGAAACAAGTGTAAAATCCACAAAGACAGGACAGGCCAAGGAGAACAGGGAGCCTTGTTATGCTGATGGTCGGGATGTAAATTGCCAACAGCCACTCTGGAGAAGTGTATGGTGTTTCCTGAAACCCCTGAAAAACAAAGCAACGGAGCCTACGGCACTTCCACTTATGGTCCTATAGCTTAGGGAAATTAAAATCAAAAACACACAGCCACCCCAAAGTGTCGGACGGCTCTGTTTACAAGAACCTCTTCTACGGTACAAGTTAAATATCCCAGAATGTGAAAAATGGATAAAGAAGTTGTGGTACGTACGTACAATGGAATATCACTCAGCAATGAAAGCTATGTCATCAGGCCCATCGCGGCATAATGAGTGGATTCAGGTACGATGATTCTAAGAGAAATAAGTCACACAGAAAATGAAACATCATAAGATATCACTAATACACGGAATGTAAACTTTGCTACACATGAACTGAATTATAAAACAGAACAGGGTTTCAAATTTAGAAAACCAACTTATGCTTGCTTAAGGGGAAAGGTGAGTTGGGGTGCTGCATAAAACCAGAGATAGAAATTAGCACAGATAACTTTCCATAAGCCAAATATGTAATAGCCCAGACCTACCCCTTGCTCAACGAAATGGAATAAACACCCCATATTCAACGCCTAGGAATACACCTGACTAGTAAGAATCTTCAAACCCATGGATTTATATGTCTCCGTAAGAGAATGAAGCGTGTGTACAGCGGCATGAACGCAGCAGAGAAATTCCGATAAATCCCATTATCAAAATGAATTACACAAACAAAACCCAAGGACAGTGAAATAGAGAGCAATTCTTAAATAATTCATTCAGGGCTTGTGATGCAACCTGGATTTACCACATCTACACCCAGAGCTGAGTGAGACATAAGGTTGGGCACTTCGGGCTGATAGCATTGGTGAGGTTCGATGAGCAAATGCAGACCCTTTGAAGTCATACTGCATGGTACCCATTCCATGGTTCCCACCTCTCCAGATTTAAGGGATTCTTCCTTTAGCTAAAACATGCATTGGAAACCCACAGTATGGTGCACCGTGTGACCGACAAACGTTTTCAAATGCATCTCAGTTTTCGTCCCCTTTTACTCGGGTTCACCATTCCAGACCCTTTACGAACACTCTCCCCACTTGGAGAGTCAGTGCCTTTAACCTCCTGTTGGGCACAGTTTGCAATTTCTGCGCAAGATGAAAAGGAATAGGGAGAACCAATGAGAGACTAGCTCTAGGTGTCTGCACGGGCAAATTTAACGCTCATTTCCCACCAGGAAGAGGAATTAACCAAAGGCTCAGCATGCCGTGCCAGAACAAGATTAGGGCCTGAAGCAATCCTGTGGGTTTGCCGCCAGCTCACAAGATAGCGAGTTGAAGAAAGGAGCTCAGGGGCACTGTAACTCACAAACCTGCAGAGTTATAAATGACAGCTATCGTCCAAAAATATATTGAAGGAAGGCTGCGAAGACGACTTGTAATCGGGACAGATTTGCAGGAAAACGATTTCAGGGGGTAGACGGGAATTGCATTTAAAGCATAGGAAAAGAGGCAGAACGTCGACAATGATGCTCTTGGCCAAAAACGGCGTATGCGTTATTTCCTGAATATATTCAGGAAAAAACGCATACGCACTTTTTGGCCAACCAAGCAAGCATGTTAAAGAAATCTGCACTACAATGAAGTCTCACTGCCCCCCGGTCAAAAGGGCCATCTGAAAAAAGTGTAAAATCCAGAAAGGCAGCACAGGCCATGGAGAACAGGGAGCCTTGTTATGCTGATGGGCGGGATGTAAATTGCCAACAGCCACTCTGGAGAAGTGTATGGTGTTTCCCGGAACATCTAAAAAACAAAGCTACGGAGCCTACGGCACTTCCACTTATGGTCCTATAGCTTAGGGAAATTAAAATCAAAAACACACAGCCACCCCAAAGTGTCGGACGGCTCTGTTTACAAGAACCTCGTCTACGGTACAAGTTAAATATCCCAGAAAGCGAAAAATGGATAAAGAAGTTGTGGTACATACGTACAATGGAATATCACTCAGCAATGAAATCTATGTCATCAGGCCCGTCGCGGCATAATGAGTGGATTCAGGTACGATGATTGTAAGTGAAATAAGTCACACAGAAAATGAAACATCATAAGATATCACTAATACACGGAATGTAAACTTGGCTACACATGAACTGAATTACAAAACAGAACAGGGTCTCAAATTTAGAAAACCAACTTATGCTTGCTTAAGGGGAAAGGTGAGTTGGGGTGCTGCATAAAACCAGAGATAGAAATTAGCACAGATACCTTTTCATAAGCCAAATAAGTAATAGTCAAGACCTACCCCTTGCTCAACGAAATGGACTAAACACCCCATATTCAACGCCTAGGAATACACCTGACTAGTAAGAATCTTCAAACCCATGGATTCATATGTCTCCGTAAGAGAATGAAGCGTGTGTACAGCGGCATGAATGCAGCACAGGAAATCCGATAAATCCCATTATCAAAATGAATTACACAAACAAAACCCAAGGACAGTGAAATAGAGAGCAATTCTTAAATAATTCATTCAGGGCTTGTGATGCAACGTGGATTTACCACATCTACACCCAGAGCTGAGTGAGACATAAGGTTGGGCACTTCGGGCTGATAGCATTGGTGAGGTTCGATGAGCAAATGCAGACCCTTTGAAGTCATACAGCATGGTACCCATTCCATGGGTCCCAACTCTCCAAGTTTAAGGGATTCTTCCTTCAGCTAAAACATGCATGGGAAACCCAAAGTATGGTGCACCGTTTGACCGACAAAGGTTTTCAAATGCATCTCAGTTTTCGTCCCCTTTTACTCTGGTTCACCATTCCAGACCCTTTACGAACACTCTCCCCACTTGGAGAGTCAGTGCCTTTAACCTCCTGTCAGGCACAGTTTGCAATTTCTGCGCAAGATGAAAAGGAATAGGGAGAACCAATGAGAGACTAGCTCTAGGTGTCTGCACGGGCAAATTTAACGCTCATTTCCCACCAGGAAGAGGAATTAACCAAAGGCTCAGCATGCCGTGCCGGAACCAGATTAGGGCCTGAGGCAATCCTGTGGGTTTGCGGCCAGCTCACAAGATAGCGAGTTGAAGAAATGAGCTCAGGGGCACTGTAACTCACAAACCTGCAGAGTTATAAATGACAGCTATCGTCCAAAAATATATTGAAGGAAGGCTGCGAAGACGACTTGAAAGTGGGGCAGAATTGCAGGAAAACGATTTCAGGGGATAGACGGGAATTGCATTTAAAGCATAGGAAAAGAGGCAGAACGTCGACAATGATGCTCTTGGCCAAAAAGGGCGTATGCGTTTTTTCCTGAATATATTCAGGAAAAAACGCATACGCCCTTTTTGGCCAACCAAGCAAGCATGTTAAAGAAATCTGCACTACAATGAAGTCTCACTGCCCCCCGGTCAAAAGGGCCATCTGAAAAAAGTGTAAAATCCAGAAAGGCAGCACAGGCCATGGAGAACAGCGAGCCTTGTTATGCTGATGGGCAGGATGTAAATTGCGAACTGCCACTCTGGAGAAGTGTATGGTGTTTCCCGGAACATCTAAAAAACAAAGCTACGGAGCCTACGGCACTTCCACTTATGGTCCTATAGCTTAGGGAAATTAAAATCAAAAACACACAGCCACCCCAAAGTGTCGGACGGCTCTGTTTACAAGAACCTCGTCTACGGTACAAGTTAAGTATCCCAGAATGTGAAAAATGGATAAAGAAGTTGTGGTACGTACGTACAATGGAATATCACTCAGCAATGAAATCTATGTCATCAGGCCCGTCGCGGCATAATGAGTGGATTCAGGTACGATGATTCTAAGTGAAATAAGTCACACAGAAAATGAAACATCATAAGATATCACTACTACACGGAATGTAAACTTGGCTACACATGAACTGAATTACAAAACAGAACAGGGTCTCAAATTTAGAAAACCAACTTATGCTTGCTTAAGGGGAAAGGTGAGTTGGGGTGCTGCATAAAACCAGAGATAGAAATTAGCACAGATACCTTTCCATAAGCCAAATATGTAATAGTCAAGACCTACCCCTTGCTCAACGAAATGGACTAAACACCCCATATTCAACGCCTAGGAATACACCTGACTAGTAAGAATCTTCAAACCCATGGATTTATATATCTCCGTAAGAGAATGAAGCGTGTGTACAGCGGCATGAATGCAGCAGAGAAAATCCGATAAATCCCATTATCAAAATGAATTACACAAACAAAACCCAAGGACAGTGAAATAGAGAGCAATTCTTAAATAATTCATTCAGGGCTTGTGATGCAACCTGGATTTACCACATCTACACCCAGAGCTGAGTGAGACATAAGGTTGGGCACTTCGGGCTGATAGCATTGGTGAGGTTCGATGAGCAAATGCAGACCCTTTGAAGTCATACTGCATGGTACCCATTCCATGGGTCCCAACTCTCCAAGTTTAAGGGATTCTTCCTTCAGCTAAAACATGCATGGGAAACCCACAGTATGGTGCACCGTGTGACTGGCAAACGTTTTCAAATGATTCTCAGTTTTCGTCCCCTTTTACTCGGGTTCACCATTCCAGACCCTTTACGAACACTCTCCCCACTTGGAGAGTCAGTGCCTTTAACCTCCTGTTGGGCACAGTTTGCAATTTCTGCGCAAGATGAAAAGGAATAGGGAGAACGAATGAGAGACTAACTCTAGGTGTCTGCACGGGCAAATTTAACGCTCATTTCCCACCAGGAAGAGGAATTAACCAAAGGCTCAGCATGCCGTGCCGGAACCAGATTAGGGCCTGAAGCAATCCTGTGGGTTTGCGGCCAGCTCACAAGATAGCGAGTTGAAGAAAGGAGCTCAGGGGCACTGTAACTCACAAACCTGCAGAGTTATAAATGACAGCTATCGTCCAAAAATATATTGAAGGAAGGCTGAGAAGACGACGTGTAAGCGGGACAGATTTGCAGGAAAACGATTTCAGGGGGTAGACGGGAATTGCATTTAAAGCATAGGAAAAGAGGCAGAACATCGACAATGATGCTCTTGGCCAAAAAGGGCGTATGCGTTTTTTCCTGAATATATTCAGGAAAAAACGCATACGCACTTTTTGGCCAACCAAGCATGCATGTTAAAGAAATGTGCACTTCAATGAAGTCTCACTGCCCCCCGGTCAAAAGGGCCATCTGAAAAAAGTGTAAAATGCAGAAAGGCAGCACAGACCATGGAGAACAGGGAGCCTTGTTATGCTGATGGGCGGGATGTAAATTGCCAACAGCCACTGTGGAGAAGTGTATGGTGTTTCCCGGAACACCGAAAAAACAAAGCTACGGAGCCTACGGCACTTCCACTTATGGTCCTATAGCTTAGGGAAATTAAAATCAAAAACACACAGCCACCCCAATGTGTCGGACGGCTCTGTTTACAAGAACCTCGTCTACGGTACAAGTTAAATATCCCAGAATGTGAAAAATGGATAAAGAAGTTGTGGTACGTTCGTACAATGGAATATCACTCAGCAATGAAATCTATGTCATCAGGCCCATCGCGGCATAATGAGTGGATTCAGGTATGATGATTCTAAGTGAAATAAGTCACACAGAAAATGAAACATCATAAGATATCACTAATACACGGAATGTAAACTTGGCTACACATGAACTGAATTACAAAACAGAACAGGGTCTCAAATTTAGAAAACCAACTTATGCTTGCTTAAGGGGAAAGGTGAGTTGGGGTGCTGCATAAAACCAGAGATAGAAATTAGCACAGATACCTTTCCATAAGCCAAATATGTAATAGTCAAGACCTACCCCTTGCTCAACGAAATGGACTATACACCCCATATTCAACGCCTAGGAATACATCTGACTAGTAAGAATCTTCAAACCCATGGATTTATATGTCTCCGTAAGAGAATGAAGCATGTGTACAGCGGCATGAATGCAGCAGAGAAAATCCGATAAATCCCATTATCAAAATGAATTACACAAACAAAACCCAAGGACAGTGAAATAGAGAGCAATTCTTAAATAATTCATTCAGGGCTTGTGATGCAACCTGGATTTACCACATCTACACCCAGAGCTGAGTGAGACATAAGGTTGGGCACTTCGGGCTGATAGCATTGGTGAGGTTCGATGAGCAAATGCAGACCCTTTGAAGTCATACTGCATGGTACCCATTCCATGGGTCCCAACTCTCCAAGTTTAAGGGATTCTTCCTTCAGCTAAAACATGCATGGGAAACCCACAGTATGGTGCACCGTGTGACTGGCAAACGTTTTCAAATGATTCTCAGTTTTCGTCCCCTTTTACTCGGGTTCACCATTCCAGACCCTTTACGAACACTCTCCCCACTTGGAGAGTCAGTGCCTTTAACCTCCTGTTGGGCACAGTTTGCAATTTCTGCGCAAGATGAAAAGGAATAGGGAGAACGAATGAGAGACTAACTCTAGGTGTCTGCACGGGCAAATTTAACGCTCATTTCCCACCAGGAAGAGGAATTAACCAAAGGCTCAGCATGCTGTGCCGGAACCAGATTAGGGCCTGAAGCAATCCTGTGGGTTTGCGGCCAGCTCACAAGATAGCGAGTTGAAGAAAGGAGCTCAGGGGCACTGTAACTCACAAACCTGCAGAGTTATAAATGACAGCTATCGTCCAAAAATATATTGAAGGAAGGCTGAGAAGACCACGTGTAAGCGGGACAGATTTGCAGGAAAACGATTTCAGGGGGTAGACGGGAATTGCATTTAAAGCATAGGAAAAGAGGCAGAACATCGACAATGATGCTCTTGGCCAAAAAGGGCGTATGCGTTTTTTCCTGAATATATTCAGGAAAAAACGCATACGCCCTTTTTGGCCAACCAAGCATGCATGTTAAAGAAATGTGCACTTCAATGAAGTCTCACTGCCCCCCGGTCAAAAGGGCCATCTGAAAAAAGTGTAAAATCCAGAAAGGCAGCACAGACCATGGAGAACAGGGAGCCTTGTTATGCTGATGGGCGGGATGTAAATTGCCAACAGCCACTGTGGAGAAGTGTATGGTGTTTCCCGGAACACCGAAAAAACAAAGCTACGGAGCCTACGGCACTTCCACTTATGGTCCTATAGCTTAGGGAAATTAAAATCAAAAACACACAGCCACCCCAAAGTGTCGGACGGCTCTGTTTACAAGAACCTCGTCTACGGTACAAGTTAAATATCCCAGAATGTGAAAAATGGATAAAGAAGTTGTGGTACGTACGTACAATGGAATATCACTCAGCAATGAAATCTATGTCATCAGGCCCGTCGCGGCATAATGAGTGGATTCAGGTACGATGATTCTAAGTGAAATAAGTCACACAGAAAATGAAACATCATAAGATATCACTACTACACGGAATGTAAACTTGGCTACACATGAACTGAATTACAAAACAGAACAGGGTCTCAAATTTAGAAAACCAACTTATGCTTGCTTAAGGGGAAAGGTGAGTTGGGGTGCTGCATAAAACCAGAGATAGAAATTAGCACAGATACCTTTCCATAAGCCAAATATGTAATAGTCAAGACCTACCCCTTGCTCAACGAAATGGACTAAACACCCCATATTCAACGCCTAGGAATACACCTGACTAGTAAGAATCTTCAAACCCATGGATTTATATGTCTCCGTAAGAGAATAAAGCGTGTGTACAGCGGCATGAATGCAGCAGGGAAAATCCGATAAATCCCATTATCAAAATGAATTACACAAACAAAACCCAAGGACAGTGAAATAGAGAGCAATTCTTAAATAATTCATTCAGGGCTTGTGATGCAACCTGGATTTACCACATCTACACCCAGAGCTGAGTGAGACATAAGGTTGGGCACTTCGGGCTGATAGCATTGGTGAGGTTCGATGAGCAAATGCAGACCCTTTGAAGTCATACTGCATGGTACCCATTCCATGGGTCCCAACTCTCCAAGTTTAAGGGATTCTTCCTTCAGCTAAAACATGCATGGGAAACCCACAGTATGGTGCACCGTGTGACTGGCAAACGTTTTCAAATGCATCTCAGTTTTCGTCCCCTTTTACTCGGGTTCACCATTCCAGACCCTTTACGAACACTCTCCACACTTGGAGAGTCAGTGCCTTTAACCTCCTGTTGGGCACAGTTTGCAATTTCTGCGCAAGATGAAAAGGAATAGGGAGAACGAATGAGAGACTAGTTCTAGGTGTCTGCAAGGGCAAATTTAACGCTCATTTCCCACCAGGAAGAGGAATTAACCAAAGGCTCAGCATGCCATGCCGGAACCAGATTAGGGCCTGAAGCAATCCTGTGGGTTTGCGGCCAGCTCACAAGATAGCGAGTTGAAGAAAGGAGCTCAGGGGCACAGTAACTCACAAACCTGCAGAGTTATAAATGACAGCTATCGTCCAAAAATATATTGAAGGAAGGCTGCGAAGACGACTTGTAAGCGGGACAGATTTGCAGGACAACGATTTCAGGGGGTAGACGGGAATTGCATTTAAAGCATAGGAAAAGAGGCAGAACGTCGACAATGATGCTCTTGGCCAAAAAGGGCGTATGCGTTTTTTCCTGAATATATTCAGGAAAAAACGCATACGCCCTTTTTGGCCAACCAAGCAAGCATGTTAAAGAAATCTGCACTACAATGAAGTCTCACTGCCCCCCGGTCAAAAGGGCCATCTGAAAAAAGTGTAAAATCCAGAAAGGCAGCACAGGCCATGGAGAACAGGGAGCCTTGTTATGCTGATGGGCGGGATGTAAATTGCCAACAGCCACTCTGGAGAAGTGTATGGTGTTTCCCGGAACACTGAAAAAACAAAGCTACGGAGCCTACGGCACTTCCACTTATGGTCCTATAGCTTAGGGAAATTAAAATCAAAAACACACAGCCACCCCAAAGTGTCGGACGGCTCTGTTTACAAGAACCTCGTCTACGGTACAAGTTAAATATCCCAGAATGTGAAAAATGGATAAAGAAGTTGTGGTACGTACGTACAATGGAATATCACTCAGCAATGAAATCTATGTCATCAGGCCCGTCGCGGCATAATGAGTGGATTCAGGTACGATGATTCTAAGTGAAATAAGTCACACAGAAAATGAAACATCATAAGATATCACTAATACACGGAATGTAAACTTGGCTACACATGAACTGAATTACAAAACAGAACAGGGTCTCAAATTTAGAAAACCAACTTATGCTTGCTTAAGGGGAAAGGTGAGTTGGGGTGCTGCATAAAACCAGAGATAGAAATTAGCACAGATAACTTTCCATAAGCCAAATGTGTAATAGTCAAGACCTACCCCTTGCTCAACGAAATGGACTAAACACCCCATATTCAAGGCCTAGGAATACACCTGACTAGTAAGAATCTTCAAACCCATGGATTTATATGTCTCCGTAAGAGAATGAAGCGTGTGTACAGCGGCATGAATGCAGCAGAGAAAATCCGATAAATCCCATTATCAAAATGAATTACACAAACAAAACCCAAGGACAGTGAAATAGAGAGCAATTCTTAAATAATTCATTCAGGGCTTGTGATGCAACCTGGATTTACCACATCTACACTCAGAGCTGAGTGAGACATAAGGTTGGGCACTTCGGGCTGATAGCATTGGTGAGGTTCGATGAGCAAATGCAGACCCTTTGAAGTCATACAGCATGGTACCCATTCCATGGGTCCCAAATCTCCAAGTTTAAGGGATTCTTCCTTCAGCTAAAACATGCATGGGAAACCCACAGTATGGTGCACCGTGTGACTGGCAAACGTTTTCAAATGCATCTCCGTTTTCGTCCCCTTTTACTCGGGTTCACCATTCCAGACCCTTTACGAACACTATCCCCACTTGGAGAGTCAGTGCCTTTAACCTCCTGTTGGGCACAGTTTGCAATTTCTGCGCAAGATGAAAAGGAATAGGGAGAACGAATGAGAGACTAGCTCTAGGTGTCTGCACGGGCAAATTTAACGCTCATTTCCCACCAGGAAGAGGAATTAACCAAAGGCTCAGCATGCCGTGCCGGAACCAGATTAGTGCCTGAAGCAATCCTGTGGGTTTGCGGCCAGCTCACAAGATAGCGAGTTGAAGAAAGGAGCTCAGGGGCACTGTAACTCACAAACCTGCAGAGTTATAAATGACAGCTATCGTCCAAAAATACATTGAAGGAAGGCTGCGAAGACGACTTGTAAGCGGGACAGATTTGCAGGAAAACGATTTCAGGGGGTAGACGGGAATTGCATTTAAAGCATAGGAAAAGAGGCAGAACGTCGACAATGATGCTCTTGGCCAAAAAGGGCGTATGCGTTTTTTCCTGAATATAATCAGGAAAAAACGCATACGTCCTTTTTGGCCAACCAAGCAAGCATGTTAAAGAAATCTGCACTACAATGAAGTCTCACTGCCCCCCGGTCAAAAGGGCCATCTGAAGAAAGTGTAAAATCCAGAAAGGCAGCACAGGCCATGGAGAACAGGGAGCCTTGTTATGCTGATGGGTGGGATGTAAATTGCCAACAGCCACTCTGGAGAAGTGTATGGTGTTTCCCGGAACACCGAAAAAACAAAGCTACGGAGCCTACGGCACTTCCACTTATGGTCCTATAGCTTAGGGAAATTAAAATCAAAAACACACAGCCACCCCAAAGTGTCGGACGGCTCTGTTTACAAGAACCTCGTCTACGGTACAAGTTAAATATCCCAGAATGTGAAAAATGGATAAAGAAGTTGTGGTACGTACGTACAATGGAATATCACTCAGCAATGAAATCTATGTCATCAGGCCCGTCGCGGCATAATGAGTGGATTCAGGTACGATGATTCTAAGTGAAATAAGTCACACAGAAAATGAAACATCATAAGATATCACTACTACACGGAATGTAAACTTGGCTACACATGAACTGAATTACAAAACAGAACAGGGTCTCAAATTTAGAAAACCAACTTATGCTTGCTTAAGGGGAAAGGTGAGTTGGGGTGCTGCATAAAACCAGAGATAGAAATTAGCACAGATACCTTTCCATAAGCCAAATATGTAATAGTCAAGACCTACCCCTTGCTCAACGAAATGGACTAAACACCCCATATTCAACGCCTAGGAATACACCTGACTAGTAAGAATCTTCAAACCCATGGATTTATATATCTCCGTAAGAGAATGAAGCGTGTGTACAGGGGCATGAATGCAGCAGAGAAAATCCGATAAATCCCATTATCAAAATGAATTACACAAACAAAACCCAAGGACAGTGAAATAGAGAGCAATTCTTAAATAATTCATTCAGGGCTTGTGATGCAACCTGGATTTACCACATCTACACCCAGAGCTGAGTGAGACATAAGGTTGGGCACTTCGGGCTGATAGCATTGGTGAGGTTCGATGAGCAAATGCAGACCCTTTGAAGTCATACAGCATGGTACCCATTCCATGGGTCCCAACTCTCCAAGTTTAAGGGATTCTTTCTTCAGCTAAAACATGCATGGGAAACCCACAGTATGGTGCACCGTGTGACTGGCAAACGTTTTCAAATGCATCTCAGTTTTCGTCCCCTTTTACTCGGGTTCACCATTCCAGACCCTTTACGAACACTCTCCCCACTTGGAGAGTCAGTGCCTTTAACCTCCTGTTGGGCACAGTTTGCAATTTCTGTGCAAGATGAAAAGGAATAGGGAGAACCAATGAGAGACTAGCTCTAGGTGTCTGCACGGGCAAATTTAACGCTCATTTCCCACCAGGAAGAGGAATTAACCAAAGTCTCAGCATGCCGTGCCGGAACCAGATTAGGGCCTGAGGCAATCCTGTGGTTTTGCGGCCAGCTCACAAGATAGCGAGTTGAAGAAAGGAGCTCAGGGGCACTGTAACTCACAAACCTGCAGAGTTATAAATGACAGCTATCGTCCAAAAATATATTGAAGGAAGGCTGCGAAGACGACTTGTAAGCGGGACAGATTTGCAGGAAAACGATTTCAGGGGGTAGACGGGAATTGCATTTAAAGCATAGGAAAAGAGGCAGAACGTCGACAATGATGCTCTTGGCCAAAAAGGGCGTATGCGTTTTTTCCTGAATATATTCAGGAAAAAACGCATACGCCCTTTTTGGCCAACCAAGCAAGCACGTTAAAGAAATCTGCCCTACAATGAAGTCTCACTGCCCCACGGTCAAAAGGGCCATCTGAAAAAAGTGTAAAATCCAGAAAGGCAGCACAGGCCATGGAGAACAGGGAGCCTTGTTATGCTGATGGGCGGGATGTAAATTGCCAACAGCCACTCTGGAGAAGTGTATGGTGTTTTCCGGAACACCGAAAAAACAAAGCTACGGAGCCTACGGCACTTCCACTTATGGTCCTATAGCTTAGGGAAATTAAAATCAAAAACACACAGCCACCCCAAAGTGTCGGACGGCTCTGTTTACAAGAACCTCGTCTACGGTACAAGGTAAATATCCCAGAATGTGAAAAATGGATAAAGAAGTTGTGGTACGTACGTACAATGGAATATCACTCAGCAATGAAATCTATGTCATCAGGCCCGTCGCGGCATAATGAGTGGATTCAGGTACGATGATTCTAAGTGAAATAAGTCACACAGAAAATGAAACATCATAAGATATCACTACTACACGGAATGTAAACTTGGCTACACATGAACTGAATTACAAAACAGAACAGGGTCTCAAATTTAGAAAACCAACTTATGCTTGCTTAAGGGGAAAGGTGAGTTGGGGTGCTGCATAAAACCAGAGATAGAAATTAGCACAGATACCTTTCCATAAGCCAAATATGTAATAGTCAAGACCTACCCCTTGCTCAACGAAATGGACTAAACACCCCATATTCAACGCCTAGGAATACACCTGACTAGTAAGAATCTTCAAACCCATGGATTTATATATCTCTGTAAGAGAATGAAGCGTGTGTACAGGGGCATGGATGCAGCAGAGAAAATCCGATAAATCCCATTATCAAAATGAATTACACAAACAAAACCCAAGGACAGTGAAATAGAGAGCAATTCTTAAATAATTCATTCAGGGCTTGTGATGCAACCTGGATTTACCACATCTACACCCAGAGCTGAGTGAGACATAAGGTTGGGCACTTCGGGCTGATAGCATTGGTGAGGTTCGATGAGCAAATGCAGACCCTTTGAAGTCATACAGCATGGTACCCATTCCATGGGTCCCAACTCTCCAAGTTTAAGGGATTCTTTCTTCAGCTAAAACATGCATGAGAAACCCACAGTATGGTGCACCGTGTGACTGGCAAACGTTTTCAAATGCATCTCAGTTTTCGTCCCCTTTTACTCGGGTTCACCATTCCAGACCCTTTACGAACACTCTCCCCACTTGGAGAGTCAGTGCCTTTAACCTCCTGTTGGGCACAGTTTGCAATTTCTGTGCAAGATGAAAAGGAATAGGGAGAACCAATGAGAGACTAGCTCTAGGTGTCTGCACGGGCAAATTTAACGCTCATTTCCCACCAGGAAGAGGAATTAACCAAAGTCTCAGCATGCCGTGCCGGAACCAGATTAGGGCCTGAGGCAATCCTGTGGTTTTGCGGCCAGCTCACAAGATAGCGAGTTGAAGAAAGGAGCTCAGGGGCACTGTAACTCACAAACCTGCAGAGTTATAAATGACAGCTATCGTCCAAAAATATATTGAAGGAAGGCTGCGAAGACGACTTGTAAGCGGGACAGATTTGCAGGAAAACGATTTCAGGGGGTAGACGGGAATTGCATTTAAAGCATAGGAAAAGAGGCAGAACGTCGACAATGATGCTCTTGGCCAAAAAGGGCGTATGCGTTTTTTCCTGAATATATTCAGGAAAAAACGCATACGCCCTTTTTGGCCAACCAAGCAAGCACGTTAAAGAAATCTGCCCTACAATGAAGTCTCACTGCCCCACGGTCAAAAGGGCCATCTGAAAAAAGTGTAAAATCCAGAAAGGCAGCACAGGCCATGGAGAACAGGGAGCCTTGTTATGCTGATGGGCGGGATGTAAATTGCCAACAGCCACTCTGGAGAAGTGTATGGTGTTTTCCGGAACACCGAAAAAACAAAGCTACGGAGCCTACGGCACTTCCACTTATGGTCCTATAGCTTAGGGAAATTAAAATCAAAAACACACAGCCACCCCAAAGTGTCGGACGGCTCTGTTTACAAGAACCTCGTCTACGGTACAAGGTAAATATCCCAGAATGTGAAAAATGGATAAAGAAGTTGTGGTACGTACGTACAATGGAATATCACTCAGCAATGAAATCTATGTCATCAGGCCCGTCGCGGCATAATGAGTGGATTCAGGTACGATGATTCTAAGTGAAATAAGTCACACAGAAAATGAAACATCATAAGATATCACTACTACACGGAATGTAAACTTGGCTACACATGAACTGAATTACAAAACAGAACAGGGTCTCAAATTTAGAAAACCAACTTATGCTTGCTTAAGGGGAAAGGTGAGTTGGGGTGCTGCATAAAACCAGAGATAGAAATTAGCACAGATACCTTTCCATAAGCCAAATATGTAATAGTCAAGACCTACCCCTTGCTCAACGAAATGGACTAAACACCCCATATTCAACGCCTAGGAATACACCTGACTAGTAAGAATCTTCAAACCCATGGATTTATATGTCTCCGTAAGAGAATAAAGCGTGTGTACAGCGGCATGAATGCAGCAGAGAAAATCCGATAAATCCCATTATCAAAATGAATTACACAAACAAAACCGAAGGACAGTGAGATAGAGAGCAATTCTTAAATAATTCATTCAGGGCTTGTGATGCAACCTGGATTTACCACATCTACACCCAGAGCTGAGTGAGACATAAGGTTGGGCACTTCGGGCTGATAGCATTGGTGAGGTTCGATGAGCAAATGCAGACCCTTTGAAGTCATACAGCATGGTACCCATTCCATGGGTCCCAACTCTCCAAGTTTAAGGGATTCTTCCTTCAGCTAAAACATGCATGGGAAACCCACAGTATGGTGCACCGTGTGACTGGCAAACGTTTTCAAATGCATCTCAGTTTTCGTCCCCTTTTACTCGGGTTCACCATTCCAGACCCTTTACGAACACTCTCCCCACTTGGAGAGTCAGTGCCTTTAACCTCCTGTTGGGCACAGTTTGCAATTTCTGCGCAAGATGAAAAGGAATAGGGAGAACGAATGAGAGACTAGCTCTAGGTGTCTGCAAGGGCAAATTTAACGCTCATTTCCCACCAGGAAGAGGAATTAACCAAAGGCTCAGCATGCCGTGCCGGAGCCAGATTAGGGCCTGAAGCAATCCTGTGGGTTTGCGGCCAGCTCACAAGATAGCGAGTTGAAGAAAGGAGCTCAGGGGCACAGTAACTCACAAACCTGCAGAGTTATAAATGACAGCTATCGTCCAAAAATATATTGAAGGAAGGCTGAGAAGACCACGTGTAAGCGGGACAGATTTGCAGGAAAACGATTTCAGGGGGTAGACGGGAATTGCATTTAAAGCATAGGAAAAGAGGCAGAACATCGACAATGATGCTCTTGGCCAAAAAGGGCGTATGCGTTTTTTCCTGAATATATTCAGGAAAAAACGCATACGCCCTTTTTGGCCAACCAAGCATGCATGTTAAAGAAATGTGCACTTCAATGAAGTCTCACTGCCCCCCGGTCAAAAGGGCCATCTGAAAAAAGTGTAAAATCCAGAAAGGCAGCACAGACCATGGAGAACAGGGAGCCTTGTTATGCTGATGGGCGGGATGTAAATTGCCAACAGCCACTGTGGAGAAGTGTATGGTGTTTCCCGGAACACCGAAAAAACAAAGCTACGGAGCCTACGGCACTTCCACTTATGGTCCTATAGCTTAGGGAAATTAAAATCAAAAACACACAGCCACCCCAAAGTGTCGGACGGCTCTGTTTACAAGAACCTCGTCTACGGTACAAGTTAAATATCCCAGAATGTGAAAAATGGATAAAGAAGTTGTGGTACGTACGTACAATGGAATATCACTCAGCAATGAAATCTATGTCATCAGGCCCGTCGCGGCATAATGAGTGGATTCAGGTACGATGATTCTAAGTGAAATAAGTCACACAGAAAATGAAACATCATAAGATATCACTACTACACGGAATGTAAACTTGGCTACACATGAACTGAATTACAAAACAGAACAGGGTCTCAAATTTAGAAAACCAACTTATGCTTGCTTAAGGGGAAAGGTGAGTTGGGGTGCTGCATAAAACCAGAGATAGAAATTAGCACAGATACCTTTCCATAAGCCAAATATGTAATAGTCAAGACCTACCCCTTGCTCAACGAAATGGACTAAACACCCCATATTCAACGCCTAGGAATACACCTGACTAGTAAGAATCTTCAAACCCATGGATTTATATGTCTCCGTAAGAGAATAAAGCGTGTGTACAGCGGCATGAATGCAGCAGGGAAAATCCGATAAATCCCATTATCAAAATGAATTACACAAACAAAATCCAAGGACAGTGAAATAGAGAGCAATTCTTAAATAATTCATTCAGGGCTTGTGATGCAACCTGGATTTACCACATCTACACCCAGAGCTGAGTGAGACATAAGGTTGGGCACTTCGGGCTGATAGCATTGGTGAGGTTCGATGAGCAAATGCAGACCCTTTGAAGTCATACTGCATGGTACCCATTCCATGGGTCCCAACTCTCCAAGTTTAAGGGATTCTTCCTTCAGCTAAAACATGCATGGGAAACCCACAGTATGGTGCACCGTGTGACTGGCAAACGTTTTCAAATGCATCTCAGTTTTCGTCCCCTTTTACTCGGGTTCACCATTCCAGACCCTTTACGAACACTCTCCCCACTTGGAGAGTCAGTGCCTTTAACCTCCTGTTGGGCACAGTTTGCAATTTCTGCGCAAGATGAAAAGGAATAGGGAGAACGAATGAGAGACTAGTTCTAGGTGTCTGCAAGGGCAAATTTAACGCTCATTTCCCACCAGGAAGAGGAATTAACCAAAGGCTCAGCATGCCATGCCGGAACCAGATTAGGGCCTGAAGCAATCCTGTGGGTTTGCGGCCAGCTCACAAGATAGCGAGTTGAAGAAAGGAGCTCAGGGGCACAGTAACTCACAAACCTGCAGAGTTATAAATGACAGCTATCGTCCAAAAATATATTGAAGGAAGGCTGCGAAGACGACTTGTAAGCGGGACAGATTTGCAGGACAACGATTTCAGGGGGTAGACGGGAATTGCATTTAAAGCATAGGAAAAGAGGCAGAACGTCGACAATGATGCTCTTGGCCAAAAAGGGCGTATGCGTTTTTTCCTGAATATATTCAGGAAAAAACGCATACGCCCTTTTTGGCCAACCAAGCAAGCATGTTAAAGAAATCTGCACTACAATGAAGTCTCACTGCCCCCCGGTCAAAAGGGCCATCTGAAAAAAGTGTAAAATCCAGAAAGGCAGCACAGGCCATGGAGAACAGGGAGCCTTGTTATGCTGATGGGCGGGATGTAAATTGCCAACAGCCACTCTGGAGAAGTGTATGGTGTTTCCCGGAACACTGAAAAAACAAAGCTACGGAGCCTACGGCACTTCCACTTATGGTCCTATAGCTTAGGGAAATTAAAATCAAAAACACACAGCCACCCCAAAGTGTCGGACGGCTCTGTTTACAAGAACCTCGTCTACGGTACAAGTTAAATATCCCAGAATGTGAAAAATGGATAAAGAAGTTGTGGTACGTACGTACAATGGAATATCACTCAGCAATGAAATCTATGTCATCAGGCCCGTCGCGGCATAATGAGTGGATTCAGGTACGATGATTCTAAGTGAAATAAGTCACACAGAAAATGAAACATCATAAGATATCACTAATACACGGAATGTAAACTTGGCTACACATGAACTGAATTACAAAACAGAACAGGGTCTCAAATTTAGAAAACCAACTTATGCTTGCTTAAGGGGAAAGGTGAGTTGGGGTGCTGCATAAAACCAGAGATAGAAATTAGCACAGATAACTTTCCATAAGCCAAATGTGTAATAGTCAAGACCTACCCCTTGCTCAACGAAATGGACTAAACACCCCATATTCAAGGCCTAGGAATACACCTGACTAGTAAGAATCTTCAAACCCATGGATTTATATGTCTCCGTAAGAGAATGAAGCGTGTGTACAGCGGCATGAATGCAGCAGAGAAAATCCGATAAATCCCATTATCAAAATGAATTACACAAACAAAACCCAAGGACAGTGAAATAGAGAGCAATTCTTAAATAATTCATTCAGGGCTTGTGATGCAACCTGGATTTACCACATCTACACTCAGAGCTGAGTGAGACATAAGGTTGGGCACTTCGGGCTGATAGCATTGGTGAGGTTCGATGAGCAAATGCAGACCCTTTGAAGTCATACAGCATGGTACCCATTCCATGGGTCCCAACTCTCCAAGTTTAAGGGATTCTTCCTTCAGCTAAAACATGCATGGGAAACCCACAGTATGGTGCACCGTGTGACTGGCAAACGTTTTCAAATGCATCTCCGTTTTCGTCCCCTTTTACTCGGGTTCACCATTCCAGACCCTTTACGAACACTATCCCCACTTGGAGAGTCAGTGCCTTTAACCTCCTGTTGGGCACAGTTTGCAATTTCTGCGCAAGATGAAAAGGAATAGGGAGAACGAATGAGAGACTAGCTCTAGGTGTCTGCACGGGCAAATTTAACGCTCATTTCCCACCAGGAAGAGGAATTAACCAAAGGCTCAGCATGCCGTGCCGGAACCAGATTAGTGCCTGAAGCAATCCTGTGGGTTTGCGGCCAGCTCACAAGATAGCGAGTTGAAGAAAGGAGCTCAGGGGCACTGTAACTCACAAACCTGCAGAGTTATAAATGACAGCTATCGTCCAAAAATACATTGAAGGAAGGCTGCGAAGACGACTTGTAAGCGGGACAGATTTGCAGGAAAACGATTTCAGGGGGTAGACGGGAATTGCATTTAAAGCATAGGAAAAGAGGCAGAACGTCGACAATGATGCTCTTGGCCAAAAAGGGCGTATGCGTTTTTTCCTGAATATAATCAGGAAAAAACGCATACGTCCTTTTTGGCCAACCAAGCAAGCATGTTAAAGAAATCTGCACTACAATGAAGTCTCACTGCCCCCCGGTCAAAAGGGCCATCTGAAGAAAGTGTAAAATCCAGAAAGGCAGCACAGGCCATGGAGAACAGGGAGCCTTGTTATGCTGATGGGTGGGATGTAAATTGCCAACAGCCACTCTGGAGAAGTGTATGGTGTTTCCCGGAACACCGAAAAAACAAAGCTACGGAGCCTACGGCACTTCCACTTATGGTCCTATAGCTTAGGGAAATTAAAATCAAAAACACACAGCCACCCCAAAGTGTCGGACGGCTCTGTTTACAAGAACCTCGTCTACGGTACAAGTTAAATATCCCAGAATGTGAAAAATGGATAAAGAAGTTGTGGTACGTACGTACAATGGAATATCACTCAGCAATGAAATCTATGTCATCAGGCCCGTCGCGGCATAATGAGTGGATTCAGGTACGATGATTCTAAGTGAAATAAGTCACACAGAAAATGAAACATCATAAGATATCACTACTACACGGAATGTAAACTTGGCTACACATGAACTGAATTACAAAACAGAACAGGGTCTCAAATTTAGAAAACCAACTTATGCTTGCTTAAGGGGAAAGGTGAGTTGGGGTGCTGCATAAAACCAGAGATAGAAATTAGCACAGATACCTTTCCATAAGCCAAATATGTAATAGTCAAGACCTACCCCTTGCTCAACGAAATGGACTAAACACCCCATATTCAACGCCTAGGAATACACCTGACTAGTAAGAATCTTCAAACCCATGGATTTATATGTCTCCGTAAGAGAATAAAGCGTGTGTACAGCGGCATGAATGCAGCAGAGAAAATCCGATAAATCCCATTATCAAAATGAATTACACAAACAAAACCGAAGGACAGTGAGATAGAGAGCAATTCTTAAATAATTCATTCAGGGCTTGTGATGCAACCTGGATTTACCACATCTACACCCAGAGCTGAGTGAGACATAAGGTTGGGCACTTCGGGCTGATAGCATTGGTGAGGTTCGATGAGCAAATGCAGACCCTTTGAAGTCATACAGCATGGTACCCTTTCCATGGGTCCCAACTCTCCAAGTTTAAGGGATTCTTCCTTCAGCTAAAACATGCATGGGAAACCCACAGTATGGTGCACCGTGTGACTGGCAAACGTTTTCAAATGCATCTCAGTTTTCGTCCCCTTTTACTCGGGTTCACCATTCCAGACCCTTTACGAACACTCTCCCCACTTGGAGAGTCAGTGCCTTTAACCTCCTGTTGGGCAC
The DNA here is from genome assembly GCF_059928025.1 of Delphinapterus leucas. NCBI lineage: Eukaryota > Metazoa > Chordata > Mammalia > Artiodactyla > Monodontidae > Delphinapterus > Delphinapterus leucas. The sequence continues at coordinate 68,334 of NW_028322254.1, forward strand.
AGTTTGCAATTTCTGCGCAAGATGAAAAGGAATAGGGAGAACGAATGAGAGACTAGCTCTAGGTGTCTGCAAGGGCAAATTTAACGCTCATTTCCCACCAGGAAGAGGAATTAACCAAAGGCTCAGCATGCCGTGCCGGAGCCAGATTAGGGCCTGAAGCAATCCTGTGGGTTTGCGGCCAGCTCACAAGATAGCGAGTTGAAGAAAGGAGCTCAGGGGCACAGTAACTCACAAACCTGCAGAGTTATAAATGACAGCTATCGTCCAAAAATATATTGAAGGAAGGCTGAGAAGACCACGTGTAAGCGGGACAGATTTGCAGGAAAACGATTTCAGGGGGTAGACGGGAATTGCATTTAAAGCATAGGAAAAGAGGCAGAACATCGACAATGATGCTCTTGGCCAAAAAGGGCGTATGCGTTTTTTCCTGAATATATTCAGGAAAAAACGCATACGCCCTTTTTGGCCAACCAAGCATGCATGTTAAAGAAATGTGCACTTCAATGAAGTCTCACTGCCCCCCGGTCAAAAGGGCCATCTGAAAAAAGTGTAAAATCCAGAAAGGCAGCACAGACCATGGAGAACAGGGAGCCTTGTTATGCTGATGGGCGGGATGTAAATTGCCAACAGCCACTGTGGAGAAGTGTATGGTGTTTCCCGGAACACCGAAAAAACAAAGCTACGGAGCCTACGGCACTTCCACTTATGGTCCTATAGCTTAGGGAAATTAAAATCAAAAACACACAGCCACCCCAAAGTGTCGGACGGCTCTGTTTACAAGAACCTCGTCTACGGTACAAGTTAAATATCCCAGAATGTGAAAAATGGATAAAGAAGTTGTGGTACGTACGTACAATGGAATATCACTCAGCAATGAAATCTATGTCATCAGGCCCGTCGCGGCATAATGAGTGGATTCAGGTACGATGATTCTAAGTGAAATAAGTCACACAGAAAATGAAACATCATAAGATATCACTACTACACGGAATGTAAACTTGGCTACACATGAACTGAATTACAAAACAGAACAGGGTCTCAAATTTAGAAAACCAACTTATGCTTGCTTAAGGGGAAAGGTGAGTTGGGGTGCTGCATAAAACCAGAGATAGAAATTAGCACAGATACCTTTCCATAAGCCAAATATGTAATAGTCAAGACCTACCCCTTGCTCAACGAAATGGACTAAACACCCCATATTCAACGCCTAGGAATACACCTGACTAGTAAGAATCTTCAAACCCATGGATTTATATGTCTCCGTAAGAGAATAAAGCGTGTGTACAGCGGCATGAATGCAGCAGGGAAAATCCGATAAATCCCATTATCAAAATGAATTACACAAACAAAACCCAAGGACAGTGAAATAGAGAGCAATTCTTAAATAATTCATTCAGGGCTTGTGATGCAACCTGGATTTACCACATCTACACCCAGAGCTGAGTGAGACATAAGGTTGGGCACTTCGGGCTGATAGCATTGGTGAGGTTCGATGAGCAAATGCAGACCCTTTGAAGTCATACTGCATGGTACCCATTCCATGGGTCCCAACTCTCCAAGTTTAAGGGATTCTTCCTTCAGCTAAAACATGCATGGGAAACCCACAGTATGGTGCACCGTGTGACTGGCAAACGTTTTCAAATGCATCTCAGTTTTCGTCCCCTTTTACTCGGGTTCACCATTCCAGACCCTTTACGAACACTCTCCCCACTTGGAGAGTCAGTGCCTTTAACCTCCTGTTGGGCACAGTTTGCAATTTCTGCGCAAGATGAAAAGGAATAGGGAGAACGAATGAGAGACTAGTTCTAGGTGTCTGCAAGGGCAAATTTAACGCTCATTTCCCACCAGGAAGAGGAATTAACCAAAGGCTCAGCATGCCATGCCGGAACCAGATTAGGGCCTGAAGCAATCCTGTGGGTTTGCGGCCAGCTCACAAGATAGCGAGTTGAAGAAAGGAGCTCAGGGGCACAGTAACTCACAAACCTGCAGAGTTATAAATGACAGCTATCGTCCAAAAATATATTGAAGGAAGGCTGCGAAGACGACTTGTAAGCGGGACAGATTTGCAGGACAACGATTTCAGGGGGTAGACGGGAATTGCATTTAAAGCATAGGAAAAGAGGCAGAACGTCGACAATGATGCTCTTGGCCAAAAAGGGCGTATGCGTTTTTTCCTGAATATATTCAGGAAAAAACGCATACGCCCTTTTTGGCCAACCAAGCAAGCATGTTAAAGAAATCTGCACTACAATGAAGTCTCACTGCCCCCCGGTCAAAAGGGCCATCTGAAAAAAGTGTAAAATCCAGAAAGGCAGCACAGGCCATGGAGAACAGGGAGCCTTGTTATGCTGATGGGCGGGATGTAAATTGCCAACAGCCACTCTGGAGAAGTGTATGGTGTTTCCCGGAACACTGAAAAAACAAAGCTACGGAGCCTACGGCACTTCCACTTATGGTCCTATAGCTTAGGGAAATTAAAATCAAAAACACACAGCCACCCCAAAGTGTCGGACGGCTCTGTTTACAAGAACCTCGTCTACGGTACAAGTTAAATATCCCAGAATGTGAAAAATGGATAAAGAAGTTGTGGTACGTACGTACAATGGAATATCACTCAGCAATGAAATCTATGTCATCAGGCCCGTCGCGGCATAATGAGTGGATTCAGGTACGATGATTCTAAGTGAAATAAGTCACACAGAAAATGAAACATCATAAGATATCACTACTACACGGAATGTAAACTTGGCTACACATGAACTGAATTACAAAACAGAACAGGGTCTCAAATTTAGAAAACCAACTTATGCTTGCTTAAGGGGAAAGGTGAGTTGGGGTGCTGCATAAAACCAGAGATAGAAATTAGCACAGATAACTTTCCATAAGCCAAATGTGTAATAGTCAAGACCTACCCCTTGCTCAACGAAATGGACTAAACACCCCATATTCAAGGCCTAGGAATACACCTGACTAGTAAGAATCTTCAAACCCATGGATTTATATGTCTCCGTAAGAGAATGAAGCGTGTGTACAGCGGCATGAATGCAGCAGAGAAAATCCGATAAATCCCATTATCAAAATGAATTACACAAACAAAACCCAAGGACAGTGAAATAGAGAGCAATTCTTAAATAATTCATTCAGGGCTTGTGATGCAACCTGGATTTACCACATCTACACTCAGAGCTGAGTGAGACATAAGGTTGGGCACTTCGGGCTGATAGCATTGGTGAGGTTCGATGAGCAAATGCAGACCCTTTGAAGTCATACAGCATGGTACCCATTCCATGGGTCCCAACTCTCCAAGTTTAAGGGATTCTTCCTTCAGCTAAAACATGCATGGGAAACCCACAGTATGGTGCACCGTGTGACTGGCAAACGTTTTCAAATGCATCTCCGTTTTCGTCCCCTTTTACTCGGGTTCACCATTCCAGACCCTTTACGAACACTATCCCCACTTGGAGAGTCAGTGCCTTTAACCTCCTGTTGGGCACAGTTTGCAATTTCTGCGCAAGATGAAAAGGAATAGGGAGAACGAATGAGAGACTAGCTCTAGGTGTCTGCACGGGCAAATTTAACGCTCATTTCCCACCAGGAAGAGGAATTAACCAAAGGCTCAGCATGCCGTGCCGGAACCAGATTAGTGCCTGAAGCAATCCTGTGGGTTTGCGGCCAGCTCACAAGATAGCGAGTTGAAGAAAGGAGCTCAGGGGCACTGTAACTCACAAACCTGCAGAGTTATAAATGACAGCTATCGTCCAAAAATACATTGAAGGAAGGCTGCGAAGACGACTTGTAAGCGGGACAGATTTGCAGGAAAACGATTTCAGGGGGTAGACGGGAATTGCATTTAAAGCATAGGAAAAGAGGCAGAACGTCGACAATGATGCTCTTGGCCAAAAAGGGCGTATGCGTTTTTTCCTGAATATAATCAGGAAAAAACGCATACGTCCTTTTTGGCCAACCAAGCAAGCATGTTAAAGAAATCTGCACTACAATGAAGTCTCACTGCCCCCCGGTCAAAAGGGCCATCTGAAGAAAGTGTAAAATCCAGAAAGGCAGCACAGGCCATGGAGAACAGGGAGCCTTGTTATGCTGATGGGTGGGATGTAAATTGCCAACAGCCACTCTGGAGAAGTGTATGGTGTTTCCCGGAACACCGAAAAAACAAAGCTACGGAGCCTACGGCACTTCCACTTATGGTCCTATAGCTTAGGGAAATTAAAATCAAAAACACACAGCCACCCCAAAGTGTCGGACGGCTCTGTTTACAAGAACCTCGTCTACGGTACAAGTTAAATATCCCAGAATGTGAAAAATGGATAAAGAAGTTGTGGTACGTACGTACAATGGAATATCACTCAGCAATGAAATCTATGTCATCAGGCCCGTCGCGGCATAATGAGTGGATTCAGGTACGATGATTCTAAGTGAAATAAGTCACACAGAAAATGAAACATCATAAGATATCACTACTACACGGAATGTAAACTTGGCTACACATGAACTGAATTACAAAACAGAACAGGGTCTCAAATTTAGAAAACCAACTTATGCTTGCTTAAGGGGAAAGGTGAGTTGGGGTGCTGCATAAAACCAGAGATAGAAATTAGCACAGATACCTTTCCATAAGCCAAATATGTAATAGTCAAGACCTACCCCTTGCTCAACGAAATGGACTAAACACCCCATATTCAACGCCTAGGAATACACCTGACTAGTAAGAATCTTCAAACCCATGGATTTATATGTCTCCGTAAGAGAATAAAGCGTGTGTACAGCGGCATGAATGCAGCAGAGAAAATCCGATAAATCCCATTATCAAAATGAATTACACAAACAAAACCGAAGGACAGTGAGATAGAGAGCAATTCTTAAATAATTCATTCAGGGCTTGTGATGCAACCTGGATTTACCACATCTACACCCAGAGCTGAGTGAGACATAAGGTTGGGCACTTCGGGCTGATAGCATTGGTGAGGTTCGATGAGCAAATGCAGACCCTTTGAAGTCATACAGCATGGTACCCTTTCCATGGGTCCCAACTCTCCAAGTTTAAGGGATTCTTCCTTCAGCTAAAACATGCATGGGAAACCCACAGTATGGTGCACCGTGTGACTGGCAAACGTTTTCAAATGCATCTCAGTTTTCGTCCCCTTTTACTCGGGTTCACCATTCCAGACCCTTTACGAACACTCTCCCCACTTGGAGAGTCAGTGCCTTTAACCTCCTGTTGGGCACAGTTTGCAATTTCTGCGCAAGATGAAAAGGAATAGGGAGAACGAATGAGAGACTAGCTCTAGGTGTCTGCAAGGGCAAATTTAACGCTCATTTCCCACCAGGAAGAGGAATTAACCAAAGGCTCAGCATGCCGTGCCGGAGCCAGATTAGGGCCTGAAGCAATCCTGTGGGTTTGCGGCCAGCTCACAAGATAGCGAGTTGAAGAAAGGAGCTCAGGGGCACAGTAACTCACAAACCTGCAGAGTTATAAATGACAGCTATCGTCCAAAAATATATTGAAGGAAGGCTGAGAAGACCACGTGTAAGCGGGACAGATTTGCAGGAAAACGATTTCAGGGGGTAGACGGGAATTGCATTTAAAGCATAGGAAAAGAGGCAGAACATCGACAATGATGCTCTTGGCCAAAAAGGGCGTATGCGTTTTTTCCTGAATATATTCAGGAAAAAACGCATACGCCCTTTTTGGCCAACCAAGCATGCATGTTAAAGAAATGTGCACTTCAATGAAGTCTCACTGCCCCCCGGTCAAAAGGGCCATCTGAAAAAAGTGTAAAATCCAGAAAGGCAGCACAGACCATGGAGAACAGGGAGCCTTGTTATGCTGATGGGCGGGATGTAAATTGCCAACAGCCACTGTGGAGAAGTGTATGGTGTTTCCCGGAACACCGAAAAAACAAAGCTACGGAGCCTACGGCACTTCCACTTATGGTCCTATAGCTTAGGGAAATTAAAATCAAAAACACACAGCCACCCCAAAGTGTCGGACGGCTCTGTTTACAAGAACCTCGTCTACGGTACAAGTTAAATATCCCAGAATGTGAAAAATGGATAAAGAAGTTGTGGTACGTACGTACAATGGAATATCACTCAGCAATGAAATCTATGTCATCAGGCCCGTCGCGGCATAATGAGTGGATTCAGGTACGATGATTCTAAGTGAAATAAGTCACACAGAAAATGAAACATCATAAGATATCACTACTACACGGAATGTAAACTTGGCTACACATGAACTGAATTACAAAACAGAACAGGGTCTCAAATTTAGAAAACCAACTTATGCTTGCTTAAGGGGAAAGGTGAGTTGGGGTGCTGCATAAAACCAGAGATAGAAATTAGCACAGATACCTTTCCATAAGCCAAATATGTAATAGTCAAGACCTACCCCTTGCTCAACGAAATGGACTAAACACCCCATATTCAACGCCTAGGAATACACCTGACTAGTAAGAATCTTCAAACCCATGGATTTATATGTCTCCGTAAGAGAATAAAGCGTGTGTACAGCGGCATGAATGCAGCAGGGAAAATCCGATAAATCCCATTATCAAAATGAATTACACAAACAAAACCCAAGGACAGTGAAATAGAGAGCAATTCTTAAATAATTCATTCAGGGCTTGTGATGCAACCTGGATTTACCACATCTACACCCAGAGCTGAGTGAGACATAAGGTTGGGCACTTCGGGCTGATAGCATTGGTGAGGTTCGATGAGCAAATGCAGACCCTTTGAAGTCATACTGCATGGTACCCATTCCATGGGTCCCAACTCTCCAAGTTTAAGGGATTCTTCCTTCAGCTAAAACATGCATGGGAAACCCACAGTATGGTGCACCGTGTGACTGGCAAACGTTTTCAAATGCATCTCAGTTTTCGTCCCCTTTTACTCGGGTTCACCATTCCAGACCCTTTACGAACACTCTCCCCACTTGGAGAGTCAGTGCCTTTAACCTCCTGTTGGGCACAGTTTGCAATTTCTGCGCAAGATGAAAAGGAATAGGGAGAACGAATGAGAGACTAGTTCTAGGTGTCTGCAAGGGCAAATTTAACGCTCATTTCCCACCAGGAAGAGGAATTAACCAAAGGCTCAGCATGCCATGCCGGAACCAGATTAGGGCCTGAAGCAATCCTGTGGGTTTGCGGCCAGCTCACAAGATAGCGAGTTGAAGAAAGGAGCTCAGGGGCACAGTAACTCACAAACCTGCAGAGTTATAAATGACAGCTATCGTCCAAAAATATATTGAAGGAAGGCTGCGAAGACGACTTGTAAGCGGGACAGATTTGCAGGACAACGATTTCAGGGGGTAGACGGGAATTGCATTTAAAGCATAGGAAAAGAGGCAGAACGTCGACAATGATGCTCTTGGCCAAAAAGGGCGTATGCGTTTTTTCCTGAATATATTCAGGAAAAAACGCATACGCCCTTTTTGGCCAACCAAGCAAGCATGTTAAAGAAATCTGCACTACAATGAAGTCTCACTGCCCCCCGGTCAAAAGGGCCATCTGAAAAAAGTGTAAAATCCAGAAAGGCAGCACAGGCCATGGAGAACAGGGAGCCTTGTTATGCTGATGGGCGGGATGTAAATTGCCAACAGCCACTCTGGAGAAGTGTATGGTGTTTCCCGGAACACTGAAAAAACAAAGCTACGGAGCCTACGGCACTTCCACTTATGGTCCTATAGCTTAGGGAAATTAAAATCAAAAACACACAGCCACCCCAAAGTGTCGGACGGCTCTGTTTACAAGAACCTCGTCTACGGTACAAGTTAAATATCCCAGAATGTGAAAAATGGATAAAGAAGTTGTGGTACGTACGTACAATGGAATATCACTCAGCAATGAAATCTATGTCATCAGGCCCGTCGCGGCATAATGAGTGGATTCAGGTACGATGATTCTAAGTGAAATAAGTCACACAGAAAATGAAACATCATAAGATATCACTACTACACGGAATGTAAACTTGGCTACACATGAACTGAATTACAAAACAGAACAGGGTCTCAAATTTAGAAAACCAACTTATGCTTGCTTAAGGGGAAAGGTGAGTTGGGGTGCTGCATAAAACCAGAGATAGAAATTAGCACAGATAACTTTCCATAAGCCAAATGTGTAATAGTCAAGACCTACCCCTTGCTCAACGAAATGGACTAAACACCCCATATTCAAGGCCTAGGAATACACCTGACTAGTAAGAATCTTCAAACCCATGGATTTATATGTCTCCGTAAGAGAATGAAGCGTGTGTACAGCGGCATGAATGCAGCAGAGAAAATCCGATAAATCCCATTATCAAAATGAATTACACAAACAAAACCCAAGGACAGTGAAATAGAGAGCAATTCTTAAATAATTCATTCAGGGCTTGTGATGCAACCTGGATTTACCACATCTACACTCAGAGCTGAGTGAGACATAAGGTTGGGCACTTCGGGCTGATAGCATTGGTGAGGTTCGATGAGCAAATGCAGACCCTTTGAAGTCATACAGCATGGTACCCATTCCATGGGTCCCAACTCTCCAAGTTTAAGGGATTCTTCCTTCAGCTAAAACATGCATGGGAAACCCACAGTATGGTGCACCGTGTGACTGGCAAACGTTTTCAAATGCATCTCCGTTTTCGTCCCCTTTTACTCGGGTTCACCATTCCAGACCCTTTACGAACACTATCCCCACTTGGAGAGTCAGTGCCTTTAACCTCCTGTTGGGCACAGTTTGCAATTTCTGCGCAAGATGAAAAGGAATAGGGAGAACGAATGAGAGACTAGCTCTAGGTGTCTGCACGGGCAAATTTAACGCTCATTTCCCACCAGGAAGAGGAATTAACCAAAGGCTCAGCATGCCGTGCCGGAACCAGATTAGTGCCTGAAGCAATCCTGTGGGTTTGCGGCCAGCTCACAAGATAGCGAGTTGAAGAAAGGAGCTCAGGGGCACTGTAACTCACAAACCTGCAGAGTTATAAATGACAGCTATCGTCCAAAAATACATTGAAGGAAGGCTGCGAAGACGACTTGTAAGCGGGACAGATTTGCAGGAAAACGATTTCAGGGGGTAGACGGGAATTGCATTTAAAGCATAGGAAAAGAGGCAGAACGTCGACAATGATGCTCTTGGCCAAAAAGGGCGTATGCGTTTTTTCCTGAATATAATCAGGAAAAAACGCATACGTCCTTTTTGGCCAACCAAGCAAGCATGTTAAAGAAATCTGCACTACAATGAAGTCTCACTGCCCCCCGGTCAAAAGGGCCATCTGAAGAAAGTGTAAAATCCAGAAAGGCAGCACAGGCCATGGAGAACAGGGAGCCTTGTTATGCTGATGGGTGGGATGTAAATTGCCAACAGCCACTCTGGAGAAGTGTATGGTGTTTCCCGGAACACCGAAAAAACAAAGCTACGGAGCCTACGGCACTTCCACTTATGGTCCTATAGCTTAGGGAAATTAAAATCAAAAACACACAGCCACCCCAAAGTGTCGGACGGCTCTGTTTACAAGAACCTCGTCTACGGTACAAGTTAAATATCCCAGAATGTGAAAAATGGATAAAGAAGTTGTGGTACGTACGTACAATGGAATATCACTCAGCAATGAAATCTATGTCATCAGGCCCGTCGCGGCATAATGAGTGGATTCAGGTACGATGATTCTAAGTGAAATAAGTCACACAGAAAATGAAACATCATAAGATATCACTACTACACGGAATGTAAACTTGGCTACACATGAACTGAATTACAAAACAGAACAGGGTCTCAAATTTAGAAAACCAACTTATGCTTGCTTAAGGGGAAAGGTGAGTTGGGGTGCTGCATAAAACCAGAGATAGAAATTAGCACAGATACCTTTCCATAAGCCAAATATGTAATAGTCAAGACCTACCCCTTGCTCAACGAAATGGACTAAACACCCCATATTCAACGCCTAGGAATACACCTGACTAGTAAGAATCTTCAAACCCATGGATTTATATATCTCCGTAAGAGAATGAAGCGTGTGTACAGGGGCATGAATGCAGCAGAGAAAATCCGATAAATCCCATTATCAAAATGAATTACACAAACAAAACCCAAGGACAGTGAAATAGAGAGCAATTCTTAAATAATTCATTCAGGGCTTGTGATGCAACCTGGATTTACCACATCTACACCCAGAGCTGAGTGAGACATAAGGTTGGGCACTTCGGGCTGATAGCATTGGTGAGGTTCGATGAGCAAATGCAGACCCTTTGAAGTCATACAGCATGGTACCCATTCCATGGGTCCCAACTCTCCAAGTTTAAGGGATTCTTTCTTCAGCTAAAACATGCATGGGAAACCCACAGTATGGTGCACCGTGTGACTGGCAAACGTTTTCAAATGCATCTCAGTTTTCGTCCCCTTTTACTCGGGTTCACCATTCCAGACCCTTTACGAACACTCTCCCCACTTGGAGAGTCAGTGCCTTTAACCTCCTGTTGGGCACAGTTTGCAATTTCTGTGCAAGATGAAAAGGAATAGGGAGAACCAATGAGAGACTAGCTCTAGGTGTCTGCACGGGCAAATTTAACGCTCATTTCCCACCAGGAAGAGGAATTAACCAAAGTCTCAGCATGCCGTGCCGGAACCAGATTAGGGCCTGAGGCAATCCTGTGGTTTTGCGGCCAGCTCACAAGATAGCGAGTTGAAGAAAGGAGCTCAGGGGCACTGTAACTCACAAACCTGCAGAGTTATAAATGACAGCTATCGTCCAAAAATATATTGAAGGAAGGCTGCGAAGACGACTTGTAAGCGGGACAGATTTGCAGGAAAACGATTTCAGGGGGTAGACGGGAATTGCATTTAAAGCATAGGAAAAGAGGCAGAACGTCGACAATGATGCTCTTGGCCAAAAAGGGCGTATGCGTTTTTTCCTGAATATATTCAGGAAAAAACGCATACGCCCTTTTTGGCCAACCAAGCAAGCACGTTAAAGAAATCTGCCCTACAATGAAGTCTCACTGCCCCACGGTCAAAAGGGCCATCTGAAAAAAGTGTAAAATCCAGAAAGGCAGCACAGGCCATGGAGAACAGGGAGCCTTGTTATGCTGATGGGCGGGATGTAAATTGCCAACAGCCACTCTGGAGAAGTGTATGGTGTTTTCCGGAACACCGAAAAAACAAAGCTACGGAGCCTACGGCACTTCCACTTATGGTCCTATAGCTTAGGGAAATTAAAATCAAAAACACACAGCCACCCCAAAGTGTCGGACGGCTCTGTTTACAAGAACCTCGTCTACGGTACAAGGTAAATATCCCAGAATGTGAAAAATGGATAAAGAAGTTGTGGTACGTACGTACAATGGAATATCACTCAGCAATGAAATCTATGTCATCAGGCCCGTCGCGGCATAATGAGTGGATTCAGGTACGATGATTCTAAGTGAAATAAGTCACACAGAAAATGAAACATCATAAGATATCACTACTACACGGAATGTAAACTTGGCTACACATGAACTGAATTACAAAACAGAACAGGGTCTCAAATTTAGAAAACCAACTTATGCTTGCTTAAGGGGAAAGGTGAGTTGGGGTGCTGCATAAAACCAGAGATAGAAATTAGCACAGATACCTTTCCATAAGCCAAATATGTAATAGTCAAGACCTACCCCTTGCTCAACGAAATGGACTAAACACCCCATATTCAACGCCTAGGAATACACCTGACTAGTAAGAATCTTCAAACCCATGGATTTATATATCTCTGTAAGAGAATGAAGCGTGTGTACAGGGGCATGAATGCAGCAGAGAAAATCCGATAAATCCCATTATCAAAATGAATTACACAAACAAAACCCAAGGACAGTGAAATAGAGAGCAATTCTTAAATAATTCATTCAGGGCTTGTGATGCAACCTGGATTTACCACATCTACACCCAGAGCTGAGTGAGACATAAGGTTGGGCACTTCGGGCTGATAGCATTGGTGAGGTTCGATGAGCAAATGCAGACCCTTTGAAGTCATACAGCATGGTACCCATTCCATGGGTCCCAACTCTCCAAGTTTAAGGGATTCTTTCTTCAGCTAAAACATGCATGGGAAACCCACAGTATGGTGCACCGTGTGACTGGCAAACGTTTTCAAATGCATCTCAGTTTTCGTCCCCTTTTACTCGGGTTCACCATTCCAGACCCTTTACGAACACTCTCCCCACTTGGAGAGTCAGTGCCTTTAACCTCCTGTTGGGCACAGTTTGCAATTTCTGTGCAAGATGAAAAGGAATAGGGAGAACCAATGAGAGACTAGCTCTAGGTGTCTGCACGGGCAAATTTAACGCTCATTTCCCACCAGGAAGAGGAATTAACCAAAGTCTCAGCATGCCGTGCCGGAACCAGATTAGGGCCTGAGGCAATCCTGTGGTTTTGCGGCCAGCTCACAAGATAGCGAGTTGAAGAAAGGAGCTCAGGGGCACTGTAACTCACAAACCTGCAGAGTTATAAATGACAGCTATCGTCCAAAAATATATTGAAGGAAGGCTGCGAAGACGACTTGTAAGCGGGACAGATTTGCAGGAAAACGATTTCAGGGGGTAGACGGGAATTGCATTTAAAGCATAGGAAAAGAGGCAGAACGTCGACAATGATGCTCTTGGCCAAAAAGGGCGTATGCGTTTTTTCCTGAATATATTCAGGAAAAAACGCATACGCCCTTTTTGGCCAACCAAGCAAGCACGTTAAAGAAATCTGCCCTACAATGAAGTCTCACTGCCCCACGGTCAAAAGGGCCATCTGAAAAAAGTGTAAAATCCAGAAAGGCAGCACAGGCCATGGAGAACAGGGAGCCTTGTTATGCTGATGGGCGGGATGTAAATTGCCAACAGCCACTCTGGAGAAGTGTATGGTGTTTTCCGGAACACCGAAAAAACAAAGCTACGGAGCCTACGGCACTTCCACTTATGGTCCTATAGCTTAGGGAAATTAAAATCAAAAACACACAGCCACCCCAAAGTGTCGGACGGCTCTGTTTACAAGAACCTCGTCTACGGTACAAGGTAAATATCCCAGAATGTGAAAAATGGATAAAGAAGTTGTGGTACGTACGTACAATGGAATATCACTCAGCAATGAAATCTATGTCATCAGGCCCGTCGCGGCATAATGAGTGGATTCAGGTACGATGATTCTAAGTGAAATAAGTCACACAGAAAATGAAACATCATAAGATATCACTACTACACGGAATGTAAACTTGGCTACACATGAACTGAATTACAAAACAGAACAGGGTCTCAAATTTAGAAAACCAACTTATGCTTGCTTAAGGGGAAAGGTGAGTTGGGGTGCTGCATAAAACCAGAGATAGAAATTAGCACAGATACCTTTCCATAAGCCAAATATGTAATAGTCAAGACCTACCCCTTGCTCAACGAAATGGACTAAACACCCCATATTCAACGCCTAGGAATACACCTGACTAGTAAGAATCTTCAAACCCATGGATTTATATGTCTCCGTAAGAGAATAAAGCGTGTGTACAGCGGCATGAATGCAGCAGAGAAAATCCGATAAATCCCATTATCAAAATGAATTACACAAACAAAACCGAAGGACAGTGAGATAGAGAGCAATTCTTAAATAATTCATTCAGGGCTTGTGATGCAACCTGGATTTACCACATCTACACCCAGAGCTGAGTGAGACATAAGGTTGGGCACTTCGGGCTGATAGCATTGGTGAGGTTCGATGAGCAAATGCAGACCCTTTGAAGTCATACAGCATGGTACCCATTCCATGGGTCCCAACTCTCCAAGTTTAAGGGATTCTTCCTTCAGCTAAAACATGCATGGGAAACCCACAGTATGGTGCACCGTGTGACTGGCAAACGTTTTCAAATGCATCTCAGTTTTCGTCCCCTTTTACTCGGGTTCACCATTCCAGACCCTTTACGAACACTCTCCCCACTTGGAGAGTCAGTGCCTTTAACCTCCTGTTGGGCACAGTTTGCAATTTCTGCGCAAGATGAAAAGGAATAGGGAGAACGAATGAGAGACTAGCTCTAGGTGTCTGCAAGGGCAAATTTAACGCTCATTTCCCACCAGGAAGAGGAATTAACCAAAGGCTCAGCATGCCGTGCCGGAGCCAGATTAGGGCCTGAAGCAATCCTGTGGGTTTGCGGCCAGCTCACAAGATAGCGAGTTGAAGAAAGGAGCTCAGGGGCACAGTAACTCACAAACCTGCAGAGTTATAAATGACAGCTATCGTCCAAAAATATATTGAAGGAAGGCTGCGAAGACGACTTGTAAGCGGGACAGATTTGCAGGAAAACGATTTCAGGGGGTAGACGGGAATTGCATTTAAAGCATAGGAAAAGAGGCAGAACGTCGACAATGATGCTCTTGGCCAAAAAGGGCGTATGCGTTTTTTCCTGAATATATTCAGGAAAAAACGCATACGCCCTTTTTGGCCAACCAAGCAAGCATGTTAAAGAAATCTGCACTACAATGAAGTCTCACTGCCCCCCGGCAAACGGGCCATCTGAAAAAAGTGTAAAATCCAGAAAGGCAGCACAGGCCATGGAGAACAGGGAGCCTTGTTATGCCGATGGGCGGGATGTAAATTGCCAACAGCCACTCTGGAGAAGTGTATGGTGTTTCCCGGAACACTGAAAAAACAAAGCTACGGAGCCTACGGCACTTCCACTTATGGTCCTAGAGCTTAGGGAAATTAAAATCAAAAACACACAGCCACCCCAAAGTGTCGGACGGCTCTGTTTACAAGAACCTCGTCTACGGTACAAGTTAAATATCCCAGAATGTGAAAAATGGATAAAGAAGTTGTGGTACGTACGTACAATGGAATATCACTCAGCAATGAAATCTATGTCATCAGGCCCGTCGCGGCATAATGAGTGGATTCAGGTACGATGATTCTAAGTGAAATAAGTCACACAGAAAATGAAACATCATAAGATATCACTACTACACGGAATGTAAACTTGGCTACACATGAACTGAATTACAAAACAGAACAGGGTCTCAAATTTAGAAAACCAACTTATGCTTGCTTAAGGGGAAAGGTGAGTTGGGGTGCTGCATAAAACCAGAGATAGAAATTAGCACAGATAACTTTCCATAAGCCAAATGTGTAATAGTCAAGACCTACCCCTTGCTCAACGAAATGGACTAAACACCCCATATTCAAGGCCTAGGAATACACCTGACTAGTAAGAATCTTCAAACCCATGGATTTATATGTCTCCGTAAGAGAATGAAGCGTGTGTACAGCGGCATGAATGCAGCAGAGAAAATCCGATAAATCCCATTATCAAAATGAATTACACAAACAAAACCCAAGGACAGTGAAATAGAGAGCAATTCTTAAATAATTCATTCAGGGCTTGTGATGCAACCTGGATTTACCACATCTACACTCAGAGCTGAGTGAGACATAAGGTTGGGCACTTCGGGCTGATAGCATTGGTGAGGTTCGATGAGCAAATGCAGACCCTTTGAAGTCATACAGCATGGTACCCATTCCATGGGTCCCAACTCTCCAAGTTTAAGGGATTCTTCCTTCAGCTAAAACATGCATGGGAAACCCACAGTATGGTGCACCGTGTGACTGGCAAACGTTTTCAAATGCATCTCCGTTTTCGTCCCCTTTTACTCGGGTTCACCATTCCAGACCCTTTACGAACACTATCCCCACTTGGAGAGTCAGTGCCTTTAACCTCCTGTTGGGCACAGTTTGCAATTTCTGCGCAAGATGAAAAGGAATAGGGAGAACCAATGAGAGACTAGCTCTAGGTGTCTGCACGGGCAAATTTAACGCTCATTTCCCACCAGGAAGAGGAATTAACCAAAGGCTCAGCATGCCGTGCCGGAACCAGATTAGTGCCTGAAGCAATCCTGTGGGTTTGCGGCCAGCTCACAAGATAGCGAGTTGAAGAAAGGAGCTCAGGGGCACTGTAACTCACAAACCTGCAGAGTTATAAATGACAGCTATCGTCCAAAAATACATTGAAGGAAGGCTGCGAAGACGACTTGTAAGCGGGACAGATTTGCAGGAAAACGATTTCAGGGGGTAGACGGGAATTGCATTTAAAGCATAGGAAAAGAGGCAGAACGTCGACAATGATGCTCTTGGCCAAAAAGGGCGTATGCGTTTTTTCCTGAATATATTCAGGAAAAAACGCATACGTCCTTTTTGGCCAACCAAGCAAGCATGTTAAAGAAATCTGCACTACAATGAAGTCTCACTGCCCCCCGGTCAAAAGGGCCATCTGAAGAAAGTGTAAAATCCAGAAAGGCAGCACAGGCCATGGAGAACAGGGAGCCTTGTTATGCTGATGGGTGGGATGTAAATTGCCAACAGCCACTCTGGAGAAGTGTATGGTGTTTCCCGGAACACCGAAAAAACAAAGCTACGGAGCCTACGGCACTTCCACTTATGGTCCTATAGCTTAGGGAAATTAAAATCAAAAACACACAGCCACCCCAAAGTGTCGGACGGCTCTGTTTACAAGAACCTCGTCTACGGTACAAGTTAAATATCCCAGAATGTGAAAAATGGATAAAGAAGTTGTGGTACGTACGTACAATGGAATATCACTCAGCAATGAAATCTATGTCATCAGGCCCGTCGCGGCATAATGAGTGGGTTCAGGTACGATGATTCTAAGTGAAATAAGTCACACAGAAAATGAAACGTCATAAGATATCACTAATACACGGAATGTAAACTTGGCTACACATGAACTGAATTACAAAACAGAACAGGGTCTCAAATTTAGAAAACCAACTTATGCTTGCTTAAGGGGAAAGGTGAGTTGGGGTGCTGCATAAAACCAGAGATAGAAATTAGCACAGATACCTTTCCATAAGCCAAATATGTAATAGTCAAGACCTACCCCTTGCTCAACGAAATGGACTAAACACCCCATATTCAACGCCTAGGAATACACCTGACTAGTAAGAATCTTCAAACCCATGGATTTATATGTCTCCATAAGAGAATGAAGCGTGTGTACAGCGGCATGAATGCAGCAGAGAAAATCCGATAAATCCCATTATCAAAATGAATTACACAAACAAAACCCAAGGACAGTGAAATAGAGAGCAATTCTTAAATAATTCATTCAGGGCTTGTGATGCAACCAGGATTTACCACATCTACACCCAGAGCTGAGTGAGACATAAGGTTGGGCACTTCGGGCTGATAGCATTGGTGAGGTTCGATGAGCAAATGCAGACCCTTTGAAGTCATACAGCATGGTACCCTTTCCATGGGTCCCAACTCTCCAAGTTTAAGGGATTCTTCCTTCAGCTAAAACATGCATGGGAAACCCACAGTATGGTGCACCGTGTGACTGGCAAACGTTTTCAAATGCATCTCAGTTTTCGTCCCCTTTTACTCGGGTTCACCATTCCAGACCCTTTACGAACACTCTCCCCACTTGGAGAGTCAGTGCCTTTAACCTCCTGTTGGGCACAGTTTGCAATTTCTGCGCAAGATGAAAAGGAATAGGGAGAAGGAATGAGAGACTAGCTCTAGGTGTCTGCACGGGCAAATTTAACGCTCATTTCCCACCAGGAAGAGGAATTAACCAAAGGCTCATCATGCCGTGCCGCAACAAGATTAGGGCCTGAAGCAATCCTGCGGGTTTGCGGCCAGCTCAAAAGAAAGCGATTTGAAGAAAGGAGCTCAGGGGCACTGTAATTCACAAACCTGCAGAGATATAAATGACAGGTATCGTCCAAAAATATATTGAAGGAAGGCTGCGAAGAGGACTTGAAAGCAGGGCAGAATTGCAGGAAAACGATTTCAGGGGGTAGACTGGAATTGCATTTAAATCATAGGAAAAGAGGCAGAACGACGACAATGATGCACTTGGCCAAAAATGGCGTATGCGTTTTTTCCTGAATATATTCAGGAAAAAACGCATACGCCCTTTTTGGCCAACCAAGCAAGCATGTTAAAGAAATCTGCACTATAATGAAGTCTCACTGCCCGCCGGTCAAAAGGGCCATCTGAAAAAAGTGTAAAATCCAGAAATGCAGCACAGGCCATGGAGAACAGGGAGCCTTGTTATGCTGATGGGCGGGATGTAAATTGCCAACAGACACTCTGGAGAAGTGTATGGTGTTTCCTGAAACACCTAAAAAAAAAGCAACGGAGCCTACGGCACTTCCCCTTATGGTCCTATAGTTTAGGAAAATTAAAATCAAAAACACACAGCCACCCAGAAGTCTCGGACGGCTCTGTTTACAAGAACCTCGTCTACAGTACAAGTTAAATATCCCAGAATGTGAAAAATGGATAAAGAAGTTGTGGTATGTACGTACAATGAAATATCACACAGCAATGAAATCTATGTCATCAGGCCCGTCCCGGCATAATGAGTGGATTCAGGTACGATGATTCTAAGTGAAATAAGTCACACAGAAAATGAAACATCATAAGATATCACTACTACACGGAATGTAATCATGGCTACACATGAACTGAATTACAAAACAGAACAGGGTCTCAAATTTAGAAAACCAACTTATGCTTGCTTAAGGGGAAAGGTGAGTTGGGGTGCTGCATAAAACCAGAGATAGAAATTAGCACAGATACCTTTCCATAAGCCAAATATGTAATAGTCAAGACCTACCCCTTGCTCAACGAAATGGACTAAACACCCCATATTCAAAGCCTAGGAATACACCTGACTAGTAAGAATCTTCAAACCTATGGATTTATATGTCTCCGTTAGAGAATGAAGCGTGTGTACAGCGGCATGAATGCAGCAGACAAAATCCGATAAATCCCATTATCAAAATGAATTACACAAACAAAACCCAAGGACAGTGAAATAGAGAGCAATTCTTAAATAATTCATTCAGGGCTTGTGATGCAACCAGGATTTACCACATCTACACCCAGAGCTGAGTGAGACATAAGGTTGGGCACTTCGGGCTGATAGCATTGGTGAGGTTCGATGAGCAAATGCAGACCCTTTGAAGTCATACAGCATGGTACCCTTTCCATGGGTCCCAACTCTCCAAGTTTAAGGGATTCTTCCTTCAGCTAAAACATGCATGGGAAACCCACAGTATGGTGCACCGTGTGACTGGCAAACGTTTTCAAATGCATCTCAGTTTTCGTCCCCTTTTACTCGGGTTCACCATTCCAGACCCTTTATGAACACTCTCCCCACTTGGAGAGTCAGTGCCTTTAACCTCCTGTTGGGCACAGTTTGCAATTTCTGCGCAAGATGAAAAGGAATAGGGAGAACGAATGAGAGACTAGCTCTAGGTGTCTGCACGGGCAAATTTAACGCTCATTTCCCACCAGGAAGAGGAATTAACCAAAGGCTCAGCATGCCGTGCCGGAACCAGATTAGGGCCTGAGGCAATCCTGTGTGTTTGCGGCCAGCTCACAAGATAGCGAGTTGAAGAAATGAGCTCAGGGCCACTGTAACTCACAAACCTGCAGAGTTATAAATGACAGCTATCGTCCAAAAATATATTGAAGGAAGGCTGTGAAGACGACTTGTAAGTGGGGCAGAATTGCAGGAAAACGATTTCAGGGGGTAGACTGGAATTGCATTTAAATCATAGGAAAAGAGGCAGAACGACGACAATGATGCACTTGGCCAAAAAGGGCGTATGCGTTTTTTCCTGAATATATTCAGGAAAAAACGCATACGCGCTTTTTGGCCAACCAAGCAAGCATGTTAAAGAAATCTGCACTATAATGAAGTCTCAATGCCCCCCGGTCAAAAGGGCCATCTGAAATAAGTGTAAAATCCAGAAATGCAGCACAGGCCATGGAGAACAGGGAGCCTTGTTATGCTGATGGGTGGGATGTAAATTGCCAACTGCCACTCTGGAGAAGTGTATGGTGTTTCCTGAAACACCTAAAAAACAAAGCAACGGAGCCTACGGCACTTCCCCTTATGGTCCTATAGTTTAGGAAAATTAAAATCAAAAACACACGGCCACCCAGAAGTCTCGGGCGGCTCTGTTTACAAGAACCTCGTCTACAGTACAAGTTAAATATCCCAGAATGTGAAAAATGGATAAACAAGTTGTGGTATGTACGTACAATGAAATATCACACAGCAATGAAATCTATGTCATCAGGCCCGTCGCGGCATAATGAGTGGATTCAGGTACGATGATTCTAAGTGAAATAAGTCACACAGAAAATGAAACATCATAAGATATCACTAATACACGGAATGTAATCTTGGCTACACATGAACTGAATTACAAAACAGAACAGGGTCTCAAATTTAGAAAACCAACTTATGCTTGCTTAAGGGGAAAGGTGAGTTGGGGTGCTGCATAAAACCAGAGATAGAAATTAGCACAGATACCTTTCCATAAGCCAAATATGTAATAGTCAAGCCCTACACCTTGCTCAACGAAATGGACTAAACACCCCATATTCAACGCCTAGGAATACACCTGACTAGTAAGAATCTTCAAACCCATGGATTTATATGTCTCCGTAAGAGAATGAAGCGTGTGTACAGCGGCATGAATGCAGCAGAGAAAATCCGATAAATCCCATTATCAAAATGAATTACACAAACAAAACCCAAGGACAGTGAGATAGAGAGCAATTCTTAAATAATTCATTCAGGGCTTGTGATGCAACCTGGATTTACCACATCTACACCCAGAGCTGAGTGAGACATAAGGTTGGGCACTTCGGGCTGATAGCATTGGTGAGGTTCGATGAGCAAATGCAGACCCTTTGAAGTCATACAGCATGGTACCCATTCCATGGGTCCCAACTCTCCAAGTTTAAGGGATTCTTCCTTCAGCTAAAACATGCATGGGAAACCCACAGTATGGTGCACCGTGTGACTGGCAAACGTTTTCAAATGCATCTCAGTTTTTGTCCCCTTTTACTCGGGTTCACCATTCCAGACCCTTTACGAACACTCTCCCCACTTGGAGAGTCAGTGCCTTTAACCTCCTGTTGGGCACAGTTTGCAATTTCTGCGCAAGATGTAAAGGAATAGGGAGAACGAATGAGAGACTAGCTCTAGGTGTCTGAACGGGCAAATTTAACGCTCATTTCGCAGCAGGAAGAGGAATTAACCAAAGGCTCAGCATGCCGTGCCCGAACAAGTTTAGGGCCTGAGGCAATCCTGTGGGTTTGCGGCCAGCTCACAAGATAGCGAGTTGAAGAAATGAGCTCAGGGCCACTGTAACTCACAAACCTGCCGAGTTATAAATGACAGCTTTCGTCCAAAAATATATTGAAGGAAGGCTGTGAAGACGACTTGTAAGTGGGGCAGAATTGCAGGAAAACGATTTCAGGGGGTACACGGGAATTGCATTTAAAGCATAGGAAAAGAGGCAGAACGTCGACAATGATGCTCTTGGCCAAAAAGGGCGTATGCGTTTTTTCCTGAATATATTCAGGAAAAAACGCATACGCCCTTTTTGGCCAACCAAGCAAGCATGTTAAAGAAATCTGCACTACAATGAAGTCTCACTGCCTCCCGGTCAAAAGGGCCATCTGAAAAAAGTGTAAAATCCAGAAAGGCAGCACAGTCCATGGAGAACAGGGAGCCTTGTTATGCTGATGGGCGGGATGTAAATTGCCAACAGCCACTCTGGAGAAGTGTATGGTGTTTCCCGGAACACCGAAAAAACAAAGCTACGGAAACTACGGCACTTCCATTTATGGTCCTATAGCTTAGGGAAATTAAAATCAAAAACACACAGCCACCGCAAAGTGTTGGACGGCTCTGTTAACAAGAACCTCGTCTACGGTACAAGTTAAATATCCCAGAATGTGAAAAATGGATAAAGAAGTTGTGGTACGTACGTACAATGGAATATCACTCAGCAATGAAATCTATGTCATCAGGCCCGTCGCGGCATAATGAGTGGGTTCAGGTACGATGATTCTAAGTGAAATAAGTCACACAGAAAATGAAACATCATAAGATATCACTAATACACGGAATGTAAACTTGGCTACACATGAACTGAATTACAAAACAGAACAGGGTCTCAAATTTAGAAAACCAACTTATGCTTGCTTAAGGGGAAAGGTGAGTTGGGGTGCTGCATAAAACCAGAGATAGAAATTAGCACAGATACCTTTCCATAAGCCAAATATGTAATAGTCAAGACCTACCGCTTGCTCAACGAAATGGACTAAACACCCCATATTCAACGCCTAGGAATACACCTGTCTAATAAGAATCTACAAACCCATGGATTTATATGTCTCCGTAAGAGAATGAAGCGTGTGTACAGCGGCATGAATGCAGCAGAGAAAATCCGATAAATCCCATTATCAAAATGAATTACACAAACAAAACCCAAGGACAGTGAAATAGAGAGCAATTCTTAAATAATTCATTCAGGGCTTGTGATGCAACCTGGATTTACCACATCTACACCCAGAGCTGAGTGAGACATAAGGTTGGGCACTTCGGGCTGATAGCATTGGTGAGGTTCGATGAGCAAATGCAGACCCTTTGAAGTCATACAGCATGATACCCTTTCCATGGGTCCCAACTCTCCAAGTTTAAGGGATTCTTCCTTCAGCTAAAACATGCATGGGAAACCCACAGTATGGTGCACCGTGTGACTGGCAAACGTTTTCAAATGCATCTCAGTTTTCGTCCCCTTTTACTCGGGTTCACCATTCCAGACCCTTTACGAACACTCTCCCAACTTGGAGAGTCAGTGCCTTTAACCTCCTGTTGGGCACAGTTTGCAATTTCTGCGCAAGATGAAAAGGAATAAGGAGAACGAATGAGAGACTAGCTCTAGGTGTCTGCACGAGCAAATTTAACGCTCATTTCCCACCAGGAAGAGGAATTAACCAAAGGCTCAGCATGCCGTGCCGGAACCAGATTAGGGCCTGAGGCAATCCTGTGGGTTTGCGGCCAGCTGACAAGATAGCGAGTTGAAGAAATGAGCTCAGGGCCACTGTAACTCACAAACCTGCAGAGTTATAAATGACAGCTATCGTCCAAAAATATATTGAAGGAAGGCTGTGAAGACGACTTGTAAGTGGGGCAGAATTGCAGGAAAACGATTTCAGGGGGTACACGGGAATTGCATTTAAAGCATAGGAAAAGAGGCAGAACGTCGACAATGATGCTCTTGGCCAAAAAGGGCGTATGCGTTTTTTCCTGAATATATTCAGGAAAAAACGCATACGCCCTTTTTGGCCAACCAAGCAAGCATGTTAAAGAAATCTGCACTACAATGAAGTCTCACTGCCTCCCGGTCAAAAGGGCCATCTGAAAAAAGTGTAAAATCCAGAAAGGCAGCACAGGCCATGGAGAACAGGGAGCCTTGTTATGCTGATGGGCAGGATGTAAATTGCCAACAGCCACTCTGGAGAAGTGTATGGTGTTTCCCGGAACACCGAAAAAACAAAGCTACGGAAACTACGGCACTTCCATTTATGGTCCTATAGCTTAGGGAAATTAAAATCAAAAACACACAGCCACCGCAAAGTGTTGGACGGCTCTGTTAACAAAAACCTCGTCTACGGTACAAGTTAAATATCCCAGAATGTGAAAAATGGATAAAGAAGTTGTGGTACGTACGTACAATGGAATATCACTCAGCAATGAAATCTATGTCATCAGGCCCGTCGCGGCATAATGAGTGGGTTCAGGTACGATGATTCTAAGTGAAATAAGTCACACAGAAAATGAAACATCATAAGATATCACTAATACACGGAATGTAAACTTGGCTACACATGAACTGAATTACAAAACAGAACAGGGTCTCAAATTTAGAAAACCAACTTATGCTTGCTTAAGGGGAAAGGTGAGTTGGGGTGCTGCATAAAACCAGAGATAGAAATTAGCACAGATAACTTTCCATAAGCCAAATGTGTAATAGTCAAGACCTACCCCTTGCTCAACGAAATGGACTAAACACCCCATATTCAAGGCCTAGGAATACACCTGACTAGTAAGAATCTTCAAACCCATGGATTTATATGTCTCCGTAAGAGAATGAAGCGTGTGTACAGCGGCATGAATGCAGCAGAGAAAATCCGATAAATCCCATTATCAAAATGAATTACACAAACAAAACCCAAGGACAGTGAAATAGAGAGCAATTCTTAAATAATTCATTCAGGGCTTGTGATGCAACCTGGATTTACCACATCTACACTCAGAGCTGAGTGAGACATAAGGTTGGGCACTTCAGGCTGATAGCATTGGTGCGGTTCGATGAGCAAATGCAGACCCTTTGAAGTCATACAGCATGGTACCCATTCCATGGGTCCCAACTCTCCAAGTTTAAGGGATTCTTCCTTCAGCTAAAACATGCATGGGAAACCCACAGTATGGTGCACCGTGTGACTGGCAAACGTTTTCAAATGCATCTCCGTTTTCGTCCCCTTTTACTCGGGTTCACCATTCCAGACCCTTTACGAACACTATCCCCACTTGGAGAGTCAGTGCCTTTAACCTCCTGTTGGGCACAGTTTGCAATTTCTGCGCAAGATGAAAAGGAATAGGGAGAACCAATGAGAGACTAGCTCTAGGTGTCTGCACGGGCAAATTTAACGCTCATTTCCCACCAAGAAGAGGAATTAACCAAAGGCTCAGCATGCCGTGCCGGAACCAGATTAGTGCCTGAAGCAATCCTGTGGGTTTGCGGCCAGCTCACAAGATAGCGAGTTGAAGAAAGGAGCTCAGGGGCACTGTAACTCACAAACCTGCAGAGTTATAAATGACAGCTATCGTCCAAAAATACATTGAAGGAAGGCTGCGAAGACGACTTGTAAGCGGGACAGATTTGCAGGAAAACGATTTCAGGGGGTAGACGGGAATTGCATTTAAAGCATAGGAAAAGAGGCAGAACGTCGACAATGATGCTCTTGGCCAAAAAGGGCGTATGCGTTTTTTCCTGAATATATTCAGGAAAAAACGCATACGTCCTTTTTGGCCAACCAAGCAAGCATGTTAAAGAAATCTGCACTACAATGAAGTCTCACTGCCCCCCGGTCAAAAGGGCCATCTGAAGAAAGTGTAAAATCCAGAAAGGCAGCACAGGCCATGGAGAACAGGGAGCCTTGTTATGCTGATGGGTGGGATGTAAATTGCCAACAGCCACTCTGGAGAAGTGTATGGTGTTTCCCGGAACACCGAAAAAACAAAGCTACGGAGCCTACGGCACTTCCACTTATGGTCCTATAGCTTAGGGAAATTAAAATCAAAAACACACAGCCACCCCAAAGTGTCGGACGGCTCTGTTTACAAGAACCTCGTCTACGGTACAAGTTAAATATCCCAGAATGTGAAAAATGGATAAAGAAGTTGTGGTACGTACGTACAATGGAATATCACTCAGCAATGAAATCTATGTCATCAGGCCCGTCGCGGCATAATGAGTGGGTTCAGGTACGATGATTCTAAGTGAAATAAGTCACACAGAAAATGAAACATCATAAGATATCACTAATACACGGAATGTAAACTTGGCTACACATGAACTGAATTACAAAACAGAACAGGGTCTCAAATTTAGAAAACCAACTTATGCTTGCTTAAGGGGAAAGGTGAGTTGGGGTGCTGCATAAAACCAGAGATAGAAATTAGCACAGATACCTTTCCATAAGCCAAATATGTAATAGTCAAACCTACCCCTTGCTCAACGAAATGGACTAAACACCCCATATTCAACGCCTAGGAATACACCTGACTAGTAAGAATCTTCAAACCCATGGATTTATATGTCTCCGTAAGAGAATGAAGCGTGTGTACAGCGGCATGAATGCAGCAGAGAAAATCCGATAAATCCCATTATCAAAATGAATTACACAAACAAAACCCAAGGACAGTGAAATAGAGAGCAATTCTTAAATAATTCATTCAGGGCTTGTGATGCAACCTGGATTTACCACATCTACACCCAGAGCTGAGTGAGACATAAGGTTGGGCACTTCGGGCTGATAGCATTGGTGAGGTTCGATGAGCAAATGCAGACCCTTTGAAGTCATACAGCATGGTACCCTTTCCATGGGTCCCAACTCTCCAAGTTTAAGGGATTCTTCCTTCAGCTAAAACATGCATGGGAAACCCACAGTATGGTGCACCGTGTGACTGGCAAACGTTTTCAAATGCATCTCAGTTTTCGTCCCCTTTTACTCGGGTTCACCATTCCAGACCCTTTACGAACACTCTCCCCACTTGGAGAGTCAGTGCCTTTAACCTCCTGTTGGGCACAGTTTGCAATTTCTGCGCAAGATGAAAAGGAATAGGGAGAAGGAATGAGAGACTAGCTCTAGGTGTCTGCACGGGCAAATTTAACGCTCATTTCCCACCAGGAAGAGGAATTAACCAAAGGCTCATCATGCCGTGCCGCAACAAGATTAGGGCCTGAAGCAATCCTGCGGGTTTGCGGCCAGCTCAAAAGAAAGCGATTTGAAGAAAGGAGCTCAGGGGCACTGTAATTCACAAACCTGCAGAGATATAAATGACAGGTATCGTCCAAAAATATATTGAAGGAAGGCTGCGAAGAGGACTTGAAAGCAGGGCAGAATTGCAGGAAAACGATTTCAGGGGGTAGACTGGAATTGCATTTAAATCATAGGAAAAGAGGCAGAACGACGACAATGATGCACTTGGCCAAAAATGGCGTATGCGTTTTTTCCTGAATATATTCAGGAAAAAACGCATACGCCCTTTTTGGCCAACCAAGCAAGCATGTTAAAGAAATCTGCACTATAATGAAGTCTCACTGCTCGCCGGTCAAAAGGGCCATCTGAAAAAAGTGTAAAATCCAGAAATGCAGCACAGGCCATGGAGAACAGGGAGCCTTGTTATGCTGATGGGCGGGATGTAAATTGCCAACAGCCACTCTGGAGAAGTGTATGGTGTTTCCTGAAACACCTAAAAAACAAAGCAACGGAGCCTACGGCACTTCCCCTTATGGTCCTATAGTTTAGGAAAATTAAAATCAAAAACACACAGCCACCCAGAAGTCTCGGACGGCTCTGTTTACAAGAACCTCGTCTACAGTACAAGTTAAATATCCCAGAATGTGAAAAATGGATAAAGAAGTTGTGGTATGTACGTACAATGAAATATCACACAGCAATGAAATCTATGTCATCAGGCCCGTCGCGGCATAATGAGTGGATTCAGGTACGATGATTCTAAGTGAAATAAGTCACACAGAAAATGAAACATCATAAGATATCACTACTACACGGAATGTAATCATGGCTACACATGAACTGAATTACAAAACAGAACAGGGTCTCAAATTTAGAAAACCAACTTATGCTTGCTTAAGGGGAAAGGTGAGTTGGGGTGCTGCATAAAACCAGAGATAGAAATTAGCACAGATACCTTTCCATAAGCCAAATATGTAATAGTCAAGACCTACCCCTTGCTCAACGAAATGGACTAAACACCCCATATTCAAAGCCTAGGAATACACCTGACTAGTAAGAATCTTCAAACCTATGGATTTATATGTCTCCGTTAGAGAATGAAGCGTGTGTACAGCGGCATGAATGCAGCAGACAAAATCCGATAAATCCCATTATCAAAATGAATTACACAAACAAAACCCAAGGACAGTGAAATAGAGAGCAATTCTTAAATAATTCATTCAGGGCTTGTGATGCAACCTGGATTTACCACATCTACACCCAGAGCTGAGTGAGACATAAGGTTGGGCACTTCGGGCTGATAGCATTGGTGAGGTTCGATGAGCAAATGCAGACCCTTTGAAGTCATACAGCATGGTACCCTTTCCATGGGTCCCAACTCTCCAAGTTTAAGGGATTCTTCCTTCAGCTAAAACATGCATGGGAAACCCACAGTATGGTGCACCGTGTGACTGGCAAACGTTTTCAAATGCATCTCAGTTTTCGTCCCCTTTTACTCGGGTTCACCATTCCAGACCCTTTACGAACACTCTCCCCACTTGGAGAGTCAGTGCCTTTAACCTCCTGTTGGGCACAGTTTGCAATTTCTGCGCAAGATGAAAAGGAATAGGGAGAACGAATGAGAGACTAGCTCTAGGTGTCTGCACGGGCAAATTTAACGCTCATTTCCCACCAGGAAGAGGAATTAACCAAAGGCTCAGCATGCCGTGCCGGAACCAGATTAGGGCCTGAGGCAATCCTGTGGGTTTGCGGCCAGCTCACAAGATAGCGAGTTGAAGAAATGAGCTCAGGGCCACTGTAACTCACAAACCTGCAGAGTTATAAATGACAGCTATCGTCCAAAAATATATTGAAGGAAGGCTGTGAAGACGACTTGTAAGTGGGGCAGAATTGCAGGAAAACGATTTCAGGGGGTAGACTGGAATTGCATTTAAATCATAGGAAAAGAGGCAGAACGACGACAATGATGCACTTGGCCAAAAAGGGCGTATGCGTTTTTTCCTGAATATATTCAGGAAAAAACGCATACGCGCTTTTTGGCCAACCAAGCAAGCATGTTAAAGAAATCTGCACTATAATGAAGTCTCAATGCCCCCCGGTCAAAAGGGCCATCTGAAATAAGTGTAAAATCCAGAAATGCAGCACAGGCCATGGAGAACAGGGAGCCTTGTTATGCTGATGGGTGGGATGTAAATTGCCAACAGCCACTCTGGAGAAGTGTATGGTGTTTCCTGAAACACCTAAAAAACAAAGCAACGGAGCCTACGGCACTTCCCCTTATGGTCCTATAGTTTAGGAAAATTAAAATCAAAAACACACGGCCACCCAGAAGTCTCGGGCGGCTCTGTTTACAAGAACCTCGTCTACAGTACAAGTTAAATATCCCAGAATGTGAAAAATGGATAAACAAGTTGTGGTATGTACGTACAATGAAATATCACACAGCAATGAAATCTATGTCATCAGGCCCGTCGCGGCATAATGAGTGGATTCAGGTACGATGATTCTAAGTGAAATAAGTCACACAGAAAATGAAACATCATAAGATATCACTAATACACGGAATGTAATCTTGGCTACACATGAACTGAATTACAAAACAGAACAGGGTCTCAAATTTAGAAAACCAACTTATGCTTGCTTAAGGGGAAAGGTGAGTTGGGGTGCTGCATAAAACCAGAGATAGAAATTAGCACAGATACCTTTCCATAAGCCAAATATGTAATAGTCAAGCCCTACACCTTGCTCAACGAAATGGACTAAACACCCCATATTCAACGCCTAGGAATACACCTGACTAGTAAGAATCTTCAAACCCATGGATTTATATGTCTCCGTAAGAGAATGAAGCGTGTGTACAGCGGCATGAATGCAGCAGAGAAAATCCGATAAATCCCATTATCAAAATTAATTACACAAACAAAACCCAAGGACAGTGAGATAGAGAGCAATTCTTAAATAATTCATTCAGGGCTTGTGATGCAACCTGGATTTACCACATCTACACCCAGAGCTGAGTGAGACATAAGGTTGGGCACTTCGGGCTGATAGCATTGGTGAGGTTCGATGAGCAAATGCAGACCCTTTGAAGTCATACAGCATGGTACCCATTCCATGGGTCCCAACTCTCCAAGTTTAAGGGATTCTTCCTTCAGCTAAAACATGCATGGGAAACCCACAGTATGGTGCACCGTGTGACTGGCAAACGTTTTCAAATGCATCTCAGTTTTTGTCCCCTTTTACTCGGGTTCACCATTCCAGACCCTTTACGAACACTCTCCCCACTTGGAGAGTCAGTGCCTTTAACCTCCTGTTGGGCACAGTTTGCAATTTCTGCGCAAGATGTAAAGGAATAGGGAGAACGAATGAGAGACTAGCTCTAGGTGTCTGAACGGGCAAATTTAACGCTCATTTCGCAGCAGGAAGAGGAATTAACCAAAGGCTCAGCATGCCGTGCTGGAACAAGTTTAGGGCCTGAGGCAATCCTGTGGGTTTGCGGCCAGCTCACAAGATAGCGAGTTGAAGAAATGAGCTCAGGGCCACTGTAACTCACAAACCTGCAGAGTTATAAATGACAGCTTTCGTCCAAAAATATATTGAAGGAAGGCTGTGAAGACGACTTGTAAGTGGGGCAGAATTGCAGGAAAACGATTTCAGGGGGTACACGGGAATTGCATTTAAAGCATAGGAAAAGAGGCAGAACGTCGACAATGATGCTCTTGGCCAAAAAGGGCGTATGCGTTTTTTCCTGAATATATTCAGGAAAAAACGCATACGCCCTTTTTGGCCAACCAAGCAAGCATGTTAAAGAAATCTGCACTACAATGAAGTCTCACTGCCTCCCGGTCAAAAGGGCCATCTGAAAAAAGTGTAAAATCCAGAAAGGCAGCACAGGCCATGGAGAACAGGGAGCCTTGTTATGCTGATGGGCAGGATGTAAATTGCCAACAGCCACTCTGGAGAAGTGTATGGTGTTTCCCGGAACACCGAAAAAACAAAGCTACGGAAACTACGGCACTTCCATTTATGGTCCTATAGCTTAGGGAAATTAAAATCAAAAACACACAGCCACCGCAAAGTGTTGGACGGCTCTGTTAACAAGAACCTCGTCTACGGTACAAGTTAAATATCCCAGAATGTGAAAAATGGATAAAGAAGTTGTGGTACGTACGTACA
This sequence comes from Delphinapterus leucas, assembly GCF_059928025.1. Lineage (NCBI taxonomy): Eukaryota > Metazoa > Chordata > Mammalia > Artiodactyla > Monodontidae > Delphinapterus > Delphinapterus leucas. The sequence continues at coordinate 98,885 of NW_028322254.1, forward strand.
ATGGAATATCACTCAGCAATGAAATCTATGTCATCAGGCCCGTCGCGGCATAATGAGTGGGTTCAGGTACGATGATTCTAAGTGAAATAAGTCACACAGAAAATGAAACATCATAAGATATCACTAATACACGGAATGTAAACTTGGCTACACATGAACTGAATTACAAAACAGAACAGGGTCTCAAATTTAGAAAACCAACTTATGCTTGCTTAAGGGGAAAGGTGAGTTGGGGTGCTGCATAAAACCAGAGATAGAAATTAGCACAGATAGCTTTCCATAAGCCAAATATGTAATAGTCAAGACCTACCGCTTGCTCAACGAAATGGACTAAACACCCCATATTCAACGCCTAGGAATACACCTGTCTAATAAGAATCTACAAACCCATGGATTTATATGTCTCCGTAAGAGAATGAAGCGTGTGTACAGCGGCATGAATGCAGCAGAGAAAATCCGATAAATCCCATTATCAAAATGAATTACACAAACAAAACCCAAGGACAGTGAAATAGAGAGCAATTCTTAAATAATTCATTCAGGGCTTGTGATGCAACCTGGATTTACCACATCTACACCCAGAGCTGAGTGAGACATAAGGTTGGGCACTTCGGGCTGATAGCATTGGTGAGGTTCGATGAGCAAATGCAGACCCTTTGAAGTCATACAGCATGATACCCTTTCCATGGGTCCCAACTCTCCAAGTTTAAGGGATTCTTCCTTCAGCTAAAACATGCATGGGAAACCCACAGTATGGTGCACCGTGTGACTGGCAAACGTTTTCAAATGCATCTCAGTTTTCGTCCCCTTTTACTCGGGTTCACCATTCCAGACCCTTTACGAACACTCTCCCAACTTGGAGAGTCAGTGCCTTTAACCTCCTGTTGGGCACAGTTTGCAATTTCTGCGCAAGATGAAAAGGAATAAGGAGAACGAATGAGAGACTAGCTCTAGGTGTCTGCACGAGCAAATTTAACGCTCATTTCCCACCAGGAAGAGGAATTAACCAAAGGCTCAGCATGCCGTGCCGGAACCAGATTAGGGCCTGAGGCAATCCTGTGGGTTTGCGGCCAGCTGACAAGATAGCGAGTTGAAGAAATGAGCTCAGGGCCACTGTAACTCACAAACCTGCAGAGTTATAAATGACAGCTATCGTCCAAAAATATATTGAAGGAAGGCTGTGAAGACGACTTGTAAGTGGGGCAGAATTGCAGGAAAACGATTTCAGGGCTTACACGGGAATTGCATTTAAAGCATAGGAAAAGAGGCAGAACGTCGACAATGATGCTCTTGGCCAAAAAGGGCGTATGCGGTTTTTCCTGAATATATTCAGGGAAAAACGCATACGCCCTTTTTGGCCAACCAAGCAAGCATGTTAAAGAAATCTGCACTACAATGAAGTCTCACTGCCTCCCGGTCAAAAGGGCCATCTGAAAAAAGTGTAAAATCCAGAAAGGCAGCACAGTCCATGGAGAACAGGGAGCCTTGTTATGCTGATGGGCGGGATGTAAATTGCCAACAGCCACTCTGGAGAAGTGTATGGTGTTTCCCGGAACACCGAAAAAACAAAGCTACGGAAACTACGGCACTTCCATTTATGGTCCTATAGCTTAGGGAAATTAAAATCAAAAACACACAGCCACCGCAAAGTGTTGGACGGCTCTGTTAACAAGAACCTCGTCTACGGTACAAGTTAAATATCCCAGAATGTGAAAAATGGATAAAGAAGTTGTGGTACGTACGTACAATGGAATATCACTCAGCAATGAAATCTATGTCATCAGGCCCGTCGCGGCATAATGAGTGGGTTCAGGTACGATGATTCTAAGTGAAATAAGTCACACAGAAAATGAAACATCATAAGATATCACTAATACACGGAATGTAAACTTGGCTACACATGAACTGAATTACAAAACAGAACAGGGTCTCAAATTTAGAAAACCAACTTATGCTTGCTTAAGGGGAAAGGTGAGTTGGGGTGCTGCATAAAACCAGAGATAGAAATTAGCACAGATACCTTTCCATAAGCCAAATATGTAATAGTCAAGACCTACCGCTTGCTCAACGAAATGGACTAAACACCCCATATTCAACGCCGAGGAATACACCTGTCTAATAAGAATCTACAAACCCATGGATTTATATGTCTCCGTAAGAGAATGAAGCGTGTGTACAGCGGCATGAATGCAGCAGAGAAAATCCGATAAATCCCATTATCAAAATGAATTACACAAACAAAACCCAAGGACAGTGAAATAGAGAGCAATTCTTAAATAATTCATTCAGGGCTTGTGATGCAACCTGGATTTACCACATCTACACCCAGAGCTGAGTGAGACATAAGGTTGGGCACTTCGGGCTGATAGCATTGGTGAGGTTCGATGAGCAAATGCAGACCCTTTGAAGTCATACAGCATGATACCCTTTCCATGGGTCCCAACTCTCCAAGTTTAAGGGATTCTTCCTTCAGCTAAAACATGCATGGGAAACCCACAGTATGGTGCACCGTGTGACTGGCAAACGTTTTCAAATGCATCTCAGTTTTCGTCCCCTTTTACTCGGGTTCACCATTCCAGACCCTTTACGAACACTCTCCCAACTTGGAGAGTCAGTGCCTTTAACCTCCTGTTGGGCACAGTTTGCAATTTCTGCGCAAGATGAAAAGGAATAAGGAGAACGAATGAGAGACTAGCTCTAGGTGTCTGCACGAGCAAATTTAACGCTCATTTCCCACCAGGAAGAGGAATTAACCAAAGGCTCAGCATGCCGTGCCGGAACCAGATTAGGGCCTGAGGCAATCCTGTGGGTTTGCGGCCAGCTGACAAGATAGCGAGTTGAAGAAATGAGCTCAGGGCCACTGTAACTCACAAACCTGCAGAGGTATAAATGACAGCTATCGTCCAAAAATATATTGAAGGAAGGCTGTGAAGACGACTTGTAAGTGGGGCAGAATTGCAGGAAAACGATTTCAGGGGGTACACGGGAATTGCATTTAAAGCATAGGAAAAGAGGCAGAACGTCGACAATGATGCTCTTGGCCAAAAAGGGCGTATGCGTTTTTTCCTGAATATATTCAGGAAAAAACGCATACGCCCTTTTTGGCCAACCAAGCAAGCATGTTAAAGAAATCTGCACTACAATGAAGTCTCACTGCCTCCCGGTCAAAAGGGCCATCTGAAAAAAGTGTAAAATCCAGAAAGGCAGCACAGGCCATGGAGAACAGGGAGCCTTGTTATGCTGATGGGCAGGATGTAAATTGCCAACAGCCACTCTGGAGAAGTGTATGGTGTTTCCCGGAACACCGAAAAAACAAAGCTACGGAAACTACGGCACTTCCATTTATGGTCCTATAGCTTAGGGAAATTAAAATCAAAAACACACAGCCACCGCAAAGTGTTGGACGGCTCTGTTAACAAGAACCTCGTCTACGGTACAAGTTAAATATCCCAGAATGTGAAAAATGGATAAAGAAGTTGTGGTACGTACATACAATGGAATATCACTCAGCAATGAAATCTATGTCATCAGGCCCGTCGCGGCATAATGAGTGGGTTCAGGTACGATGATTCTAAGTGAAATAAGTCACACAGAAAATGAAACATCATAAGATATCACTAATACACGGAATGTAAACTTGGCTACACATGAACTGAATTACAAAACAGAACAGGGTCTCAAATTTAGAAAACCAACTTATGCTTGCTTAAGGGGAAAGGTGAGTTGGGGTGCTGCATAAAACCAGAGATAGAAATTAGCACAGATACCTTTCCATAAGCCAAATATGTAATAGTCAAGACCTACCGCTTGCTCAACGAAATGGACTAAACACCCCATATTCAACGCGTAGGAATACACCTGTCTAATAAGAATCTACAAACCCATGGATTTATATGTCTCCGTAAGAGAATGAAGCGTGTGTACAGCGGCATGAATGCAGCAGAGAAAATCCGATAAATCCCATTATCAAAATGAATTACACAAACAAAACCCAAGGACAGTGAAATAGAGAGCAATTCTTAAATAATTCATTCAGGGCTTGTGATGCAACCTGGATTTACCACATCTACACCCAGAGCTGAGTGAGACATAAGGTTGGGCACTTCGGGCTGATAGCATTGGTGAGGTTCGATGAGCAAATGCAGACCCTTTGAACTCATACAGCATGGTACCCTTTCCATGGGTCCCAACTCTCCAAGTTTAAGGGATTCTTCCTTCAGCTAAAACATGCATGGGAAACCCACAGTATGGTGCACCGTGTGACTGGCAAACGTTTTCAAATGCATCTCAGTTTTCGTCCCCTTTTACTCGGGTTCACCATTCCAGACCCTTTACGAACACTCTCCCCACTTGGAGAGTCAGTGCCCTTAACCTCCTGTTGGGCACAGTTTGCAATTTCTGCGCAAGATGAAAAGGAATAGGGAGAACGAATGAGAGACTAGCTCTAGGTGTCTGCACGGGCAAATTTAACGCTCATTTCCCACCAGGAAGAGGAATTAACCAAAGGCTCAGCATGCCGTGCCGGAACCAGATTAGGGCCTGAGGCAATCCTGTGGGTTTGCGGCCAGCTCACAAGATAGCGAGTTGAAGAAATGAGCTGAGGGGCACTGTAACTCACAAACCTGCAGAGTTATAAATGACAGCTATCGTCCAAAAATATATTGAAGGAAGGCTGCGAAGACGACTTGTAAGTGGGGCAGAATTGCAGGAAAACGATTTCAGGGGGTAGACGGGAATTGCATTTAAAGCATAGGAAAAGAGGCAGAACGTCGACAATGATGCTCTTGGCCAAAAAGGGCGTATGCGTTTTTTCCTGAATATATTCAGGAAAAAACGCATACGCCCTTTTTGGCCAACCAAGCAAGCATGTTAAAGAAATATGCACTACAATGAAGTCTCACTGCCCCCCGGTCAAAAGGGCCATCTGAAAAAAGTGTAAAATCCAGAAAGGCAGCACAGGCCATGGAGAACAGGGAGCCTTGTTATGCTGATGGGCGGGATGTAAATTGCCAACAGCCACTGTGGAGAAGTGTATGGTGTTTCCCGGAACACCGAAAAAACAAAGCTACGGAGCCTACGGCACTTCCACTTATGGTCCTATAGCTTAGGGAAATTAAAATCAAAAACACACAGCCACCCCAAAGTGTCGGACGGCTCTGTTTACAAGAACCTCGTCTACGGTACAAGTTAAATATCCCAGAATGTGAAAAATGGATAAAGAAGTTGTGGTACGTACCTACAATGGGATATCACTTAGCAATGAAATCTATGTCATCAGGCCCGTCACGGCATAATGAGTGGATTCAGGTACGATGATTCTACGTGAAATAAGTCACACAGAAAATGAAACATCATAAGATATCACTACAACACGGAATGTAAACTTGGCTACACATGAACTGAATTACAAAACAGAACAGGGTCTCAAATTTAGAAAACCAACTTATGCTTGCTTAAGGGGAAAGGTGAGTTGGGGTGCTGCATAAAACCAGAGATAGAAATTAGCACAGATACCTTTCCATAAGCCAAATATGTAATAGTCAAGACCTACCCCTTGCTCAACGAAATGGACTAAACACCCCATATTCAAGGCCTAGGAATACACCTGACTAGTAAGAATCTTCAAACCCATGGATTTATATGTCTCCGTAAGAGAATGAAGCGTGTGTACAGCGGCATGAATGCAGCAGAGAAAATCCGATAAATCCCATTATCAAAATGAATTACACAAACAAAACCCAAGGACAGTGAAATAGAGAGCAATTCTTAAATAATTCATTCAGGGCTTGTGATGCAACCTGGATTTACCACATCTACACCCAGAGCTGAGTGAGACATAAGGTTGGGCACTTCGGGCTGATAGCATTGGTGAGGTTCGATGAGCAAATGCAGACCCTTTGAAGTCATACAGCATGGTACCCATTCCAGGGGTCCCAACTCTCCAAGTTTAAGGGATTCTTCCTTCAGCTAAAACATGCATGGGAAACCCACAGTATGGTGCACCGTGTGACTGGCAAACGTTTTCAAATGCATCTCAGTTTTCGTCCCCTTTTACTCGGGTTCACCATTCCAGACCCTTTAAAAACACTCTCTCCATTTGGAGAGTCAGTGCCTTTAACCTCCTGTTGGGCACAGTTTGCAATTTCTGCGCAAGATGAAAAGGAATAGGGAGAACGAATGAGAGACTAGCTCTAGGTGTCTGCACGGGCAAATTTAACGCTCATTTCCCACCAGGAAGAGGAATTAACCAAAGGCTCAGCATGCCGTGCAGGATACAGATTAGGGCGAGAGGCAATCCTGTGGGTTTGCGGCCAGGTCATAAGATAGCGAGTTGAAGAAATGAGCTCAGGGGCACTGTAACTCACAAACCTGCAGAGTTATAAATGACAGCTATCGCCCAAAAATATATTGAAGGAAGGCTGCGAAGACGACTTGTAAGCGGGGCAGAATTGCAGGAAAACGATTTCAGGGGGTAGACGGGAATTGCATTTAAAGCATAGGAAAAGAGGCAGAACGTCGACAATGATGCTCTTGGCCAAAAAGGGCGTATGCGTTTTTTCCTGAATATATTCAGGAAAAAACGCATACGCCCTTTTTGGCCAACCAAGCAAGCATGTTAAAGAAATCTGCACTACAATGAAGTCTCACTGCCCCCCGGTCAAAAGGGCCATCTGAAAAAAGTGTAAAATCCAGAAAGGCAGCACAGGCCATGGAGAACAGCGAGCCTTGTTATGCTGATGGGCGGGATGTAAATTGCCAACAGCCAGTCTGGAAAAATGTATGGTGTTTCCCGGAACATCTAAAAAACAAAGCAACGGAGCCTACGGCACTTCCCCTTATGGTCCTATAGCTTAGGGAAATTAAAATCAAAAACACACAGCCACCCAAAAGTCTCGGGCGGCTCTGTTTACAAGAACCTCGTCTATGGTACAAGTTAAATATCCCAGAATGTGAAAAATGGATAAAGAAGTTGTGATACGTACGTACAATGGAATATCACACAGCAATGAAATCTATGTCATCAGGCCCGTCGCGGCATAATGAGTAGATTCAGGTACGATGATTCTAAGTGAAATAAGTCACACAGAAAATGAAACATCATAACATATCACTACTACACGGAATGTAAACTTGGCTACACATGAACTGAATTACAAAACAGAACAGGGTCTCAAATTTAGAAAACCAACTTATGCTTGCTTAAGGGGAAAGGTGAGTTGGGGTGCTGCATAAAACCAGAGATAGAAATTAGCACAGATACCTTTCCATAAGCCAAATATGTAATAGTCAAGACCTACCCCTTGCTCAACGAAATGGACTAAACACCCCATATTCAACGCCTAGGAATACACCTGACTAGTAAGAATCTTCAAACCCATGGATTTATATGTCTCCGTAAGAGAATGAAGCGTGTGTACAGCGGCATGAATGCAGCAGAGAAAATCCGATAAATCCCATTATCAAAATGAATTACACAAACAAAACCCAAGGACAGTGAAATAGAGAGCAATTCTTAAATAATTCATTCAGGGCTTGTGATGCAACCTGGATTTACCACATCTACACCCAGAGCTGAGTGAGACATAAGGTTGGGCACTTCGGGCTGATAGCATTGGTGAGGTTCGATGAGCAAATGTAGACCCTTTGAAGTCATACAGCATGCTACCCTTTCCATGGGTCCCAACTCTCCAAGTTTAAGGGATTCTTCCTTCAGCTAAAACATGCATGGGAAACCCACAGTATGGTGCACCGTGTGACCGGGAAACCTTTTCAAATGCATCTCAGTTTTCGTCCCCTTTTATTTGGGTTCACTATTCCAGACCCTTTACTAACACGCTCCCCACTTGGAGAGTCAGTGCCTTTAACCTCCTGTTGGGCACAGTTTGCAATTTCTGCGCAAGATGAACAGGAATAGGGAGAACCAATGAGAGACTAGCTGTAGGTGTCTGCACGGGCAAATTTAACGCTCATTTCCCACCAGGAAGAGGAATTAACCAAAGGCTCAGCATGCCGTGCCGGAACCAGATTAGGGCCTGAAGCAATCCTGTGGGTTTGCGGCCAGCTCACAAGATAGCGAGTTGAAGAAAGGAGCTCAGGGGCACTGTAACTCACAAACCTGCAGAGTTATAAATGACAGCTATCGTCCAAAAATATATTGAAGGAAGGCTGCGAAGACGACTTGTAAGCGGGACAGATTTGCAGGAAAACGATTTCAGGGGGTAGACGGGAATTGCATTTAAAGCATAGGAAAAGAGGCAGAACGTCGACAATGACGCTCTTGGCCAAAAAGGGCGTATGCGTTTTTTCCTGAATATATTCAGGAAAAAACGCATACGCCCTTTTTGGCCAACCAAGCAAGCATGTTAAAGAAATCTGCACTACAATGAAGTCTCACTGCCCCCCGGTCAAAAGGGCCATCTGAAAAAAGTGTAAAATCCAGAAAGGCAGCACAGGCCATGGAGAACAGGGAGCCTTGTTATGCTGATGGGCGGGATGTAAATTGCCAACAGCCACTCTGGAGAAGTGTATGGTGTTTCCAGGAACACCGAAAAAACAAAGCTACGGAGCCTATGGCACTTCCACTTATGGTCCTATAGCTTAGGGAAATTAAAATCAAAAACACACAGCCACCCCAAAGTGTCGGAAGGCTCTGTTTACAAGAACCTCGTCTACGGTAAAAGTTAAATATCCCAGAATGTGAAAAATGGATAAAGAAGTTGTGGTACGTACGTACAATGGAATATCACTCAGCAATGAAATCTATGTCATCAGGCCCGTCGCGGCATAATGAGTGGATTCAGGTACGATATTCTAAGTGAAATAAGTCACACAGAAAATGAAACATCATAAGATATCACTACTACACGGAATGTAAACTTGGCTACACATGAACTGAATTACAAAACAGAACAGGGTCTCAAATTTAGAAAACCAACTTATGCTTGCTTAAGGGGAAAGGTGAGTTGGGGTGCTGCATAAAACCAGAGATAGAAATTAGCACAGATACCTTTCCATAAGCCAAATATGTAATAGTCAAGACCTACCCCTTGCTCAACGAAATGGACTAAACACCCCATATTCAATGCCTAGGAATACACCTGACTAGTAAGAATCTTCAAACCCATGGATTTATATGTCTCCGTAAGAGAATGAAGCGTGTGTACAGCGGCATGAATGCAGCAGAGGAAATCCGATAAATCCCATTATCAAAATGAATTACACAAACAAAACCCAAGGACAGTGAAATAGAGAGCAATTCTTAAATAATTCATTCAGGGCTTGTGATGCAACCTGGATTTACCACATCTACACCCAGAGCTGAGTGAGACATAAGGTTGGGCCCTTCGGGCTGATAGCATTGGTGAGGTTCGATGAGCAAATGCAGACCCTTTGAAGTCATACAGCATGGTACCCATTCCATGGGTCCCAACTCTCCAAGTTTAAGGGATTCTTCCTTCAGCTAAAACATGCATGGGAAACCCACAGTATGGTGCACCGTGTGACTGGCAAACGTTTTCAAATGCATCTCAGTTTTCGTCCCCTTTCACTCGGGTTCAACATTCCAGACCCTTTACGAACACTCTCCCCACCTGGAGAGTCAGTGCCTTTAACCTCCTGTTGGGCACAGTTTGCAATTTCTGCGCAAAATGAAAAGGAATAGGGAGAACGAATGAGAGACTAGCTCTAGGTGTCTGCACGGGCAAATTTAACGCTCATTTCCCACCAGGAAGAGGAATTAACCAAAGGCTCAGCATGCCGTGCCGGAACCAGATTATGGTCTGAAGCAATCCTGTGGGTTTGCCGCCAGCTCACAAGATAGCGAGTTGAAGAAAGGAGCTCAGGGGCACTGTAACTCACAAACCTGCAGAGTTATAAATGACAGCTATCGTCCAAAAATATATTAAAGGAAGGCTGCGAAGACGACTTGTAAGCGGGACAGATTTGCAGGAAAACGATTTCAGGGGGTAGACGGGAATTGCATTTAAAGCATAGGAAAAGAGGCAGAACGTCGACAATGATGCTCTTGGCCAAAAAGGGCGTATGCGTTTTTTCCTGAATATATTCAGGAAAAAACGCATACGCCCTTTTTGGCCAACCAAGCAAGCATGTTAAAGAAATCTGCACTACAATGAAGTCTCGCTGCCCCCCGGTCAAAAGGGCCATCTGAAAAAAGTGTAAAATCCAGAAAGGCAGCACAGGCCATGGAGAACAGGGAGCCTTGTTATGCTGATGGGCGGGATGTAAATTGACAACAGCCACTCTGGAGAAGTGTATGGTGTTTCCCGGAACACCGAAAAAACAAAGCTACGGAGCCTACGGCACTTCCACTTATGGTCCTATAGCTTAGGGAAATTAAAATCAAAAACACACAACCACCCCAAAGTGTCGGACGGCTCTGTTTACAAGAACCTCGTCTACGGTACAAGTTAAATATCCCAGAATGTGAAAAATGGATAAAGAAGTTGTGGTACGTACGTACAATGGAATATCACTCAGCAATGAAATCTATGTCATCAGGCCCGTCGCGGCATAATGAGTGGATTCAGGTACGATATTCTAAGTGAAATAAGTCACACAGAAAATGAAACATCATAAGATATCACTAATACACGGAATGTAAACTTGGCTACACATGAACTGAATTACAAAACAGAACAGGGTCTCAAATTTAGAAAACCAACTTATGCTTGCTTAAGGGGAAAGGTGAGTTGGGGTGCTGCATAAAACCAGAGATAGAAATTAGCACAGATACCTTTCCATAAGCCAAATATGTAATAGTCAAGACCTACCCCTTGCTCAACGAAATGGACTAAACACCCCATATTCAACGCCTAGGAATACACCTGACTAGTAAGAATCTTCAAACCCATGGATTTATATGTCTCCGTAAGAGAATGAAGCGTGTGTACAGCGGCATGAATGCAGCAGAGAAAATCCGATAAATCCCATTATCAAAATGAATTACACAAACAAAACCCAAGGACAGTGAGATAGAGAGCAATTCTTAAATAATTCATTCAGGGCTTGTGATGCAACCTGGATTTACCACATCTACACCCAGAGCTGAGTGAGACATAAGGTTGGGCACTTCGGGCTGATAGCATTGGTGAGGTTCGATGAGCAAATGCAGACCCTTTGAAGTCATACAGCATGGTACCCATTCCATGGGTCCCAACTCTCCAAGTTTAAGGGATTTTTCCTTCAGCTAAAACATGCATGGGAAACCCACAGTATGGTGCACCGTGTGACTGGCAAACGTTTTCAAATGCATCTCAGTTTTTGTCCCCTTTTACTCGGGTTCACCATTCCAGACCCTTTACGAACACTCTCCCCACTTGGAGAGTCAGTGCCTTTAACCTCCTGTTGGGCACAGTTTGCAATTTCTGCGCAAGATGTAAAGGAATAGGGAGAACGAATGAGAGACTAGCTCTAGGTGTCTGAACGGGCAAATTTAACGCTCATTTCGCAGCAGGAAGAGGAATTAACCAAAGGCTCAGCATGCCGTGCCGGAACAAGTTTAGGGCCTGAGGCAATCCTGTGGGTTTGCGGCCAGCTCACAAGATAGCGAGTTGAAGAAATGAGCTCAGGGCCACTGTAACTCACAAACCTGCAGAGTTATAAATGACAGCTTTCGTCCAAAAATATATTGAAGGAAGGCTGTGAAGACGACTTGTAAGTGGGGCAGAATTGCAGGAAAACGATTTCAGGGGGTACACGGGAATTGCATTTAAAGCATAGGAAAAGAGGCAGAACGTCGACAATGATGCTCTTGGCCAAAAAGGGCGTATGCGTTTTTTCCTGAATATATTCAGGAAAAAACGCATACGCCCTTTTTGGCCAACCAAGCAAGCATGTTAAAGAAATCTGCACTACAATGAAGTCTCACTGCCTCCCGGTCAAAAGGGCCATCTGAAAAAAGTGTAAAATCCAGAAAGGCAGCACAGGCCATGGAGAACAGGGAGCCTTGTTATGCTGATGGGCAGGATGTAAATTGCCAACAGCCACTCTGGAGAAGTGTATGGTGTTTCCCGGAACACCGAAAAAACAAAGCTACGGAAACTACGGCACTTCCATTTATGGTCCTATAGCTTAGGGAAATTAAAATCAAAAACACACAGCCACCGCAAAGTGTTGGACGGCTCTGTTAACAAGAACCTCGTCTACGGTACAAGTTAAATATCCCAGAATGTGAAAAATGGATAAAGAAGTTGTGGTACGTACGTACAATGGAATATCACTCAGCAATGAAATCTATGTCATCAGGCCCGTCGCGGCATAATGAGTGGGTTCAGGTACGATGATTCTAAGTGAAATAAGTCACACAGAAAATGAAACATCATAAGATATCACTAATACACGGAATGTAAACTTGGCTACACATGAACTGAATTACAAAACAGAACAGGGTCTCAAATTTAGAAAACCAACTTATGCTTGCTTAAGGGGAAAGGTGAGTTGGGGTGCTGCATAAAACCAGAGATAGAAATTAGCACAGATACCTTTCCATAAGCCAAATATGTAATAGTCAAGACCTACCGCTTGCTCAACGAAATGGACTAAACACCCCATATTCAACGCCTAGGAATACACCTGTCTAATAAGAATCTACAAACCCATGGATTTATATGTCTCCGTAAGAGAATGAAGCGTGTGTACAGCGGCATGAATGCAGCAGAGAAAATCCGATAAATCCCATTATCAAAATGAATTACACAAACAAAACCCAAGGACAGTGAAATAGAGAGCAATTCTTAAATAATTCATTCAGGGCTTGTGATGCAACCTGGATTTACCACATCTACACCCAGAGCTGAGTGAGACATAAGGTTGGGCACTTCGGGCTGATAGCATTGGTGAGGTTCGATGAGCAAATGCAGACCCTTTGAAGTCATACAGCATGATACCCTTTCCATGGGTCCCAACTCTCCAAGTTTAAGGGATTCTTCCTTCAGCTAAAACATGCATGGGAAACCCACAGTATGGTGCACCGTGTGACTGGCAAACGTTTTCAAATGCATCTCAGTTTTCGTCCCCTTTTACTCGGGTTCACCATTCCAGACCCTTTACGAACACTCTCCCAACTTGGAGAGTCAGTGCCTTTAACCTCCTGTTGGGCACAGTTTGCAATTTCTGCGCAAGATGAAAAGGAATAAGGAGAACGAATGAGAGACTAGCTCTAGGTGTCTGCACGAGCAAATTTAACGCTCATTTCCCACCAGGAAGAGGAATTAACCAAAGGCTCAGCATGCCGTGCCGGAACCAGATTAGGGCCTGAGGCAATCCTGTGGGTTTGCGGCCAGCTGACAAGATAGCGAGTTGAAGAAATGAGCTCAGGGCCACTGTAACTCACAAACCTGCAGAGTTATAAATGACAGCTATCGTCCAAAAATATATTGAAGGAAGGCTGTGAAGACGACTTGTAAGTGGGGCAGAATTGCAGGAAAACGATTTCAGGGCTTACACGGGAATTGCATTTAAAGCATAGGAAAAGAGGCAGAACGTCGACAATGATGCTCTTGGCCAAAAAGGGCGTATGCGGTTTTTCCTGAATATATTCAGGGAAAAACGCATACGCCCTTTTTGGCCAACCAAGCAAGCATGTTAAAGAAATCTGCACTACAATGAAGTCTCACTGCCTCCCGGTCAAAAGGGCCATCTGAAAAAAGTGTAAAATCCAGAAAGGCAGCACAGTCCATGGAGAACAGGGAGCCTTGTTATGCTGATGGGCGGGATGTAAATTGCCAACAGCCACTCTGGAGAAGTGTATGGTGTTTCCCGGAACACCGAAAAAACAAAGCTACGGAAACTACGGCACTTCCATTTATGGTCCTATAGCTTAGGGAAATTAAAATCAAAAACACACAGCCACCGCAAAGTGTTGGACGGCTCTGTTAACAAGAACCTCGTCTACGGTACAAGTTAAATATCCCAGAATGTGAAAAATGGATAAAGAAGTTGTGGTACGTACGTACAATGGAATATCACTCAGCAATGAAATCTATGTCATCAGGCCCGTCGCGGCATAATGAGTGGGTTCAGGTACGATGATTCTAAGTGAAATAAGTCACACAGAAAATGAAACATCATAAGATATCACTAATACACGGAATGTAAACTTGGCTACACATGAACTGAATTACAAAACAGAACAGGGTCTCAAATTTAGAAAACCAACTTATGCTTGCTTAAGGGGAAAGGTGAGTTGGGGTGCTGCATAAAACCAGAGATAGAAATTAGCACAGATACCTTTCCATAAGCCAAATATGTAATAGTCAAGACCTACCGCTTGCTCAACGAAATGGACTAAACACCCCATATTCAACGCCGAGGAATACACCTGTCTAATAAGAATCTACAAACCCATGGATTTATATGTCTCCGTAAGAGAATGAAGCGTGTGTACAGCGGCATGAATGCAGCAGAGAAAATCCGATAAATCCCATTATCAAAATGAATTACACAAACAAAACCCAAGGACAGTGAAATAGAGAGCAATTCTTAAATAATTCATTCAGGGCTTGTGATGCAACCTGGATTTACCACATCTACACCCAGAGCTGAGTGAGACATAAGGTTGGGCACTTCGGGCTGATAGCATTGGTGAGGTTCGATGAGCAAATGCAGACCCTTTGAAGTCATACAGCATGATACCCTTTCCATGGGTCCCAACTCTCCAAGTTTAAGGGATTCTTCCTTCAGCTAAAACATGCATGGGAAACCCACAGTATGGTGCACCGTGTGACTGGCAAACGTTTTCAAATGCATCTCAGTTTTCGTCCCCTTTTACTCGGGTTCACCATTCCAGACCCTTTACGAACACTCTCCCAACTTGGAGAGTCAGTGCCTTTAACCTCCTGTTGGGCACAGTTTGCAATTTCTGCGCAAGATGAAAAGGAATAAGGAGAACGAATGAGAGACTAGCTCTAGGTGTCTGCACGAGCAAATTTAACGCTCATTTCCCACCAGGAAGAGGAATTAACCAAAGGCTCAGCATGCCGTGCCGGAACCAGATTAGGGCCTGAGGCAATCCTGTGGGTTTGCGGCCAGCTGACAAGATAGCGAGTTGAAGAAATGAGCTCAGGGCCACTGTAACTCACAAACCTGCAGAGGTATAAATGACAGCTATCGTCCAAAAATATATTGAAGGAAGGCTGTGAAGACGACTTGTAAGTGGGGCAGAATTGCAGGAAAACGATTTCAGGGGGTACACGGGAATTGCATTTAAAGCATAGGAAAAGAGGCAGAACGTCGACAATGATGCTCTTGGCCAAAAAGGGCGTATGCGTTTTTTCCTGAATATATTCAGGAAAAAACGCATACGCCCTTTTTGGCCAACCAAGCAAGCATGTTAAAGAAATCTGCACTACAATGAAGTCTCACTGCCTCCCGGTCAAAAGGGCCATCTGAAAAAAGTGTAAAATCCAGAAAGGCAGCACAGGCCATGGAGAACAGGGAGCCTTGTTATGCTGATGGGCAGGATGTAAATTGCCAACAGCCACTCTGGAGAAGTGTATGGTGTTTCCCGGAACACCGAAAAAACAAAGCTACGGAAACTACGGCACTTCCATTTATGGTCCTATAGCTTAGGGAAATTAAAATCAAAAACACACAGCCACCGCAAAGTGTTGGACGGCTCTGTTAACAAGAACCTCGTCTACGGTACAAGTTAAATATCCCAGAATGTGAAAAATGGATAAAGAAGTTGTGGTACGTACATACAATGGAATATCACTCAGCAATGAAATCTATGTCATCAGGCCCGTCGCGGCATAATGAGTGGGTTCAGGTACGATGATTCTAAGTGAAATAAGTCACACAGAAAATGAAACATCATAAGATATCACTAATACACGGAATGTAAACTTGGCTACACATGAACTGAATTACAAAACAGAACAGGGTCTCAAATTTAGAAAACCAACTTATGCTTGCTTAAGGGGAAAGGTGAGTTGGGGTGCTGCATAAAACCAGAGATAGAAATTAGCACAGATACCTTTCCATAAGCCAAATATGTAATAGTCAAGACCTACCGCTTGCTCAACGAAATGGACTAAACACCCCATATTCAACGCGTAGGAATACACCTGTCTAATAAGAATCTACAAACCCATGGATTTATATGTCTCCGTAAGAGAATGAAGCGTGTGTACAGCGGCATGAATGCAGCAGAGAAAATCCGATAAATCCCATTATCAAAATGAATTACACAAACAAAACCCAAGGACAGTGAAATAGAGAGCAATTCTTAAATAATTCATTCAGGGCTTGTGATGCAACCTGGATTTACCACATCTACACCCAGAGCTGAGTGAGACATAAGGTTGGGCACTTCGGGCTGATAGCATTGGTGAGGTTCGATGAGCAAATGCAGACCCTTTGAACTCATACAGCATGGTACCCTTTCCATGGGTCCCAACTCTCCAAGTTTAAGGGATTCTTCCTTCAGCTAAAACATGCATGGGAAACCCACAGTATGGTGCACCGTGTGACTGGCAAACGTTTTCAAATGCATCTCAGTTTTCGTCCCCTTTTACTCGGGTTCACCATTCCAGACCCTTTACGAACACTCTCCCCACTTGGAGAGTCAGTGCCCTTAACCTCCTGTTGGGCACAGTTTGCAATTTCTGCGCAAGATGAAAAGGAATAGGGAGAACGAATGAGAGACTAGCTCTAGGTGTCTGCACGGGCAAATTTAACGCTCATTTCCCACCAGGAAGAGGAATTAACCAAAGGCTCAGCATGCCGTGCCGGAACCAGATTAGGGCCTGAGGCAATCCTGTGGGTTTGCGGCCAGCTCACAAGATAGCGAGTTGAAGAAATGAGCTGAGGGGCACTGTAACTCACAAACCTGCAGAGTTATAAATGACAGCTATCGTCCAAAAATATATTGAAGGAAGGCTGCGAAGACGACTTGTAAGTGGGGCAGAATTGCAGGAAAACGATTTCAGGGGGTAGACGGGAATTGCATTTAAAGCATAGGAAAAGAGGCAGAACGTCGACAATGATGCTCTTGGCCAAAAAGGGCGTATGCGTTTTTTCCTGAATATATTCAGGAAAAAACGCATACGCCCTTTTTGGCCAACCAAGCAAGCATGTTAAAGAAATATGCACTACAATGAAGTCTCACTGCCCCCCGGTCAAAAGGGCCATCTGAAAAAAGTGTAAAATCCAGAAAGGCAGCACAGGCCATGGAGAACAGGGAGCCTTGTTATGCTGATGGGCGGGATGTAAATTGCCAACAGCCACTGTGGAGAAGTGTATGGTGTTTCCCGGAACACCGAAAAAACAAAGCTACGGAGCCTACGGCACTTCCACTTATGGTCCTATAGCTTAGGGAAATTAAAATCAAAAACACACAGCCACCCCAAAGTGTCGGACGGCTCTGTTTACAAGAACCTCGTCTACGGTACAAGTTAAATATCCCAGAATGTGAAAAATGGATAAAGAAGTTGTGGTACGTACCTACAATGGGATATCACTTAGCAATGAAATCTATGTCATCAGGCCCGTCACGGCATAATGAGTGGATTCAGGTACGATGATTCTACGTGAAATAAGTCACACAGAAAATGAAACATCATAAGATATCACTACAACACGGAATGTAAACTTGGCTACACATGAACTGAATTACAAAACAGAACAGGGTCTCAAATTTAGAAAACCAACTTATGCTTGCTTAAGGGGAAAGGTGAGTTGGGGTGCTGCATAAAACCAGAGATAGAAATTAGCACAGATACCTTTCCATAAGCCAAATATGTAATAGTCAAGACCTACCCCTTGCTCAACGAAATGGACTAAACACCCCATATTCAACGCCTAGGAATACACCTGACTAGTAAGAATCTTCAAACCCATGGATTTATATGTCTCCGTAAGAGAATGAAGCGTGTGTACAGCGGCATGAATGCAGCAGAGAAAATCCGATAAATCCCATTATCAAAATGAATTACACAAACAAAACCCAAGGACAGTGAAATAGAGAGCAATTCTTAAATAATTCATTCAGGGCTTGTGATGCAACCTGGATTTACCACATCTACACCCAGAGCTGAGTGAGACATAAGGTTGGGCCCTTCGGGCTGATAGCATTGGTGAGGTTCGATGAGCAAATGCAGACCCTTTGAAGTCATACAGCATGGTACCCATTCCAGGGGTCCCAACTCTCCAAGTTTAAGGGATTCTTCCTTCAGCTAAAACATGCATGGGAAACCCACAGTATGGTGCACCGTGTGACTGGCAAACGTTTTCAAATGCATCTCAGTTTTCGTCCCCTTTTACTCGGGTTCACCATTCCAGACCCTTTAAAAACACTCTCTCCATTTGGAGAGTCAGTGCCTTTAACCTCCTGTTGGGCACAGTTTGCACTTTCTGCGCAAGATGAAAAGGAATAGGGAGAACGAATGAGAGACTAGCTCTAGGTGTCTGCACGGGCAAATTTAACGCTCATTTCCCACCAGGAAGAGGAATTAACCAAAGGCTCAGCATGCCGTGCAGGATACAGATTAGGGCGAGAGGCAATCCTGTGGGTTTGCGGCCAGGTCATAAGATAGCGAGTTGAAGAAATGAGCTCAGGGGCACTGTAACTCACAAACCTGCAGAGTTATAAATGACAGCTATCGCCCAAAAATATATTGAAGGAAGGCTGCGAAGATGACTTGTAAGCGGGGCAGAATTGCAGGAAAACGATTTCAGGGGGTAGACGGGAATTGCATTTAAAGCATAGGAAAAGAGGCAGAACGTCGACAATGATGCTCTTGGCCAAAAAGGGCGTATGCGTTTTTTCCTGAATATATTCAGGAAAAAACGCATACGCCCTTTTTGGCCAACCAAGCAAGCATGTTAAAGAAATCTGCACTACAATGAAGTCTCACTGCCCCCCGGTCAAAAGGGCCATCTGAAAAAAGTGTAAAATCCAGAAAGGCAGCACAGGCCATGGAGAACAGCGAGCCTTGTTATGCTGATGGGCGGGATGTAAATTGCCAACAGCCAGTCTGGAAAAATGTATGGTGTTTCCCGGAACATCTAAAAAACAAAGCAACGGAGCCTACGGCACTTCCCCTTATGGTCCTATAGCTTAGGGAAATTAAAATCAAAAACACACAGCCACCCAAAAGTCTCGGGCGGCTCTGTTTACAAGAACCTCGTCTATGGTACAAGTTAAATATCCCAGAATGTGAAAAATGGATAAAGAAGTTGTGATACGTACGTACAATGGAATATCACACAGCAATGAAATCTATGTCATCAGGCCCGTCGCGGCATAATGAGTAGATTCAGGTACGATGATTCTAAGTGAAATAAGTCACACAGAAAATGAAACATCATAACATATCACTACTACACGGAATGTAAACTTGGCTACACATGAACTGAATTACAAAACAGAACAGGGTCTCAAATTTAGAAAACCAACTTATGCTTGCTTAAGGGGAAAGGTGAGTTGGGGTGCTGCATAAAACCAGAGATAGAAATTAGCACAGATACCTTTCCATAAGCCAAATATGTAATAGTCAAGACCTACCCCTTGCTCAACGAAATGGACTAAACACCCCATATTCAACGCCTAGGAATACACCTGACTAGTAAGAATCTTCAAACCCATGGATTTATATGTCTCCGTAAGAGAATGAAGCGTGTGTACAGCGGCATGAATGCAGCAGAGAAAATCCGATAAATCCCATTATCAAAATGAATTACACAAACAAAACCCAAGGACAGTGAAATAGAGAGCAATTCTTAAATAATTCATTCAGGGCTTGTGATGCAACCTGGATTTACCACATCTACACCCAGAGCTGAGTGAGACATAAGGTTGGGCACTTCGGGCTGATAGCATTGGTGAGGTTCGATGAGCAAATGTAGACCCTTTGAAGTCATACAGCATGCTACCCTTTCCATGGGTCCCAACTCTCCAAGTTTAAGGGATTCTTCCTTCAGCTAAAACATGCATGGGAAACCCACAGTATGGTGCACCGTGTGACCGGGAAACCTTTTCAAATGCATCTCAGTTTTCGTCCCCTTTTATTTGGGTTCACTATTCCAGACCCTTTACTAACACGCTCCCCACTTGGAGAGTCAGTGCCTTTAACCTCCTGTTGGGCACAGTTTGCAATTTCTGCGCAAGATGAACAGGAATAGGGAGAACCAATGAGAGACTAGCTGTAGGTGTCTGCACGGGCAAATTTAACGCTCATTTCCCACCAGGAAGAGGAATTAACCAAAGGCTCAGCATGCCGTGCCGGAACCAGATTAGGGCCTGAAGCAATCCTGTGGGTTTGCGGCCAGCTCACAAGATAGCGAGTTGAAGAAAGGAGCTCAGGGGCACTGTAACTCACAAACCTGCAGAGTTATAAATGACAGCTATCGTCCAAAAATATATTGAAGGAAGGCTGCGAAGACGACTTGTAAGCGGGACAGATTTGCAGGAAAACGATTTCAGGGGGTAGACGGGAATTGCATTTAAAGCATAGGAAAAGAGGCAGAACGTCGACAATGATGCTCTTGGCCAAAAAGGGCGTATGCGTTTTTTCCTGAATATATTCAGGAAAAAACGCATACGCCCTTTTTGGCCAACCAAGCAAGCATGTTAAAGAAATCTGCACTACAATGAAGTCTCACTGCCCCCCGGTCAAAAGGGCCATCTGAAAAAAGTGTAAAATCCAGAAAGGCAGCACAGGCCATGGAGAACAGGGAGCCTTGTTATGCTGATGGGCGGGATGTAAATTGCCAACAGCCACTCTGGAGAAGTGTATGGTGTTTCCAGGAACACCGAAAAAACAAAGCTACGGAGCCTACGGCACTTCCACTTATGGTCCTATAGCTTAGGGAAATTAAAATCAAAAACACACAGCCACCCCAAAGTGTCGGAAGGCTCTGTTTACAAGAACCTCGTCTACGGTACAAGTTAAATATCCCAGAATGTGAAAAATGGATAAAGAAGTTGTGGTACGTACGTACAATGGAATATCACTCAGCAATGAAATCTATGTCATCAGGCCCGTCGCGGCATAATGAGTGGATTCAGGTACGATATTCTAAGTGAAATAAGTCACACAGAAAATGAAACATCATAAGATATCACTACTACACGGAATGTAAACTTGGCTACACATGAACTGAATTACAAAACAGAACAGGGTCTCAAATTTAGAAAACCAACTTATGCTTGCTTAAGGGGAAAGGTGAGTTGGGGTGCTGCATAAAACCAGAGATAGAAATTAGCACAGATACCTTTCCATAAGCCAAATATGTAATAGTCAAGACCTACCCCTTGCTCAACGAAATGGACTAAACACCCCATATTCAATGCCTAGGAATACACCTGACTAGTAAGAATCTTCAAACCCATGGATTTATATGTCTCCGTAAGAGAATGAAGCGTGTGTACAGCGGCATGAATGCAGCAGAGGAAATCCGATAAATCCCATTATCAAAATGAATTACACAAACAAAACCCAAGGACAGTGAAATAGAGAGCAATTCTTAAATAATTCATTCAGGGCTTGTGATGCAACCTGGATTTACCACATCTACACCCAGAGCTGAGTGAGACATAAGGTTGGGCCCTTCGGGCTGATAGCATTGGTGAGGTTCGATGAGCAAATGCAGACCCTTTGAAGTCATACAGCATGGTACCCATTCCATGGGTCCCAACTCTCCAAGTTTAAGGGATTCTTCCTTCAGCTAAAACATGCATGGGAAACCCACAGTATGGTGCACCGTGTGACTGGCAAACGTTTTCAAATGCATCTCAGTTTTCGTCCCCTTTCACTCGGGTTCAACATTCCAGACCCTTTACGAACACTCTCCCCACCTGGAGAGTCAGTGCCTTTAACCTCCTGTTGGGCACAGTTTGCAATTTCTGCGCAAAATGAAAAGGAATAGGGAGAACGAATGAGAGACTAGCTCTAGGTGTCTGCACGGGCAAATTTAACGCTCATTTCCCACCAGGAAGAGGAATTAACCAAAGGCTCAGCATGCCGTGCCGGAACCAGATTATGGCCTGAAGCAATCCTGTGGGTTTGCCGCCAGCTCACAAGATAGCGAGTTGAAGAAAGGAGCTCAGGGGCACTGTAACTCACAAACCTGCAGAGTTATAAATGACAGCTATCGTCCAAAAATATATTAAAGGAAGGCTGCGAAGACGACTTGTAAGCGGGACAGATTTGCAGGAAAACGATTTCAGGGGGTAGACGGGAATTGCATTTAAAGCATAGGAAAAGAGGCAGAACGTCGACAATGATGCTCTTGGCCAAAAAGGGCGTATGCGTTTTTTCCTGAATATATTCAGGAAAAAACGCATACGCCCTTTTTGGCCAACCAAGCAAGCATGTTAAAGAAATCTGCACTACAATGAAGTCTCGCTGCCCCCCGGTCAAAAGGGCCATCTGAAAAAAGTGTAAAATCCAGAAAGGCAGCACAGGCCATGGAGAACAGGGAGCCTTGTTATGCTGATGGGCGGGATGTAAATTGACAACAGCCACTCTGGAGAAGTGTATGGTGTTTCCCGGAACACCGAAAAAACAAAGCTACGGAGCCTACGGCACTTCCACTTATGGTCCTATAGCTTAGGGAAATTAAAATCAAAAACACACAACCACCCCAAAGTGTCGGACGGCTCTGTTTACAAGAACCTCGTCTACGGTACAAGTTAAATATCCCAGAATGTGAAAAATGGATAAAGAAGTTGTGGTACGTACGTACAATGGAATATCACTCAGCAATGAAATCTATGTCATCAGGCCCGTCGCGGCATAATGAGTGGATTCAGGTACGATATTCTAAGTGAAATAAGTCACACAGAAAATGAAACATCATAAGATATCACTAATACACGGAATGTAAACTTGGCTACACATGAACTGAATTACAAAACAGAACAGGGTCTCAAATTTAGAAAACCAACTTATGCTTGCTTAAGGGGAAAGGTGAGTTGGGGTGCTGCATAAAACCAGAGATAGAAATTAGCACAGATACCTTTCCATAAGCCAAATATGTAATAGTCAAGACCTACCCCTTGCTCAACGAAATGGACTAAACACCCCATATTCAACGCCTAGGAATACACCTGACTAGTAAGAATCTTCAAACCCATGGATTTATATGTCTCCGTAAGAGAATGAAGCGTGTGTACAGCGGCATGAATGCAGCAGAGAAAATCCGATAAATCCCATTATCAAAATGAATTACACAAACAAAACCCAAGGACAGTGAAATAGAGAGCAATTCTTAAATAATTCATTCAGGGCTTGTGATGCAACCTGGATTTACCACATCTACACCCAGAGCTGAGTGAGACATAAGGTTGGGCACTTCGGGCTGATAGCATTGGTGAGGTTCGATGAGCAAATGCAGACCCTTTGAAGTCATACTGCATGGTACCCATTCCATGGGTCCCAACTCTCCAAGTTTAAGGGATTCTTCCTTCAGCTAAAACATGCATGGGAAACCCACAGTATGGTGCACCGTGTGACTGGCAAACGTTTTCAAATGCATCTCAGTTTTCGTCCCCTTTCACTCGGGTTCACCATTCCAGGCCCTTTACGAACACTCTCCCCACCTGGAGAGTCAGTGCCTTTAACCTCCTGTTGGGCACAGTTTGCAATTTCTGCGCAAAATGAAAAGGAATAGGGAGAACGAATGAGAGACTAGCTCTAGGTGTCTGCACGGGCAAATTTAATGCTCATTTCCCACCAGGAAGAGGAATTAACCAAAGGCTCAGCATGCCGTGCCGGAACCAGATTAGGGCCTGAGGCAATCCTGTGGGTTTGCGGCCAGCTCACAAGATAGCAAGTTGAAGAAATGAGCTCAGGGGCACTGTAACTCACAAAACTGCAGAGTTATAAATGACAGCTATCGTCCAAAAATATATTGAAGGAAGGCTGCGAAGACGACTTGTAAGCGGGACAGATATGCCGGAAAACGATTTCAGGGGGTAGACGGGAATTGCATTTAAGGCATAGGAAAAGAGGCAGAATGTCGACAATGATGCTCTTGGCCAAAAAGTGCGTATGCGTTTTTTCCTGAATATATTCAGGAAAAAACGCATATGCCCTTTTTGGCCAACCAAGCAAGCATGTTAAAGAAATCTGCACTACAATGAAGTCTCACTGCCCCCCGGTCAAAAGGGCCATCTGAAAAAAGTGTAAAATCCAGAAAGGCAGCACAGGCCATGGAGAACAGGGAGCCTTGTTATCCTGATGGGCGGGATGTAAATTGCCAACAGCCAGTCTGGAAAAATGTATGGTGTTTCCCGGAACATCTAAAAAACAAAGCAACGGAGCCTACGGCAATTCCCCTTATGGTCCTATAGCTTAGGAAAATTAAAATCAAAAACACACAGCCACCCAAAAGTCTCGGGCGGCTCTGTTTACAAGAACCTCGTCTACGGTACCAGTTAAATATCCCAGAATGTGAAAAATGGATAAAGAAGTTGTGGTACGTACGTACAATGGAATATCACTCAGCAATGAAATCTATGTCATCAGGCCTGTCACGGCATAATGAGTGGATTCAGGTACGATGATTCAATGTGAAATAAGTCACACAGAAAATGAAACATCATAAGATATCACTAATACATGGAATGTAAACTTGGCTACACATGAACTGAATTACAAAACAGAACAGGGTCTCAAATTTAGAAAACCAACTTATGCTTGCTTAAGGGGAAAGGTGAGTTGGGGTGCTGCATAAAACCAGAGATAGAAATTAGCACAGATACCTTTCCATAAGCCAAATATGTAATAATCAAGACCTATCACTTGCTCAACGAAATGGACTAAACACCCCATATTCAATGCCTAGGAATACACCTGACTAGTAAGAATCTTCAAACCCATGGATTTATATGTCTCCATAAGAGAATCAAGCGTGTGTACAGCTGCATGAAGGCAGCAGAGAAAATCCGATAAATCCTTTTATCAAAATGAATAACAAAAACAAAGCACAATGACAGTGAAATAGAGAGCAATTCTTAAATAATTCATTCAGGGCTTGTGATGCAACCTGGATTTACCACATCTACACCCAGAGCTGAGTGAGACATAAGGTTGGGCACTTCGGGCTGATAGCATTGGTGAGGTTCGATGAGCAAATGCAGACCCTTTGAAGTCATACAACATGGTACCCATTTCATGGGTCCCAACTCTCCAAGTTTAAGGGATTCTTCCTTCAGCTAAAACATGCATGGGAAACCCACAGTATGGTGCACCGTGTGACTGGCAAACGTTTTCAAATGCATCTCAGTTTTCGTCCCCTTTTACTCGGGTTCACCATTCCAGACCCTTTACGAACACTCTCCCCACCTGGAGAGTCAGTGCCTTTAACCTCCTGTTGGGCACAATTTGGAATTTCTGCGCAAAATGAAAAGGAATAGGGAGAACCAATGAGAGACTAGCTCTAGGTGTCTGCACGGGCAAATTTAACGCTCATTTCCCAACAGGAAGTGGAATTAACCAAAGGCTCAGCATGCCGTGCAGGAACCAGATTAGGGCCTGAGGCAATCCTGTGGGTTTGCGGCCAGCTCACAAGATAGCGAGTTGAAGAAATGAGCTCAGGGGCACTGTAACTCACAAACCTGCAGAGTTATAAATGACAGCTATCGTCCAAAAATATATTGAAGGAAGGCTGCGAAGACGACTTGTAAGTGGGGCAGAATTGCAGGAAAACGATTTCAGGGGGTAGACGGGAATTGCATTTAAAGCATAGGAAAAGAGGCAGAACGTCGACAATGATGCTCTTGGCCAAAAATGGCGTATGCGTTTTTTCCTGATAATATTCAGGAAAAAACGCATACGCCCTTTTTGGCCAACCAAGCAAGCATGTTAAAGAAATCTGCACTACAATGAAGTCTCACTGCCCCCCGGTCAAAAGGGCTCTCTGAAAAAAGTGTAAAATCCAGAAAGACAGCACAGGCCATGGAGAACAGGGAGCCTTGTTATGCTGATGGGCGGGATGTAAATTGCCAACAGCCACTCTGGAGAAGTGTATGGTGTTTCCAGGAACACCGAAAAAACAAAGCTACGGAGCCTACGGCACTTCCACTTATGGTCCTATAGCTTAGGGAAATTAAAATCAAAAACACACAGCCACCCCAAAGTGTCGGACGGCTCTGTTTACAAGAACCTCGTCTACGGTACAAGTTAAATATCCCAGAATGTGAAAAATGGAGAAAGAAATTGTGGTACGTACGTACAATGGAATATCACTCAGCAATGAAATCTATGTCATCAGGCCCGTCGCGGCATAATGAGTGGATTCAGGTACGATGATTCTAAGTGAAATAAGTCACACAGAAAATGAAACATCATAAGATATCACTAATACACGGAATGTAAACTTGGCTACACATGAACTGAATTACAAAACAGAACAGGGTCTCAAATTTAGAAAACCAACTTATGCTTGCTTAAGGGGAAAGGTGAGTTGGGGTGCTGCATAAAACCAGAGATAGAAATTAGCAAAGAAACCTTTCCTTAAGCCAAATATGTAATAGTCAACACCTACCCCTTGCTCAATGAAATGGACTAAACACCCCATATTCAACGCCTAGGAATACACCTGACTAGTAAGAATCTTCAAACCCATGGATTTATATGTCTCCGTAAGAGAATGAAGCGTGTGTACAGCGGCATGAATGCAGCAGAGAAAATCCGATAAATCCCATTATCAAAATGAATTACACAAACAAAACCCAAGGACAGTGAAATAGAGAGCAATTCTTAAATAATTCATTCAGGGCTTGTGATGCAACCTGGATTTACCACATCTACACCCAGAGCTGGGTGAGACATAAGGCTGGACCCTTCGCGCTGATACCATTGGTGAGGCTCGGTGAGCAAATGCAGACCGTTTGAAGGCATACTGCATGGTACCCATTCCATGGGTCCCAACTCTCCAGGTTTAAGGGATTCTTCCTTCAGCTAAAACATGCATGAGAAACGCAGAGTATATTCCACCATGTGATTGCGAAACGTTTTCAAATGCATCTCAGTTTTTGTGCCCTGGTACTCCGGTTCACCATTCCAGACGCTTTACTAACACTCTCCCCACTTGGAGAGTCAATGCCTTTAACATCCTGTTCAGCACAGTTTGCAATTTCTGAGCAAGATGAACAGGAATAGGGAGAACCAATGAGAGACTAGCTGTAGGTGCCTGCACGGGCAAGTGTAACGACCATTTCCCACCAGGAAGAGGATTTAACCAAAGGGTCAGCGTGCCCTGCCAGAAACAGATTAGCGCCTGAAGCATTCCTGCGGTTTTCGGCCAGCTCACAAGAAAGCGAGTTGAAGAAAGGAGCTCAGGGGCACTCTAATTCACAAACCTGCAGAGTTATGAATGACAGCTATCGTCCAAAAATATATTGAAGTAAGTCTGCGAAGAGGACTGGAAAGGGGGGCAGCATTTGAGGAAAACTATTTCAGGGGGTAGACTGGAATTGCACTTAAAGCATAGGAAATGAGGCAGAATGTCGACAATGATGCACTTTGCCAAAAAGGGCGTATGCATTTTTTCCTGAATATATTCAGGAAAAAACGCATACACCCTTGATGGCCAACCAAGCAAGCCTGTAAAGGAAATCTGCACCAAGGGCAGAAAGCTGTTGGGGGGATGGTGGTGTGAAGAGTTGAGAGATTGGGATTGACATGTATACATTTATATGTATAAAATAGATAACCAATAAGAACCTGCTGTATAAAAAATAAGATTAAAAATTAAAAAAAATAAAATTAAAAAGTAAAACAGAAAAAATATTCTTCCCTCCACATACATGTATTTATATGAATAAATTATTTCTATGCTTATATTTGTAAATGCAAAAAAGAGGAATGAAATCTACCTTGAACCAAAAACGAAAAATAGAAAAAACAAACAGAATCCACAAGTTACACAGAGGAAAACCGTATCAGGACACTTGCTCCAGTTGTAAACAATTCTGAAGTTGGTCAGTGGTGGGGAATCATCTCCCATACAGCCAGCAGGCCCCACGCAACAAGCGTCCTCATTGCAAAGCTGGGGGACCGTGCTGAGGCATCTGTGAGTAAACGTGGTCCGAGCCCCAGGCCAGCTGCTGCTGAAATGTTCCCACCCTTCCCAGATAAAACACCTGAATATGTTCAAGGACTTGAAAGCCTAGAGGAAGGGCAATGGAGCCACACGAGTGATTGCATGCCAGCCAACTTGGTGCCTGCAGGCCAGCCAGGATGGTCCTGGCCCTGGGTGCTCTTCTGGAAGCTTTCCATTTCCCTGCCTGAGATACCCCTCCTGTCCCGGCCCCCACTGATTTCTTCCTTCCTCACGTCTGCCCAGGGAGAAATTCCAGCGCCAGGTATGGGTGACACATCCTCTTCTTTAGCAGGTGGCATCTTGACAACTGCTGCAGAAAGTCCAGCAGAGCCCCACTCACACTGGGCCACCCACAACGCCGTGACCTGTCACTCCCTCCCACCAGCCCAGCCCCGAGACTGCTGACAGGGCAGAGAAAATGGCGTCAGGCACAGCTGCAGGGGTTCTTGCTGCCTGGAGCGGTGTTTATATTGATCTCAAAACAGGCACACCTGGGGAGGGCTGGCCGGCATGGTCAGGCTGCCCAGGTCAGCCAATCATCACCCCTCAGGGTCTCACAGTTGCAGAAACTGGAACTTGCTGAATCGGCCAGGTCCAAGGAACAGGTGTGGGCTCTTGAGAGTCAGGATAGACAATGGGCTGCAGCTCTGGCTTGTATTCTAATCATTTTATCTGGCCCATGAGTGGGAGACAGCTTCAAGAAAACCCTGGCCTAATAAGAGGACCCCAGGAGTCAGGGAGAGGAGGGGTGGGTGGTGGGTGGAGACAGAGGCCTGGTGCCCCGGGTGCAGTGGAAGTCTCTGGAAGACCAGGTGGTGGCAGGCCGTACAGAGTGATGCCCAGGGTCACAGACCTGTCGGAGTTGCTATTTGTTAGTTCAAGTCCTGCTCTGAGGTGCTCTGTGTCAGATCTGAGTGACAGGTGAGCTGAGAGTGCTCTGCAATGAGGGCAATGTGCACGGTTCCTGTGTGCCCTGCCCTGCCACAGTACCTGCAAGTGTAGCTCTGTATCCTGGGAGGGAGCTGACCACGAGAGCCCCATGGGCTGCAGGGGACCTGCCCAGGGAACCCCATATCCTGGGATGGGCCTGACCATGAGAGCCCCATGGGCTGGTGTGGAGGTGGGGTACCTGCCCAGGTGAGCTCCATATCCTGAGATTGGCCTGACCACGAGAGCCCCATGGGCTGCCAGGGGCCTGGTAAAGATGTCAGGATC
Organism: Delphinapterus leucas; assembly: GCF_059928025.1. Lineage (NCBI taxonomy): Eukaryota > Metazoa > Chordata > Mammalia > Artiodactyla > Monodontidae > Delphinapterus > Delphinapterus leucas. The sequence goes on from NW_028322254.1 coordinate 128,171, forward strand.
GTCAGTGAAGCCACCGAGTATATACCTCCAGTAGTTCCTAATTCCTACACCCTGCTGGTCATTCTACCAACCACCAGGAGACGGTATTCTGTATTAGTCTTCAATGATGCCTTCTTTTGTATGCCATTAGTCCCAGAGTCACAAGAAATTTTGGCTTGTAAGTGGCAGGACTCAACATACAACTAAAACAATACATCCAGGCCGTCTTGCCCCAAGTGTTCAAAAATTCCCACACCATCTTTGGGGAAAGCTTAGCTAAAGACGTAAAAGTTCTACCTCTGGAAAAGGAAACACTCCTTCAATATGCTGACGACATTCTGATCACCAGCCCTACTAAGGAGGCCTCTGAACTACCAAGCCAATAAAGGATAGAAGTTGTCCAAGAAAAAGCTCAAATATCACAGACTACGGTGACCTGCCTGGGCTTCATTCTCACAGAAGGTCGGAGAAGCTCATCCCAGGAAAGGGAAGAAACAATTTACAGCCTTACCCCTTTCTAAAACTAGAAGACAGCTTAGGGGTTCCTGGGGAGGCCAGAGTTTGCTGCTTCTGGATCCCTAACTACAGTCTACTAGCTGGGCCTCTATATGAAACACTGAAAGGAAAAGATGATGATCCTTTTGAATAGAATCCAGAAGTGGCCTTTCAAGAATGGAAAGAGCAGTCAATTCAGACCCTTGCCCTGGAACTCCCTAATTTAGCTAAACCCTTTGACCTTTACATTCCTGGTGAAAGGTGAATTGCCATTGGAGTATTAGTGCAAAACCTGGGACCACTTGAAATGGAACAATGCAAGAATGCCATCCAGGTAGGATAAACTATAGTCACCAAGGGGCTTGGCCCACTGCAACATCTGGCCAACATACTGGCGGTATCTAAAAACCTGGAAATCAGCAGCCCAAAAGGCCACCTCCCTCCTAAGGGAAAAGGACCCCACGTGGTGTTCCTAACCCCCAACCATGCCCTGAAGTTGCAGGGTTTGCTCCGTGGGCACACTGACCTCCAGTGAGGAAGCCCTCCTACTCCAACATCCAGAGAGATATCCGGGGGCAACGGGGCACCATGACGACACATGTGACCATCACTTGACCTGGAGTTTCTCTCATAAAACAACAAGAGTGTGTCACAAAAGAGTAGACTACTGCTTGCAGGACTTACTGCACCCAGAGGGGAGGTAATAATCTTGGCAGGGGAACCGTATATCACCATAGAAAAGCCTACAGACACCGTGATGATGGTGACCAGTAAGACCGGCTGGACTCCTGTTTACTTCAAAAGGCTGTTGACTCAGTGGCCATCATGGTCCTTCATCACAACTGACCCTGGACTGTCCGGGAGTTGAGCAGGCAGGGTCCTGAAACCTGGTGCTGTTTTTACGTTAATTCAGAGGCCTAATTGAAGAAAGTGCAGACTACTAGTCAGAGCATCTAGGCTGGCAGAAACGGTCAGCCTAAAGTGTCTGAACAAATGTGTGGCGGGGTGAAAGTGGACCTCACAGCGTCACTGCACATTTCCTACCCGGACCCTTAAAGGTCATTAGAATCTATAACACTTCCAATGCTCATGCTCAGGCAGATGAACAGGGAGGCTGGAGGCCTGGGGACAATCAACGTCACCTAGAGGCTGCTGGGGAGAAGTTCTGACCCTCGCCCACGGGTATAAGGGCTCCTAACTCAGCACTCAGCAGTTACAGAAGAAGGGTCTGCACCCTCAGCACTGCAAGAATGAGGAAGAGGACAAAAGGCAGAAGAGGGTTTTGTCCCAGGCAAAGCCCATTAAAAATCCCTGGGAGATAAAAATAGAATCTGGGCAATAAAATAAAGTCTAACCTTTTTTATCCTTTGTGCTTTGTCTAATTTCATGTGCTCCTAGGGTCCCGCATACAGAGGTTCCACACCCGGCACTTCAGACCAGATTTCCTAGTACAGAATGGCTGGGTCGACACATCAGGTCCTGGGGCCCAGTGCAGACTCCGCGATATAGAGCCTGAGCTGCAGCCAACAGGGCCCTCGAGAGCTCTGCCCCCTCCCTCCCACTGAATCTGACAGGATCTCTACACAGCAGCCCAGCCCACAGCCCACGGGGTAGCACATGCTCTCACCTCTCCATTCTCTGATCAAAATATAAAGTTTCCTTTGCTTCTGAACCAAACTCAGTCTCGATCTTTTGGCTCCAATGACACTGGGCATGGGGACACTTGTTGGGGTCCACTCTGGAGGATCAGTAACAGAAATTGAGAACGTTGTAACTTCAATGAACAGATGTGTGAGCCAAACTATAATTAACATAGAACAGTGTATAAGGCTCGGGTAAAATAAGATGTTTCTAACACTTCCATTTGATATTTCCATCACTTTATTATAAGCAAGTTCAGTGAAAAGGTTTGTCTTATTTGTCAGGTCAATATTAGAGAAGCGAAGTGATTTCTTTCCAAGGATGTGCATCTAATAATCTTGGTTAAATCTTCAATCTTGTTTTAAATGCTTTTCCATTGAAAATGATACCTCTCATTCAGCTCCCCCATTTCTGAGAAGTATAAAATCTTATAATTTATTATTACCAAAGTGGAAAGGTGGGAGGAGGGATAAATTAACAGTTTGGGATTAACACATACACACTGCTATGTATAAAATAGATCGTCAACAAGGAACTACTCTATAGCACAGGGAACTACACTCAATATTTTGCAATAACCTATAAGGGGAAATAATCTGAAAAAGAATAGATATTTTTATTGACATCATCTATCAATGACAGTTAAAATGGAACCTAAGGGAAGCCGGTGGTCAGTGCTTCTGACCCTGAAGACTTCAATCATCTAAAGTTTGGACTCTGCCTACTTCCCAAGGCCCTTAATGAACATATGTGTAGCCGTAGCTTAAAAAATTCCCCAGTTTGGGTAGCGGAGAGACACTGATTTTGAAAAAGCCCTGGTGTTCTCCTCACATGAACAGGACACTTCCTACAGCTAAAACATGCCTGTCACACCCAGAGGATGGTATATCGTCTGATCGGGAAGAGTTTGGAAAAGGCATCTCATCTCCTCATCTCCTGGTGCTCGGGTTCACCACTCCGGCGTCTTTACTAACAGTCTCCCCACTTGGAGATGTCAGCACTGTCAACATCCTGTTGCACACAGTTTGGAATTTGTCCAAGGATGAAGCAGAAGGAGGAGGAACAATGAGAGACAAGTCCTAGGTTTTCGGACAGACATATGTCACTCTAATTTCCAATCAGGAAGACGAATTGACCAAAGGCTAGGGTTGCCCATGGAAACAGAATAGGGCTTGAGGAAATCCCGCTGCTTTGTGGCCAGTTCCCATAAACACAAGTTGAAAAATGGAACTCAGGGACACTAAAATTCACGAAACTGCAGAGTTGAAAATATCTATCACTGAAAAATGTCTTGAGGAAAGTCAGAGAAAAGGACTTGTAAGCAACGGAGAATGGCAGGAAAGGGATTGGATGAGGTAGAAAGGACTCGCCATTAAGCACAAGAAAAGGGGCTGAACATTGCCAACATTGCAGTTGGCCAAAAAGGGTGTATGCATCTTTTTCTGTATATATTCAAGAAAAGGGCATACACTTTTTTAGCCAACCAAACAGGTGGGCACTGGAAATCAATACTACAAAACATATCACTTCGCATCAGTCAGAAGAGCCTTCCTCATAAAGTGTAAACACCAGAAATGCAGGACAGGGCAAGGAGAAAAGGGAGCCCTGTGAGGCTTATAGTGGAAATGTATATTGCCAACGGTCACTCTGGAAAAGTGTATTGTGATTACTAAAGCATCTAAAAAATGAGCTACAGAGCACAGGGCACATGCACTCATGGACGTATATCTTGGGAAAAAGAAAAATCGAGAGGACACAGGCACCCCAATGTTTACCGCCTCTCTGTTTAATATATCCTCGATTAGGATATAATTTATATGTCTCTGGAGGGAAAAAATGGACAGAGGTGTGGCACTTATGTAGAGTGGAATATTACTCAGCCTGAAAATCAATGAAACATGGCCAGTTGTAACAACCCCAGAGGAGTTACGTATGATCATTTGAAGTCACATAATTCAAAAAGACAAAGATATACGATATTACTAATACATGGAATGTAAACGTGGCTACAAATGAACTGAATTACAAAAGAGAACGGGGTCTCAAATTTAGAAAACCAACTTATGCTTGCTTAAGGATCAAGGAGAGTTGGGGTGCTGCATAAAACCAGAGATTGAAATTAGCACAGATACCGTTCCATAAGCCAAATATGTAATAGAAAAAACCTACTTCCTGGTCAACGAAATGGACTCAACACCCCATATTCAGTGCCTAGGAATATACAGGATGAGTAAGAGTCTTAATACCTATGGATTTATATGTCTCCATAAGAGAATCAAGCGTGTGTACAGTGACAAAAACGCAGCAGTGAAAATCAGCTAAATCCCATTATCAAAATAAATTTCAAAAACAAAAAAAATGACAGTGAAATAGAGAGCAATTCTTAAATAATTCATTCAGGGCTTGTGATGCAACCTGGATTTACCTCATCTACACCCAGAGCTGAGTGAGACATAAGGTTGGACACTTCGGGCTGACAGCATGGATGAGGTTCGATGAGCAAATGCAGACCGTTTGTAGTCATACTGCATAGTACCCATTCCATGGGTTCCAACTCTCCAGGTTTAAGGGATTCTTCCTTCAGCTAAAACATGCATGGGAAACCCACAGTATGGTGCACCGTGTGACCGGAAAACGTTTTCAAATGAATCTCAGTTTTCGTCCCCTTTTACACGGGTTCACCATTCCAGACCCTTTACTAACACCCTCCCCACTTGGAGAGTCAGTGCCTTTAACCTCCTGTTGGGCACAATTTGGAATTTCTGCGCAAAATGAAAAGGAATAGGGAGAACCAATGAGAGACTAGCTCTAGGTGTCTGCACGGGCAAATTTAACGCTCATTTCCCAACAGGAAGTGGAATTAACCAAAGGCTCAGCATGCCGTGCAGGAACCAGATTAGGGCCTGAGGCAATCCTGTGGGTTTGCGCCCAGCTCACAAGTTGCGAGTTGAAGAATGGAGCTCAGGGGCACTGTAACTCACAAACATGCAGAGTTATAAATGACAGCTATCGTCCAAAAATATATTGAAGGAAGGCTGCGAATACGACTTGTAAGCAGGGCAGAATTGCAGGAAATCGATTTCAGGGGGTACACGGGAATTGCATTTAAAGCATAGGAAAAGAGGCAGAACGTCGACAATGATGCTCTTGGCCAAAAAGGGTGTATGCGTTTTTTCCTGAATTTATTCAGGAAAAAAAGCATATGCGCTTTTTGGCCAACCAAGCAAGCATGTTAAAGAAATCTGCACTACAATGAAGTCTCACTGCCCCCCGGTCAAAAGGGACATCTGAAAAAAGTGTAAAATCCACAAAGACAGGACAGGGCAAGGAGAACAGACAGCCTTGTTATGCTGATGGTCGGGATGTAAATTGCCAACAGCCACTCTGGAGAAGTGTATGGTGTTTCCTGGAACCCCTGAAAAACAAAGCAACGGAGCCTACGGCACTTCCACTTATGGTCCTATAGCTTAGGGAAATTAAAATCAAAAACACACAGCCACCCCAAAGTGTCGGACGGCTCTGTTTACAAGAACCTCGTCTACGGTACAAGTTAAATATCCCAGAATGTGAAAAATGGATAAAGAAGTTGTGGTAGGTACGTACAATGGAATATCACTCAGCAATGAAATCTATGTCATCAGGCCCGTCGCGGCATAATGAGTGGATTCAGGTACGATGATTCTAAGTGAAATAAGTCACACAGAAAATGAAACATCATAAGATATCACTAATACACGTAATGTAAACTTGGCTACACATGAACTGAATTACAAAACAGAACAGGGTCTCAAATTTAGAAAACCAACTTATGTTTGCTTAAGGGGAAAGGTGAGTTGGGGTGCTGCATAAAACCAGAGATAGAAATTAGCACAGATACCTTTCCATAAGCCAAATATGTAATAGTCAAGACCTACCCCTTGCTCAACGAAATGGACTAAACACCCCATATTCAACGCCTAGGAATACACCTGACTAGTAAGAATCTTCAAACCCATGGATTTATATGTCTCCGTAAGAGAATGAAGCGTGTGTACAGCGGCATGAATGCAGCAGAGAAAATCCGATAAATCCCATTATCAAAATGAATTACACAAACAAAACCCAAGGATAGTGAAATAGAGAGCAATTCTTAAATAATTCATTCAGGGCTTGTGATGCAACCTGGATTTACCACATCTACACCCAGAGCTGAGTGAGACATAAGGTTGGGCACTTCTGGCTGATAGCATTGGTGAGGTTCGATGAGCAAATGCAGACCCTTTGAAGTCATACAGCATGGTACCCATTCCATGTGTCCCAACTCTCCAAGTTTAAGGGATTCTTCCTTCAGCTAAAACATGCATGGGAAACCACAGTATGGTGCACCGTGTGACTGGCAAACGTTTTCAAATGCATCTCAGTTTTCGTCCCCTTTTACTCGGGTTCACCATTCCAGACCCTTTACGAACACTCTCCCCACTTGGAGAGTCAGTGCCTCTAACCTCCTTTTGGGCAGAGTTTGCAATTTCTGCGCAAGATGAAAAGGAATAGGGAGAACGAATGAGAGACTAGCTCTAGGTGTCTGCACAGGCAAATTTAAAGCTCATTTCCCACCAGGAAGAGGAATTAACCAAAGGCTCAGCATGCCGTGCCGGAACAAGATTAGGGCCTGAGGCAATCCTGTGGGTTTGCGGCCAGCTCACAAGATAGCGAGTTGAAGAAATGAGCTCAGTGGCACTGTAACTCACAAACTTGCAGAGTTATAAATGACAGCTATCGTCCAAAAATATATTGAAGGAAGGCTGCGAAGACGACATGTAAGTGGGGCAGAATTGCAGGAAAACGATTTCAGGGGGTAGACGGGAATTGCATTTAAAGCATAGGAAAAGAGGCAGAACGTCGACAATGATGCTCTTGGCCAAAAAGGGCGTATGCGTTTTTTCCTGAATATATTCAGGAAAAAACGCATACGCCCTTTTTGGCCAACCAAGCAAGCATGTTAAAGAAATCTGCACTACAATGAAGTCTCACTGCCCCCCGGTCAAAAGGGCCATCTGAAAAAAGTGTAAAATCCAGAAAGGCAGCACAGGCCATGGAGAACAGGGAGCCTTGTTATGCTGATGGGCGGGATGTAAATTGCCAACAGCCACTCTGGAGAAGTGTATGGTGTTTCCCGGAACACCGAAAAAACAAAGCTACGGAGCCTACGGCACTTCCACTTATGGTCCCATAGCTTAGGGAAATTAAAATCAAAAACACACAGCCACCCCAATGTGTCGGACGGCTCTGTTTACAAGAACCTCGTCTACGGTACAAGTTAAATATCCCAGAATGTGAAAAATGGATAAAGAAGTTGTGGTACGTACGTACAATGGAATATCACTCAGCAATGAAATCTATGTCATCAGGCCCGTCGCGGCATAATGAGTGGATTCAGGTACGATGATTCTAAGTGAAATAAGTCACACAGAAAATGAAACATCATAAGATATCACTAATACACGGAATGTAAACTTGGCTACACATGAACTGAATTACAAAACAGAACAGGGTCTCAAATTTAGAAAACCAACTTATGCTTGCTTAAGGGGAAAGGTGAGTTTGGGTGCTGCATAAAACCAGAGATAGAAATTAGCACAGATACATTTCCATAAGCCAAATATGTAATAGTCAAGACCTACCCCTTGCTCAACGAAATGGACTAAACACACCATATTCAACCCCTAGGAATACACCTGTGTAGTAAGAATCTTCAAACACTTGGATTTATATGTCTCTGTAAGAGAATGAAGCGTGTGTACAGCGGCATGAATGCAGCAGAGAAAATCCGATAAATCCCATTATCAAAATGAATTACACAAACAAAACCCAAGGACAGTGAAATAGAGAGCAATTCTTAAATAATTCATTCAGGGCTTGTGATGCAACCTGGATTTACCACATCTAAACCCAGAGCTGAGTGAGACATAAGTTTGGGCACTTCGGGCTGATAGCATTGGTGAAGTTCGATGAGCAAATGCAGACCATTTGAAGTCATACTGCATGGTACCCATTCCATGGGTCCCAACTCTCCAGGTTTAAGGGATTCTTCCTTCAGCTAAAACATGCATGGGAAACCCACAGTATGGTGCACCGTGTGACCGGCAAACGTTTTCAAATGCATCTCAGTTTTCGTCCCCTTTTACTCGGGTTCACCATTCCAGACCCTTTACGAACACTCTCCCCACTTGGAGAGTCAGTGCCTCTAACCTCCTTTTGGGCAGAGTTTGCAATTTCTGCGCAAGATGAAAAGGAAGAGGGAGAACGAATGAGAGACTAGCTGTAGGTGTCTGCACGGGCAAATTTAGTGCTCATTTCCCACCAGGAGGAGGAATTAACCAAAGGCTCAGCATGCCGTGCCTGAACCAGATTAGGGCCTGACAATCGTGCGGGTTTGCAGCCAGCTCACAAGATAGCGAGTTGAAGAATGGAGCTCAGGGGCACTGTAACTCACAAACCTGCAGAGTAATAAATGACAGCTATCGTCCAAAAATATATTGAAGGATGTCTGCAAAGACGACTTGTAAGCGGGACAGATTTGCAGGAAAACGATTTCAGGGGGTAGACGGCAATTGCATTTAAAGCATAGGAAAAGAGGCAGAAAGTCAACAATGATGCTCTTGGCCAAAAAGGGCGTATGCGTTTTTTCCTGAATATATTCAGGAAAAAACGCATACGCCCTTTTTGGCCAACCAAGCAAGCATGTTAAAGAAATCTGCACTACAATGAAGTCTCACTGCCCCCCGGTCAAAAGGGCCATCTGAAAAAAGTGTAAAATCCAGAAAGGCAGCACAGGACATGGAGAACAGGGAGCCTTGTTATGCTGATGGGCGGGATGTAAATTGCCAACAGCCACCCTGGAGAAGTGTATGGTGTTTCCCGGAACACCGAAAAAACAAAGCTACGGAGCCTACGGCACTTCCACTTATGGTCCTATAGCTTAGGGAAATTAAAATCAAAAACACACAGCCACCCCAATGTGTCGGACGGCTCTGTTTACAAGAACCTCGTCTACGGTACAAGTTAAATATCCCAGAATGTGAAAAATGGATAAAGAAGTTGTGGTACGTACGTACAATGGAATATCACTCAGCAGTGAAATCTATGTCATCAGGCCCGTCGCGGCATAATGAGTGGATTCAGGTACGATGATTCTAAGTGAAATAAGTCACACAGAAAATGAAACATCATAAGATATCACTAATACACGGAATGTAAACTTGGCTACACATGAACTGAATTACAAAACAGAACAGGGTCTCAAATTTAGAAAACCAACTTATGCTTGCTTAAGGGGAAAGGTGAGTTTGGGTGTTGCATAAAACCAGAGGTAGAAATTAGCACAGATACCTTTCCATAAGCCAAATATGTAATAGTCAAGACCTACCCCTTGCTCAACGAAATGGACTAAACAAACCATATTCAACGCCTAGGAATACACCTGACTGGTAAGAATCTTCAAACCCATGGATTTATATGTCTCCGTTAGGGAATGAAGCGTGTGTACAGCAACATGAATGCAGCAGAGAAAATCCGATAAATCCCATTATCAAAATGAATTACAAAAACCAAACACAAGGACAGTGAAATAGAGAGCAATTCTTAAACAATTCATTCAGGCTTGTGATGCAACCTGGATTTACCACATCTACACCCAGAGCTGAGTGTGACATAAGGTTGGGCACTTCGGGCTGATAGCACTGGTGAGTTTCAATGAGCAAATGCAGACCCTTTGAAGACATACTGCATGGTACCCATTCCATGGGTCCCAAATCTCCAGTTATAAGGGATACTTCCTTCAGCTCAAAACATGCATGGGAAACCCACAGTATGGTGGACCGTGTGACCGGCAAACTTTTTCAAATGCATCTCAGTTTTCCTCCCCTTTTACACAGGTTCACCATTCCAGACCCTTTACTCACACTCTCCCCACTTGGAGAGTCAGTGCCTTTAACCTCCTGTTGGGCACAGTTTGCAATTTCTGCGCAAGATGAACAGGAATAGGGAGAACCAATGAGAGACTAGCTGTAGGTGTCTGTACGGGCAAATTTAACGCTCATTTCCCACCAGGAAGAGGAATTAACCAAAGGTTCAGCATGCCCTGCTGGAACCAGATAAGGGCCTGAAGCAATCCTGCGGGTTTGCGGCCAGCTCACAAGTTAGCGAGATGAAGAAAGGAGCTCAGGGCACTGTAACTCACAAACCTGCAGAGTTATAAATGACAGCTATCGTCCAAAAATATATTGAAGTATGTCTGCGAAGAGGACTTAGAATTTGGGCAGAAATTCAGGAAAACGATTTCAGGGGGTAGACTGGAATTGCACTTAAAGCCTAGGAAAAGACGGAGAACAGCGACAATGATGCACTTGGCCAAAAAGGGCGTATGCGTTTTTTCCTGAATATAATCAGGAAAAAACGCATATGCCCTTTTTGGCCAACCAAGCAAGCGTGTAAAGAAATCTGCACTAAAATGAAGTCTCTCTGCCCCCCGGTCAAAAGGGCCATCTGAAAAAAGTGTAAAATCCAGAAAGGCAGGACAGGCCATGGAGAAGAGGGAGCATTGTTATCCTGATGGTCGGCATGTGAATTGCCAACAGCCACTCTGGAGAAGTGTATGGTATTTCCTGAAACACATAAGAAACAAAGCAACACAGCCTATGGCACTTCCACTTATGGTCCTATAGTTTAGGGAAATTAAAATCAAAACCACACAGGCACCCCAAAGTTTGGATCGGCTCTGTTTACAAGAACCTCGTCTACGGTACAAGTTAAATATCCCAGAGGGCGAAAAATGGATAAAGAAGTTGTGGTTCTTACGTACAATGGAATATCACTCAGCAATGAAATCTATGTCATCAGGCCCGTAGCGGCATAATGAGTGGATTCAGGTACGATGATTCTACGTGCAATAGGTCACACAGAAAAAGAAACATCATAAGATATCACTAATACACGGAATGTAAACTTGGCTACACATGAAATGAATTACAAAACAGAACAGTGTCTCAAATTTAGAAAACCAACTTATGCTTGCTTTTTGGGAAAGGTGAGTTCGGGTGCTGCATAAAAACAGAGATTGAAATTCGCACTGATACCGTTCCATAAGCCAAATATGTAATAGACAAGACCTACTGCTTGCTCAACGAAATGGGCTCAACACCCCATATTCAACGCCTAGGAATATACCTGCCTAGCAAGAGTCTTAAAACCCATGGATTTATATGTGTCCATAAGAGAATCCAGCGTGTGTTCAGTGGCCTAAAGGCAACAGTGAAAATCCGATAAATCACATTATCAAAATAAATTTCAAAAACAAAACACAATGACAGTGAAATAGAGAGCAATTCTTAAATAATTCACTCAGGGCTTCTGATGCAACCTGGATTTACCACATGTACACCCAGTGCTGGGGAGACATAAGGCCGGACACTTCGCCCTGATAGTATTGTTGAGGTTCGGTGAGCAATTGCAGACCCTTTGAAGTCGTACTGCATGGTACCCATTCCAAGGGTCCCAACTCTCCAGGTTTAAGGGATTCTTCCTTCCGCTACATCATGTATGGGAAACCCAGAGTATGGTCCACCATGTGATTGGGAAACGTTTTCAAATGCATCTCAGTTTTCGTCCCTTTATACTCGGGTTCACCATTCCAGATGCTTAACTAACACTCTCCCCACTTGGAGAGTCAGTGCCTTTAACCTCCTGTTTGTCACAGTTTGCAATTTCTGCGCAAGATGAACAGGAATAGGGAGAACCAATGAGAGACTAGCTGTAGGTGTCTGCACGGGCAATTTAATGCTCATTTCTCACCAGGAAGTGGAATTAACCAAAGGCTCAGAATGCCGTGCCGGAACCAGATTAGGGCCTGAAGCAATACTGCGGGTGTGCAGGCAGCTCACAAGATAGCGAGTTGAACAAAGGAGCTCAGGGGCACTGTAATTCACAAACCTGCAGAGTTATAAATGACAGCTATCGTCCAAAAATATATTGAAGGAAGGCTGCGAAGAGGACTTGAAAGCGGGGCAGAATTCCAGGAAAACGATTTCAGGAGGTAGACGGGAAATGCACTGAAAGCATAGGAGAAGAGGCAGAACCTCGACAATGATGCACTTGTTCAAAAAGTGCATATGCGTTTTTTCCAAGGCCCTCCTTAAAGAGAGTAGGGGGCTCCCAGCATGCTTCAGTGGCCAACAGAGGGCCCACATCACCAAGGTGACGTGAGCCAGCCAGGCAGGAGTGACCTCACATCAGAGGGCCCACCTCACAGAAGGGTAAGGGACCCAGCCATTATCAGACTCTCACCAGAGGGCCCACATCAGCAAGGGGCTGGGAACCAGGCAGGAGTGTCTTCACACCCGTGGGGCCACATCATCGCAAGTTGAGGTACCCAGCACATGTGGCCTCAAACCAGAGGACCCACATCTCCATGGGTCTCGGAGTGAGGCAGGCAGGATGAACCTCAAAACACTTGGCCCATTGTATAAAAAAGGTGAGGAATCCAGCAGTTGGAACATCCCAGCAGGCGGCCCAGAGCACCGAGGCTATGGGATCCAGGCAATGATGAACTCACAACAGAGGGCCCTCATCATGAAACTGTGAGCAACCTAGCCATTGTGACCTCAGAGCACAAGGCCCACATCCCCATGGGGAAGCGAACCAAGCAGGAGTGTCATCGCACCAGTGGGCACACATCAGAAAATGTGGGGAGCCCAGCAGTTAGGGCCTGATGCCAGAGGGCCCTCATCACCGAGGAGAGGAGGCTCCCAGCAGGCTCCAACTGCTACAAGAGGGCCAACGTCGCCAATGCGGGGTGTGCCAGCCAGGCAGGAGTGACCTCAGAGCAGAGGGCCAACCTCAAAAAAGTGTGAGGAACCCAAAGAGGATTAGACTCTCACCAGAGGGCCCACATCACCAAGAGGATCAGAACCAGGCAGGACTGTCTTCACACCAGGGTGACCACATCATAGAAAGGTGAGGAACCCAGCACATGTGGCCTAAACCAGAAGACCCACATCTCCAAGGGGCTCGGAGTGAGGCATGCAGGAGTAGCCTCACAACACAGGGCCCATAGAATAAAAAAGCTGAGGAATCCTGCAGTGGGAACCTCCCAGCAGGCGGCCCAGAGCACCGAGTCTATGCGATCCAGGCTGCAGTGAACTCACAGCAGAGGGCCCATATCATGAAACTGTGAGCAACCCAGCCATTGGGACCTCACAGCAGAAGGCCCACATCCCCATGGGGTTGGGAACATGGCAAGAGTGTCCTCGCACCACTTAGCACGTATCAGAAAAAGTGGGTACCCAGCAGTTACGGCCTGACGCTAGAGAGCCCTCATCACCGAGGGGAGGTGGCTCCCAGCAGGCTCCAACTGCCACAAGAGGGCCGATGTCGCCAAGGCGGGGTGTGCCAGCCAGTCAGTAGTGACCTCACAGCAGAGGGCCCACCTCACAGAAGGGTGAGGAACCCAGCCAGGATCAGACTCTCACCAGAGGGCCCACATCACCAAGGGGATAGAAACCAGGCAGGAGTGTCCTCACACCAGCGGGGCCACATCATCGAAAGGTGAGGGACCCAGCACACGTGGCCTCAAACCAGAGGACACACATCACCAAGGGGCTGGGAGTGAGTCAGGCAGGAGGAGTCTCCAAACAGAGGGCCCATAGAAGAGAAAAGGTGAGGAATCCCGCAGTTGGAACCTCCCCGCAGGCGGCCAGGAGCAGCGAGGCTATGGGATCCAGGCCGGAGTGAACTCACACCAGAGGGCCCTCATCATGAAACTGAGCCACCCACCGTTGGGACCTCAGAGCAGAAGGCCCATATTCCCATGGGGTTGGAAACCTGGCAGGAGTGTACTCACACCACAGGGCGCACATCAGAAAATTTTGGGAGCCCAGGAGTTAGAGCCTGACGCCAGAGGGCCCTCATTACCGAGGGGAGGAGACTCCCAGCAGGCACCAACTCCCACCTGAGGGCCCACGTCGCCAAGGTGACGTGTGCCAGTCAGGCAGGAGTGACCTCACAGCAGAGGGCCTACCTCACAGAAGGGTGAGGAAACCAGCCAGGATAAGACTCTCACCAGAGAGCCCACATCACCAAGGGGACCGGAACAAGGCAGGAGTGTCCTCACACCAGTGTGGCCACATTATAGAAAGGTGACGAACCCAGCACATGTGGCCTAAACCAGAGGACCCACATTTCCAAGGTGCTCCGAGTGAGGCAGGCAGGAGTAGCCTAACAACACAGGGCCCACAGAATAAAAAATGTGAGGAATCCAGCAGTTGGAACCCCCCAGCAGGTGGCCCAGAGTACGGAGTCTATGGGATCCAGGCCACAGTGAACTCACAGCAGAGGGCTCACATCATGACACTGTGAGCAACCCAGCTGGTGGGACCTCAGAGCAGAAGGCCCACCTCCCCATGGGGATGGGAACGTGGCAGGAGTGTACTCGCACGACAGGGCACATATCAGAAAATTTTGGGAGCCCATGAGTTAGGGCCTGACGCCAGAGGGCCCTCATTACCGAGGGGAGGAGACTCCCAGCAGGCACCAACTCCCAACTGAGGACCCACATCGCCAAGGTGATGTGTGCCAGCCAGGCAGGAGTGACCTCACAGCAGAGGGCCCACCTCCCAGAAGGGTGAGGAATCCAGCCAGGATCAGACTCTCACCAGAGGGCCCCCATCACCAAGGGGATGGGAACCAGGCAGGAGTGTCCTCACACCAGTGGGGCCACATCAATAAAGGTGAGGAAACCGGCACATGTGGCCTCAAACCAGAGGACCCACATCACAAAGGGGCTGGGAGTGAGTCAGGAAGGAGGAGCATGAAAACACAGGACCCAAAGAATAAAAATGGTAAGGAATCCAGCAGTAGGAACCTCCCAGCAGGCGGCTCAGAGCACAGAGTCTATGGGATCTAGGCCTGAGTGAACTAACACCAGAGAGCCAACATCCTGAAACTGTGAACAACACAGGTGTTGGGACCATAGAGCAGAAGGCACATGGGGATGGGAACCTGGCAGGAGTGCCCTCACACCACTTAGCACGTATCAGAAAATGAGGGTAACCAGCAGTTAGGGCCTGATGCCAGAGGGTCTCATCACTGAGGGGAGGAGGCTCCCAGCGGGCTCCAACTGCCACCAGAGGGCCGACGTCGCCAAGGCGGGGTGTGTCAGCCAGGCAGGAGTGACCTCAGAGAAGAGGGCCCACCTCACAGAAGTGTGAGGAGCCCAACCAGGATCAGACTCTCACTGGAGGGCTCACATCACCAAGGGGATGGGAACCAGGCAGGAGTGTCCGCACACCAGTGGGGCCACATCTGCGAAAGGTGAGGAACCCAGCACATGTGGCCTCAAACCAGAGGACACACATCACCAAGGGGCTGGGAGTGAGGCAGGTGTCTGGAGGGGCACATTTAACTCTAATTTCCCACCAGGAAGAGGAATTAACCAAAGGCTCAGAGTGCCGTGCGGGACCCTGATTACGGCCTGAAGCAAACCTGCGGTTCTGTGGCCAGCTTTCAAGGAAACGAGTTAAGAAAGGAAATCACAGGCACTGTAATTCACAAACCTGCAGAGTTATAAATGACAGCTATTGGCAAAAATATATTGAAGTAAGTCTGCACAGAGGACTTGAAAACGAGGCAGAATTGCAGGAATCATATTTCAGGAGGTAGATTGGAATTGCATTTAAAGCATGTGAAAAGCGGCAGATCTTTGACAGTGATGCACTTGGACAAAAAGTGCGTATACATTTTTTCCTGAATATATTCAGGAAAAAACGCATATGCCCTTTGTGGCCAACCAAGAATTCGAGCAATGGAAATCCGCACTACAATGAACTCTCATTTCCCATTCGTCAAAAGAGCCATCTGAAAAAAGTGTAAAACCCAGAAACACAGGACAGGCCATGGAGAACAGGGAGCCTTGTTATGCTGATGGACGGATTGTAAATTGCCAACAGACACTCTGGTGATGTTTATAGTGTATGCTGAAACATCTAAAAAACAAAGCTACAGAGCCTAGGGCACTTCCACTTTTGGCCCTATAGCTTAGGAAAATTAAAATCAACAAGACACAGCCAACACAATATCCAGGGCTGCTGTGTTTACAAGAACCTTGAGTCCAGTACAAATTAAATATCCCAGAAAGAAAAAAATGGATAAAGGAGTTGTCCTACTTACGTACAACGGAATATCACTCAGCAATGAAATCAATGTCATCAGGCCTGTAGCAGCAAATTGAGTGGATTTAAGTATGATGATTCTAAGAGAAATATGTCACACAGAGAAACATAATTATCATAAGATATCACAAATAGAGGGAGTGTAAACTTGGCTACACATAAACTGAATTACAAAACCGAGCAGAGTCTCACATTTAGATAAAAACGTATGCTTGCTTAACGGGAAAGTTGAGTTGGGGTGCTGTATAAAACCAGAGATTGAAATGAGCACACATACCGTTCCATAAGCCAAATATGTAATAGACAAGACCTACTCTTTGCTCAACGAAATAGACTAATCCATGGTGTATCACCTCACACCTGTTAGAATGGGCATCATCAGAAAATCTACAAACAACAAATGCTGGAAAGGGTGCGGAGATAAGGAAACCTCTTCCACTATTGTTGGGAATGTAAATTGATGCAGTCACTGTGGAGAACATTATGGAGTTTCTTATAAAACTAAGAATAGAATTACCATATAATACAGCAATCCCACTACTGGGCATATACCCAGACAAAACCATAAAACGAAAAGAGACATTCACCGCAATGTTCATTGCATCACTATTTACAATATCCAGGTAATGGAAGCAACCTAAATGCCCACAGACAGACGAATGCATAAAGATGAGGTACATATATAAAATGGAATATTTCTAAGCCATAAAAAGGAATGAAATTGGGTCATTTGTAGAGACGTTGATGGATCTAGAGACTGTCATACAGAGTGAAGTAAGTCAGAAAGAGAAAAACAAATCCTGTATATAAATGCATATATGTGGAACCTAGAAAAGTTGTACAGATGAAGCGTTTTGCAAGGCAGAAATAGAGCAACAGATGTAGACAACAAACGTATGGACACCAAGGGGGGAAAGCTGTTAGGGGGGTGGTGGTGGGAGGAGTTGAGAGATTGGGATTGGCATGTATACATTTCTATGTATAAAATAGGTAACCAAAAAGAACCTGCTGTATAAAAAAATAAAATAAAATTCAAAATTACAAAAAGTAAAACAGAAAAAATATTCTTCCCTTCACATACATGTATTTATATGAATAAATTATTTCCATGCTTATATCTGTAAATACAAAAAAGAGGAATAAAATCTACCTTGAACCAAAAACGAAAAAAAGAAAAAAAAACAGAACCCACCAGTTACACAGAGGAAAACCGTATCAGGGCCCTTGCTCCAGTTGTAAACAATTCTGAAGTTGGTCAGTGGTGGGGAATCATCTCCCATTCAGCCAGCATGCCCCACGCAACAAGCGTCCTCATTGCAAAGCTGGGGGCCCGTGCCGAGGCATCTGTGAGTAAACGTGGGCCGAGCCCCAGGCCAGCTGCTGCTGAAATGTTCCCACCCTTCCCAGGTAAAACACCTGAATATGTACAAGGACTTGAAAGCCTAGAGGAAGGGCCATGGAGCCACATGAGCGACAGCATGCCAGCCGACTTGGTGCCTGCAGGCCAGACAGGATGGTCCTGGCCCTGGGTGCTCTTCTGGAAGCTTTCCATTTCCCTGCCTGAGATACCCCTCCTGTCCCGGCCCCCACTGCTTTCTTCCTTACTCACCTCTGCCCAGGGAGAAATTCCAGCGGCAGGTATGGGTGGCACATCCTCTTCTTTAGCAGGTGGCATCTTGGCAACTGCTGCAGAAAGTCCAGCAGAGCCCCACTCACACTGGGCAACCCACAAAGCCGTGGCCTCTCACTCCCTCCCACCAGTCCAGCCCCGAGACTGCTGACAGGGCAGAAAATGGCGTCAGGCACAGCTGCAGGTGCTCTTGCTGCCTGGAGCGGTGTTTATATTGATCTCAACCCAGGCACACCTGGGGAGGTCTGGCCGGCACGGTCGGGCTTCCCAGGCCAGCCAATAATCACCCCTCAGGGGCTCACAGTTGCAGAAACTGGAACTTGCTGAATCGGCCAGGTCCAAGGAACAGGTGTGGGCTCCTGAGAGTCAGGATAGACAAGGGGCTGCAGCTCTGGCTTGTTTTCTAATTATATTATCTGGCCCATGAGTGGGAGACAACTTCAAGAAAACCCTCTCCTAATGAGAGGAACCCAGGAGTCAGGGAGAGGAGGGGTGGGTGGTGGGTGGAGACAGAGGCCTGGTGCCCCGGGTGCAGTGGAAGTCTCTGGAAGACCAGGTGGAGGGAGGCCACACAGAGTGATGCCCAGGGTCACAGACCTGTCGGAGCTGCTGTTTGTTAGTTCAAGTCCTGCTCTGAGGTGCTCTGTGTCAGATCTGAGTGACAGGTGAGCTGGGAGTGCTCTGCAATGAGGGCGATGTGCATGGCTCCTGTGTGCCCAGCCCTGCCACGGTACCTGAAAGTGTTGCTCTGTATCCTGGGAGGGGCCTGACCACGAGAGCCCCGTGGGCTGGGGTGGGGGTGGGGTACCTGCCCAGGTGAGCTCCATATCCTGGGATTGGCCTGACCTCGAGAGCCCCATGGGCTGCTGGAGTCTTGGTAAAAGATGTCAGAACAGTCAGTGAAGCCACCGAGGATATACCTCCAGTAGTTCCTAAACCCTACACCCTGCTGGTCATTCTACTAACCACCAGGACATGGTATTCTGTATTAGTCTTCAATGAAGCCTTCTTTTGTATTCTATTAGTCCCAGAGTCACAAGAAATTTTGGCTTGTGAGTGGCAGGACTCAACATACAACTAAAACAATACTTCCGGGCCGTGTTGCCCCAAGGGTTCAAAAATTCCCACACCATCTTTGGGGAAAGCTCAGCTAAAGACCTAAAAGTTCTACCTCTGGAAAAGGAAACACTCCTTCAATATGCAGACGACATTCTGATCGCCAGCCCTACTAAGGAGACCTCTGAACTACCAAGCCAATAAAGGATACAAGTTGTCCAAGAAAAAGCTCAAATATCACAGACTATGGTGACCTGCGTGGGCTGCATTCTCACAGAAGGTCGGAGAAGCTCATCCCAGGAAAGGGAAGAAACAATTTACAGCCTTACCCATTTCTAAAACTAGAAGACAGCTTAGGGGTTCCTGGGGAGGCCAGGGTTTGCTGCTTCTGGATCCCTAACTACAGTCTACTAGCTGGGCCTCTATATGAAACACTGAAAGAAAAAGATGATGATCCTTTTGAATAGAATCCAGAAGTGGCCTTTCAAGAATGGAAAGAGCAGTCAATTCAGACCCTTGCCCTGGAACTCCCTAATTTAGCTAAACCCTTTGACCTTTACATTCCTAGTGAAATTTGAATGGCCATTGGAGTATTAGTGCAAAACCTGGGACCACTTGAAATGGAAAAATGCAAGAATGCCATCCAGGTAGGATAAACTACGGTCACCAAGGGGCTTGGCCCACCGCCACATCTGGCCAAGATACTGGCAGTATCTGAAAACCTGGAAATCAGCAGCCCAAAAGGCCACCTCCCTCCTAAGGGAAAAGGACCCCACGTGGTGATCCTAACCCCCAACCATGCCCTGAAGTTGCAGGGTTTGCTCCGTGGGCACACTGACCTTGAGTGAGGAGGTCCTCCAACTCCAACCTCCAGAGAGATAACTGGGGCAAAGTGGCACCATAACGACTCGTGTGACCATCACTTGACCTGGAGTTTCTCTCATAAAACAACAAGAGTGTGTCCCAAAAGAGTAGACTACTGCTTGCAGGACTTACTGCACCCAGAGGGGAGGTAATAATCTTGGCAGGGGAACAGTATATCACGCTGTCACCATAGAAAAGCCTACAGACACTGTGATGATGGTGGCCAATAAGACCGGCTGGACTCCTGTTTACTTCAAAAGGCTGTTGACTCAGTGGCCATCATGGTCCTTCATCACCACTGACCCTGGACTGTCTGGGAGTTGAGCAGTCAGGGTCCTGACACCTGATGCTGTTTTTACGTTAATTCAGGGGCCTAACTGAAGAAAGCACAGACTACTGGTCAGAGCATCTAGGCTGGCAGAAACGGTCAGCCTAAGGTGGCTGAACAAATGTGCGGCGGGGTGAAACTGGACCTCACAGCGTCACTGCACATCTCTTTCCTGGACCCTTAAAGGTCATTAGAATCTATAACACTACCAATACTTGTGCTCAGGCGGACGAGCAGGGAGGCAGGAGGCCTGCGGACAAACAACGTCACCTGGAGGCTGCTGGGGAGAAGTTCAGACCCTCTCCCACAGGTATGAGGGCTCCTAACTCAGCACTCAGCAGTTACAGATGAAGGGTCTGCACCCTCAGCACTCTAAGAACGAGGAAGGGGACAAAATGCAGAAGAGGGGTTTGTCCCAGGCAAAGCCCCTTAAAAATCCCTGGGAGATAAAAATAGAATCTGGGCAATAAAATAAAGTCTAACCTTTTTTATCCTTTGTGCTTTGTCTAATTTCACGTGCTCCTAGGGTCCCGCATACAGAGGTTCAACAGCCGGCACTTCAGACCAGATTTCCTAGTGCAGAATGGCTGGGTCGACACTTCAGCTCCTGGAGCACAGTGCAGACTCCGCGATATAGAGCCTGAGCTGCAGCCAACCGGGCCCTCGAGAGCTCCGCCCCCTCCCTCCCACTGACTCTGACAGGATCTCTACACAGCAGCCCAGCCCACAGCCCACGGGGTAGCACATGCTCTCACCTCTGCATTCTCTGATCAAAATATAAAGTTTCCTTTGCTTCTGAACCAAACTCAGTCTCGATCTGTTGGCTCCAATGACACTGGGCAGGGGGACACTTGTTGGGGTCCACTCTGGAGGATCAGTAACAGAAATTGAGAACATTGTAACTTCAATGAACAGATGTGTGAGCCAAACTGTAATTAACATAGAACAGTGTATAAGGCTCGGGTAAAATAAGATGTTTCTAACACTTCCATTTGATATTTCCATCACTTTATTATAAGCAAGTTCAGTGAAAGGTTTGTCTTATTTGTCAGGTCAATACTAGAGAAACGAAGTGATTTCTTTCCAAGGATGTACATCTAATAATCTTGGTTAAAGCTTCAATCTTGTTTTAAATGCTTTTCCATTGAAAATGATACCTCTCTTTCAGCTCCCCCATTTCTGAGAAGTATAAAATCTTATAATTTATTATTACCAAAGGGGAAAGGTGGGAGGAGGGATAAATTAACAGTTTGGGATTAACACATACACACTGCTATGTATAAAATCGATCATCAACAAGGAACTACTGTACAGCACAGGGAACTACACTCAATATTTTGCAATAACCTATAAGGGGAAATAATCTGAAAAAAGAATAGATATTTTTATTGACATCATCTATTAATGACAGTTAAAATGGAACCTAACGGAAGCCGGTGGTGAGTGCTTCTGACCCTGAAGACTTCAATCATCTAAAGTTTGGACTCTGCCTACTTCCCAAGGCCCTTAATGAACATATGTGTAGCCGTAGCTTAAAAAATTCCCCAGTTTGGGTTGTGGAGAGACAGTGATTTTGAAAAAGCCCTGGTGTTCTCCTCACATGAATGGGACACTTCCTACAGCTAAAATATGCCTGTCACACCCAGAAGATGGTATACCGTCTGATCGGGAAGAGTTTGGAAAAGGCATCTCATCTCCTCATCTCCTGGTGCTTGGGTTCACCCCTCCAGCGTCTTTACGAACAGTCTTCCCACTTGGAGATGTCAGCACTGTCAACATCCTGTTGCATACAGTTTGGAATTTGTCCAGAGAATGAAGCAGAAGGAAGAGGAACAATGAGAGACAAGTCCTAGGTGTTCGGACAGGCACATGTCACTCTAATTTCCAATCAGGAAGACGAATTGACTAAAAGCTAGGGTTGCCCATGGAAACAGAATAGGGCTTGAGGAAATCCCGCTGCTTTGTGGCCAGTTCCCATAAACACAAGTTGAAAAATGGAACTCAGGGCCGCTAAAATTCACGAAACTGCAGAGTTGAAAATATCTCTCACTGAAAAATGTCTTGAGGAAAGTCAGAGAAAAGGACTTGTAAGCAACGGAGAATGGCAGGAAAGGGATTGGAAGAGGTAGAAAGGACTCGCCATTAAGCACAAGAAAAGGGGCTGAACATTGCCAACATTGCAGTTGGCCAAAAAGGGTGTATGCGTCTTTTTCTGTATATATTCAAGAAAACGGCATACACTTTTTTAGCCAACCAAACAGGTGGGCACTGGAAATAAGTACTACAAAACATATCACTTCGCATCAGTCAGAAGAGCCTTCCTCATAAAGTGTAAACACCAGAAATGCAGGACAGGGCAAGGAGAAAAGGGAGCCCTGTGAGGCTTATAGTGGAAATGTATATTGCCAATGGTCACTCTTGAGAAGTGTATTGTGTTTACTAAAGCATCTAAAAAATGAGCTACAGAGCACAGGGCACTTGCACTCATGGACGTATATCTTGGGAAAGACAAAAATGGAGAGGGCACAGGCACCCCAATGTTTACCGCCTCTCTGTTTCAAAGATCCTCGACTAGGATATAATTTATATGTCTCTGGAGGGAAAAAATGGATAGAGGTGTGGCACTTATGTAGAGTGGAATATTACTCAGCCTGAAAATCAGTGAAATATGGCCAGTTGTAACAACCCCAGAGTAGTTACGTATGATCATTCAAAGTCACATAATTCAAAAAGAAAAAGACATACGATATTACTAATACATGGAATGTAAACGTGGCTACAAAGTACCTGAATTACAAAACAGAATGGGGTCTCAAATTTAGAAGACCAACTTATGTTTGCTTAAGGAAAAAGGAGAGTTGGGGAGCTGCATAAAACCAGAGATTGAAATTAGCACAGATACCGTTCGATAAGCCAAATATGTAATAGAAAAAACCTACTCCCTGGTCAACGAAATGGACTCAACACGCCATATTCAACACCTACGAATACACCTGACTAGTAAGAATCTTCAAACTCATGGATTTATATGTGTCCGTAAGAGAATCAAGCGTGAGTACAGCGGCATGAACACAGCAGTGAAAATGCGATAAATCCCATTATGAAAATAAATTACAAAAACAAAACACAATGAGAGTGAAATAGAGAGCAATTCTTAAATAATTCATTCAGGGCTTGTGATGCAACCTGGATTTACCACATCTACACCCAGAGCTGAGTGACACATAAGGTTGGGCACTTCGGGCTGATAGCATTGTTGAGGTTCGATGAGCAAATGCAGACCCTTTGAAGTCATACAGCATGGTACCCATTCCATGGGTCCCAACTCTCCAGGATTAAGGGATTCTTTCTTCAGCTAAAACATGCATGGGAAACCCACAGTATGGTGCACCGTGTGACCAGGAAAGGTTTTCAAATGCATCTCAGTTTTCGTCCCCTTTTACTCGGGTTCACCATTCCAGAACGTTTACTAACACTCTCCCCACTTGGAGAGTCAGTGCCTTTAACCTCCTGTTTGGCACAGTTTGCAATTTCTGCGCAAGATGAACAGGAATAGGGAGAACCAATGAGAGACTAGCAGTAAGTGTCTGCACGGGCAAATTTAATGCTCATTTCCCACCAGGAAGAGGAATTAACCAAAGGATCAGCATGCCGTGCCGGAACCAGATTAGGGCCTGAATCAATCCTGCGGGTTTGCGCCCAGCTCACAAGTTGCGAGTTGAAGAAAGGAGCTCAGGGGCACTGTAACTCACAAACATGCAGAGTTATAAATGACAGCTATCGTCCAAAAATATATTGAAGGAAGGCTGCGAAGACGACTTGTAAGTGGGGCAGAATTGCAGGAAAACGATTTCAGGGGGTAGACGGGAATTGCATTTAAAGAATAGGAAAAGAGGCAGAACGTCGACAATGATGCTCTTGGGCAAAAAGGGTGTATGCGTTTTTTCCTGAATTTATTGAGGAAAAAAAGCATATGCGCTTTTTGGCCAACCAAGCAAGCATGTTAAAGAAATCTGCACTACAATGAAGTCTCACTGCCCCCCGGTCAAAAGGGACATGTGAAACAAGTGTAAAATCCACAAAGACAGGACAGGCCAAGGAGAACAGGGAGCCTTGTTATGCTGATGGTCGGGATGTAAATTGCCAACAGCCACTCTGGAGAAGTGTATGGTGTTTCCTGAAACCCCTGAAAAACAAAGCAACGGAGCCTACGGCACTTCCACTTATGGTCCTATAGCTTAGGGAAATTAAAATCAAAAACACACAGCCACCCCAAAGTGTCGGACGGCTCTGTTTACAAGAACCTCTTCTACGGTACAAGTTAAATATCCCAGAATGTGAAAAATGGATAAAGAAGTTGTGGTACGTACGTACAATGGAATATCACTCAGCAATGAAAGCTATGTCATCAGGCCCATCGCGGCATAATGAGTGGATTCAGGTACGATGATTCTAAGGGAAATAAGTCACACAGAAAATGAAACATCATAAGATATCACTAATACACGGAATGTAAACTTTGCTACACATGAACTGAATTATAAAACAGAACAGGGTTTCAAATTTAGAAAACCAACTTATGCTTGCTTAAGGGGAAAGGTGAGTTGGGGTGCTGCATAAAACCAGAGATAGAAATTAGCACAGATACCTTTCCATAAGCCAAATATGTAATAGCCCAGACCTACCCCTTGCTCAACGAAATGGACTAAACACCCCATATTCAACGCCTAGTAATACACCTGACTAGTAAGAATCTTCAAACCCATGGATTTATATTTCTCCGTAAGAGAATGAAGCGTGTGTACAGCGGCATGAACGCAGCAGAGAAAATCCGATAAATCCCATTATCAAAATGAATTACACAAACAAAACCCAAGGACAGTGAAATAGAGAGCAATTCTTAAATAATTCATTCAGGGCTTGTGATGCAACCTGGATTTACCACATCTACACCCAGAGCTGAGTGAGACATAAGGTTGGGCACTTCGGGCTGATAGCATTGGTGAGGTTCGATGAGCAAATGCAGACCCTTTGAAGTCATACTGCATGGTACCCATTCCATGGTTCCCACCTCTCCAGATTTAAGGGATTCTTCCTTCAGCTAAAACATGCATGGGAAACCCACAGTATGGTGCACCGTGTGACCGACAAACGTTTTCAAATGCATCTCAGTTTTCGTCCCCTTTTACTCGGGTTCACCATTCCAGACCCTTTACGAACACTCTCCCCACTTGGAGAGTCAGTGCCTTTAACCTCCTGTTGGGCACAGTTTGCAATTTCTGCGCAAGATGAAAAGGAATAGGGAGAACCAATGAGAGACTAGCTCTAGGTGTCTGCACGGGCAAATTTAACGCTCATTTCCCACCAGGAAGAGGAATTAACCAAAGGCTCAGCATGCCGTGCCGGAACAAGATTAGGGCCTGAAGCAATCCTGTGGGTTTGCCGCCAGCTCACAAGATAGCGAGTTGAAGAAAGGAGCTCAGGGGCACTGTAACTCACAAACCTGCAGAGTTATAAATGACAGCTATCGTCCAAAAATATATTGAAGAAAGGCTGCGAAGACGACTTGTAATCGGGACAGATTTGCAGGAAAACGATTTCAGGGGGTAGACGGGAATTGCATTTAAAGCATAGGAAAAGAGGCAGAACGTCGAAAATGATGCTCTTGGCCAAAAAGGGCGTATGCGTTATTTCCTGAATATATTCAGGAAAAAACGCATACGCCCTTTTTGGCCAACCAAGCAAGCATGTTAAAGAAATCTGCACTACAATGAAGTCTCACTGCCCCCCGGTCAAAAGGGCCATCTGAAAAAAGTGTAAAATCCAGAAAGGCAGCACAGGCCATGGAGAACAGGGAGCCTTGTTATGCTGATGGGCGGGATGTAAATTGCCAACAGCCACTCTGGAGAAGTGTACGGTGTTTCCCGGAACATCTAAAAAACAAAGCTACGGAGCCTACGGCACTTCCACTTATGGTCCTATAGCTTAGGGAAATTAAAATCAAAAACACACAGCCACCCAGAAGTTTCAGACGGCTCTGTTTACAAGAACCTCGTCTACGGTACAAGTTAAATATCCCAGAAAGTGAAAAATGGATAAAGAAGTTGCGGTACATACGTACAATGGAATATCACTCAGCAATGAAATCTATGTCATCAGGCCCGTCGCGGCATAATGAGTGGATTCAGGTACGATGATTCTAAGTGAAATAAGTCACACAGAAAATGAAACATCATAAGATATCACTAATACACGCAATGTAAACTTGGCTACACATGAACTGAATTACAAAACAGAACAGGGTCTCAAATTTAGAAAACCAACTTATGCTTGCTTAAGGGGAAAGGTGAGTTGGGGTGCTGCATAAAACCAGAGATAGAAATTAGCACAGATACCTTTCCATAAGCCAAATATGTAATAGTCAAGACCTACCCCTTGCTCAACGAAATGGACTAAACACCCCATATTCAATGCCTAGGAATACACCTGACTAGTAAGAATCTTCAAACCCATGGATTTATATGTCTCCGTAAGAGAATGAAGCGTGTGTACAGCGGCATGAATGCAGCAGAGAAAATCCGATAAATCCCATTATCAAAATGAATTACACAAACAAAACCCAAGGACAGTGAAATAGAGAGCAATTCTTAAATAATTCACTCAGGGCTTGTGATGCAACCTGGATTTACCACATCTACACCCAGAGCTGAGTGAGACATAAGGTTGGGCACTTCGGGCTGATAGCATTGGTGAGGTTCGATGAGCAAATGCAGACCCTTTGAAGTCATACAGCATGGTACCCATTCCATGGGTCCCAACTCTCCAAGTTTAAGGGATTCTTCCTTCAGCTAAAACATGCATGGGAAACCCACAGTATGGTGCACCGTGTGACCGACAAACGTTTTCAAATGCATCTCAGTTTTCGTCCCCTTTTACTTGGGTTCACCATTCCAGACCCTTTACTAACACTCTCACCACTTGGAGAGTAGGTGCCTTTAACCTCCTGTTGGGCACAGTTTGCAATTTCTGCGCAAGATGAACAGGAATAGGGAGAACCAATGAGAGACTAGCTGTAGGTGTCTGCACGGGCAAATTTAATGCTCATTTCGCACCAGGAAGAGGAATTAACCAAAGGCTCAACATGCCGTGCCGGAACCAGATTAGGGCCTGACAATCGTGCGGGTTTGCAGCCAGCTCACAAGATAGCGAGTTGAAGAAAGGAGCTCAGGGGCACTGTAACTCACAAACCTGCAGAGTAATAAATGACAGCTATCGTCCAAAAATATATTGAAGGAGGTCTGCAAAGACGACTTGTAAGCGGGACAGATTTGCAGGAAAACGATTTCAGGGGGTAGACGGGAATTGCATTTAAAGCATAGGAAAAGAGGCAGAATGTCAACAATGATGCTCTTGGCCAAAAAGGGCGTATGCGTTTTTTCCTGAATATATTCAGGAAAAAACGCATACGCCCTTTTTGGCCAACCAAGCAAGCATGTAAAAGAAATCTGCACTACAATGAAGTCTCATTGCTCCCCGGGCAAAAGGGCCATATGAAAAAAGTGTAAAATCCAGAAAGGCAGCACAGGCAATGGAGAACAGGGAGCCTTGTTATGCTGATGGGCGGGATGTAAATTGCCAACAGCCACTCTGGAGAAGCGTATGGTGTTTTCCGGAACACCTAAAAAACAAAGCAACGGAGCCTACGGCATTTCCACTTATGGTCCTACAGTTTACGGACATTAAAATGAAAAACACACAGCCACCCCAAAGTGTCGGACGGCTCTATTTACAAGAACCTCGTCTACAGTACAAGGTAAATATCCCAGAATGTGAAAAATGGATAAAGAAGTTGTGGTATATACGTACAATGGAATATCACTCAGCAATGAAATCTATGTCATCAGGCCCGTCGCGGCATAATGAGTGGATTCAGGTACGATGATTCTAAGTGAAATAAGTCACACAGAAAATGAAACATCATAAGATATCACTAATACACGGAATGAAAACTTGGCTACACATGAACTGAATTACAAAACAGAACAGGGTCTCAAATTTAGAAAACCAACATATGCTTGCTTAAGGGGAAAGGTGAGTTGGCGTGCTGCATAAAACCAGAGATAGAAATTAGCACAGATAACTTTCCATAAGCCAAATATGTCATAGTCAAGACCCACCACTTGCTCAACGAAATGGACGAAACACCACATATTCAACACCTAGGAATACACCTGACTAGTAAGAATCTTCAAACCCATGGATTTATATGTCTCCGTAAGAGAATGAAGCGTGTGTACAGCGGCATGAATGCAGCAGAGAAAATCCGATAAATCCCATTGTCAAAATGAATTACAAAAACAAAACCCAAGGACAGTGAAATAGAGAGCAATTCTTAAATAATTCATTCAGGGCTTGTGATGCAACCTGGATTTACCACATATACACCCAGAGCTGAGTGAGACATAAGGTTGGACACTTTGGGCTTATAGCATTGGTGAGGTTCGATAAGCAAATGCAGACCCTTTGAAGTCATACTGCATGGTAGCCATTCCATGGGTCCCAACTGCCAGGTTTAAGGGATTCTTCCTTCAGCTAAAATATGCATGGGAAACCCACATTATGGTGCACCATGTGACGGGGAAACGTTTTCAAATGCATCTCAGTTTTCGTCTCGTTTTACTTGGGTACACCATTCCAGACCCTTTAATAACACTCTCCCCATTGGAGAGTCTGTACTTTTAACCTCCTGTTTGGCACAGTTTGCAATTTCTGCGCAAGATGAACAGAAATAGGGAGAACCAATGAGAGACTAGCTGTAGGTGTCTGCACGGGCAAATTTAACGCTCATTTCCCACCAGGAAGAGGAATTAACCAAAGGCTCAACATGCCGTGCCTGAACCAGACTAGGGCCTGACAATCGTGCGGGTTTGCAGCCAGCTCACAAGATAGCGAGTTGAAGAAAGGAGCTCAGGGGCACTGTAACTCACAAACCGGCAGAGTAATAAATGACAGCTATCGTCCAAAAATATATTGAAGGAGGTCTGCAAAGACGACTTGTAAGTGGGACAGATTTGCAGGAAAACGATTTCAGGGGGTAGACGGGAATTGCATTTAAAGCATAGGAAAAGAGGCAGAACGTCAACAATGATGCTCTTGGCCAAAAAGGGCGTATGCGTTTTTTTCCTGAATATATTCAGGAATAAACGCATACGCACTTTTTGGCCAACCAAGCAAGCATGTTAAAGAAATCTGCACTACAATGAAGTCTCACTGCCCCCCGGTCAAAAGGGCCATCTGAAAAAAGTGTAAAATCCAGAAAGGCAGCACAGGCCATAGAGAACAGGGAGCCTTGTTATGCTGATGAGCGGGATGTAAATTGCCAACAGCCACTCTGGAGAAGTGTATGGTGTTTCCCGGAACATCGAAAAAACAAAGCTACGGAGCCTACGGCACTTCCACTTATGGTCCTATAGCTTAGGGAAATTAAAATCAAAAACACACAGCCACCCCAAAGTGTCGGAAGGCTCTGTTTACAAGAACCTCGTCTACGGTACAAGTTAAATATCCCAGAATGTGAAAAATGGATAAAGAAGTTGTGGTACGTACGTACAATGGAATATCACTCAGCAATGAAATCTATGTCATCAGGCCCATCGCGGCGTAATGAGTGGATTCAGGTACGATGATTCTAAGTGAAATAAGTCACACAGAAAATGAAACATCATAAGATATCACTAATACACGGAATGTAAACTTGGCTACACATGAACTGAATTGCAAAACAGAACAGGGTCTCAAATTTAGAAAACCAACTTATGCTTGCTTAAGGGGAAAGGTGAGTTGGGGTGCTGCATAAAACCAGAGATAGAAATTAGCACAGATACCTTTCCATAAGCCAAATATGTAATAGTCAAGACCTACCCCTTGCTCAACGAAATGGACTAAACACCCCATATTCAACGCCTAGGAAAACACCTGAGTAGTAAGAATCTTCAAACCCATGGATTTATATGTCTCCGTAAGAGAATGAAGCGTGTGTACAGCGGCATGAATGCAGCAGAGAAAATCCGATAAATCCCATTATCAAAATGAATTACACAAACAAAACCCAAGGACAGTGAAATAGAGAGCAATTCTTAAATAATTCATTCAGGGCTTGTGATGCAACCTGGATTTACCACATCTACACCCAGAGCTGAGTGATACATAAGGTTGGGCACTTCGGGCTGATAGAATTGGTGAGGTTCGATGAGCAAATGCAGACCCTTTGAAGTCATACAGCATGGTACCCATTCCATGGGTCCCAACTCTCCAAGTTTAAGGGATTCTTCCTTCAGCTAAAACATGCATGGGAAACCCAAAGTATGGTGCACCGTGTGACTGGCAAACGTTTTCAAATGCATCTCAGTTTTCGTCCCCTTTTACTCTGGTTCACCATTCCAGACCCTTTACGAACACTCTCCCCACTTGGAGAGTCAGTGCCTTTAACCTCCTGTCAGGCACAGTTTGCAATTTCTGCGCAAGATGAAAAGGAATAGGGAGAACCAATGAGAGACTAGCTCTAGGGGTCTGCACGGGCAAATTTAACGCTCATTTCCCACCAGGAAGAGGAATTAACCAAAGGCTCAGCATGCCGTGCCGGAACAAGATTAGGGCCTGAGGCAATCCTGTGGGTTTGCAGCCAGCTCACAAGATAGCGAGTTGAAGAAATGAGCTCAGGGGCACTGTAACTCACAAACCTGCAGAGTTATAAATGACAGCTATCGTCCAAAAATATATTGAAGGTAGGCTGCGAAGACGACTTGAAAGTGGGGCAGAATTGCAGGAAAACGATTTCAGGGGGTAGACGGGAATTGCATTTAAAGCATAGGAAAAGAGGCAGAACGTCGACAATGATGCTCTTGGCCAAAAAGGGCGTATGCGTTTTTTCCTGAATATATTCAGGAAAAAACGCATACGCCCTTTTTGGCCAACCAAGCAAGCATGTTAAAGAAATCTGCACTACAATGAAGTCTCACTGCCCCCCGGTCAAAAGGGCCATCTGAAAAATGTGTAAAATCCAGAAAGGCAGCACAGGCCATGGAGAACAGCGAGCCTTGTTATGCTGATGGGCGGGATGTAAATTGCCAACAGCCACTCTGGAGAAGTGTATGGTGTTTCCCGGAACATCTAAAAAACAAAGCAACGGAGCCTACGGCACTTCCCCTTATGGTCCTATAGCTTAGGAAAATTAAAATCAAAAACACACAGCCACCCAAAAGTCTCGGGCGGTTCTGTTCACAAGAACCTCGTCTACGGTACAAGTTAAATATCCCAGAATGTGAAAAATGGATAAAGAAGTTGTGGTACGTACGTACAGTGGAATATCACACAGCAATGAAATCTATGTCATCAGGCCCGTCGCGGCATAATGAGTGGATTCAGGTACGATGATTCTAAGTGAAATAAATCACACAGAAAATGAAACATCATAAGATATCACTAATACACGGAATGTAAACTTGGCTACACATGAACTGAATTACAAAACAGAACAGGGTCTCAAATTTAGAAAACCAACTTATGCTTGCTTAAGGGGAAAGGTGAGTTGGGGTGCTGCATAAAACCAGAGATAGAAATTAGCACAGATACCTTTCCATAAGCCAAATATGTAATAGTCAAGACCTACCCCTTGCTCAACGAAATGGACTAAACACCCAATATTCAACGCCTAGGAATACACCTGACTAGTAAGAACCTTCAAACCCATGGATTTGTATGTCTCCATAAGAGAATGAAGCGTGTGTACAGCGGCATGAATGCAGAAGAGAAAATCCGATAAATCCCATTACCAAAATGAATTACACAAACAAAACCCAAGGACAGTGAAATAGAGAGCAATTCTTAAATAATTCATTCAGGGCTTGTGATGCAACCTGGATTTACCACATCTACACCCAGAGCTGAGTGAGACATAAGGTTGGGCACTTCGGGCTGATAGCATTGGTGAGGTTCGATGAGCAAATGCAGACCCTTTGAAGTCATACAGCATGGTACCCATTCCATGGGTCCCAACTCTCCAAGTTTAAGGGATTCTTCCTTCAGCTAAAACATGCATGGGAAACCCACAGTATGGTGCACCGTGTGACTGGCAAACGTTTTCAAATGCATCTCAGTTTTCGTCCCCTTTTACTCGGGTTCACCATTCCAGACCCTTTACGAACACTCTCCCCACTTGGAGAGTCAGTGCCTTTAACCTCCTGTTGGGCACAGTTTGCAATTTCTGCGCAAGATGAAAAGGAATAGGGAGAACCAATGAGAGACTAGCTGTAGGTGTCTGCACGGGCAAATTTAACGCTCAGTTCCCACCAGGAAGAGGAATTAACCAAAGGCTCAGCATGCCGTGCCAGAACCAGATTAGGGCCTGAGTCAATCCTGTGGGTTTGCGGCCAGCTCACAAGATAGCGAGTTGAAGAAATAAGCTCAGGGGCACTGTAACTCACAAACCTGCAGAGTTATAAATGACAGCTATCGTCCAAAAATATATTGAAGGAAGACTGCGAAGACGACTTGAAAGTGGGGCAGAATTGCAGGAAAATGATTTCAGGGGGTAGACGGGAATTGCATTTAAAGCATAAGAAAAGAGGCAGAACGTCGACAATGATGCTCTTGGCCAAAAAGGGCGTATGCGTTTTTTCCTGAATATATTCAGGAAAAAACGCATACGCCCTTTTTGGCCAACCAAGCAAGCATGTTAAGAAATCTGCACTACAATGAAGTCTCACTGTCCCCCGGTCAAAAGGGCCATCTGAAAAAAGTGTAAAATCCAGAAAGGCAGCACAGGCCATGGAGAACAGCGAGCCTTGTTATGCTGATGGGCAGGATGTAAATTGCGAACTGCCACTCTGGAGAAGTGTATGGTGTTTCCCGGAACATCTAAAAAACAAAGCAACGGAGCCTACAGCACTTCCCCTTATGGTCCTATAGCTTAGGAAAATTATAAATCAAAAACACACAGCCACCCAAAACTCTCGGGCGGCTCTGTTTACAAGAACCTCGTCTACGGTACAAGTTAAATATCCCAGAATGTGAAAAATGGATAAAGAAGTTGTGGTACGTATGTACAGTGGAATATCATACAGCAATGAAATCTATGTCATCAGGCCCGTCGCGGCATAATGAGTGGATTCAGGTACGATGATTCTAAGTGAAATAAGTCACACAGGAAATGAAACATCATAAGATATCACTAATACACGGAATGAAAACTTGGCTACACATGAACTGAATTACAAAACAGAACAGGGTCTCAAATTTAGAAAACCAACTTATGCTTGCTTAAGGGGAAAGGTGAGTTGGGGTGCTGCATAAAACCAGAGATAGAAATTAGCACAGATACCTTTCCATAAGCCAAATATGTAATAGTCAAGACCTACCCCTTGCTCAACGAAATGGACTAAACACCCCATATTCAACGCCTAGGAATACACCTGACTAGTAAGAATCTTCAAACCCATGGATTTATATGTCTCCGTAAGAGAATGAAGCGTGTGTACAGCGGCATGAATGCAGCAGAGAAAATCCGATAAATCCCATTATCAAAATGAATTACACAAACAAAACCCAAGGACAGTGAAATAGAGAGCAATTCTTAAATAATTCATTCAGGGCTTGTGATGCAACCTGGATTTACAGCATCTACACCCAGATCTGAGTGAGACATAAGGTTGGACACTTCGGGCTGATAGCATTGGTGAGTTTCGATGAGCAAATGAAGACCATTTGAAGTCATACTGCATGGTACCCATTCCATGGGTCCCAACTCTCCAGGTTTAAACGATTCTTCCTTCAGCTAAAACATACATGGGAATCCCACAGTATGGTGCACCGTGTGACCGGGCAACGTTTTCAAATGCTTCTAAGTTTTCGTCCCCTTTTATTCGGGTTCACTATTTCAGACCCTTTACTAACACGCTCCCCACTTGGAGAGTCAGTGCATTTAACCTCCTGTTTGGCACAGTTTGCAATTTCTGTGCAAGATGAACAGGAATAGGGAGAACCAATGAGAGACTAGCTGTAGGTGTCTGCACGGGCAAATTTAACGCTCATTTCTCACCAGGAAGAGGAATTAACCAAAGGCTCAACATGCCGTGCCGCAACAAGATTTAGGCCTGAAGAAATCCTGCGGTTTTGCGGCCAGCTCAAAAGAAAGCGATTTGAAGAAAGGAGCTCAGGGGCACTGTAATTCACAAACCTGCAGAGTTATAAATGACAGCTATCGTCCAAAAATATATTGAAGGAAGGCTGTGAAGAGGACATGAAAGCGGGGCAGAATTGCAGGAAAACGATTTCAGGGGGTAGACTGGAATTGCATTTAAAGCATAGGAAAAGAGGCAGAACGACGACAATGATGCACTTGGCCAAAAAGGGCATATGCGTTTTTTCCTGAATATATTCAGGAAAAAACGCATACGCCCTTTTTGGCCAACCAAGCAAGCATGTTAAAGAAATCTGCACTACAATGAAGTCTCACTGCCCCCCGGTCAAAAGGGCCATCTGAAAAAAGTGTAAAATCCAGAAAGGCAGCACAGGCCATGGAGAACAGGGAGCCTTGTTATGCTGATGGGCGGGATGTAAATTGCCAACAGCCACTCTGGAGAAGTGTATGGTGTTTCCCGGAACACCGAAAAAACAAAGCTACGGAGCCTACGGCACTTCCACTTATGGTCCTATAGCTTAGGGAAATTAAAATCAAAAACACACAGCCACCCCAAAGTGTCGGACGGCTCTGTTTACAAGAACCTCGTCTACGGTACAAGTTAAATATCCCAGAATGTGAAAAATGGATAAAGAAGTTGTGGTACGTACGTACAATGGAATATCACTCAGCAATGAAATCTATGTCATCAGGCCCGTCGCGGCATAATGAGTGGATTCAGGTACGATGATTCTAAGTGAAATAAGTCACACAGAAAATGAAACATCATAAGATATCACTACTACACGGAATGTAAACTTGGCTACACATGAACTGAATTACAAAACAGAACAGGGTCTCAAATTTAGAAAACCAACTTATGCTTGCTTAAGGGGAAAGGTGAGTTGGGGTGCTGCATAAAACCAGAGATAGAAATTAGCACAGATACCTTTCCATAAGCCAAATATGTAATAGTCAAGACCTACCCCTTGCTCAACGAAATGGACTAAACACCCCATATTCAACGCCTAGGAATACACCTGACTAGTAAGAATCTTCAAACCCATGGATTTATATGTCTCCGTAAGAGAATGAAGCGTGTGTACAGCGGCATGAATGCAGCAGAGAAAATCCGATAAAACCCATTATCAAAATGAATTACACAAACAAAACCCAAGGACAGTGAAATAGAGAGCAATTCTTAAATAATTCATTCAGGGCTTGTGATGCAACCTGGATTTACCACATCTACACCCAGAGCTGAGTGAGACATAAGGTTGGGCACTTCGGGCTGATAGCATTGGTGAGGTTCGATGAGCAAATGCAGACCCTTTGAAGTCATACAGCATGGTACCCATTCCATGGGTCCCAACTCTCCAAGTTTAAGGGATTCTTCCTTCAGCTAAAACATGCATGGGAAACCCACAGTATGGTGCACCATGTGACTGGCAAACGTTTTCAAATGCATCTCAGTTTTCGTCCCATTTTACTCGGGTTCACCATTCCAGACCCTTTACGAACACTCTCCCCACTTGGAGAGTCAGTGCCTTTAACCTCCTGTTGGGCACAGTTTGCAATTTCTGCGCAAGATGAAAAGGAATAGGGAGAACGAATGAGAGACTAACTCTAGGTGTCTGCACGGACAAATTTAACGCTCATTTCCCACCAGGAAGAGGAATTAACCAAAGGCTCTGCATGCCGTGCCGGAACCAGATTAGGGCCTGAAGCAATCCTGTGGGTTTGCGGCCAGCTCACAACATAGCGAGTTGAAGAAAGGAGCTCAGGGGCACTGTAACTCACAAACCTGCAGAGTTATAAATGACAGCTATCGTCCAAAAATATATTGAAGGAAGGCTGAGAAGATGACGTGTAAGCGGGACAGATTTGCAGGAAAACGATTTCAGAGGGTAGACGGGAATTGCATTTAAAGCATAGGAAAAGAGGCAGAACGTCGACAATGATGCTCTTGGCCAAAAAGGGCGTATGCGTTTTTTCCTGAATATATTCAGGAAAAAACGCATACGCCCTTTTTGGCCAACCAAGCAAGCATGTTAAGAAATCTGCACTACAATGAAGTCTCACTGTCCCCCGGTCAAAAGGGCCATCTGAAAAAAGTGTAAAATCCAGAAAGGCAGCACAGGCCATGGAGAACAGCGAGCCTTGTTATGCTGATGGGCAGGATGTAAATTGCGAACTGCCACTCTGGAGAAGTGTATGGTGTTTCCCAGAACATCTAAAAAACAAAGCAAAGGAGCCTACAGCACTTCCCCTTATGGTCCTATAGCTTAGGAAAATTATAAATCAAAAACACACAGCCACCCAAAACTCTCGGGCGGCTCTGTTTACAAGAACCTCGTCTACGGTACAAGTTAAATATCCCAGAATGTGAAAAATGGATAAAGAAGTTGTGGTACGTATGTACAGTGGAATATCATACAGCAATGAAATCTATGTCATCAGGCCCGTCGCGGCATAATGAGTGGATTCAGGTACGATGATTCTAAGTGAAATAAGTCACACAGGAAATGAAACATCATAAGATATCACTAATACACGGAATGAAAACTTGGCTACACATGAACTGAATTACAAAACAGAACAGGGTCTCAAATTTAGAAAACCAACTTATGCTTGCTTAAGGGGAAAGGTGAGTTGGGGTGCTGCATAAAACCAGAGATAGAAATTAGCACAGATAACTTTCCATAAGCCAAATATGTAATAGTCAAGACCTACCCCTTGCTCAACGAAATGGACTAAACACCCCATATTCAACGCCTAGGAATACACCTGACTAGTAAGAATCTTCAAACCCATGGATTTATATGTCTCCGTAAGAGAATGAAGCGTGTGTACAGCGGCATGAATGCAGCAGAGAAAATCCGATAAATCCCATTATCAAAATGAATTACACAAACAAAACCCAAGGACAGTGAAATAGAGAGCAATTCTTAAATAATTCATTCAGGGCTTGTGATGCAACCTGGATTTACCGCATCTACACCCAGATCTGAGTGAGACATAAGGTTGGACACTTCGGGCTGATAGCATTGGTGAGTTTCGATGAGCAAATGACGACCATTTGAAGTCATACTGCATGGTACCCATTCCATGGGTCCCAACTCTCCAGGTTTAAACGATTCTTCCTTCAGCTAAAACATACATGGGAATCCCACAGTATGGTGCACCGTGTGACCGGGCAACGTTTTCAAATGCTTCTAAGTTTTCGTCCCCTTTTATTCGGGTTCACTATTCCAGACCCTTTACTAACACGCTCCCCACTTGGAGAGTCAGTGCATTTAACCTCCTGTTTGGCACAGTTTGCAATTTCTGCGCAAGATGAACAGGAATAGGGAGAACCAATGAGAGACTAGCTGTAGGTGTCTGCACGGGCAAATTTAATGCTCATTTCTCACCAGGAAGAGGAATTAACCAAAGGCTCAGCATGCCGTGCCGCAACAAGATTTAGGCCTGAAGAAATCCTACGGGTTTGCGGCCAGCTCAAAAGAAAGCGATTTGAAGAAAGGAGCTCAGGGGCACTGTAATTCACAAACCTGCAGAGTTATAAATGACAGCTATCGTCCAAAAATATATTGAAGGAAGGCTGTGAAGAGGACATGAAAGCGGGGCAGAATTGCAGGAAAACGATTTCAGGGGGTAGACTGGAATTGCATTTAAAGCATAGGAAAAGAGGCAGAACGACGACAATGATGCACTTGGCCAAAAAGGGCATATGCGTTTTTTCCTGAATATATTCAGGAAAAAACGCATACGCCCTTTTTGGCCAACCAAGCAAGCATGTTAAAGAAATCTGCACTACAATGAAGTCTCACTGCCCCCCGGTCAAAAGGGCCATCTGAAAAAAGTGTAAAATCCAGAAAGGCAGCACAGGCCATGGAGAACAGGGAGCCTTGTTATGCTGATGGGCGGGATGTAAATTGCCAACAGCCACCCTGGAGAAGTGTATGGTGTTTCCCGGAACACCGAAAAAACAAAGCTACGGAGCCTACGGCACTTCCACTTATGGTCCTATAGCTTAGGGAAATTAAAATCAAAAAAACACAGCCACCCCAAAGTGTCGGACGGCTCTGTTTACAAGAACCTCGTCTACGGTACAAGTTAAATATCCCAGAATGTGAAAAATGGATAAAGAAGTTGTGGTACGTACGTACAATGGAATATCACTCAGCAATGAAATCTATGTCATCAGGCCCGTCGCGGCATAATGAGTGGATTCAGGTACGATGATTCTAAGTGAAATAAGTCACACAGAAAATGAAACATCATAAGATATCACTACTACACGGAATGTAAACTTGGCTACACATGAACTGAATTACAAAACAGAACAGGGTCTCAAATTTAGAAAACCAACTTATGCTTGCTTAAGGGGAAAGGTGAGTTGGGGTGCTGCATAAAACCAGAGATAGAAATTAGCACAGATACCTTTCCATAAGCCAAATATGTAATAGTCAAGACCTACCCCTTGCTCAACGAAATGGACTAAACACCCCATATTCAACGCCTAGGAATACACCTGACTAGTAAGAATCTTCAAACCCATGGATTTATATGTCTCCGTAAGAGAATGAAGCGTGTGTACAGCGGCATGAATGCAGCAGAGAAAATCCGATAAATCCCATTATCAAAATGAATTACACAAACAAAACCCAAGGACAGTGAAATAGAGAGCAATTCTTAAATAATTCATTCAGGGCTTGTGATGCAACCTGGATTTACCACATCTACACCCAGAGCTGAGTGAGACATAAGGTTGGGCACTTCGGGCTGATAGCATTGGTGAGGTTCGATGAGCAAATGCAGACCCTTTGAAGTCATACAGCATGGTACCCATTCCATGGGTCCCAACTCTCCAAGTTTAAGGGATTCTTCCTTCAGCTAAAACATGCATGGGAAACCCACAGTATGGTGCACCATGTGACTGGCAAACGTTTTCAAATGCATCTCAGTTTTCGTCCCATTTTACTCGGGTTCACCATTCCAGACCCTTTACGAACACTCTCCCCACTTGGAGAGTCAGTGCCTTTAACCTCCTGTTGGGCACAGTTTGCAATTTCTGCGCAAGATGAAAAGGAATAGGGAGAACGAATGAGAGACTAACTCTAGGTGTCTGCACGGACAAATTTAACGCTCATTTCCCACCAGGAAGAGGAATTAACCAAAGGCTCAGCATGCCGTGCCGGAACCAGATTAGGGCCTGAAGCAATCCTGTGGGTTTGCGGCCAGCTCACAACATAGCGAGTTGAAGAAAGGAGCTCAGGCGCACTGTAACTCACAAACCTGCAGAGTTATAAATGACAGCTATCGTCCAAAAATATATTGAAGGAAGGCTGAGAAGATGACGTGTAAGCGGGACAGATTTGCAGGAAAACGATTTCAGAGGGTAGACGGGAATTGCATTTAAAGCATAGGAAAAGAGGCAGAACGTCGACAATGATGCTCTTGGCCAAAAAGGGCGTATGCGTTTTTTCCTGAATATATTCAGGAAAAAACGCATACGCCCTTTTTGGCCAACCAAGCAAGCATGTTAAAGAAATCTGCACTACAATGATGTCTCACTGCCCCCCGGTCAAAAGGGCCATCTGAAAAAAGTGTAAAATCCAGAAAGGCAGCACAGGCCATGGAGAACAGGGAGCCTTGTTATGCTGATGGGCGGGATGTAAATTGCCAACAGCCACTGTGGAGAAGTGTATGGTGTTTCCCGGAACACCGAAAAAACAAAGCTACGGAGCCTAAGGCACTTCCACTTATTGTCCTATACCTTAGGGAAATTAAAATCAAAAACACACAGCCACCCCAAAGTGTCGGACGGCTCTGTTTACAAGAACCTCGTCTACGGCACAAGTTAAATATCCCAGAATGTGAAAAATGGATAAAGAAGTTGTGGTACGTACGTACAATGGAATATCACTCAGCAATGAAATCTATGTCATCAGGCCCGTTGCGGCATAATGAGTGGATACAGGTACGATGATTCTAAGTGAAATAAGTCACACAGAAAATGAAACATCATAAGATATCACTAATACACGGAATGTGAACTTGGCTACACATGAACTGAATTACAAAACAGAACAGGGTCTCAAATTTAGAAAACCAACTTATGCTTGCTTAAGGGGAAAGTTGAGTTTAGGTGCTGCATAAAACCAGAGATAGAAATTAGCACAGATACCTTTCCATAAGCCAAATATGTAATAGTCAAGACCTACCCCTTGCTCAACGAAATGGACTAAACACCCCATATTCAACGCCTAGGAATACACCTGACTAGTAAGAATCTTCAAACCCATGGATTTATATGTCTCCGTAAGAGAATGAAGCGTGTGTACAGCGGCATGAATGCAGCAGAGAAAATCCGATAAATCCCATTATCAAAATGAATTACAGAAACAAAACCCAAGGACAGTGAAATAGAGAGCAATTCTTAAATAATTCATTCAGGGCTTGTGATGCAACCTGGATTTACCACATCTACACCCAGAGCTGAGTGAGACATAAGGTTGGGCACTTCGGGCTGATAGCATTGGTGAGGTTCGATGAGCAAATGCAGACCCTTTGAAGTCATACAGCATGGTACCCATTCCATGGGTCCCAAATCTCCAAGTTTAAGGGATTCTTCCTTCAGCTAAAACATGCATGGGAAACCCACAGTATGGTGCAACGTGTGACTGGCAAACGTTTTCAAATGCATCTCAGTTTTCGTCCCCTTTTACTCGGGTTCACCATTCCAGACCCTTTACGAACACTCTCCCCACTTGGAGAGTCAGTGCCTTTAACCTCCTGTTGGGCACAGTTTGCAATTTCTGCGCAAGATGAAAAGGAATAGGGAGAACGAATGAGAGACTAGCTCTAGGTGTCTGCACGGGCAAATTTAACGCTCATTTCCCACCAGGAAGAGGAATTAACCAAAGGCTCAGCATGCCGTGCCGGAACCAGATTAGGGCCTGAGGCAATCCTTTGGGTTTCCGGCCAGCTCACAAGATAGCGAGTTGAAGAAATGAGCTCAGGGGCACTGTAACTCACAAACCTGCAGAGTTATAAATGACAGCTATCGTCCAAAAATATATTGAAGGAAGGCTGCGAAGACGACTTGTAAGTGGGGCAGAATCGCAGGAAAACGATTTCAGGGGGTAGACGGGAATTGCATTTAAAGCATAGGAAAAGAGGCAGAACGTCGACAATGATGCTCTTGGCCAAAAAGGGCGTATGCGTTTTCTCCTGAATATATTCAGGAAAAAACGCATACGCCCTTTTTGGCCAACCAAGCAAGCATGTTAAAGAAATCTGCACTACAATGAAGTCTCACTGCCCCCCGGTCAAAAGGGCCATCTGAAAAAAGTGTAAAATCCAGAAAGGCAGCACAGGCCATGGAGAACAGGGAGCCTTGTTATGCTGATGGGCGGGATGTAAATTGCCAACAGCCACCCTGGAGAAGTGTATGGTGTTTCCCGGAACACCGAAAAAACAAAGCTACGGAGCCTACGGCACTTCCACTTATGGTCCTATAGCTTAGGGAAATTAAAATCAAAAACACACAGCCACCCCAAAGTGTCGGACGGCTCTGTTTACAAGAACCTCGTCTACGGTACAAGTTAAATATCCCAGAATGTGAAAAATGGATAAAGAAGTTGTGGTACGTACGTACAATGGAATATCACTCAGCAATGAAATCTATGTCATCAGGCCCGTCGCGGCATAATGAGTGGATTCAGGTACGATGATTCTAAGTGAAATAAGTCACACAGAAAATGAAACATCATAAGATATCACTACTACACGGAATGTAAACTTGGCTACACATGAACTGAATTACAAAACAGAACAGGGTCTCAAATTTAGAAAACCAACTTATGCTTGCTTAAGGGGAAAGGTGAGTTGGGGTGCTGCATAAAACCAGAGATAGAAATTAGCACAGATACCTTTCCATAAGCCAAATATGTAATAGTCAAGACCTACCCCTTGCTCAACGAAATGGACTAAACACCCCATATTCAACGCCTAGGAATACACCTGACTAGTAAGAATCTTCAAACCCATGGATTTATATGTCTCCGTAAGAGAATGAAGCGTGTGTACAGCGGCATGAATGCAGCAGAGAAAATCCGATAAATCCCATTATCAAAATGAATTACACAAACAAAACCCAAGGACAGTGAAATAGAGAGCAATTCTTAAATAATTCATTCAGGGCTTGTGATGCAACCTGGATTTACCACATCTACACCCAGAGCTGAGTGAGACATAAGGTTGGGCACTTCGGGCTGATAGCATTGGTGAGGTTCGATGAGCAAATGCAGACCCTTTGAAGTCATACAGCATGGTACCCATTCCATGGGTCCCAACTCTCCAAGTTTAAGGGATTCTTCCTTCAGCTAAAACATGCATGGGAAACCCACAGTATGGTGCACCGTGTGACTGGCAAACGTTTTCAAATGCATCTCAGTTTTCGTCCCCTTTTACTCGGGTTCACCATTCCAGACCCTTTACGAACACTCTCCCCACTTGGAGAGTCAGTGCCTTTAACCTCCTGTTGGGCACAGTTTGCAATTTCTGCGCAAGATGAAAAGGAATAGGGAGAACGAATGAGAGACTAGCTCTAGGTGTCTGCACGGGCAAATTTAACGCTCATTTCCCACCAGGAAGAGGAATTAACCAAAGGATCAGCATGCCGTGCCGGAACAAGATTAGGGCCTGAGGCAATCCTGTGGGTTTGCGGCCAGCTCACAAGATAGCGATTTGAAGAAATGAGCTCAGGGGCACTGTAACTCACAAACTTGCAGAGTTATAAATGACAGCTATCGTCCAAAAATATATTGAAGGAAGGCTGTGAAGACGACTTGTAAGTGGGGCAGAATTGCAGGAAAACGATTTCAGGGGGTAGACGGGAATTGCATTT
Source organism: Delphinapterus leucas (assembly GCF_059928025.1). Taxonomy (NCBI): domain Eukaryota; kingdom Metazoa; phylum Chordata; class Mammalia; order Artiodactyla; family Monodontidae; genus Delphinapterus; species Delphinapterus leucas. The sequence continues at coordinate 171,455 of NW_028322254.1, forward strand.
AAAGCATAGGAAAAGAGGCAGAACGTCGACAATGATGCTCTTGGCCAAAAAGGGCGTATGCGTTTTTTACTGAATATATTCAGGAAAAAACGCATACGCCCTTTTTGGCCAACCAAGCAAGCATGTTAAAGAAATCTGCACTACAATGAAGTCTCACTGCCCCCCGGTCAAAAGGGCCATCTGAAAAAAGTGTAAAATCCAGAAAGGCAGCACAGGCCATGGAGAACAGGGAGCCTTGTTATGCTGATGGGCGGGATGTAAATTGCCAACAGCCACTCTGGAGAAGTGTATGGTGTTTCCCGGAACACCGAAAAAACAAAGCTACGGAGCCTACGGCACTTCCACTTATGGTCCTATAGCTTAAGGAAATTAAAATCAAAAACACACAGCCACCCCAAAGTGTCGGACGGCTCTATTTACAAGAACCTCGTCTACGGTACAAGTTAAATATCCCAGAATGTGAAAAATGGATAAAGAAGTTGTGGTACGTACGTACAATGGAATATCACTCAGCAATGAAATCTATGTCATCAGGCCTGTCGCGGCATAATGAGTGGATTCAGGTACGATGATTCTAAGTGAAATAAGTCACACAGAAAATGAAACATCATAAGATATCACTAATACACGGAATGTGAACTTGGCTACACATGAACTGAATTACAAAACAGAACAGGGTCTCAAATTTAGAAAACCAACTTATGCTTGCTTAAGGGGAAAGGTGAGTTGGGGTGCTGCATAAAACCAGAGATAGAAATTAGCCCAGATACCTTTCCATAAGCCAAATATGTAATAGTCAAGACCTACCCCTTGCTCAACGAAATGGACTAAACACCCCATATTCAACGCCTAGGAATACACCTGACTAGTAAGAATCTTCAAACCCATGGATTTATATGTCTCCGTAAGAGAATGAAGCGTGTGTACAGCGGCATGAATGCAGCAGAGAAAATCCGATAAATCCCATTATCAAAATGAATTACACAAACAAAACCCAAGGACAGTGAAATAGAGAGCAATTCTTAAATAATTCATTCAGGGCTTGTGATGCAACCTGGATTTACCGCATGTACACCCAGAGCTGAGTGAGACATAAGGTTGGGCACTTCGAGCTGATAGCATTGGTGAGGTTCGATGAGCAAATGCAGACCCTTTGAAGTCATACAGCATGGTACCCATTCCATGGGTCCCAACTCTCCAAGTTTAAGGGATTCTTCCTTCAGCTAAAACATGCATGGGAAACCACAGTATGGTGCACCGTGTGACTGACAAACGTTTTCAAATGCATCTCAGTTTTCGTCCCCTTTTACTCGGGTTCACCATTCCAGACCCTTTACGAACACTCTCCCCACTTGGAGAGTCAGTGCCTTAAACCTCATGTTGGGCACAGTTTGCAATTTCTGCGCAAGATGAAAAGGAATAGGGAGAACGAATGAGAGACTAGCTCTAGGTGTCTGCACGGGCAAATTTAACCCTCATTTCCCACCAGGAAGAGGAATTAACCAAAGGCTCAGCATGCCGTGCAGGAACCAGATTAGGGCCTGAGGCAATCCTGTGGGTTTGCGGCCAGCTCACAGGATAGCTAGTTGAAGAAATGAGCTCAGGGGCACTGTAACTCACAAACCTGCAGAGTTATAAATGACAGCTATCGTCCAAAAGTATACTGAAGGAAGGCTGCGAAGAGGACTTGAAAGTGGGGCAGAATTGCAGGAAAACGATTTCAGGGGGTAGACTGGAATTGCATTTAAAGCATAGGAAAAGAGGCAGAACGTCGACGATGATGCACTTGGCCAAAAAGTGCGTATGCGTTTTTTCCTGAACATATTAAGGAAAAAACGCATACGCCCTTTTTGGCCAACCAAGCAAGCATGTTAAAGAAATCTGCACTACAATGAAGTCTCACTGCCCCCTGGTCAAAAGGGCCATCTGAAAAAAGTGTAAAATCCAGAAAGGCAGCACAGGCCATGGAGAACAGCGAGCCTTGTTATGCTGATGGGCGGGATGTAAATTGCCAACAGCCAGTCTGGAAAAATGTATGGTGTTTCCCGGAACATCTAAAAAACAAAACAACGGAGCCTATGGCACTTCCCCTTATGGTCCTATAGCTTAGGAAAATTAAAATAAAAAACACACAGCCACCCAAAAGTCTCGGGCGGCTCTGTTTACAAGAACCTCGTCTACGGTACAAGTTAAATATCCCAGAATGTGAAAAATGGATAAAGAAGTTGTGGTACGTACGTACAATGGAATATCACACAGCAATGAAATCTATGTCATCAGGCCCGTCGTGGCATAATGAGTAGATTCAGGTACGATGATTCTAAGTGAAATAAGTCACACAGAAAATGAAACATCATAAGATATCACTAATACACGGAATGTAAACTTGGCTACACATGAACTGAATTACAAAACAGAACAGGGTCTCAAATTTAGAAAACCAACTTATGCTTGCTTAAGGGGAAAGGTGAGTTGGGGTGCTGCATAAAACCAGAGATAGAAATTAGCACAGATACCTTTCCATAAGCCAAATATATAATAGTCAAGACCTACCACTTGCTCAATGAAATGGACTAAACACCTCATATTCAACGCCTAGGAATACACCTGACTAGTAAGAATCTTCAAACCCATGGATTTATATGTCTCCGTAAGAGAATGAAGCGTGTGTACAGCGGCATGAATGCAGCAGAGAAAATCCGATAAATCCCATTATCAAAATGAATTACACAAACAAAACCCAAGGACAGTGAAATAGAGAGCAATTCTTAAATAATTCATTCAGGGCTTGTGATGCAACCTGGATTTACCACCTCTACACCCAGAGTTGAGTGAGACATAAGGTTGGGCACTTCGAGCTGATAGCATTGGTGAGGTTCGATGAGCAAATGCAGACCCTGTGCAGTCATACAGCATGGTACCCATTCCATGGTTCCCAACTCTCCAAGTTTAAGGGATTCTTCCTTCAGCTAAAACATGCATGGGAAACCCACAGTATGGTGCACCGTGTGACTGGCAAACGTTTTCAAATGATTCTCAGTTTTCGTCCCCTTTTACTCGGGTTCACCATTCCAGACCCTTTACGAACACTCTCCCCACTTGGAGAGTCAGTGCCTTTAACCTCCTGTTGGGCACAGTTTGCAATTTCTGCGCAAGATGAAAAGGAATAGGGAGAACCAATGAGAGACTAGCTCTAGGTGTCTGCACGGGCAAATTTAACGCTCACTTCCCACCAGGAAGAGGAATTAACCAAAGGCTCAGCATGCCGTGCCGAAAGCAGATTAGGGCCTGAAGCAATCCTGTGGGTTTGCGGCCAGCTCACAAGATTGCGAGTTGAAGAAATGAGCTCAGGGACACTGTAACTCACAAACCTGCAGAGTTATAAATGACAGCTATCGTCCAAAATTATATTGAAGGAAGGCTGCGAAGACGACTTGTAAGTGGGGCAGAATTGCAGGAAAACTATTTCAGGGGGTACACGGGAATTGCATTTAAAGCATAGGAAAAGAGGCAGAACGTCGACAATGATGCTCTTGGCCAAAAAGGGCGTATGCGTTTTTTCCTTAATATATTCAGGAAAAAACGCATACGCCCTTTTTGGCCAACCAAGCAAGCATGTTAAAGAAATCTGCACTACAATGAAGTCTCACTGCCCCCCGGTCAAAAGGGCCATCTGAAAAAAGTGTAAAATCCAGAAAGGCAACACAGGCCACGGAGAACAGGGAGCCTTGTTATGCTGATGGGCGGGATGTAAATTGCCAACAGCCACTCTGGAGAAGTGTATGGTGTTTCCCGGAACACCGAAAAAACAAAGCTACGGAGCCTACGGCACTTCCACTTATGGTCCTATAGCTTAGGGAAATTAAAATCAAAAACACACAGCCACCCCAAAGTGTCGGACGGCTCTGTTTACAAGAACCTCGTCTACGGTACAAGTTAAATATCCCAGAATGTGAAAAATGGATAAAGAAGTTGTGGTACGTACGTACAATGGAATATCACTCAGCAATGAAATCTATGTCATCAGGCCCGTCGCGGCATAATGAGTGGATTCAGGTACGATGATTCTAAGTGAAATAAGTCACACAGAAAATGAAACATCATAAGATATCACTACTACACGGAATGTAAACTTGGCTACACATGAACTGAATTACAAAACAGAACAGGGTCTCAAATTTAGAAAACCAACTTATGCTTGCTTAAGGGGAAAGGTGAGTTGCGGTGCTGCATAAAACCAGAGATAGAAATTTGCACAGATACCTTTCCATAAGCCAAATATGTAATAGTCAAGACCTACCCCTTGCTCAACGAAATGGACTAAACACCCCATATTCAACGCCTAGGAATACACCTGACTAGTAAGAATCTTCAAACCCATGGATTTATATGTCTCCGTAAGAGAATGAAGCGTGTGTACAGCGGCATGAATGCAGCAGAGAAAATCCGATAAATCCCATTATCAAAATGAATTACACAAACAAAACCCAAGGACAGTGAAATAGAGAGCAATTCTTAAATAATTCATTCAGGGCTTGTGATGCAACCTGGATTTACCACATCTACACCCAGAGCTGAGTGAGACATAAGGTTGGGCACTTCGGGCTGATAGCATTGGTGAGGTTCGATGAGCAAATGCAGACCCTTTGAAGTCATACAGCATGGTACCCATTCCATGGGTCCCAACTCTCCAAGTTTAAGGGATTCTTCCTTCAGCTAACACATGCATGGGAATCCCACAGTACGGTGCACCGTGTGACTGGCAAACGTTTTCAAATGCATCTCAGTTTTCGTCCCCTTTTACTCGGGTTCACCATTCCAGACCCTTTACGAACACTCTCCCCACTTGGAGAGTCAGTGCCTTTAACCTCCTGTTGGGCACAGTTTGCAATTTCTGCGCAAGATGAAAAGGTATAGGGAGAACCAATGAGAGACTAGCTCTAGGTGTCTGCACGGGCAAATTTAACGCTCATTTCCCACCAGGAAGAGGAATTAACCAAAGGCTCAGCATGCCGTGCCAGAACCAGATTGGGCCTGAAGCAATCCTGTGGGTTTGCGGCCAGCTCACAAGATAGCGAGTTGAAGAAAGGAGCTCAGGGGCACTGTAACTCACAAACCTGCAGAGTTATAAATGACAGCTATCGTCCAAAAATATATTGAAGGAAGGCTGCGAAGACGACTTGTAAGCGGGTCAGATTTGCAGGAAAACGATTTCAGGGGGTAGACGGGAATTGCATTTAAAGCATAGGAAAAGAGGCAGAACGTCGACAATGATGCTCTTGGCCAAAAAGGGCGTATGCGTTTTTTCCTGAATATATTCAGGAAAAAACGCATACGCCCTTTTTGGCCAACCAGGCATGCATGTTAAAGAAATGTGCACTTCAATGAAGTCTCACTGCCCCCCGGTCAAAAGGGCCATCTGAAAAAAGTGTAAAATCCAGAAAGGCAGCACAGGCCATGGAGAACAGGGAGCCTTGTTATGCTGATGGGCGGGATGTAAATTGCCAACAGCCACTCTGGAGAAGTGTATGGTGTTTCCCGGAACACCGAAAAAACAAAGCTACGGAGCCTACGGCACTTCCACTTATGGTCCTATAGCTTAGGGAAATTAAAATAAAAAACACACAGCCACCCCAAAGTGTCGGACGGCTCTGTTTACAAGAACCTCGTCTACGGTACAAGTTAAATATCCCAGAATGTGAAAAATGGATAAAGAAGTTGTGGTACGTACGTACACTGGAATATCACTCAGCAATGAAATCTATGTCATCAGGCCCGTCGCGGCATAATGAGTGGATTCAGGTACGATGATTCTAAGTGAAATAAGTCACACAGAAAATGAAACATCATAAGATATCACTAATACACGTAATGTAAACTTGGCTACACATGAACTGAATTACAAAACAGAACAGGGTCTCAAATTTAGAAAACCAACTTATGCTTGCTTAAGGGGAAAGGTGAGTTGGGGTGCTGCATAAAACCAGAGATAGAAATTAGCACAGATACCTTTCCATAAGCCAAATATGTAATAGTCAAGACCTACCCCTTGCTCAACGAAATGGACTATACACCCCATATTCAACGCCTAGGAATACACCTGACTAGTAAGAATCTTCAAACCCATGGATTTATATGTCTCCGTAAGAGAATGAAGCGTGTGTACAGCGGCATGAATGCAGCAGAGAAAATCCGATAAATCCCATTATCAAAATGAATTACACAAACAAAACCCAAGGACAGTGAAATAGAGAGCAATTCTTAAATAATTCATTCAGGGCTTGTGATGCAACCTGGATTTACCACATCTACACCCAGAGCTGAGTGAGACCTAAGGTTGGGCACTTTGGGCTGATAGCATTGGTGAGGTTCCATGAGCAAATGCAGACCCTTTGAAGTCATACAGCATGGTACCCATTCCATGGGTCCCAACTCTCCAAGTTTAAGGGATTCTTCCTTCAGCTAAAACATGCATGGGAAACCCACAGTATGGTGCACCGTGTGACCGGGAAACGTTTTCAAATGCATCTCAGGTTTTGTCCTCTTTTACTCGGGTTCACCATTCCAGACTCTTTACGAACACTCTCCCCACTTGGAGAGTCAGTGCCTTTAACCTCCTGTTGGGCACAGTTTGCAATTTCTGCGCAAGATGAAAAGGAATAGGGAGAACGAATGAGAGACTAACTCTAGGTGTCTGCACGGGCAAATTTAACGCTCATTTCCCACCAGGAAGAGGAATTAACCAAAGGCTCAGCATGCCGTGCCGGAACCAGATTAGGGCCTGAAGCAATCCTGTGGGTTTGCGGCCAGCTCACAAGATAGCGAGTTGAAGAAAGGAGCTCAGGGGCACTGTAACTCACAAACCTGCAGAGTGATAAATGACAGCTATCGTCCAAAAATATATTGAAGGAAGGCTGCGAAGAGGACTTGAAAGTGGGGCAGAATTGCAGGAAAACGATTTCAGGGGGTAGACTGGAATTGCATTTAAAGCATAGGAAAAGAGGCAGAACGTCGACAATGATGCACTTGGCCAAAAAGGGCGTATGCGTTTTTTCCTGAATATATTCAGGAAAAAACGCATACGCACTTTTTGGCCAACCAAGCAAGCATGTTAAAGAAATCTGCACTACAATGAAGTTTCACTGCCCCCCGGTCAAAAGGGCCATCTGAAAAAAGTGTAAAATCCAGAAAGGCAGCACAGGCCATGGAGAACAGCGAGCCTTGTTATGCTGATGGGCGGGATGTAAATTGCCAACAGCCAGTCTGGAAAAATGTATGGTGTTTCCCGGAACATCTAAAAAACAAAGCAACGGAGCCTATGGCACTTCCCCTTATGGTCCTATAGCTTAGGAAAATTAAAATAAAAAACACACAGCCACCCAAAAGTCTCGGGCGGCTCTGTTTACAAGAACCTCGTCTACGGTACAAGTTAAATATCCCAGAATGTGAAAAATGGATAAAGAAGTTGTGGTACGTACGTACAATGGAATATCACACAGCAATGAAATCTATGTCATCAGGCCCGTCGCGGCATAATGAGTGGATTCAGGTACGATGATTCTAAGTGAAATAAGTCACACAGAAAATGAAACATCATAAGATATCACTACTACACGGAATGTAAACTTGGCTACACATGAACTGAATTACAAAACAGAACAGGGTCTCAAATTTAGAAAACCAACTTATGCTTGCTTAAGGGGAAAGGTGAGTTGGGGTGCTGCATAAAACCAGAGATAGAAATTAGCACAGATACCTTTCCATAAGCCAAATATGTAATAGTCAAGACCTACCCCTTGCTCAACGAAATGGACTATACACCCCATATTCAACGCCTAGGAATACACCTGACTAGTAAGAATCTTCAAACCCATGGATTTATATGTCTCCCTAAGAGAATGAAGCATGTGTACAGCGGCATGAATGCAGCAGAGAAAATCCGATAAATCCCATTATCAAAATGAATTATGCAAACAAATCCCAAGGAAAGTGAAATAGAGAGCAATTCTTAAATAATTCATTCAGGGCTTGTGATGCAACCTGGATTTACCACATCTACACCCAGAGCTGTGTGAGACATAAGGTTGGGCACTTCGGGCTGATAGCATTGGTGAGGTTCGATGAGCAAATGCAGACCCTTTGAAGTCATACAGCATGGTACCCATTCCATGGGTCCCAACTCTCCAAGTTTAAGGGATTCTTCCTTCAGCTAAAACATGCATGGGAAACCCACAGTACGGTGCACCATGTGACTGGCAAACGTTTTCAAATGCATCTCAGTTTTCGTCCCCTTTTACTCGGGTTCACCATTCCAGACCCTTTACGAACACTCTCCCCACTTGGAGAGTCAGTGCCTTTAACCTCCTGTTGGGCACAGTTTGCAATTTCTGCGCAAGATGAAAAGGAATAGGGAGAACCAATGAGAGACTAGCTCTAGGTGTCTGCACGGGCAAATTTAACGCTCATTTCCCACCAGGAAGAGGAATTAACCAAAGGCTCAGCATGCCGTGCCGGAACCAGATTAGGGCCTGAGGCAATCCTGTGGGTTTGCGGCCAGCTCACAAGATAGCGAGTTGAAGAAATGAGCTCAGGGGCACTGTAACTCACAAACCTGCAGAGTTATAAATGACAGCTATCGTCCAAAAATATATTGAAGGAAGGCTGCGAAGACGACTTGTAAGTGGGGCAGAATTGCAGGAAAACTATTTCAGGGGGTACACGGGAATTGCATTTAAAGCATAGGAAAAGAGGCAGAACGTCGACAATGATGCTCTTGGCCAAAAAGGGCGTATGCGTTTTTTCCTGAATATATTCAGGAAAAAACGCATACGCCCTTTTTGGCCAACCAAGCAAGCATGTTAAAGAAATCTGCACTACAATGAAGTCTCACTGCCCCCCGGTCAAAAGGGCCATCTGAAAAAAGTGTAAAATCCAGAAAGGCAGCACAGGCCATGGAGAACAGGGAGCCTTGTTATGCTGATAGGCGGGATGTAAATTGCCAACAGCCACCCTGGAGAAGTGTATGGTGTTTCCCGGAACACTGAAAAAACAAAGCTACGGAGCCTACGGCACTTCCACTTATGGTCCTATAGCTTAGGGAAATTAAAATCAAAAACACACAGCCACCCCAAAGTGTCGGACGGCTCTGTTTACAAGAACCTCATCTACGGTACAAGTTAAATATCCCAGAATGTGAAAAATGGATAAAGAAGTTGTGGTACGTACGTACAATGGAATATCATTCAGCAAAGAAATCTATGTCATCAGGCCCGTCGCGGCATAATGAGTGGATTCAGGTACGATGATTCTATGTGAATTAAGTCACACAGAAAATGAAACATCATAAGATATCACTACTACACGGAATGTAAACTTGGCTACACATGAACTGAATTACAAAACAGAACAGGGTCTCAAATTTAGAAAACCAACTTATGCTTGCTTAAGGGGAAAGGTGAGTTGGGGTGCTGCATAAAACCAGAGATAGAAATTAGCACAGATACCTTTCCATAAGCCAAATATGTAATAGTCAAGACCTACCCCTTGCTCAACGAAATGGACTAAACACCCCATATTCAACGCCTAGGAATACACCTGACTAGTAAGAATCTTCAAACCCATGGATTTATATGTCTCCGTAAGAGAATGAAGCGTGTGTACAGCGGCATGAATGCAGCAGAGAAAATCCGATAAATCCCATTATCAAAATGAATTACACAAACAAAACCCAAGGGCAGTGAAATAGAGAGCAATTCTTAAATAATTCATTCAGGGCTTGTGATGCAACCTGGATTTACCACATCTACACCCAGAGCTCTGTGAGACATAAGGTTGGGCACTTCGGGCTGATAGCATTGGTGAGGTTCGATGAGCAAATGCAGACCCTTTGAAGTCATACAGCATGGTACCCATTCCATGGGTCCCAACTCTCCAAGTTTAAGGGATTCTTCCTTCAGCTAAAACATGCATGGGAAACCCACAGTACGGTGCACCGTGTGACTGGCAAACGTTTTCAAATGATTCTCAGTTTTCGTCCCCTTTTACTCGGGTTTACCATTCCAGACCCTTTACGAGCACTCTCCCCACTTGGAGAGTCAGTGCCTTTAACTTCCTGTTGGGCACAGTTTGCAATTTCTGCGCAAGATGTAAAGGAATAGGGAGAACCAATGAGAGACTAGCTCTAGGTGTCTGCACGGGCAAATTTAACGCTCATTTCCCACCAGGAAGAGGAATTAACCAAAGGCTCAGCATGCCGTGCCGGAACCAGATTAGAGCCTGAGGCAATCCTGTGGGTTTGCGGCCAGCTCACAAGATAGCGAGTTGAAGAAATGAGCTCAGGGGCACTGTAACTCATAAACCTGCAGAGTTATAAATGACAGCTATCGTCCAAAAATATATTGAAGGAAGGCTGCGAAGACGACTTGTAAGTGGGGCAGAATTGCAGGAAAACGATTTCAGGGGGTAGACGGGAATTGCATTTAAAGCATAGGCAAAGAGGCAGAACGTCGACAATGATGCTCTTGGCCATAAAGGGCGTATGCGTTTTTTCCTGAATATATTCAGGAAAAAACGCATACGCCCTTTTTGGCCAACCAAGCAAGCATGTTAAAGAAATCTGCACTACAATGAAGTCTCACTGCCCCCCGGTCAAAAGGGCCATCTGAAAAAAGTGTAAAATCCAGAAAGGCAGCACAGGCCACGGAGAACAGGGAGCCTTGTTATGCTGATGGGAGGGATGTAAATTGCCAACAGCCACTCTGGAGAAGTGTATGGTGTTTACCGGAACACCGAAAAAACAAAGCTACGGAGCCTACGGCACTTCCACTTATGGTCCTATAGCTTAGGGAAATTAAAATCAAAAACACACAGCCACCCCAAATTGTCGGACGGCTCTGTTTACAAGAACCTCGTCTACGGTACAAGTTAAATATCCCAGAATGTGAAAAATGGATAAAGAAGTTGTGGTACGTACGTACAATGGAATATCACTCAGCAATGAAATCTATGTCATCAGGCCCGTCGCGGCATAATGAGTGGATTCAGGTACGATGATTCTAAGTGAAATAAGTCACACAGAAAATGAAACATCATAAGATATCACTAATACACGGAATGTAAACTTGGCTACACATGAACTGAATTACAAAACAGAACAGGGTCTCAAATTTAGAAAACCAACTTATGCTTGCTTAAGGGGAAAGGTGAGTTGGGGTGCTGCATAAAACCAGAGATAGAAATTAGCACAGATACCTTTCCATAAGCCAAATATGTAATAATCAAGACCTACCCCTTGCTCAACGAAATGGACTAAACACCGCATATTCAACGCCTAGGAATACACCTGACTAGTAAAAATCTTCAAACCCATGGATTTATATGTCTCCGTAAGAGAATGAAGCGTGTGTACAGCGGCATGAATGCAGCAGAGAAAATCCGATAAATCCCATCATCAAAATGAATTACACAAACAAAACCCAAGGACAGTGAAATAGAGAGCAATTCTTAAATAATTCATTCAGGGCTTGTGATGCAACCTGGATTTACCACATCTACACCCAGAGCTGAGTGAGACATAAGGTTGGGCACTTCGGGCTGATAGCATTGGTGAGGTTCGATGAGCAAATGCAGACCCTTTGAAGTCATACAGCATGGTACCCATTCCATGGGTCCCAACTCTCCAAGTTTAAGGGATTCTTCCTTCAGCTAAAACATGCATGGGAAACCCACAGTATGGTGTACCGTGTGACTGGCAAACGTTTTCAAATGCATCTCAGTTTTCGTCCCCTTTTACTCGGGTTCACCATTCCAGACCCTTTACGAACACTCTCCCCACTTGGAGAGTCAGTGCCTTTAACCTCCTGTTGGGCACAGTTTGCAATTTCTGCGCAAGATGAAAAGGAATAGGGAGAACCAATGAGAGACTAGCTCTAGGTGTCTGCACGGGCAATTTTAACGCTCATTTCCCACCAGGAAGAGGAATTAACCAAAGGCTCAGCATGCCGTGCCGGAACCAGATTAGGGCCTGAGGCAATCCTGTGGGTTTGCGGCCAGCTCACAAGATAGCGAGTTGAAGAAATGAGCTCAGGGGCACTGTAACTCACAAACCTGCAGAGTTATAAATGACAGCTATCGTCCAAAAATATATTGAAGGAAGGCTGCGAAGACGACTTGTAAGTGGGGCAGAATTGCAGGAAAACGATTTCAGGGGGTAGACGGGAATTGCATTTAAAGCATAGGAAAAGAGGCAGAACGTCGACAATGATGCTCTTGGCCAAAAAGGGCGTATGCGTTTTTTCCTGAATATATTCAGGAAAAAACGCATACGCCCTTTTTGGCCAACCAAGCAAGCATGTTACAGAAATCTGCACTACAATGAAGTCTCACTGCCCCCCGGTCAAAAGGGCCATCTGAAAAAAGTGTAAAATCCAGAAAGGCAGCACAGGCCATGGAGAACAGCGAGCCTTGTTATGCTGATGGGCGGGATGTAAATTGCCAACAGCCACCCTGGAGAAGTGTATGGTGTTTCCCGGAACACCGAAAAAACAAAGCGACGGAGCCTACGGCACTTCCACTTATGGTCCTATAGCTTAGGGAAATTAAAATCAAAAACACACAGCCACCCCAAAGTGTCGGACGGCTCTGTTTACAAGAACCTCGTCTACGGTACAAGTTAAATATCCCAGAATGTGAAAAATGGATAAAGAAGTTGTGGTACGTACGTACAATGGAATATCACTCAGCAATGAAATCTATGTCATCAGGCCCGTCGCGGCATAATGAGTGGATTCAGGTACGATGATTCTAAGTGAAATAATTCACACAGAAAATGAAACATCATAAGATATCACTACTACACGGAATGTAAACTTGGCTACACATGAACTGAATTACAAAACAGAACAGGGTCTCAAATTTAGAAAACCAACTTATGCTTGCTTAAGGGGAAAGGTGAGTTGGGGTGCTGCATAAAACCAGAGATAGAAATTAGCACAGATACCTTTCCATAAGCCAAATATGTAATAGTCAAGTCCTACCCCTTGCTCAACGAAATGGACTAAACACCCCATATTCAACGCCTAGGAATACACCTGACTAGTAAGAATCTTCAAACCCATGGATTTATATGTCTCCGTAAGAGAATGAAGCGTGTGTACAGCGGCATGAATGCAGCAGAGAAAATCCGATAAATCCCATTATCAAAATGAATTACACAAACAAAACTCAAGGACAGTGAAATAGAGAGCAATTCTTATATAATTCATTCAGGGCTTGTGATGCAATCTGGACTTACCACATGTACACCCAGAGCTGAGTGAGACATAAGGTTGGGCACTTCAGGCTGATAGCATTGGTGAGGTTCGATGAGCAAATGCAGACCGTTTGAAGTCATACAGCATGGTACCCATTCCATGGGTCCCAACTCTCCAAGTTTAAGGGATTCTTCCTTCAGCTAAAACATGCATGGGAAACCCACAGTATGGTGCACCGTGTGACTGGCAAACGTTTTCAAATGATTCTCAGTTCTCGTCCCCTTTTACTCGGGTTCACCATTCCAGACCCTTTACGAACACTCTCCCCACTTGGAGAGTCAGTGCCTTTAACCTCCTGTTGGGCACAGTTTGCAATTTCTGCGCAAGATGAAAAGGAATAGGGAGAACGAATTAGAGACTAGCTCTAGGTGTCTGCACGGGCAAATTTAACGCTCATTTCCCACCAGGAAGAGGAATTAACCAAAGGCTCAGCATGCCGTGCTGGAACCAGATTAGGGCCTGAGGCAATCCTGTGGGTTTGCGGCCAGCTCACAAGATAGCGAGTTGAAGAAATGAGCTCAGGGGCACTGTAACTCACAAACCTGCAGAGTTATAAATGACAGCTATCGTCCAAAAATATATTGAAGGAAGGCTGCGAAGACGACTTGTAAGTGGGGCAGAATTGCAGGAGAACGATTTCAGGGGGTAGACGGGAATTGCATTTAAAGCATAGGAAAAGAGGCAGAACGTCGACAATGATGCTCTTGGCCAAAAAGGGCGTATGCGTTTTTTCCTGAATATATTCAGGAAAAAACGCATACGCCCTTTTTGGCCAACCAAGCAAGCATGTTAAAGAAATCTGCACTACAATGAAGTCTCACTGCCCCCCGGTCAAAAGGGCCATCTGAAAAAAGTGTAAAATCCAGAAAGGCAGCACAGGCCATGGAGAACAGGGAGCCTTGTTATGCTGATGGGCGGGATGTAAATTGCCAACAGCCACTCTGGAGAAGTGTATGGTGTTTCCCGGAACATCTAAAAAACAAAGCTACGGAGCCTACGGCACTTCCACTTATGGTCCTATAGCTTAGGGAAATTAAAATCAAAAACACACAGCCACCCCAATGTTTCAGACGGCTCTGTTTACAAGAACCTCGTCTACAGTACAAGTTAAATATCCCAGAAAGCGAAAAATGGATAAAGAAGTTGTGGTACATACGTACAATTGAATATCACTCAGCAATGAAATCTATGTCATCAGGCCCGTTGCGGCATAATGAGTGGATTCAGGTACGATGATTCTAAGTGAAATAAGTCACACAGAAAATGAAACATCATAAGTTATCACTAATACACGGAATGTAAACTTGGCTACACATGAACTGAATTACAAAACAGAACAGGGTCTCAAATTTAGAAAACCAACTTATGCTTGCTTAAGGGGAAAGGTGAGTTGGGGTGCTGCATAAAACCAGAGATAGAAATTAGCACAGATACCTTTCCATAAGCCAAATATGTAATAGTCAAGACCTACCCCTTGCTCAACGAAATGGACTAAACACCCCATATTCAACGCCTAGGAATACACCTGACTAGTAAGAATCTTCAAACCCATGGATTTATATGTCTCCGTAAGAGAATGAAGCGTGTGTACAGCGGCATGAATGCAGCAGATGAAATCCGATAAATCCCATTATCAAAATGAATTACACAAACAAAACCCAAGGACAGTGAAATAGAGAGCAATTCTTAAATAATTCATTCAGGGCTTGTGATGCAACCTGGATTTACCACATCTACACCCAGAGCTGAGTGAGACATAAGGTTGGGCACTTTGGGCTGATAGCATTGGTGAGGTTCGATGAGCAAATGCAGACCCTTTGAAGTCATACAGCATGGTACCCATTCCATGGGTCCCAACTCTCCAAATTTAAGGGATTCTTCCTTCAGCTAAAACATGCATGGGAAACCCACAGTATGGTGCACCGTGTGACTGGCAAACGTTTTCAAATGCATCTCAGTTTTCGTGCCCTTTTACTCGGGTTCACCATTCCAGACCCTTTACGAACACTCTCCGCATTTGGAGAGTCAGTGCCTTTAAACTCCTGTTGGGCACAGTTTGCAATTTCTGCGCAAGATGAAAAGGAATAGGGAGAACGAATGAGAGACTAGCTCTAGGTGTCTGCACGGGCAAATTTAACGCGCATTTCCCACCAGGAAGAGGAATTAACCAAAGGCTCAGCATGCCGTGTCGGAACCAGAATAGGGCCTGAAGCAATCCTGTGGGTTTGCGGCTAGCTCACAAGATAGCGAGTTGAAGAAATGAGCTCAGGGGCACTGTAACTCACAAACCTGCAGAGTTATAAATGACAACTATCGTCCAAAAATATATTGAAGGAAGGCTGCAAAGACGACTTGAAAATGGGGCAGTATTGCAGGAAAACGATTTCAGGGGGTAGACGGGAATTGCATTTAAAGCATAGGAAAAGAGGCAGAACGTCGACAATGATGCTCTTGGCCAAAAAGGGCGTATGCGTTTTTTCCTGAATATATTCAGGAAAAAACGCATACGCCCTTTTTGGCCAACCAAGCAAGCATGTTAAAGAAATCTGCACTACAATGAAGTCTCACTGCCCACCGGTCAAAAGGGCCATCTGAAAAAAGTGTAAAATCCAGAAAGGCAGCACAGGCCATGGAGAACAGCGAGCCTTGTTATGCTGATGGGCGGGATGTAAATTGCCAACAGCCACTCTGGAGAAGTGTATGGTGTTTCCCGGATCACCTAAAAAACAAAGCAACGGAGCCTACGGCACTTCCCCTTATGGTCCTATAGCTTAGGAAAATTAAAATCAAAAACACACAGCCACCCAAAAGTCTCGGGCGGCTCTGTTTACAAGAACCGCGTCTACGGTACAAGTTAAATATCCCAGAATGTGAAAAATGGATAAAGAAGTTGTGGTACGTACGTACAGTGGAATATCACACAGCAATGAAATCTATGTCCTCAGGCCCGTCGCGGCATAATGAGTGGATTCAGGTACGATGATTCTAAGTGAAATAAGTCACACAGAAAATGAAACATCATAAGATATCACTAATACACGGAATGTAAACTTGGCTACACATGAACTGAATTACAAAACAGAACAGGGTCTCAAATTTAGAAAACCAACTTATGCTTGCTTAAGGGGAAAGGTGAGTTGGGGTGCTGCATAAAACCAGAGATAGAAATTAGCACAGATACCTTTCCATAAGCCAAATATGTAATAGTCAAGACCTACCCCTTGCTCAACGAAATGGACTAAACACCCCATATTCAACGCCTAGGAATACACCTGACTAGTAAAAATCTTCAAACCCATGGATTTATATGTCTCCATAAGAGAATGAAGCGTGTGTACAGCGGCATGAATGCAGCAGAGAAAATCCGATAAATCCCATTATCAAAATGAATTACACAAACAAAACCCAAGGACAGTGAAATAGAGAGCAATTCTTAAATAATTCATTCAGGGCTTGTGATGCAACCTGGATTTACCACATCTACACCCAGAGCTGAGTGAGACATAAGGTTGGGCACTTCGGGCTGATAGCATTGGTGAGGTTCGATGAGCAAATGCAGACCCTTTGAAGTCATACAGCATGGTACCCATTCCATGGGTCCCAACTCTCCAAGTTTAAGGGATTCTTCCTTCAGCTAAAACATGCATGGGAAACCCACAGTATGGTGTACCGTGTGACTGGCAAACGTTTTCAAATGCATCTCAGTTTTCGTCCCCTTTTACTCGGGTTCACCATTCCAGACCCTTTACGAACACTCTCCCCACTTGGAGAGTCAGTGCCTTTAACCTCCTGTTGGGCACAGTTTGCAATTTCTGCGCAAGATGAAAAGGAATAGGGAGAACAAATGAGAGACTAGCTCTAGGTGTCTGCACGGGCAAATTTAACGCTCATTTCCCACCAGGAAGAGGAATTAACCAAAGGCTCAGCATGCCGTGCCGGAACCAGATTAGGGCCTGAGGCAATCATGTGGGTTTGCGGCCAGCTCACAAGATAGCGAGTTGAAGAAATGAGCTCAGGGGCACTGTAACTCACAAACCTGCAGAGTTATAAATGACAGCTATCGTCCAAAAATATATTGAAGGAAGGCTGCGAAGACGACTTTTAAGTGGGGCAGAATTGCAGGAAAACGATTTCAGGGGGTAGACGGGAATTGCATTTAAAGCATAGGAAAAGAGGCAGAACGTCGACAATGATGCTCTTGGCCAAAAAGGGCGTATGCGTTTTTTCCTGAATATATTCAGGAAAAAACGCATACGGCCTTTTTGGCCAACCAAGCAAGCATGTTAAAGAAATCTGCACTACAATGAAGTCTCACTGCCCCCCGGTCAAAAGGGCCATCTGAAAAAAGTGTAAAATCCAGAAAGGCAGCACAGGCCATGGAGAACAGCGAGCCTTGTTATGCTGATGGGCGGGATGTAAATTGCCAACAGCCACTCTGGAGAAGTGTATGGTGTTTCCCGGATCACCTAAAAAACAAAGCAACGGAGCCTACGGCACTTCCCCTTATGGTCCTATAGCTTAGGAAAATTAAAATCAAAAACACACAGCCACCCAAAAGTCTCGGGCGGCTCTGTTTACAAGAACCGCGTCTACGGTACAAGTTAAATATCCCAGAATGTGAAAAATGGATAAAGAAGTTGTGGTACGTACGTACAGTGGAATATCACACAGCAATGAAATCTATGTCCTCAGGCCCGTCGCGGCATAATGAGTGGATTCAGGTACGATGATTCTAAGTGAAATAAGTCACACAGAAAATGAAACATCATAAGATATCACTAATACACGGAATGTAAACTTGGCTACACATGAACTGAATTACAAAACAGAACAGGGTCTCAAATTTAGAAAACCAACTTATGCTTGCTTAAGGGGAAAGGTGAGTTGGGGTGCTGCATAAAACCAGAGATAGAAATTAGCACAGATACCTTTCCATAAGCCAAATATGTAATAGTCAAGACCTACCCCTTGCTCAACGAAATGGACTAAACACCCCATATTCAACGCCTAGGAATACACCTGACTAGTAAAAATCTTCAAACCCATGGATTTATATGTCTCCATAAGAGAATGAAGCGTGTGTACAGCGGCATGAATGCAGCAGAGAAAATCCGATAAATCCCATTATCAAAATGAATTACACAAACAAAACCCAAGGACAGTGAAATAGAGAGCAATTCTTAAATAATTCATTCAGGGCTTGTGATGCAACCTGGATTTACCACATCTACACCCAGAGCTGAGTGAGACATAAGGTTGGGCACTTCGGGCTGATAGCATTGGTGAGGTTCGATGAGCAAATGCAGACCCTTTGAAGTCATACAGCATGGTACCCATTCCATGGGTCCCAACTCTCCAAGTTTAAGGGATTCTTCCTTCAGCTAAAACATGCATGGGAAACCCACAGTATGGTGTACCGTGTGACTGGCAAACGTTTTCAAATGCATCTCAGTTTTCGTCCCCTTTTACTCGGGTTCACCATTCCAGACCCTTTACGAACACTCTCCCCACTTGGAGAGTCAGTGCCTTTAACCTCCTGTTGGGCACAGTTTGCAATTTCTGCGCAAGATGAAAAGGAATAGGGAGAACAAATGAGAGACTAGCTCTAGGTGTCTGCACGGGCAAATTTAACGCTCATTTCCCACCAGGAAGAGGAATTAACCAAAGGCTCAGCATGCCGTGCCGGAACCAGATTAGGGCCTGAGGCAATCATGTGGGTTTGCGGCCAGCTCACAAGATAGCGAGTTGAAGAAATGAGCTCAGGGGCACTGTAACTCACAAACCTGCAGAGTTATAAATGACAGCTATCGTCCAAAAATATATTGAAGGAAGGCTGCGAAGACGACTTTTAAGTGGGGCAGAATTGCAGGAAAACGATTTCAGGGGGTAGACGGGAATTGCATTTAAAGCATAGGAAAAGAGGCAGAACGTCGACAATGATGCTCTTGGCCAAAAAGGGCGTATGCGTTTTTTCCTGAATATATTCAGGAAAAAACGCATACGGCCTTTTTGGCCAACCAAGCAAGCATGTTAAAGAAATCTGCACTACAATGAAGTCTCACTGCCCCCCGGTCAAAAGGGCCATCTGAAAAAAGTGTAAAATCCAGAAAGGCAGCACAGGCCATGGAGAACAGCGAGCCTTGTTATGCTGATGGGCGGGATGTAAATTGCCAACAGCCACTCTGGAGAAGTGTATGGTGTTTCCCGGAACATCTAAAAAACAAAGCAACGGAGCCTACGGCACTTCCCCTTATGGTCCTATAGCTTAGGAAAATTAAAATCAAAAACACACAGCCACCCAAAAGTCTCGGCGGCTCTGTTTACAAGAACCTCATCTACGGTACAAGTTAAATATCCCAGAATGTGAAAAATGGATAAAGAAGTTGTGGTACGTACGTACAATGGAATATCACACAGCAATGAAATCTATGTCATCAGGCCCGTCGCGGCATAATGAGTGGATTCAGGTACGATGATTCTAAGTGAAATAAGTCACACAGAAAATGAAACATCATAAGATATCACTAATACACGGAATGTAAACTTGGCTACACATGAACTGAATTACAAAACAGAACAGGGTCTCAAATTTAGAAAACCAACTTATGCTTGCTTAAGGGGAAAGGTGAGTTGGGGTGCTGCATAAAACCAGAGATAGAAATTAGCACAGATACCTTTCCATAAGCCAAATATGTAATAGTCAAGACCTACCCCTTGCTCAACGAAATGGACTAAACACCCCATATTCAACGCCTAGGAATACACCTGACTAGTAAGAATCTTCAAACCCATGGATTTATATGTCTCCATAAGAGAATGAAGCGTGTGTACAGCGGCATGAATGCAGCAGAGAAAATCCGATAAATCTATTTATCAAAATGAATTACACAAACAAAACCCAAGGACAGTGAAATACAGAGCAATTCTTAAATAATTCATTCAGGGCTTGTGATGCAACCTGGATTTACCACATCTACACCCAGAGCTGAGTGAGACATAAGGTTGGGAACTTCGGGCTGATAGCATTGGTGAGGTTCGATGAGCAAATGCAGACCCTTTGAAGTCATACAGCATGGTACCCATTCCATGGGTCCCAACTCTCCAAGTTTAAGGGATATTTCCTTCAGCTAAAACATGCATGGGAAACCCACAGTATGGTGCACCGTGTGACTGGCAAACGTTTTCAAATGCATCTCAGTTTTCGTCCCCTTTTACTCGGGTTCACCATTCCAGACCCTTTACGAACACTCTCCCCACTTGGAGAGTCAGTGCCTTTAACCTCCTGTTGGGCACAGTTTGCAATTTCTGCGCAAGATGAAAAGGAATAGGGAGAACCAATGAGAGACTAGCTGTAGGTGTCTGCACGGGCAAATTTAACGCTCATTTCCCACCAGGAAGAGGAATTAACCAAAGGCTCAGCATGCCGTGCCGGAACCAGATTAGGGCCTGAGGCAATCCTGTGGGTTTGCGGCCAGCTCACAAGATAGCGAATTGAAGAAATGAGCTCAGGGGCACTGTAACTCACAACCCTGCAGAGTTATAAATGACAGCTATCGTCCAAAAATATATTGAAGGAAGACTGCGAAGACGACTTGAAAGTGGGGCAGAATTGCAGGAAAATGATTTCAGGGGGTAGACGGGAATTGCATTTAAAGCATAGGAAAAGAGGCAGAACGTCGACAATGATGCTCTTGGCCAAAAAGGGCGTATGCGTTTTTTCCTGAATATATTCAGGAAAAAACGCATACGCCCTTTTTGGCCAACCAAGCAAGCATGTTACAGAAATCTGCACTACAATGAAGTCTCACTGTCCCCCGGTCAAAAGGGCCATCTGAAAAAAGTGTAAAATCCAGAAAGGCAGCACAGGCCATGGAGAACAGCGAGCCTTGTTATGCTGATGGGCAGGATGTAAATTGCGAACTGCCACTCTGGAGAAGTGTATGGTGTTTCTCGGAACACCGAAAAAACAAAGCAACGGAGCCTACAGCACTTCCCCTTATGGTCCTATAGCTTAGGAAAATTATAAATCAAAAACACACAGCCACCCAAAAGTCTCGGGCGGCTCTGTTTACAAGAACCTCGTCTACGGTACAAGTTAAATATCCCAGAATGTGAAAAATGGATAAAGAAGTTGTGGTACGTATGTACAGTGGAATATCACACAGCAATGAAATCTATGTCATCAGGCCCGTCGCGGCATAATGAGTGGATTCAGGTACGATGATTCTAAGTGAAATAAGTCACACAGGAAATGAAACATCATAAGATATCACTAATACACGGAATGAAAACTTGGTTACACATGAACTGAATTACAAAACAGAACAGGGTCTCAAATTTAGAAAACCAACTTATGCTTACTTAAGGGGAAAGGTGAGTTGGGGTACTGCATAAAACCAGAGATAGAAATTAGCCCAGATACCTTTCCATAAGCCAAATATGTAATAGTCAAGACCTACCCCTTGCTCAACGAAATGGACTAAACACCCCATATTCAACGCCTAGGAATACACCTGACTAGTAAGAATCTTCAAACCCATGGATTTATATGTCTCCGTAAGAGAATGAAGCGTGTGTACAGCGGCATGAATGCAGCAGAGAAAATCCGATAAATCCCATTATCAAAATGAATTACACAAACAAAACCCAAGGACAGTGAAATAGAGAGCAATTCTTAAATAATTCATTCAGGGCTTGTGATGCAACCTGGATTTACCACATCTACACCCAGAGCTGAGTGAGACATAAGGTTGGGCACTTCGGGCTGATAGCATTGGTGAGGTTCGATGAGCAAATGCAGACCCTTTGAAGTCATACAGCATGGTACCCATTCCATGGGTCCCAACTCTCCAAGTTTAAGGGATTCTTCCTTCAGCTAAAACATGCATGGGAAACCCACAGTATGGTGCACCGTGTGACTGGCAAACGTTTTCAAATGCATCTCAGTTTTCGTCCCCTTTTACTCGGGTTCACCATTCCAGACCCTTTACGAACACTCTCCTCACTTGAAGAGTCAGTGCCCTTAACCTCCTGTTGGGCACAGTTTGCAATTTCTGCGCAAGATGAAAAGGAATAGGGAGAACGAATGAGAGACTAGCTCTAGGTGTCTGCACGGGCAAATTTAACGCTCATTTCCCACCAGGAAGAGGAATTAACCAAAGGCTCAGCATGCCGTGCAGGAACCAGATTAGGGCCTGAGGCAATCCTGTGGGTTTGCGGCCAGCTCACAGGATAGCTAGTTGAAGAAATGAGCTCAGGGGCACTGTAACTCACAAACCTGCAGAGTTATAAATGACAGCTATCGTCCAAAAATATATTGAAGGAAGGCTGCGAAGACGACTTGTAAGTGGGGCAGAATTGCAGGAAAACGATTTCAGGGGGTAGACGGGAATTGCATTTAAAGCATAGGAAAAGAGGCAGAACGTCAACAATGATGCTCTTGGCCAAAAAGGGCGTATGCGTTTTTTCCTGAATATATTCAGGAAAAAACGCATACGCCCTTTTTGGCCAACCAAGCAAGCATGTTAAAGAAATCTGCACTACAATGAAGTCTCACTGCCCCCCGGTCAAAAGGGCCATCTGAAAAAAGTGTAAAATCCAGAAAGGCAGCACAGCCCATGGAGAACAGGGAGCCTTGTTATGCTGATGGGTGGGATGTGAATTGCCAACAACCACTCTGGAGAAGTGTATGGTGTCTCCCGGAACATCTAAAAAACAAAGCAACGGAGCCTACGGCACTTCCCCTTATGGTCCTATAGCTTAGGAAAATTAAAATCAAAAACACACAGCCACCCAAAAGTCTCGGGCGGCTCTGTTCACAAGAACCTCGTCTACGGTACAAGTTAAATATCCCAGAATGTGAAAAATGGATAAAGAAGTTGTGGTACGTACGTACAGTGGAATATCACACAGCAATGAAATCTATGTCCTCAGGCCCGTCGCGGCATAATGAGTGGATTCAGGTACGATGATTCTAAGTGAAATAAGTCACACAGAAAATGAAACATCATAAGATATCACTAATACACGGAATGTAAACTTGGCTACACATGAACTGAATTACAAAACAGAACAGGGTCTCAAATTTAGAAAACCAACTTATGCTTGCTTAAGGGGAAAGGTGAGTTGGGGTGCTGCATAAAACCAGAGATAGAAATTAGCACAGATACCTTTCCATAAGCCAAATATGTAATAGTCAAGACCTACCCCTTGCTCAACGAAATGGACTAAACACCCCATATTCAACGCCTAGGAATACACCTGACTAGTAAGAATCTTCAAACCCATGGATTTATATGTCTCCGTAAGAGAATGAAGTGTGTGTACAGCGGCATGAATGCAGCAGAGAAAATCCGATAAATCCCATTATCAAAATGAATTACACAAACAAAACCCAAGGACAGTGAAATAGAGAGCAATTCTTAAATAATTCATTCAGGGCTTGTGATGCAACCTGGATTTACCACATCTACACCCAGAGCTGAGTGAGACATAAGGTTGGGCACTTCGGGCTGATAGCATTGGTGAGGTTCGATGAGCAAATGCAGACCCTTTGAAGTCATACAGCATGGTACCCATTCCATGGGTCCCAACTCTCCAAGTTTAAGGGATTCTTCCTTCAGCTAAAACATGCATGGGAAACCCACAGTATGGTGCACCGTGTGACTGGCAAACGTTTTCAAATGCATCTCAGTTTTCGTCCCCTTTTACTCGGGTTCACCATTCCAGACCCTTTACGAACACTCTCCCCACTTGGAGAGTCAGTGCCTTTAACCTCCTGTTGGGCACAGTTTGCAATTTCTGCGCAAGATGAAAAGGAATAGGGAGAACCAATGAGAGACTAGCTGTAGGTGTCTGCACGGGCAAATTTAACGCTCATTTCCCACCAGGAAGAGGAATTAACCAAAGGCTCAGCATGCCGTGCCGGAACCAGATTAGGACCTGAGGCAATCCTGTGGGTTTGCGGCCAGCTCACAAGATAGCGAATTGAAGAAATAAGCTCAGGGGCACTGTAACTCACAAACCTGCAGAGTTATAAATGACAGCTATCGTCCAAAAATATATTGAAGGAAGACTGCGAAGACGACTTGAAAGTGGGGCAGAATTGCAGGAAAATGATTTCAGGGGGTAGACGGGAATTGCATTTAAAGCATAGGAAAAGAGGCAGAACGTCGACAATGATGCTCTTGGCCAAAAAGGGCGTATGCGTTTTTTCCTGAATATATTCAGGAAAAAACGCATACGCCCTTTTTGGCCAACCAAGCAAGCATGTTAAAGAAATCTGCACTACAATGAAGTCTCACTGACCCCCGGTCAAAAGGGCCATCTGAAAAAAGTGTAAAATCCAGAAAGGCAGCACAGGCCATGGAGAACAGCGAGCCTTGTTATGCTGATGGGCAGGATGTAAATTGTAAACTGCCACTCTGGAGAAGTGTATGGTGTTTCCCGGAACACCGAAAAAACAAAGCAACGGAGCCTACAGCACTTCCCCTTATGGTCCTATAGCTTAGGAAAATTATAAATCAAAAACACACAGCCACCCAAAAGTCTCGGGCGGCTCTGTTTACAAGAACCTCGTCTACGGTACAAGTTAAATATCCCAGAATGTGAAAAATGGATAAAGAAGTTGTGGTACGTATGTACAGTGGAATATCACACAGCAATGAAATCTATGTCATCAGGCCCGTCGCGGCATAATGAGTGGATTCAGGTACGATGATTCTAAGTGAAATAAGTCACACAGGAAATGAAACATCATAAGATATCACTAATACACGGAATGAAAACTTGGTTACACATGAACTGAATTACAAAACAGAACAGGGTCTCAAATTTAGAAAACCAACTTATGCTTGCTTAAGGGGAAAGGTGAGTTGGGGTACTGCATAAAACCAGAGATAGAAATTAGCCCAGATACCTTTCCATAAGCCAAATATGTAATAGTCAAGACCTACCCCTTGCTCAACGAAATGGACTAAACACCCCATATTCAACGCCTAGGAATACACCTGACTAGTAAGAATCTTCAAACCCATGGATTTATATGTCTCTGTAAGAGAATGAAGCGTGTGTACAGCGGCATGAATGCAGCAGAGAAAATCCGATAAATCCCATTATCAAAATGAATTACACAAACAAAACCCAAGGACAGTGAAATAGAGAGCAATTCTTAAATAATTCATTCAGGGCTTGTGATGCAACCTGGATTTACCACATCTACACCCAGAGCTGAGTGAGACATAAGGTTGGGCACTTCGGGCTGATAGCATTGGTGAGGTTCGATGAGCAAATGCAGACCCTTTGAAGTCATACAGCATGGTACCCATTCCATGGGTCCCAACTCTCCAAGTTTAAGGGATTCTTCCTTCAGCTAAAACATGCATGGGAAACCCACAGTATGGTGCACCGTGTGACTGGCAAACGTTTTCAAATGCATCTCAGTTTTCGTCCCCTTTTACTCGGGTTCACCATTCCAGACCCTTTACGAACACTCTCCTCACTTGAAGAGTCAGTGCCCTTAACATCCTGTTGGGCACAGTTTGCAATTTCTGCGCAAGATGAAAAGGAATAGGGAGAACGAATGAGAGACTAGCTCTAGGTGTCTGCACGGGCAAATTTAACGCTCATTTCCCACCAGGAAGAGGAATTATCAAAGGCTCAGCATGCCGTGCAGGAACCAGATTAGGGCCTGAGGCAATCCTGTGGGTTTGCGGCCAGCTCACAAGATAGCGAGTTGAAGAAATGAGCTCAGGGGCACTGTAACTCACAAACCTGCAGAGTTATAAATGACATCTATCGTCCAAAAATATATTGAAGGAAGGCTGCGAAGACGACTTGTAAGTGGGGCAGAATTGCAGGAAAACGATTTCAGGGGGTAGACGGGAATTGCATTTAAAGCATAGGCAAAGAGGCAGAACGTCAACAATGATGCTCTTGGCCAAAAAGGGCGTATGCGTTTTTTCCTGAATATATTCAGGAAAAAACGCATACGCCCTTTTTGGCCAACCAAGCAAGCATGTTAAAGAAATCTGCACTACAATGAAGTCTCACTGCCCCCCGGTCAAAAGGGCCATCTGAAAAAAGTGTAAAATCCAGAAAGGTAGCACAGCCCATGGAGAACAGGGAGCCTTGTTATGCTGATGGGTGGGATGTGAATTGCCAACAACCACTCTGGAGAAGTGTATGGTGTCTCCCGGAACATCTAAAAAACAAAGCAACGGAGCCTACGGCACTTCCCCTTATGGTCCTATAGATTAGGAAAATTAAAATCAAAAACACACAGCCACCCAAAAGTCTCGGGCGGCTCTGTTCACAAGAACCTCGTCTACGGTACAAGTTAAATATCCCAGAATGTGAAAAATGGATAAAGAAGTTGTGGTACGTACGTACAGTGGAATATCACACAGCAATGAAATCTATGTCATCAGGCCCGTCGCGGCATAATGAGTGGATTCAGGTACGATGATTCTAAGTGAAATAAGTCACACAGAAAATGAAACATCATAAGATATCACTAATACACGGAATGTAAACTTGGCTACACATGAACTGAATTACAAAACAGAACAGGGTCTCAAATTTAGAAAACCAACTTATGCTTGCTTAAGGGGAAAGGTGAGTTGGGGTGCTGCATAAAACCAGAGATAGAAATTAGCACAGATACCTTTCCATAAGCCAAATATGTAATAGTCAAGACCTACCCCTTGCTCAACGAAATGGACTAAACACCCCATATTCAACGCCTAGGAATACACCTGACTAGTAAGAATCTTCAAACCCATGGATATTTATGTCTCCGTAAGAGAATGAAGTGTGTGTACAGCGGTATGAATGCAGCAGAGAAAATCCGATAAATCCCATTATCAAAATGAATTACACAAACAAAACCCAAGGACAGTGAAATAGAGAGCAATTCTTAAATAATTCATTCAGGGCTTGTGATGCAACCTGGATTTACCACATCTACACCCAGAGCTGAGTGAGACATAAGATTGGGCACTTCGGGCTGATAGCATTGGTGAGGTTCGATGAGCAAATGCAGACCCTTTGAAGTCATACAGCATGGTACCCATTCCATGGGTCCCAACTCTCCAAGTTTAAGGGATTCTTCCTTCAGCTAAACATGCATGGGAAACCCACAGTACGGTGCACCGTGTGACTGGCATACGTTTTCAAATGCATCTCAGTTTTCGTCCCCTTTTACTCGGGTTCACCATTCCAGACCCTTTACGAACACTCTCCCCACTTGGAGAGCCAGTGCCTTTAACCTCCTGTTGGGCACAGTTTGCAATTTCTGCGCAAGATGAAAAGGAATAGGGAGAACGAATGAGAGACTAGCTCTAGGTGTCTGCACGGGCAAATTTAAGGCTCATTTCCCACCAGGAAGAGGAATTAACCAAAGGCTCAGCATGCCGTGCCGGAACCAGATTAGGACCTGAGGCAATCCTGTGGGTTTGCGGCCAGCTCACAAGATAGCGAATTGAAGAAATAAGCTCAGGGGCACTGTAACTCACAAACCTGTAGAGTTATAAATGACAGCTATCGTCCAAAAATATATTGAAGGAAGACTGCGAAGACGACTTGAAAGTGGGGCAGAATTGCAGGAAAATGATTTCAGGGGGTAGACGGGAATTGCATTTAAAGCATAGGAAAAGAGGCAGAACGTCGAAAATGATGCTCTTGGCCAAAAAGGGCGTATGCGTTTTTTCCTGAATATATTCAGGAAAAAACGCATACGCCCTTTTTGGCCAACCAAGCAAGCATGTTAAAGAAATCTGCACTACAATGAAGTCTCACTGTCCCCCGGTCAAAAGGGCCATCTGAAAAAAGTGTAAAATCCAGAAAGGCAGCACAGGCCATGGAGAACAGCGAGCCTTGTTATGCTGATGGGCAGGATGTAAATTGCGAACTGCCACTCTGGAGAAGTGTATGATGTTTCCCGGAACATCTAAAAAACAAAGCAACGGAGCCTACAGCACTTCCCCTTATGGTCCTATAGCTTAGGAAAATTATAAATCAAAACCACACAGCCACCGAAAAGTCTCGGGCGGCTCTGTTTACAAGAACCTCGTCTACGGTACAAGTTAAATATCCCAGAATGTGAAAAATGGATAAAGAAGTTGTGGTACGTATGTACAGTGGAATATCACACAGCAATGAAATCTATGTCATCAGGCCCGTCGCGGCATAATGAGTGGATTTAGGTACGATGATTCTAAGTGAAATAAGTCACACAGGAAATGAAATATCATAAGATATCACTAATACACGGAATGAAAACTTGGCTACACATGAACTGAATTACAAAACAGAACAGGGTCTCAAATTTAGAAAACCAACTTATGCTTGCTTAAGGGGAAAGGTGAGTTGGGGTACTGCATAAAACCAGAGATAGAAATTAGCACAGATACCTTTCCATAAGCCAAATATGTAATAGTCAAGACCTACCCCTTGCTCAACGAAATGGACTAAACACCCCATATTCAACGCCTAGGAATACACCTGACTAGTAAGAATCTTCAAA
Source organism: Delphinapterus leucas (assembly GCF_059928025.1). NCBI lineage: Eukaryota > Metazoa > Chordata > Mammalia > Artiodactyla > Monodontidae > Delphinapterus > Delphinapterus leucas. The sequence continues at coordinate 200,288 of NW_028322254.1, forward strand.
CCCATGGATTTATATGTCTCCGCAAGAGAATGAAGCGTGTGTACAGCGGCATGAATGCAGCAGAGAAAATCCGATAAATCCCATTATCAAAATGAATTACACAAACAAAACCCAAGGACAGTGAAATAGAGAGCAATTCTTAAATAATTCATTCAGGGCTTGTGATGCAACCTGGATTTACCACATCTACACCCAGAGCTGAGTGAGACATAAGGTTGGGCACTTCGGGCTGATAGCATTGGTGAGGTTCGATGAGCAAATGCAGACCCTTTGAAGTCATACAGCATGGTACCCATTCCATGGGTCCCAACTCTCCAAGTTTAAGGGATTCTTCCTTCAGCTAAAACATGCATGGGAAACCCACAGTATGGTGCACCGTGTGACTGGCAAACGTTTTCAAATGCATCTCAGTTTTCGTCCCCTTTTACTCGGGTTCACCATTCCAGACCCTTTACGAACACTCTCCCCACTTGAAGAGTCAGTGCCCTTAACCTCCTGTTGGGCACAGTTTGCAAATTCTGCGCAAGATGAAAAGGAATAGGGAGAACCAATGAGAGACTAGCTCTAGGTGTCTGCACGGGCAAATTTAACGCTCATTTCCCACCAGGAAGAGGAATTAACCAAAGGCTCAGCATGCCGTGCCGGAACCAGATAAGGGCCTGAGGCAATCCTGTGGGTTTGCGGCCAGCTCACAAGATAGCGAGTTGAAGAAATGAACTCAGGGGCACTGTAACTCACAAACCTGCACAGTTATAAATGACAGCTATCGTCCAAAAATATATTGAAGGAAGGCTGCGAAGACGACTTGTAAGTGGGGCAGAATTGCAGGAAAACGATTTCAGGGGGTAGACGGGAATTGCATTTAAAGCATAGGAAAAGAGGCAGAACGTCAACAATGACGCTCTTGGCCAAAAAGGGCGTATGCGTTTTTTCCTGAATATATTCAGGAAAAAACGCATACGCCCTTTTTGGCCAACCAAGCAAGCATGTTAAAGAAATCTGCACTACAATGAAGTCTCACTGCCCCCCGGTCAAAAGGGCCATCTGAAAAAAGTGTAAAATCCAGAAAGGCAGCACAGGCCATGGAGAACAGGGAGCCTTGTTATGCTGATGGGTGGGATGTGAATTGCCAACAGCCACTCTGGAGAAGTGTATGGTGTTTCCCGGAACACCGAAAAAACAAAGCTACGGAGCCTACGGCACTTCCACTTATGGTCCTATAGCTTAGGGAAATTAAAATCAAAAACACACAGCCACCCCAAAGTGTCGGACGGCTCTGTTTACAAGAACCTCGTCTACGGTACAAGTTAAATATCCCAGAATGTGAAAAATGGATAAAGAAGTTGTGGTACGTACGGACAATGGAATATCACTCAGCAATGAAATCTATGTCATCAGGCCCGTCGCGGCATAATGAGTGGATTCAGGTACGATGATTCTAAGTGAAATAAGTCACACAGAAAATGAAACATCATAAGATATCACTACTACACAGAATGTAAACTTGGCTACACATGAACTGAATTACAAAACAGAACAGGGTCTCAAATTTAGAAAACCAACTTATGCTTGCTTAAGGGGAAAGGTGAGTTGGGGTGCTGCATAAAACCAGAGATAGAAATTAGCACAGATACCTTTCCATAAGCCAAATATGTAATAGTCAAGACCTACCCCTTGCTCAACGAAATGGACTAAACACCCCATATTCAACGCCTAGGAATACACCTGACTAGTAAGAATCTTCAAACCCATGGATATTTATGTCTCCGTAAGAGAATGAAGTGTGTGTACAGCGGTATGAATGCAGCAGAGAAAATCCGATAAATCCCATTATCAAAATGAATTACACAAACAAAACCCAAGGACAGTGAAATAGAGAGCAATTCTTAAATAATTCATTCAGGGCTTGTGATGCAACCTGGATTTACCACATCTACACCCAGAGCTGAGTGAGACATAAGGTTGGGCCCTTCGGGCTGATAGCATTGGTGAGGTTCGATGAGCAAATGCAGACCCTTTGAAGTCATACAGCATGGTACCCATTCCATGGGTCCCAACTCTCCAAGTTTAAGGGATTCTTCCTTCAGCTAAACATGCATGGGAAACCCACAGTACGGCGCACCGTGTGACTGGCATACGTTTTCAAATGCATCTCAGTTTTCGTCCCCTTTTACTCGGGTTCACCATTCCAGACCCTTTACGAACACTCTCCCCACTTGGAGAGCCAGTGCCTTTAACCTCCTGTTGGGCACAGTTTGCAATTTCTGCGCAAGATGAAAAGGAATAGGGAGAACGAATGAGAGACTAGCTCTAGGTGTCTGCACGGGCAAATTTAAGGCTCATTTCCCACCAGGAAGAGGAATTAACCAAAGGCTCAGCATGCCGTGCCGGAACCAGATTAGGGCCTGAGGCAACCCTGTGGGTTTGCGGCCAGCTCACAAGATAGCGAGTTGAAGAAATGAGCTCAGGGGCACTGTAACTCACAAACCTGCAGAGTTATAAATGACAGCTATCGTCCAAAAATATATTGAAGGAAGGCTGCGAAGACGACTTGTAAGTGGGGCAGAATTGCAGGAAAACGATTTCAGGGGGTACACGGGAATTGCATTTAAAGCATAGGAAAAGAGGCAGAACGTCGACAATGATGCACTTGGCCAAAAAGGGCGTATGCGTTTTCTCCTGAATATATTCAGGAAAAAACGCATACGCCCTTTTTGGCCAACCAAGCAAGCATGTTAAAGAAATCTGCACTACAATGAAGTCTCACTGCCCCCCGGTCAAAAGGGCCATCTGAAAAAAGTGTAAAATCCAGAAATGCAGCACAGGCCATGGAGAACAGGGAGCCTTGTTATGCTGATGGGTGGGATGTAAATTGCCAACAGCCACTCTGCAGAAGTGTATGGTGTTTCCTGAAACACCTAAAAAACAAAGCAACAGAGCCTACGGCACTTCCACTTATGGTCCTATAGCTTAGGGAAATTAAAATAAAAAACACACAGCCACCCCAAAGTTTCAGACGGCTCTGTTTACAAGAACCTCGTCTACGGTACAAGTTAAATATCCCAGAAAGCGAAAAATGGATAAAGAAGTTGTGGTACGTACGTACAATGGAATATCACTGACCAATGAAATCTATGTCATCTGGCCCGTCATGGCATAATGAGTGGATTCAGGTACGATGATTCTAAGAGAAATAAGTCACACAGAAAATGAAACATCATAAGATATCACTAATACACCGAATGTAATCTTGGTTACACATGAACTGAATTACAAAACAGAACAGGGTCTCAAATTTAGAAAACCAACTTATGCTTGCTTAAGGGGAAAGGTGAGTTGGGGTGCTGCATAAAACCAGAGATAGAAATTAGCACAGATACAATTCCATACGTCATATATGTCATAGTCAAGGGGGCTTCCCTGGTGGCGCACTGGTTGAGAGTTCGCCTGCCGATGCAGGGGACGCGGGTTCGTGCCCCGGTCCGAGAGGATCCCACATGCCGCGGAGCTACTGGCCCCGTGAGTCATGGCCGTTGAGCCTGCGCGTCCGGAGCCTGTGCTCCGCAACGGGAGAGGCAACAACACTGAGAGGCCCGCGTACAGCAAAAAAAAAAAAAAAATATGTAATAGTCAAGACCTACCCCTTGCTCAACGAAATGGGCTAAACACCCTATATTCAACACCTAGGAATACACCTGACTAGTAAGAATCTTCAAACCCATGGATTTATATGTCTCCATAAGAGAATCAAGCATGTGTACAGCTGCATGAAGGCAGCAGAGAAAATCCGATAAATCCTATTATCAAAATGAATTACAAAAACAAAACACAATGACAGTGAAATAGAGAGCAATTCTTAAATAATTCATTCAGGGCTTGTGATGCAACCTGGATTTACCTCATCTACACCCAGAGCTGAGTGAGACATAAGGTTGGACACTTCGGGCTGATAGCACTGGTGAGGTTCGATGAGCAAATGCAGACCGTTTGAAGTCATACTGCATGGTACCCATTCCATGGGTCCCAACTCTCCAGGTGTAAGCGATTCTTCCTTCAGCTAAAGCATGCATGGGAAGCCCACAGTATGGTGCACCGTGTGACCAGGAAACGTTTTCAAAGGCATCTCAATTTTCGTCCCCTTTTACTCGGGTTCACAATTCCAGACCCTTTTCTAACACTCTCCAGAATTGGAGAGTCAGGGCCTTTAACCTCCTGTTTGGCACAGTTTGCAATTTCTGCGCAAGATGAACAGGAATAGGGAGAACCAATGACAGACTAGCTGTAGGTGTCTGCACGGGCAAATTTAACGCACATTTCCCACCAGAAAGACGAATTAACCAAAGGCTCAGCATGCCGTGCCGGAACAAGATTAGGGCCTGAAGCAATCCTGCGGGTTTGCGGCCAGCTCACAAGAAAGCGATTTGAAGAAAGGAGCTCAGGGGCACTGTAATTCACAAACCTGCAGAGTTATAAATGACAGCTATCGTCCAAAAATATATTGAAGGAAGGCTGCGAAGAGGACTTGAAAGCGGGGCAGAATTGCAGGAAAACGATTTCATGGGGTAGACTGGAATTGCATTTAAAGCATAGGAAAAGAGGCAGAACGTCGACAATGATGCACTTGGCCAAAAAGGGCGTATGCGTTTTTTCCTGAATATATTCAGGAAAAAACGCATACGCCCTTTTTGGCCAACCAAGCAAGCATGTTAAAGAAATCTGCACTACAATGAAGTCTCACTGCCCCCCGGTCAAAAGGGCCATCTGAAAAAAGTGTAAAATCCAGAAATGCAGCACAGGCCATGGAGAACAGGGAGCCTTGTTATGCTGATGGGCGGGATGTAAATTGCCAACAGCCACTCTGCAGAAGTGTATGGTGTTTCCTGAAACACCTAAAAAACAAAGCAACGGAGCCTACGGCACTCCCACTTATGGTCCTATAGCTTAGGGAAATTAAAATAAAAAAAACACAGCCACCCCAAAGTTTCAGACGGCTCTGTTTACAAGAACCTCTTCTACGGTACAAGTTAAATATCCCAGAAAGCGAAAAATGGATAAAGAAGTTGTGGTATGTACGTACAATGGAATATCACTCACCAATGAAATCTATGTCATCTGGCTCGTCGTGGCATAATGAGTGGATTCAGGTACGATGATTCTAAGAGAAATAAGTCACACAGAAAATGAAACATCATAAGATATCACTAATACACCGAATGTAATCTTGGCTACACATGAACTGAATTACAAAACAGAACAGGGTCTCAAATTTAGAAAACCAACTTATGTTTGCTTAAGGGGAAAGGTGAGTTGGGGTACTGCATAAAACCAGAGATAGAAATTACCACAGATACTATTCCATACGTCATATATGTAATAGTCAAGGGGGCTTCCCTGGTGGCGCACTGGTTGAGAGTCCGCCTGCCGATGCAGGGGACGCGGGTTCGTGCCCCGGTCCGAGAGGATCCCACATGCCGTGGAGCTACTGGCCCCGTCAGTCATGGCTGTTGAGCCTGCGCGTCCGGAGCCTGTGCTCCGCAACGGGAGAGGCTACAACACTGAGAGGCCCGCGTACAGCAAAAAAAAAAAAAAAATATGTAATAGTCAAGACCTACCCCTTGCTCAACGAAATGGGTTAAACACCCTATATTCAACGCCTAGGAATACACCTGACTAGTAAGAATCTTCAAACCCATGGATTTATATGTCTCCATAAGTGAATCAAGCGTGTGTACAGCTGCATGAAGGTAGCAGAGAAAATCCGATAAATCCTATTATCAAAATGAATTACAAAAACAAAACACAATGACAGTGAAATAGAGAGCAATTCTTAAATAATTCATTCAGGGCTTGTGATGCTACCTGGATTTACCTCATCTACACCCAGAGCTGAGTGAGACATAAAGTTGGACACTTCGGGCTGATAGCATTGGTGAGGTTCGAAGAGCAAATGCAGACCATTTGAAGTCATACTGCATGGTACCCATTCCATGGGTCCCAACTCTCCAGGTTTAAGCGATTCTTCCTTCAGCTAAAACATGCATGAGAAACCCACAGTATGGTGCACCGTGTGACCGGGAAACGTTTTCAAATGCATCTCAGTTTTCGTCCCCTTTTACTCGGGTTCACAATTCCACACCCTTTACTAACACTCTACCCAATTGGAGAGTCAGTGCCTTTAACCTGCTGTTTGGCACAGTTTGCAATTTCTGCGCAAGATGAACAGGAATATGGAGAACCAATGAGAGACTAGCTGTAGGTGTCTGCACGGGCAAATTTAACGCTCATTTCCAACCAGGAAGAGGAATTAACCAAACGCTCAGCATGCCGTGCCGGAACCAGATTAGGGCCTGAAGGAACCCTGCGAGTTTGCGGCCAGCTCACTAGAAAGCGATTTGAAGAAAGGAGCTCCGGGGCACTCTAATTCACAAACCTGCAGAGTTATAAATGACAGCTATCCTCCAAAAATATATTGAAGGAAGCCTGCGAAGAGGACTTGAAAGCGGGGCAGAATTGCAGGAAAACGATTTCAGGGGGGAGACTGGAATTGCATTTAAAGCATAGGAAAAGAGGCAGAACGTCGACAATGATGCACTTGGCCAAAAAGGGCGTATGCGTTTTTTCCTGAATATATTCAGGAAAAAACGCATACGCCCTTTTTGGCCAACCAAGCAAGCATGTTAAAGAAATCTGCACTACAATGAAGTCTCACTGCCCCCCAGTCAAAAGGGCCATCTGAAAAAAGTGTAAAATCCAGAAAGGCAGCACAGGCCATGGAGAACAGGGAGCCTTGTTATGCTGATGTGTGGGATGTAAATTGCCAACAACCACTCTGGAGATGTGTATTGTGTATCCTGAAACACCTAAAAAACAAAGCTACGGAGCCTACGGCACTTCCACTTATGGTCCTATAGCTTAGGGAAATTAAAATCAAAAACACACAGCCACCCCAAAGTTTCAGACGGCTCTGTTTACAAGAACCTCTTCTACGGTACAAGTTAAATATCCCAGAAAGCGAAAAATGGATAAAGAAGTTGTGGTACGTACGTACAATGGAATATCACTCACCAATGAAATCTATGTCATCTGGCCCGTCGTGGCATAATGAGTGGATTCAGGTACGATGATTCTAAGAGAAATAAGTCACACAGAAAATGAAACATCATAAGATTTCACTAACACACCGAATGTAATCTTGGCTACACATGAACTGAATTACAAAACAGAACAGGGTCTCAAATTTGGAAAACCAACTTATGTTTGCTTAAGGGGAAAGGTGAGTTGGGGTGCTGCATAAAACCAGAGATAGAAATTAGCACAGATACCATTCCATACGTCAAATATGTAATAGTCAAGACCTACCCCTTGCTCAACGAAATGGGCTAAACACCCTATATTCAACGCCTAGGAATACACCTGACTAGTAAGAATCTTCAAACCCATGGATTTATATGTCTCCATAAGAGAATCAAGCGTGTGTACAGCTGCATGAATGCAGCAGAGAAAATCCGATAAATCCTATTATCAAAATGAATTACAAAAACAAAACACAATGACAGTGAAATAGAGAGCAATTCTTAAATAATTCATTCAGGGCTTGTGATGCAACCTGGATTTACCTCATCTACACCCAGAGCTGAGTGAGACATAAAGTTGGACACTTCGGGCTGATAGCATTGGTGAGGTTCGATGAGCAAATGCAGACCATTTGAAGTCATACTGCATGGTACCCATTCCATGGGTCCCAACTCTCCAGGTTTAAGCGATTCTTCCTTCAGCTAAAACATGCATGGGAAACCCACAGTATGGTGCACCGTGTGACCGGGAAACGTTTTCAAATGCATCTCAGTTTTCGTCCCCTTTTACTCGGGTTCACAATTCCAGACCCTTTACTAACACTCTCCCCACTTGGAGAGTCAGTGCCTTTAACCTCCTGTTTGGCACAGTTTGCAATTTCTGCGCAAGATGAACAGGAATAGGGAGAACCAATGAGAGACTAGCTGTAGGTTTCTGCACGGGCAAATTTAACGCTCATTTCCCACCAGGAAGAGGAATTAACCGAAGACTCAGCATGCTGTGCCGGAACCAGATTAGGGCCTGAAGCAATCCTGAGGGTTTGCGGCCAGCTCACAAGAAAGCGATTTGAAGAAAGGAGCTCCGGGGCACTGTAATTCAAAACCTGCAGTGTTGTAAATGACAGCTATCGTCCAAAAATATATTGAAGGAAGGCTGCGAAGAGGACTTGAAAGCGGGGCAGAATTGCAGGAAAACGATTTCAGGGGGTAGACTGGAATTGCATTTAAAGCATAGGAAAAGAGGCAGAACGTCGACAATGATGCACTTGGCCAAAAAGAGCGTATGCGTTTTTTCCTGAATATATTCAGGAAAAAACGCATACGCTCTTTTTGGCCAACCAAGCAACCATGTTAAAGAAATCTGCACTACAATGAAGTCTCACTGCCCCCCGGTCAAAAGGGCCATCTGAAAAAAGTGTAAAATCCAGAAAGGCAGCACAGGCCATGGAGAACAGGGAGACTTGTTATTCTCATGGGTGGGATGTAAATTGCCAACAGCCACTCTGGAGAAGTGTATTGTGTTTCCTGAAACACCTAAAAAACAAAGCAACGGAGCCTACGGCACTTCCACTTATGGTCCTATAGCTTAGGGAAATTAAAATAAAAAACACACAGCCACCCCAAAGTTTCAGACGGCTCTGTTACAAGAACCTCCTCTACGGTACAAGTTAATTATCCCAGAAAGCGAAAAATGGATAAAGAAGTTGTGGTACGTACGTACAAAGGAATATCACTCACCAATGAAATCTATGTCATCTGGCCCGTCGTGGCATAATGAGTGGATTCAGGTACGATGATTCTAAGAGAAATAAGTCACACAGAAAATGAAACATCATAAGTTATCTCTAATACACCGAATGTAATCTTGGCTACACATGAACTGAATTACAAAACAGAACAGGGTCTCAAATTTAGAAAACCAACTTATGTTTGCTTAAGGGGAAAGGTGAGTTGGGGTGCTGCATAAAACCAGAGATAGAAATTAGCACAGATACCATTCCATACGTCAAATATGTAATAGTCAAGACCTACCCCTTGCTCAACGAAATGGGCTAAACACCCTATATTCAACGCCTAGGAATGCACCTGACTAGTAAGAATCTTCAAACCCATGGATTTATATGTCTCCATAAGAGAATCAAGCGTGTGTACAGCTGCATGAAGGCAGCAGAGAAAATCCGAAAAATCCCATTATCAAAATGAATTACAAAAACAAAACACAATGACAGTGAAATAGAGAGCAATTCTTAAATAATTCATTCAGGTCTTGTGATGCAACCTGGATTTACCTCATCTACACCCAGAGCTGAGTGAGACATAAGGTTGGATACTTCGGGATGATAGCGTTGGTGAGGTTCGATGAGCAAATGCAGACCATTTGAAGTCATACTGCATGGTACCCATTCCATGGGTCCTTACTCTCCAGGTTTAAGCGATTCTTCCTTCAGCTAAAACATGCATAGGAAACCCACAGTATGGTGCACCGTGTGACTGGGAAACGTTTTCAAATGCATCTCAGTTTTCGTCCCCTTTTACTCGGGTTCACAATTCCAGACCCTTTACTAACACTCTCCCCACTTGGAGAGTCAGTGCCTTTAACCTCCTGTTTGGCACAGTTTGCAATTTCTGCGCAAGATGAACAGGAATAGGGAGAACCAATGAGAGCCTAGCTGTAGGTGTCTGCATGGGCAAATTTAACGCTCATTTCCAACCAGGAAGAGGAATTAACCAAACGCTCAGCATGCCGTGCCGGAACCAGATTAGGGCCTGAAGCAATCCTGCGGGTTTGCGGCCAGCTCACAAGAAAGCGATTTGAAGAAAGGAGCTCCGGGGCACTGTAATTCAAAACCTGCAGTGTTATAAATGACAGCTATCGTCCAAAAATATATTGAAGGAAGGCTGCGAAGAGGACTTGAAAGCGGGGCAGAATTGCAGGAAAACGATTTCAGGGGGTAGACGGGAATTGCATTTAAAGCATAGGAAAAGAGGCAGAACGTCGACAATGATGCACTTGGTCAAAAAGGGCGTATGCGTTTTTTCCTGAATATATTCAGGAAAAAGCGCATATGCCCTTTTTGGCCAACCAAGCAAGCATGTTAAAGAAATCTGCACTACAATGAAGTCTCACTGCCCCCCGGTCAAAAGGGCCATCTGAAAAAAGTGTAAAATCCAGAAATGCAACACAGGCCATGGAGAACTGGGAGCCTTGTTATGCTGATGGGTGGGATGTAAATTGCCAACAGCCACTCTGGAGAAGTGTATGGTATTTCCTGAAACACCTAAAAAACAAAGCAACGGAGCCTACGGCACTTCCTCTTATGGTCCTATAGCTTAGGGAAAATAAATCAAAACCACACAGCCACCCCAAAGTTTCAGACGGCTCTGTTTACAAGAACCTCGTCTACGGTACAAGTTAAATATCCCAGAAAGCGAAAAATGGATAAAGAAGTTGTGGTACGTACGTACAATGGAATATCACTCAGCAATGAAATCTATGTCATCTGGCCCGTCGTGGCATAATGAGTGGATTCAGGTACGATGATTCTAAGAGAAATAAGTCACACAGAAAATGAAACATCATAAGTTAACTCTAATACACCGAATGTAATCTTGGCTACACATGAACTGAATTACAAAACAGAACAGGGTCTCAAATTTAGAAAACCAACTTATGTTTGCTTAAGGGGAAAGGTGAGTTGGGGTGCTGCATAAAACCAGAGATAGAAATTAGCACATATACCATTCCATACGTCAAATATGTAATAGTCAAGACCTACACCTTGCTTAACGAAATGGGCTAAACACCCTATATTCAACGCCTAGGAATACACCTGACTAGTAAGAATCTTCAAACCCATGGATTTATAGGTCTCCATTAGAGAATCAAGCATGTGTACAGCTGCATGAAGGCAGCAGAGAAAATCCGATAAATCCTATTATCAAAATGAATTACAAAAACAAAACACAATGACAGTGAAATAGAGAGCAATTCTTAAATAATTCATTCAGGGCTTGTGATGCAACCTGGATTTACCTCATCTAAACCCAGAGCTGAGTGAGACATAAGGTTGGACACTTCGGGCTGATAGCATTGGTGAGGTTCGATGAGCAAATGCAGACCATTTGAAGTCATACTACATGGTACCCATTCCATGGGTCCCAACTCTCCAGGTTTAAGCGATTCTTCCTTCAGCTAAAGCATGCATGGGAACCCACAGTATGGTGCACCGAGTGACCGGGAAACATTTTCAAATGCATCTCAGTTTTTGTCCCCTTTTACTCGGGTTCACAATTCCAGACCCTTTACGAACACTCTCCCCACTTGGAGAGTCAGTGCCTTTAACCTCCTATTTGGCACAGTTTGCAATTTCTGCGCAAGATGAACAGGAATAGGGAGTACCAATGAGAGACTAGCTGTAGGTGTCTGCACGGGCAAATTTAACGCTCATTTCCAACCAGGAAGAGGAATTAACCAAACGCTCAGCATGCCGTGCCGGAACCAGATTAGGGCCTGAAGCAATCCTGCGGGTTTGCGGCCAGCTCAAAAGAAAGCGATTTGAAGAAAGGAGCTCAGGGGCACTCTAATTCACAAACCTGCAGAGTTATAAGTGACAACTATCATCCAAAAATATATTGAAGGAAGGCTGTGAAGAGGACTTGAAAGCGGGACAAAATTGCAGGAAAACGATTTCAGGGTGTAGACGGGAATTGCATTTAAAGCATAGGAAAAGAGGCAGTACGTCGACAATGATGCACTTGGCCAAAAAGGGCGTATGCGTTTTTTCCTGAATATATTCAGGAAAAAACGCATACGCCCTTTTTGGCCAACCAAGCAAGCATGTTAAAGAAATCTGCACTACAATGAAGTCTCACTGCCCCCCAGTGAAAAGGGCCATCTGAAAAAAGTGTAAAATCCAGAAAGGCAGCACAGGCCATGGAGAACAGGGAGCCTTGTTATGCTGATGGGCGGGATGTGAACTGCCAACAGCCACTCTGGAGAAGTGTATGGTGTTTCCTGAAACACGTAGGAAACAAAGCAACACAGCCTATGGCACTTCCACTTATGGTCCTATAGCTTAGGGAAGTTAAAATCAAAAACACACAGCCACCCCAAAGTTTGGGTCGGCTCTGTTTACAAGAACCTCGTCTACGGTACAAGTTAAATATCCCAGAAAGCGAAAATGGATAAAGAAGTTGTGGTACATACGTACAATGGAAAATCACTCAGCAATGATATCTATGTCATCTGGCCCTTAGCGGCATAATGAGTGGATTCAGGTACAATGATTCTACATGAAATAAGTCACACAGAAAAAGGAACATCATAAGATATCACTAATACATGGAATGAAACTTGGCTACACATGAACTGAATTACAAAACAGAAGAGGGTCTCCAAGTTAGAAAACCAACTGATGGTTGCTTATGGGGAAAGGTGAGTTGGGGTGCTGCATAAAACCAGAGATTTATATTAGCACAGAAACTGTTCCATAAACCAAATATGTAATAGAAAAGACCTACTCCTTGCTCAACGAAATGGAGTCAACACCCCATATTCAACGCCTAGGAATATACCTGACTAGTAAGGATCTTAAAACCCATGGATTTATATGTCTCCGTAAGAGAATGAAGCGTGTGTACAGCGGCCTAAACGCATCAGTGAAAATCCGATAAATCCCATTATCAAAATAAATTTCAAAAACAAAACACAATGACACTGAAATAGAGGGCAATTCTTAAATAATTCATTCAGGGCTTGTGATACAACCTGGATTTAGCACATCTTCAACCAGAGCTGGGTGAGACATAAGGCTGGACACTTCGGGCTGATAGCATTGGTGAGGTTCGGTGAGCAAATGCAGAACATTTGAAGTCATACTGCATGGTACCCATTCCATGGGTCCCAACTCTCCAGGTTTAAGGGATTCTTCCTTCAGCTAAAACATGCATGGGAAACCCAGAGTATGGTCCACCTTGTGATTTGGATTCGTTTTCAAATGCATCTCAGTTTTTTTCCCCTGGTACTAGGGTTCAATATTCCAGACCCGTCAATAACACTCTCCCCATATATATATTCAGGAAAAAACGCATAAGCCCTTTTTGGCCAACCAAGCAAGCGTGTAAAGAAAATCTGCACTACAATGAAGCCTCACTGCCCCCCGGTCAAAAGGGCCATCTGAAAAAAGTGTAAAATCCAGAAAGGCAGGACAGGCCATGGAGAACATGTAGCCTTGTTATGCTGATGGGCGGGATGTGAACCGCCAACAGCCACTCTGGAGAACTGTATGGTGTTTCCGGAAACACGTAGGAAACAAAGCAACACAGCCTATGGCACTTCCACTTATGGTCCTATAGCTTAGGGACATTAAAATGAAAAACACAGAGCCACCCCAAAGTTTGGGACGGCTCTGTTTACAAGAACCTCGTCTACGATACAAGTTAAATATCCCAGAAATCGAAATATGGATAAAGAAGATGTGGTATGTATGTACAATGGAATATCACTCAGCAATGATATCTATGTCATCAGGCCAGTAGTGGCATAATGAATGGATTCAGGTATGATGATTTTACGTGAAATAAGTCACACAGAAAAAGAAACATCATAAGTTATCACTAATACATGGAATGTAAACTTGGCTACACATGAACTGATCTACAAAACAGAACACGGTCTCAAATTTAGAAAACGAACTTACGCTTGCTTATGGGGAAAGGTGAGTTGGCGTGCTGCATAAAACCAGAGATTGAAATTAGCACAGATATCTTTCCATAAGCCAAATATATAATAGACAAGACCTACTCCTTGCTCAACGAAATGAACTCAACACCCCATATTCAACGCCTCGGAATATACCTGACTAGTAAGAATCTTAAAACCCATGGATTTATATGTCTCCGTAAGAGAATCAAGCGTGTGTACAGTGGCCTAAACGCAGCAGTGAAAATCGGATAACTTCCTTTATCAAAAAAAATTTCAAAAACAAAACACAATGACAGTGAAATAGAGAGCAATTCTTAAATAATTCATTCAGGGCTTGTGATGCAACCTGGATTTACCACATCTACACCCAGAGCTGGGTGAGACATAAGGCTGGACCCTTCGCGCTGATACCATTGGTGAGGCTCGGTGAGCAAATGCAGACCGTTTGAAGGCATACTGCATGGTACCCATTCCATGGGTCCCAACTCTCCAGGTTTAAGGGATTCTTCCTTCAGCTAAAACATGCATGAGAAACGCAGAGTATATTCCACCATGTGATTGCGAAACGTTTTCAAATGCATCTCAGTTTTTGTGCCCTGGTACTCGGGTTCACCATTCCAGACGCTTTACTAACACTCTCCCCACTTGGAGAGTCAATGCCTTTAACATCCTGTTCAGCACAGTTTGCAATTTCTGAGCAAGATGAACAGGAATAGGGAGAACCAATGAGAGACTATCTGTAGGTGCCTGCACGGGCAAGTGTAACGACCATTTCCCACCAGGAAGAGGAATTAACCAAAGGGTCAGCGTGCCCTGCCAGAAACAGATTAGCGCCTGAAGCATTCCTGCGGTTTTCGGCCAGCTCACAAGAAAGCGAGTTGAAGAAAGGAGCTCAGGGGCACTCTAATTCACAAACCTGCAGAGTTATGAATGACAGCTATCGTCCAAAAATATATTGAAGTAAGTCTGCGAAGAGGACTGGAAAGGGGGGCAGCATTTGAGGAAAACTATTTCAGGGGGTAGACTGGAATTCCACTTAAAGCATAGGAAATGAGGCAGAATGTCGACAATGATGCACTTTGCCAAAAAGGGCGTATGCATTTTTTCCTGAATATATTCAGGAAAAAACGCATACACCCTTGATGGCCAACCAAGCAAGCCTGTAAAGGAAATCTGCACCAAGGGCAGAAAGCTGTTGGGGGGATGGTGGTGTGAAGAGTTGAGAGATTGGGATTGACATGTATACATTTATATGTATAAAATAGATAACCAATAAGAACCTGCTGTATAAAAAATAAGATTAAAAATTAAAAAAAATAAAATTAAAAAGTAAAACAGAAAAAATATTCTTCCCTCCACATACATGTATTTATATGAATAAATTATTTCTATGCTTATATTTGTAAATGCAAAAAAGAGGAATGAAATCTACCTTGAACCAAAAACGAAAAATAGAAAAAACAAACAGAATCCACAAGTTACACAGAGGAAAACCGTATCAGGACACTTGCTCCAGTTGTAAACAATTCTGAAGTTGGTCAGTGGTGGGGAATCATCTCCCATACAGCCAGCAGGCCCCACGCAACAAGCGTCCTCATTGCAAAGCTGGGGGACCGTGCTGAGGCATCTGTGAGTAAACGTGGTCCGAGCCCCAGGCCAGCTGCTGCTGAAATGTTCCCACCCTTCCCAGATAAAACACCTGAATATGTTCAAGGACTTGAAAGCCTAGAGGAAGGGCAATGGAGCCACACGAGTGATTGCATGCCAGCCAACTTGGTGCCTGCAGGCCAGCCAGGATGGTCCTGGCCCTGGGTGCTCTTCTGGAAGCTTTCCATTTCCCTGCCTGAGATACCCCTCCTGTCCCGGCCCCCACTGCTTTCTTCCTTCCTCACGTCTGCCCAGGGAGAAATTCCAGCGCCAGGTATGGGTGACACATCCTCTTCTTTAGCAGGTGGCATCTTGACAACTGCTGCAGAAAGTCCAGCAGAGCCCCACTCACACTGGGCCACCCACAACGCCGTGACCTGTCACTCCCTCCCACCAGCCCAGCCCCGAGACTGCTGACAGGGCAGAGAAAATGGCGTCAGGCACAGCTGCAGGGGTTCTTGCTGCCTGGAGCGGTGTTTATATTGATCTCAAAACAGGCACACCTGGGGAGGGCTGGCCGGCATGGTCAGGCTGCCCAGGTCAGCCAATCATCACCCCTCAGGGTCTCACAGTTGCAGAAAATGGAACTTGCTGAATCGGCCAGGTCCAAGGAACAGGTGTGGGCTCTTGAGAGTCAGGATAGACAATGGGCTGCAGCTCTGGCTTGTATTCTAATCATTTTATCTGGCCCATGAGTGGGAGACAGCTTCAAGAAAACCCTGGCCTAATAAGAGGACCCCAGGAGTCAGGGAGAGGAGGGGTGGGTGGTGGGTGGAGACAGAGGCCTGGTGCCCCGGGTGCAGTGGAAGTCTCTGGAAGACCAGGTGGTGGCAGGCCGTACAGAGTGATGCCCAGGGTCACAGACCTGTCGGAGTTGCTATTTGTTAGTTCAAGTCCTGCTCTGAGGTGCTCTGTGTCAGATCTGAGTGACAGGTGAGCTGAGAGTGCTCTGCAATGAGGGCAATGTGCACGGTTCCTGTGTGCCCTGCCCTGCCACAGTACCTGCAAGTGTAGCTCTGTATCCTGGGAGGGAGCTGACCACGAGAGCCCCATGGGCTGCAGGGGACCTGCCCAGGGAACCCCATATCCTGGGATGGGCCTGACCATGAGAGCCCCATGGGCTGGTGTGGAGGTGGGGTACCTGCCCAGGTGAGCTCCATATCCTGAGATTGGCCTGACCACGAGAGCCCCATGGGCTGCCAGGGGCCTGGTAAAGATGTCAGGATCGTCAGTGAAGCCACCGAGTATATACCTCCAGTAGTTCCTAATTCCTACACCCTGCTGGTCATTCTACCAACCACCAGGACATGGTATTCTGTATTAGTCTTCAATGATGCCTTCTTTTGTATGCCATTAGTCCCAGAGTCACAAGAAATTTTGGCTTGTAAGTGGCAGGACTCAACATACAACTAAAACAATACATCCAGGCCGTCTTGCCCCAAGTGTTCAAAAATTCCCACACCATCTTTGGGGAAAGCTTAGCTAAAGACGTAAAAGTTCTACCTCTGGAAAAGGAAACACTCCTTCAATATGCTGACGACATTCTGATCACCAGCCCTACTAAGGAGGCCTCTGAACTACCAAGCCAATAAAGGATAGAAGTTGTCCAAGAAAAAGCTCAAATATCACAGACTACGGTGACCTGCCTGGGCTTCATTCTCACAGAAGGTCGGAGAAGCTCATCCCAGGAAAGGGAAGAAACAATTTACAGCCTTACCCCTTTCTAAAACTAGAAGACAGCTTAGGGGTTCCTGGGGAGGCCAGAGTTTGCTGCTTCTGGATCCCTAACTACAGTCTACTAGCTGGGCCTCTATATGAAACACTGAAAGGAAAAGATGATGATCCTTTTGAATAGAATCCAGAAGTGGCCTTTCAAGAATGGAAAGAGCAGTCAATTCAGACCCTTGCCCTGGAACTCCCTAATTTAGCTAAACCCTTTGACCTTTACATTCCTGGTGAAAGGTGAATTGCCATTGGAGTATTAGTGCAAAACCTGGGACCACTTGAAATGGAACAATGCAAGAATGCCATCCAGGTAGGATAAACTATAGTCACCAAGGGGCTTGGCCCACTGCAACATCTGGCCAACATACTGGCGGTATCTAAAAACCTGGAAATCAGCAGCTCAAAAGGCCACCTCCCTCCTAAGGGAAAAGGACCCCACGTGGTGTTCCTAACCCCCAACCATGCCCTGAAGTTGCAGGGTTTGCTCCGTGGGCACACTGACCTCCAGTGAGGAAGCCCTCCTACTCCAACATCCAGAGAGATATCCGGGGGCAACGGGGCACCATGACGACACATGTGACCATCACTTGACCTGGAGTTTCTCTCATAAAACAACAAGAGTGTGTCCCAAAAGAGTAGACTACTGCTTGCAGGACTTACTGCACCCAGAGGGGAGGTAATAATCTTGGCAGGGGAACCGTATATCACGCTGTCACCATAGAAAAGCCTACAGACACCGTGATGATGGTGACCAGTAAGACCGGCTGGACTCCTGTTTACTTCAAAAGGCTGTTGACTCAGTGGCCATCATGGTCCTTCATCACAACTGACCCTGGACTGTCCGGGAGTTGAGCAGGCAGGGTCCTGACACCTGGTGCTGTTTTTACGTTAATTCAGAGGCCTAATTGAAGAAAGTGCAGACTACTAGTCAGAGCATCTAGGCTGGCAGAAACGGTCAGCCTAAAGTGTCTGAACAAATGTGTGGCGGGGTGAAAGTGGACCTCACAGCGTCACTGCACATTTCCTTCCCGGACCCTTAAAGGTCATTAGAATCTATAACACTTCCAATGCTCATGCTCAGGCAGATGAACAGGGAGGCTGGAGGCCTGGGGACAATCAACGTCACCTAGAGGCTGCTGGGGAGAAGTTCTGACCCTCGCCCACGGGTATAAGGGCTCCTAACTCAGCACTCAGCAGTTACAGAAGAAGGGTCTGCACCCTCAGCACTCCAAGAATGAGGAAGAGGACAAAAGGCAGAAGAGGGGTTTGTCCCAGGCAAAGCCCATTAAAAATCCCTGGGAGATAAAAATAGAATCTGGGCAATAAAATAAAGTCTAACCTTTTTTATCCTTTGTGCTTTGTCTAATTTCATGTGCTCCTAGGGTCCCGCATACAGAGGTTCCACACCCGGCACTTCAGACCAGATTTCCTAGTACAGAATGGCTGGGTCGACACATCAGGTCCTGGGGCCCAGTGCAGACTCCGCGATATAGAGCCTGAGCTGCAGCCAACAGGGCCCTCGAGAGCTCTGCCCCCTCCCTCCCACTGAATCTGACAGGATCTCTACACAGCAGCCCAGCCCACAGCCCACGGGGTAGCACATGCTCTCACCTCTCCATTCTCTGATCAAAATATAAAGTTTCCTTTGCTTCTGAACCAAACTCAGTCTCGATCTTTTGGCTCCAATGACACTGGGCATGGGGACACTTGTTGGGGTCCACTCTGGAGGATCAGTAACAGAAATTGAGAACGTTGTAACTTCAATGAACAGATGTGTGAGCCAAACTATAATTAACATAGAACAGTGTATAAGGCTCGGGTAAAATAAGATGTTTCTAACACTTCCATTTGATATTTCCATCACTTTATTATAAGCAAGTTCAGTGAAAAGGTTTGTCTTATTTGTCAGGTCAATATTAGAGAAGCGAAGTGATTTCTTTCCAAGGATGTACATCTAATAATCTTGGTTAAATCTTCAATCTTGTTTTAAATGCTTTTCCATTGAAAATGATACCTCTCATTCAGCTCCCCCATTTCTGAGAAGTATAAAATCTTATAATTTATTATTACCAAAGTGGAAAGGTGGGAGGAGGGATAAATTAACAGTTTGGGATTAACACATACACACTGCTATGTATAAAATAGATGGTCAACAAGGAACTACTCTATAGCACAGGGAACTACACTCAATATTTTGCAATAACCTATAAGGGGAAATAATCTGAAAAAGAATAGATATTTTTATTGACATCATCTATCAATGACAGTTAAAATGGAACCTAAGGGAAGCCGGTGGTCAGTGCTTCTGACCCTGAAGACTTCAATCATCTAAAGTTTGGACTCTGCCTACTTCCCAAGGCCCTTAATGAACATATGTGTAGCCGTAGCTTAAAAAATTCCCCAGTTTGGGTAGCGGAGAGACACTGATTTTGAAAAATCCCTGGTGTTCTCCTCACATGAACGGGACACTTCCTACAGCTAAAACATGCCTGTCACACCCAGAGGATGGTATATCGTCTGATCGGGAAGAGTTTGGAAAAGGCATCTCATCTCCTCATCTCCTGGTGCTCGGGTTCACCACTCCGGCGTCTTTACTAACAGTCTCCCCACTTGGAGATGTCAGCACTGTCAACATCCTGTTGCACACAGTTTGGAATTTGTCCAAGGATGAAGCAGAAGGAGGAGGAACAATGAGAGACAAGTCCTAGGTTTTCGGACAGACATATGTCACTCTAATTTCCAACCAGGAAGACGAATTGACCAAAGGCTAGGGTTGCCCATGGAAACAGAATAGGGCTTGAGGAAATCCCGCTGCTTTGTGGCCAGTTCCCATAAACACAAGTTGAAAAATGGAACTCAGGGACACTAAAATTCACGAAACTGCAGAGTTGAAAATATCTCTCACTGAAAAATGTCTTGAGGAAAGTCAGAGAAAAGGACTTGTAAGCAACGGAGAATGGCAGGAAAGGGATTGGATGAGGTAGAAAGGACTCGCCATTAAGCACAAGAAAAGGGGCTGAACATTGCCAACATTGCAGTTGGCCAAAAAGGGTGTATGCATCTTTTTCTGTATATATTCAAGAAAAGGGCATACACTTTTTTAGCCAACCAAACAGGTGGGCACTGGAAATCAATACTACAAAACATATCACTTCGCATCAGTCAGAAGAGCCTTCCTCATAAAGTGTAAACACCAGAAATGCAGGACAGGGCAAGGAGAAAAGGGAGCCCTGTGAGGCTTATAGTGGAAATGTATATTGCCAACGGTCACTCTGGAAAAGTGTATTGTGATTACTAAAGCATCTAAAAAATGAGCTACAGAGCACAGGGCACTTGCACTCATGGACGTATATCTTGGGAAAAAGAAAAATCGAGAGGACACAGGCACCCCAATGTTTACCGCCTCTCTGTTTAATATATCCTCGATTAGGATATAATTTATATGTCTCTGGAGGGAAAAAATGGACAGAGGTGTGGCACTTATGTAGAGTGGAATATTACTCAGCCTGAAAATCAATGAAACATGGCCAGTTGTAACAACCCCAGAGGAGTTACGTATGATCATTTGAAGTCACATAATTCAAAAAGACAAAGACATACGATATTACTAATACATGGAATGTAAACGTGGCTACAAATGAACTGAATTACAAAAGAGAACGGGGTCTCAAATTTAGAAAACCAACTTATGCTTGCTTAAGGATCAAGGAGAGTTGGGGTGCTGCATAAAACCAGAGATTGAAATTAGCACAGATACCGTTCCATAAGCCAAATATGTAATAGAAAAAACCTACTTCCTGGTCAACGAAATGGACTCAACACCCCATATTCAGTGCCTAGGAATATACAGGATGAGTAAGAGTTTCAATACCTATGGATTTATATGTCTCCATAAGAGAATCAAGCGTGTGTACAGTGACAAAAACGCAGCAGTGAAAATCAGCTAAATCCCATTATCAAAATAAATTTCCAAAACAAAAAAAATGACAGTGAAATAGAGAGCAATTCTTTTTTTTTTTTTTTTTTTTTTTTTTTTTTTTTTTTTTTGTGGTATGCGGGCCTCTCACTGCTGTGGCCTCTCCCGTTATGGAGCACAGGCTCCGGACGCGCAGGCTCAGCGGCCATGGCTCACAGGCCCAGCTGCTCCACAGCATGTGGGATCTTCCCAGACCGGGGCACGAACCCGTGTCCCCTGCATCGGCAGGTGGACTCTCAACCACTGCACCACCAGGGAAGCCCGAGAGCAATTCTTAAATAATTCATTCAGGGCTTGTGATGCAACCTGGATTTACCTCATCTACACCCAGAGCTGAGTGAGACATAAGGTTGGACACTTCGGGCTGACAGCATGGATGAGGTTCGATGAGCAAATGCAGACCGTTTGTAGTCATACTGCATAGTACCCATTCCATGGGTCCCAACTCTCCAGGTTTAAGGGATTCTTCCTTCAGCTAAAACATGCATGGGAAACCCACAGTATGGTGCACCGTGTGACCGGAAAACGTTTTCAAATGAATCTCAGTTTTCGTCCCCTTTTACTCGGGTTCACCATTCCAGACCCTTCACTAACACTCTCCCCACTTGGAGAGTCAGTGCCTTTAACCTCCTGTTTGGCACAGTTTGCAATTTCTGCGCAAGATGTACAGGAATAGGGAGAACCAATGAGAGACTAGCTGTAGGTGTCTGCAGGGGCAAATTTAACGCTCATTTCCCACCAGGAAGAGGAATTAACCAAAGGCTCAGCATGCCGTTCCGGAATCAGATTAGGGCCTGAAGCAATCCTCCGGGTTTGTGGCCAGCTCACTAGAAAGGGATTTGAAGAAAGGAGCTCAGGGCACTGTAATTCACAAACCTGCAGAGTTATGAATGACAGCTATCGTCCAAAAATATATTGAAGGAAGGCTGCGAAGAGGACTTGAAAGCGGGGCAGAATTGCAGGAAAACGATTTCAGGGGGTAGACTGGAATTGCATTTAAAGCATACGAAAAGAGGCAGAACGTCGTCAGTGATGCACTTGGCCAAAAAGGGGGTATACGTATTTACATGAATATATTCAGGAAAAAACGCATATGCCCTTTTTGGCCAACCAAGCAAGCATGTTAAAGACATCTGCACTACAGTGAAGTCTCACTGCCCCCCAGTCAAAAGGGCCATCTGAAAAAAGTGTAAAATTCAGAAAGGAAGCACAGGCCATGGAGAATAGGGAGACTTGTTATGCTGATGGGCGGGATGTAAATTGCCAAGAGCCACTCTGGAGAAGTGTATGGTGTTTCCTGAAACACCTAAAAAACAAAGCAACGGAGCCTACAGCACTTCCACTTATGGTCCTATAGCTTAGGGAAATTAAAATCAGAAACACACAGCCACCCCAATGTTTCAGACGGCTCTGTTTACAAGAATCTCGTCTACGGTACAAGTTAAATATCGCAGAAAGCAAAAAATGGATAAAGAAGTGGTGGTACGTACGTACAATGGAATATCAATCTCCAATGAAATCTATGTCATCAGGCCCGTCGCGGCATAATGAGTGGATTCAGGTACGATGATTCTAAGTGAAATAAGTCACACAGAAAATGAAACATCATAAGATATCACTAATATACGGAATGTAAACTTGGCTACACATGAACAGAATTACAAAACAGAACAGGGTCTCAAATTTAGAAAACCAACTTATGTTTGCTTAAGGGGAAAGGTGATTTGGGGTGCTGTATAAAACCAGAGATAGAAATTAGCACAGATACCATTCCATATGTCAAATATATAATAGTCAAGACCTACACTTTCTCAACGAGATGGACTAAACACCCTATATTCAAAGCCTAGCAATACACCTGACTAGTAAGAATCTTCAAACCCATAGATTTATATGTCTCCATAAGAGAATCAAGCGTGTGTACAGCTGCATGAAGGCAGCAGAAAAAATCCGATAAACCCTATTATCAAAATGAATTACAAAAACAAAACACAATGACAGTGAAATAGAGAGCAATTCTTAAATAATTCAATCAGGGCTTGTGATGCAACCTGGATTTACCTCAACTAAACCCAGAGCTGAGTGAGACATAAGGTTGGACACTTCGGGCTGATAGCATTGGTGAGGCTCGATGAGCAAATGCAGACCATTTGAAGTCATACTACATGGTACCCATTCCATGGGTCCCAACTCTCCAGGTTTAAGCGATTCTTCCTTCAGCTAAAACATGCATGGGAAACCCACAGTATGGTGCACTGTGTGACCGGGAAACGTTTTCAAATGCATCTCAGTTTTTGTCCCCTTTTACTTGGGTTCACAATTCCAGATCCTTTACTAACACTCTCCCCACTTGGAGAGTCAGTGCCTTTAACCTGCTGATTGGCACAGTTTGCAATTTCTGCGCAAGATGAACAGGAATAGGGAGAACCAATGAGAGACTAGCTGTAGGTGTCTGCACGGGCAAATTTAACGCTCATTTCCAACCAGGAAGAGGAATTAACCAAAGGCTCAGCATGCCGTGCCGGAACCATATTAGGGCCTGAAGCAATCCTGCGGGTTTGCGGCCAGCTCACAGGAAAGCGATTTGAAGAAAGGAGCTCAGGGGCACTGTAATTCACACAACTGCAGAGTTATAAATGACAGCTATCGTCCAAAAATATATTGAAGGAAGGCTGCGAAGAGGACTTGAAAGCGGGGCAGAATTGCAGGAAAACGATTTCAGGGGGTAGACTGCAATTGCATTTAAAGTATAGGAAAAGAGGCAGAACGTCGAAAATGAATCACTTGGCCAAAAAGGGCGTATGCGTTTTTTCCTGAATATATTCAGGAAAAAATGTATACGCCCTTTTTGGCCAACCAAGCAAGCATGTTAAAGAAATCTGCACTACAATGAAGTCTCACTGCTCCCCGGTCAAAAGGTCCATCTGAAAAAGTGTATAATCCAGAAAGGCAGCACAGGCCATGGAGAAAAGGGAGCCTTGTTATGCTTATGGGTGTGATGTTAATTGCCAACAGGCACTCTGGAGAAGTGTATGGTGTTTCCTGAAACACCTAAAACACAAAGCAACGGAGCCTACGGAACTTCCACTTATGGTCCTATAGCTTAGGGAAATTAAAATCAAAAACACACAGCCACCCCAAAGTTTCATACGGCTCTGTTTTCAAGAACCTCGTCTACGGTACAATTTAAATATCGCAGAAAGCAAAAAATGGATAAAGACGTTGTGGTACGTATGTGCAATAGAATATCACTCTCCAATGAAATCTATGTCATCAGGCCCATCGCGGCATAATGAGTGGATTCATGTACGATGATTCTAAGTGAAATAAGTCACACAGAAAATGAAACATCATAAGATATCACTAATACAGGGAATGTAATCTTGGCTACACATGAACTGAATTACAAAACAGAACAGGGTCTCAAATTTAGAAAACCAACTTATGTTTGCTTAAGGGGAAAGGTGAGTTGGGTGCTGCATAAAACCAGAGATAGAAATTAGCACAGATACCATTCCATACGTCAAATATGTAATAGTCAAGACCTACCCCTTGCTCAACGAAATGGGCTAAACACCCTATATTCAACGCCTAGGAATACACCTGCCTAGAAAGAATTTTCAAACCCATGGATTTATATGTCTCCATAAGAGAATCAAGCGTGTGTACAGCTGCATGAAGGCAGCAGAGAAAATCCGGTAAATCCCATTATCAAAATGAATTACAAAAACAAAACACAATGACAGTGAAATAGAGAGCAATTCTTAAATAATTCATTCAGGGCTTGTGATGCAACCTGGATTTACCTCATCTACACCCAGAGCTGAGTGAGACATAATGTTGGACACTTCGGGCTGATAGCATTGGTGAGGTTCGTTGAGCAAATGCAGACAATTTGAAGTCATACTGCATGGTTCCCATTCCATTGGTCCCAACTCTCCAGGTTTAAGCGATTCTTCCTTCAGCTAAAGCATGCATGGGAAACCCACAGTATGGTGCACTGTGTGACCGGGAAACGTTTTCAAATGCATCTCAGTTTTCCTCCCCTTTTACTCGGGTTCACAATTCCAGACCATTTACTAACACTCTCCCCACTTGGAGAGTCAGTGCCTTTAACTTGCTGTTTGGCACAGTTTGCAATTTCTGCACATGATGAACAGGAATAGGTAGAAACAATGAGAGACTAGCTGTAGGTGTCTGCAGGGGCAAATTTAATGCTCATTTCCCACCAGGAAGAGGAATTAACCAAAGGCTCAGCATGCCGTGCCGGAACCATATTAGGGCCTGAAGCAATCCTGCGGGTTTGCGGCAAGCTCACAAGAAAGCGATTTGAAGAAAGGAGCTCAGGGGCACTGTAATTCACAAACCTGCAGTGTTATAAATGACAGCTATCGTCCAAAAATATATTGAAGGAAGGCTGCGAAGAGGACTTGAAAGCGGGGCAGAATTGCAGGAAAACGATTTCAGGGGGTAGACTGGAATTGCATTTAAAGCATAGGAAAAGAGGCAGAACGTCGACAATGATGCACTTGGCCAAAAGGGCGTATGCGTTTTTTCCTGAATATATTCAGGAAAAAACGCATACGCCCTTTTTGGCCAACCAAGCAAGCATGTTAAAGAAATCTGCACTACAATGAAGTCTCACTGCCCCCCGATCAAAAGGGCCATCTGAAAAAAGTGTAAAATCCAGAAATGCAGCACAGGCCATGGAGAACAGGGAGCCTTGTTATGCTGATGGTTGGGATATAAATTGCCAAGAGCCACTCTGGAGAAGTGTATGGTGTTTCCTGAAACACCTAAGAAACAAAGCAACGGAGCCTACGGCACTTCCACTTATGGTCCTATAGCTTAGGGAAATTAAAATCAAAAACAAACAGCCACCCCAAAGTTTCAGACGGCTCTGTTTACAAGAACCTCGTCTACAGTACAAGTTAAATATCCCAGAAAGCGAAAAATGGATAAACAAGTTGTGGTACGTACGTACAATGGAATATCACTCACCAATGAAGTCTATGTCATGTGGCCCGTCATGGCATAATGAGTGGATTCAGGTACAATGATTCTAAGAGACATAAGTCACACAGAAAATGAAACATCATAAGATATCACAAATACACCGAATGTAATCTTGGCTACACATGAACTGAATTACAAAACAGAACAGGGTCTCAAATTTAGAAAACCAACTTATGTTTGCTTATGGGGAAAGGTGAGTTGGGGTGCTGCATAAAACCAGAGATAGAAATTAGCACAGATACCATTCCATACGTCAAATACGTAATAGACAAACCTACCCCTTGCTCAACAAAATGGGCTAAGCACCCAATATTCAACGCCTAGGAATACACCTGACTAGTAAGAATCTTCAAACCCATGGATTTATATGTCTCCATAAGAGAATCAAGCGTGTGTACAGCTGCATGAAGGCAACAGAGAAAATCCGATAAAAACCATTATCAAAATGAATTAAAAAACAAAACACAATGACAGTGAAATAGAGAGCAATTCTTAAATAATTCATTCAGGGCTTGTGATGCAACCTGGATTTACCTCATCTACACCCAGAGCTGAGTGAGACATAAGGTTGGACACTTCGGGCTGATAGCATTGGTGAGGTTCGATGAGCAAATGAAGACCATTTGAAGTCATACTGCATGGTACCCATTCCATGGGTCCCAACTCTCCAGGTTTAAGGGATTCTTCCTTCAGCTAAAACATGCATGGGAATCCCACAGTATGGTGCACCGTGTGACTGGCAAACGTTTTCAAATGCATCTCAGTTTTCGTCCCCTTTTACTCGGGTTCACAATTCCAGACCCTTTACGAACACTCTCCCCACTTGGAGAGTCAGTGCCTTTAACCTCCTGTTGGGCACAGTTTGCAATTTCTGCGCAAGATGAAAAGGAATAGGGAGAACGAATGAGAGACTAGCTCTAGGTGTCTGCACGGGCAAATTTAACGCTCATTTCCCACCAGGAAGAGGAATTAACCACAGGCTCAGCATGCCGTGCCGGAACCAGATTAGGGCCTGAGGCAATCCTGTGGGTTTGCGGCCAGCTCACAAGATAGCGAGTTGAAGAAAGGAGCTCAGGGGCACTGTAACTCACAAACCTGCAGAGTTATAAATGACAGCTATCGTCCAAAAATATATTGAAGGAAGGCTGCGAAGACGACTTGTAAGCGGGACAGATTTGCAGGAAAACGATTTCAGGGGGTAGACGGGAATTGCATTTAAAGCATAGGAAAAGAGGCAGAACGTCGACAATGATGCTCTTGGCCAAAAAGGGCGTATGCGTTTTTTCCTGAATATATTCAGGAAAAAACGCATACGCCCTTTTTGGCCAACCAAGCAAGCATGTTAAAGAAATCTGCACTACAATGAAGTCTCACTGCCCCCCGGTCAAAAGGGCCATCTGAAAAAAGTGTAAAATCCAGAAAGGCAGCACAGGCCATGGAGAACAGGGAGCCTTGTTATGCTGATGGGCGGGATGTAAATTGCCAACAGCCACTCTGGAGAAGTGTATGGTGTTTCCCGGAACACCGAAAATACAAAGCTACGGAGCCTATGGCAATTCCACTTATGGTCCCATAGCTTAGGGAAATTAAAATCAAAAACACACAGCCACCCCAAAGTGTCGGACGGCTCTGTTTACAAGAACCTCGTCTACGGTACAAGTTAAATATCCCAGAATGTGAAAAATGGATAAAGAAATTGTGGTACGTACGTACAATGGAATATCACTCAGCAATGAAATCTATGTCATCAGGCCCATCGCGGCATAATGAGTGGATTCAGGTACGATGATTCTAAGTGAAATAAGTCACACAGAAAATGAAACATCATAAGATATCACTACTACACGGAATGTAAACTTGGCTACACATGAACTGAATTACAAAACAGAACAGGGTCTCAAATTTAGAAAACCAACTTATGCTTGCTTAAGGGGAAAGGTGAGTTGGGGTGCTGCATAAAACCAGAGATAGAAATTAGCACAGATACCTTTCCATAAGCCAAATATGTAATAGTCAAGACCTACCCCTTGCTCAACGAAATGGACTAAACACCCCATATTCAACGCCTAGGAATACACCTGACTAGTAAGAATCTTCAAACCCATGGATTTATATGTCTCCGTAAGAGAATGAAGCGTGTGTACAGCGGCATGAATGCAGCAGAGAAAATCCGATAAATCCCATTATCAAAATGAATTACACAAACAAAACCCAAGGACAGTGAAATAGAGAGCAATTCTTAAATAATTCATTCAGGGCTTGTGATGCAACCTGGATTTACCACATCTACACCCAGAGCTGAGTGAGACATAAGGTTGGGCCCTTCGGGCTGATAGCATTGGTGAGGTTCGATGAGCAAATGCAGACCCTTTGAAGTCATACAGCATGGTACCCATTCCATGGGTCCCAACTCTCCAAGTTTAAGGGATTCTTCCTTCAGCTAAAACATGCATGGGAAACCCACAGTATGGTGCACCGTGTGACTGGCAAACGTTTTCAAATGCATCTCAGTTTTCGTCCCCTTTTACTCGGGTTCACCATTCCAGACCCTTTACGAACACTCTCCCCACTTGGAGAGTCAGTGCCTTTAACCTCCTGTTGGGCACAGTTTGCAATTTCTGCGCAAGATGAAAAGGAATAGGGAGAACCAATGAGAGACTAGCTCTAGGTGTCTGCACGGGCAAATTTAACGCTCATTTCCCACCAGGAAGAGGAATTAATCAAAGGCTCAGCATGCCGTGCAGGAACCAGATTAGGGCCTGAGGCAATCCTGTGGGTTTGCGGCCAGCTCACAAGATAGCGAGTTGAAGAAAGGAGCTCAGGGGCACTGTAACTCACAAACCTGCAGAGTTATAAATGACAGCTATCGTCCAAAAATATATTGAAGGAAGGCTGCGAAGACGACTTGTAACCGGGACAGATTTGCAGGAAAACGATTTCAGAGGGTAGACGGGAATTGCATTTAAAGCATAGGAAAAGAGGCAGAACGTCGACAATGATGCTCTTGGCCAAAAAGGGCGTATGCGTTTTTTCCTGAATATATTCAAGAAAAAACGCATACGCCCCTTTTGGCCAACCAAGCAAGCATGTTAAAGAAATCTGCACTACAATGAAGTCTCACTGCCCCCCGGTCAATAGGGCCATCTGAAAAAAGTGTAAAATCCAGAAAGGCAGCATAGCCCATGGAGAACAGGGAGCCTTGTTATGCTGATGGGTGGGATGTAAATTGCCAACAGCCACTCTGGAGAAGTGTATGGTGTTTCCCGGAACACCGAAAAAACAAAGCTACGGAGCCTACGGCACTTCCACTTATGGTCCTATAGCTTAGGGAAATTAAAATCAAAAACACACAGCCACCCCAAAGTGTCGGACGGCTCTGTTTACAAGAACCTCGTCTACGGTACAAGTTAACTATCCCAGAATGTGAAAAATGGATAAAGAAGTTGTGGTACGTACGTACAATGGAATATCACTCAGCAATGAAATCTATGTCATCAGGCCCGTCGCGGCATAATGAGTGGATTCCGGTACGATGATTCTAAGTGAAATAAGTCACACAGAAAATGAAACATCATAAGATATCACTACTACACGGAATGTAAACTTGGCTACACATGAACTGAATTACAAAACAGAACAGGGTCTCAAATTTAGAAAACCAACTTATGCTTGCTTAAGGGGAAAGGTGAGTTGCGGTGCTGCATAAAACCAGAGATAGAAATTAGCACAGATACCTTTCCTTAAGCCAAATATGTAATAGACAAGACCTACCCCTTGCTCAACGAAATGGACTAAACACCCCATATTCAACGCCTAGGAATACACCTGACTAGTAAATATCTTCAAACCCATGGATTTATATGTATCCGTAAGAGAATGAAGCGTGTGTACAGCGGCATGAACGCAGCAGAGAAAATCCGATAAATCCCATTATCAAAATGAATTACACAAACAAAACCCAAGGACAGTGAAATAGAGAGCAATTCTTAAATAATTCATTCAGGGCTTGTGATGCAACCTGGATTTACCACATCTACACCCAGAGCTGAGTGAGACATAAGGTTGGGCACTTCGGGCTGATAGCATTGGTGAGGTTCGATGAGCAAATGCAGACCCTTTGAAGTCATACAGCTTTGTACCCATTCCATGGGTCCCAACTCTCCAAGGTTAAGGGATTCTTCCTTCAGCTAAAACATGCATGGGAAACCCACAGTATGGTGCACCGTGTGACTGGCAAACGTTTTCAAATGCATCTCAGTTTTCGTCCCCTTTTACTCGGGTTCACCATTCCAGACCCTTTACGAACACTCTCCCCACTTGGAGAGTCAGTGCCTTTAACCTCCTGTTGGGCACAGTTTGCAATTTCTGCGCAAGATGAAAAGGAATAGGGAGAACGAATGAGAGACTAGCTGTAGGTGTCTGCACGGGCAAATTTAACGCTCATTTCCCACCAGGAAGAGGAATTCACCAAAGGCTCAGCATGCCGTGCCGGAACCAGATTAGGGCCTGAGGCAATCCTGTGGGTTTGCGGCCAGCTCACAAGATAGCAAGTTGAAAAAATGAGCTCAGGGGCACTGTAACTCACAAACCTGCAGAGTTATAAATGACAGCTATTGTCCAAAAATATATTGAAGGAAGGCTGCGAAGGCGGCTTGTAAGCGGGACAGATTTGCAGGAAAACGATTTCAGGGGGTAGACGGGAATTGCATTTAAGGCATAGGAAAAGAGGCAGAACGTCGACAATGATGCTCTTGGCCAAAAAGGGCGTATGCGTTTTTTCCTGAATATATTCAGGAAAAAACGCATACGCCCTTTTTGGCCAACCAAGCAAGCATGTTAAAGAAATCTGCACTACAATGAAGTCTCACTGCCCCCCGGTCAAAAGGGCCATCTGAAAAAAGTGTAAAATCCAGAAAGGCAGCACAGGCCATGGAGAACAGCGAGCCTTGTTATGCTGATGGGCGGGATGTAAATTGCCAACAGCCACTCTGGAGAAGTGTATGGTGTTTCCCGGAACACCGAAAAAACAAAGCTACGGAGCCTACGGCACTTCCACTTATGGTCCTATAGCTTAGGGAAATTAAAATCAAAAACACACAGCCACCCCAAAGTGTCGGACGGCTCTGTTTTCAAGAACCTCGTCTACAGTACAAGTTAAATATCCCAGAATGTGAAAAATGGATAAAGAAGTTGTGGTATGTATGTACAATGGAATATCACTCAGCAATGAAATCTATGTCATCAGGCCCGTCACGGCATAATGAGTGGATTCAGGTACGATGATTCTAAGTGAAATAAGTCACACAGAAAATGAAACATCATAAGATATCACTACTACACGGAATGTAAACTTGGCTACACATGAACTGAATTACAAAACAGAACAGGGTCTCAAATTTAGAAAACCAACTTATGCTGGCTTAAGGGGAAAGGTGAGTTGGGGTGCTGCATAAAACCAGAGATAGAAATTAGCACAGATACCTTTCCATAAGCCAAATATGTAATAGTCAAGACCTACCCCTTGCTCAACGAAATGGACTAAACACCCCATATTCAACGCCTAGGAATACACCTGACTAGTAAGAATCTTCAAACCCATGGATTTATATGTCTCCGTAAGAGAATGAAGCGTGTGTACAGCGGCATGAATGCAGCAGAGAAAATCCGATAAATCCCATTATCAAAATGAATTAGACAAACAAAACCCAAGGACAGTGAAATAGAGAGCAATTCTTAAATAATTCATTCAGGGCTTGTGATGCAACCTGGATTTACCACATCTACACCCAGAGCTGAGTGAGACATAAGGTTGGGCACTTCAGGCTGATAGCATTGGTGAGTTTCGATGAGCAAATGCAGACCCTTTGAAGTCATACAGCATGGTACCCATTCCATGGGTCCCAACTCTCCAAGTTTAAGGGATTCTTCCTTCAGCTAAAACATGCATAGGAAACCCACAGTATGGTGCACCGTGTGACTGGCAAACGTTTTCAAATGCATCTCAGCTTTCGTCCCCTTTTACTCGGGTTCACCATTCCAGACCCTTTACGAACACTCTCCCCACTTGGAGAGTCAGTGCCTTTAACCTCCTGTTGGGCACAGTTTGCAATTTCTGGGCAAGATGAAAAGGAATAGGGAGAACGAATGAGAGACTAGCTCTAGGTGTCTGCACGGGCAAATTTAACGCTCATTTCCCACCAGGAAGAGGAATTAACCAAAGGCTCAGCATGCCGTGCCGGAACCAGATTAGGGCCTGAGGCAATCCTGTGGGTATGCGGCCAGCTCACAAGATAGCGAGTTGAAGAAAGGAGCTCAGGGGCACTGTAACTCACAAACCTGCAGAGTTATAAATGACAGCTATCGTACAAAAATATATTGAAGGAAGGCTGCGAAGACGACTTGTAAGTGGGGCAGCATTGCAGGAAAACGATTTCAGGGGGTAAACCGGAATTGCATTTAAAGCATAGGAAAAGAGGCAGAACGTCGACAATGATGCTCTTGGCCAAAAAGGGCGTATGCGTTTTTTCCTGAATATATTCAGGAAAAAACGCATACGCCCTTTTTGGCCACCCAAGCAAGCATGTTAAAGAAATCTGCACTACAATGAAGTCTCACTGCCCCCCGGTCAAAAGGGCCATCTGAAAAAAGTGTAAAATCCAGAAAGGCAGCACAGGCCATGGAGAACAGGGAGCCTTGTTATGCTGATGGGCGGGATGTAAATTGCCAACAGCCACTCTGGAGAAGTGTATGGTGTTTCCCGGAACACCGAAAAAACAAAGCTACGGAGCCTACGTCACTTCCACTTATGGTCCTATAGCTTAGGGAAATTAAAATCAAAAACACACAGCCACCCCAAAGTTTCAGACGGCTCTGTTTACAAGAACCTCGTCTACAGTACAAGTTAAATATCCCAGAAAGCGAAAAATGGATAAAGAAGTTGTGGTACGTACGTATAATGGAATATCACTCACCAATGAAATCTATGTCATCTGGCCCGTCGTGGCATAATGAGCGGATTCAGGTACGATGATTGTAAGTGAAATAAGTCACACAGAAAATGAAACATCATAAGATATCACTACTACACGGAATGTAATCTTGGCTACACATGAACTGAATTACAAAACAGAACAGGGTCTCAAATTTAGAAAACCAACTTATGTTTGCTTAAGGGGAAAGGTGAGTTGGGGTGCTGCATAAAACCAGAGATAGAAATTAGCACAGATACCATTCCATACGTCAAGTATGTAATAGTCAAGACCTACCCCTTTCTCAACGAAATGGGCTAAACACCCTATATTTAACGACTAGAAATTCACCGGACTAGTAAGAATCTTCAAACCCATGGATTTATATGTCTCCGTAAGAGAATGAAGCGTGTGTACAGCGGCATGAATGCAGCAGAGAAAATCCGATAAATCCCATTATCAAAATGAATTACACAAACAAAACACAAGGACAGTGAAATAGAGAGCAATTCTTAAATAATTCATTCAGGGCTTGTGATGCAACCTGGATTTACCACATGTACACCCAGAGCTGAGTGAGACATAAGGTTGGGCACTTCGGGCTGATAGCATTGGTGAGGTTTGATGAGCAAATGCAGACCCTTTGAAGTCATACTGCATGGTACCCGTTCCATGGGTCCCAAATCTCCAGGTTTAAGGGATTCTTCTTTCAGCTAAAACATGCATGGGAAACCCACAGTATGGTGCACCGTGTGACAGACAAACGTTTTCAAATGCATCTCAGTTTTTGTCCCCTTTTACTCGGGTTCACCATTCCAGACACTTTACTAACACTCTCCCCACTTGGAGAGTCAGTGCCTTTAACCTCCTGTTGGGCACAGTTTGCAAATTCTGCGCAAGATGAACAGGAAGAGGGAGAACCAGTGAGAGACTAGCTGTAGGTGTCTGCACGGGCAATCTTAACGCTCATTTCACACCAGGAAAAGGAATTAACCAAAGGCTCAGCATGCCGTGCCGGAACCAGATTATGGCCTGAAGCAATCCTGCGGGTTTGCGGCCAGCTCACAAGATAGCGAGTTGAAGAAAGGAGCTCAGGGGCACTGTAACTCACAAACCTGCAGAGTTATAAATGACAGCTATCGTCCAAAAATATATTGAAGGAAGGCTGCGAAGAGGACTTGAAAGCGGGGCAGAATTCCAGGAAAACGATTTCAGGAGGTAGACGGGAAGTGCACTGAAAGCATAAGAGAAGAGGCAGAACCTCGACAATGATGCACTTGTTCAAAAAGTACATATGCGTTTTTTCCAAGGCCCTCCTTAATGAGGGTAGGGGGCTCCCAGCATGCTTCAGTGGCCAACAGAGGGCCCACATCGCCAAGGTGACGTGAGCCAGCCAGGCAGGAGTGACCTCACATCAGAGGGCCCACCTCACAGAAGGGTAAGGGACCCAGCCATTATCAGACTCTCACCAGAGGTCGCACATCAGCAAGGGGCTGTGAACCAGGCAGGAGTGTCTTCACACCCGTGGGGCCACATCATTGCAAGTTGAGGTACCCAGCACATGTGGCCTCAAACCAGACAACCCACATCTCCATGGGTCGCGGAGCGAGGCAGGCAGGATGAACCTCAAAACACGTGGCCCATTGTATAAAAAAGGTGAGGAATCCAGCAGTTGGAACATCCCAGCAGGCGGCCCAGAGCACCGAGGCTATGGGATCCAGGCAATGATGAACTTACAACAGAGGGCCCTCATCATGAAACTGTGAGCAACCTAGCCATTGTGACCTCAGAGCACAAGGCCCACATCCCCATGGGGAAGCGAACCAAGCAGGAGTGTCATCGCACCAGTGGGCACACATCAGAAAATGTGGGGAGCCCAGCAGTTAGGGCCTGACGCCAGAGGGCCCTCATCACCGAGGAGAGGAGGCTCCCAGCAGGCTCCAACTGCTACAAGAGGGCCAACGTCGCCAATGCGGGGTGTGCCAGCCAGGCAGGAGTGACCTCAGAGCAGAGGGCCAACCTCAAAAAAGTGTGAGGAACCCAAAGAGGATTAGACTCTCACCAGAGGGCCCACATCACCAAGAGGATCAGAACCAGGCAGGACTGTCTTCACACCAGGGTGACCACATCATAGAAAGGTGAGGAACCCAGCACATGTGGCCTAAACCAGAAGACCCACATCTCCAAGGGGCTCGGAGTGAGGCATGCAGGAGTAGCCTCACAACACAGGGCCCATAGAATAAAAAAGCTGAGGAATCCTGCAGTGGGAACCTCCCAGCAGGCGGCCCAGAGCACCGAGTCTATGCGATCCAGGCTGCAGTGAACTCACAGCAGAGGGCCCATATCATGAAACTGTGAGCAACCCAGCCATTGGGACCTCACAGCAGAAGACCCACATCTCCATGGGGTTGGGAACATGGCAAGAGTGTCCTCGCACCACTTAGCACGTATCAGAAAAAGTGGGTACCCAGCAGTTACGGCCTGACGCTAGAGAGCCCTCATCACCGAGGGGAGGTGGCTCCCAGCAGGCTCCAACTGCCACAAGAGGGCCGATGTCGCCAAGGCGGGGTGTGCCAGCCAGTCAGTAGTGACCTCACAGCAGAGGGCCCACCTCACAGAAGGGTGAGGAACCCAGCCAGGATCAGACTCTCACCAGAGGGCCCACATCACCAAGGGGATAGAAACCAGGCAGGAGTGTCCTCACACCAGCGGGGCCACATCATCGAAAGGTGAGGGACCCAGCACACGTGGCCTCAAACCAGAGGACACACATCACCAAGGGGCTGGGAGTGAGTCAGGCAGGAGGAGTCTCCAAACAGAGGGCCCATAGAAGAAAAAAGGTGAGGAATCCCGCAGTTGGAACCTCCCCGCAGGCGGCCAGGAGCAGCGAGGCTATGGGATCCAGGCCGGAGTGAACTCACACCAGAGGGCCCTCATCATGAAACTGAGCCACCCACCGTTGGGACCTCAGAGCAGAAGGCCCATATTCCCATGGGGTTGGAAACCTGGCAGGAGTGTACTCACACCACAGGGCGCACATCAGAAAATTTTGGGAGCCCAGGAGTTAGAGCCTGACGCCAGAGGGCCCTCATTACCGAGGGGAGGAGACTCCCAGCAGGCACCAACTCCCAACTGAGGGCCCACGTCGCCAAGGTGACGTGTGCCAGTCAGGCAGGAGTGACCTCACAGCAGAGGGCCTACCTCACAGAAGGGTGAGGAAACCAGCCAGGATAAGACTCTCACCAGAGAGCCCACATCACCAAGAGGACCGGAACAAGGCAGGAGTGTCCTCACACCAGTGTGGCCACATTATAGAAAGGTGACGAACCCAGCACATGTGGCCTAAACCAGAGGACCCAC
Source organism: Delphinapterus leucas (assembly GCF_059928025.1). Classification (NCBI taxonomy): domain Eukaryota; kingdom Metazoa; phylum Chordata; class Mammalia; order Artiodactyla; family Monodontidae; genus Delphinapterus; species Delphinapterus leucas. Next base: position 236,756 of record NW_028322254.1, read on the forward strand.
ATTTCCAAGGTGCTCCGAGTGAGGCAGGCAGGAGTAGCCTAACAACACAGGGCCCACAGAATAAAAAATGTGAGGAATCCAGCAGTTGGAACCCCCCAGCAGGTGGCCCAGAGTACGGAGTCTATGGGATCCAGGCCACAGTGAACTCACAGCAGAGGGCTCACATCATGATACTGTGAGCAACCCAGCTGGTGGGACCTCAGAGCAGAAGGCCCACATCCCCATGGGGATGGGAACGTCGCAGGAGTGTACTCGCACGACAGGGCACATATCAGAAAATTTTGGGAGCCCATGAGTTAGGGCCTGACGCCAGAGGGCCCTCATTACCGAGGGGAGGAGACTCCCAGCAGGCACCAACTCCCAACTGAGGGCCCACATCGCCAAGGTGATGTGTGCCAGCCAGGCAGGAGTGACCTCACAGCAGAGGGCCCACCTCCCAGAAGGGTGAGGAATCCAGCCAGGATCAGACTCTCACCAGAGGGCCCCCATCACCAAGGGGATGGGAACCAGGCAGGAGTGTCCTCACACCAGTGGGGCCACATCAATAAAGGTGAGGAAACCGGCACATGTGGCCTCAAACCAGAGGACCTACATCACAAAAGGGCTGGGAGTGAGTCAGGAAGGAGGAGCATGAAAACACAGGACCCAAAGAATAAAAATGGTAAGGAATCCAGCAGTAGGAACCTCCCAGCAGGCGGCTCAGAGCACAGAGTCTATGGGATCTAGGCCTGAGTGAACTAACACCAGAGAGCCAACATCCTGAAACTGTGAACAACACAGGTGTTGGGACCATAGAGCAGAAGGCACATGGGGATGGGAACCTGGCAGGAGTGCCCTCACACCACTTAGCACGTATCAGAAAATGTGGGTAACCAGCAGTTAGGGCCTGATGCCAGAGGGTCTCATCACTGAGGGGAGGAGGCTCCCAGCGGGCTCCAACTGCCACCAGAGGGCCGACGTCGCCAAGGCGGGGTGTGTCAGCCAGGCAGGAGTGACCTCAGAGAAGAGGGCCCACCTCACAGAAGTGTGAGGAGCCCAACCAGGATCAGACTCTCACTGGAGGGCTCACATCACCAAGGGGATGGGAACCAGGCAGGAGTGTCCGCACACCAGTGGGGCCACATCTGCGAAAGGTGAGGAACCCAGCACATGTGGCCTCAAACCAGAGGACACACATCACCAAGGGGCTGGGAGTGAGGCAGGTGTCTGGAGGGGCACATTTAACTCTAATTTCCCACCAGGAAGAGGAATTAACCAAAGGCTCAGAGTGCCGTGCGGGACCCTGATTACGGCCTGAAGCAAACCTGCGGTTCTGTGGCCAGCTTTCAAGGAAACGAGTTAAGAAAGGAAACCACAGGCACTGTAATTCACAAACCTGCAGAGTTATAAATGACAGCTATTGGCAAAAATATATTGAAGTAAGTCTGCACAGAGGACTTGAAAACGAGGCAGAATTGCAGGAATCATATTTCAGGAGGTAGATGGGAATTGCATTTAAAGCATGTGAAAAGCGGCAGATCTTTGACAGTGATGCACTTGGACAAAAAGTGCGTATACATTTTTTCCTGAATATATTCAGGAAAAAACGCATATGCCCTTTGTGGCCAACCAAGAATTCGAGCAATGGAAATCCGCACTACAATGAACTCTCATTTCCCATTCGTCAAAAGAGCCATCTGAAAAAAGTGTAAAACCCAGAAACACAGGACAGGCCATGGAGAACAGGGAGCCTTGTTATGCTGATGGACGGGATGTAAATTGCCAACAGACACTCTGGTGATGTTTATGGTGTATGCTGAAACATCTAAAAAACAAAGCTACAGAGCCTAGGGCACTTCCACTTTTGGCCCTATAGCTTAGGAAAATTAAAATCAACAAGACACAGCCAACACAATATCCAGGGCTGCTGTGTTTACAAGAACCTCGAGTCCAATACAAATTAAATATCCCAGAAAGAAAAAAATGGATAAAGGAGTTGTCCTACTTACGTACAACGGAATATCACTCAGCAATGAAATCAATGTCATCAGGCCTGTAGCAGCAAATTGAGTGGATTTAAGTATGATGATTCTAAGAGAAATATGTCACACAGAGAAACATAATTATCATAAGATATCACAAATAGAGGGAGTGTAAACTTGGCTACACATAAACTGAATTACAAAACCGAACAGAGTCTCACATTTAGATAAAAACTTATGCTTGCTTAAGGGGAAAGTTGAGTTGGGGTGCTGTATAAAACCAGAGATTGAAATGAGCACACATACCGTTCCATAAGCCAAATATGTAATAGACAAGACCTACTCTTTGCTCAACGAAATAGACTAATCCATGGTGTATCACCTCACACCTGTTAGAATGGGCATCATCAGAAAATCTACAAACAACAAATGCTGGAAAGGGTGCGGAGATAAGGAACCCTCTTCCACTATTGTTGGGAATGTAAATTGATGCAGTCACTGTGGAGAACATTATGGAGTTTCTTATAAAACTAAGAATAGAATTACCATATAATACAGCAATGCCACTACTGGGCATATACCCAGACAAAACCATAAAACGAAAAGAGACATTCACCGCAATGTTCATTGCATCACTATTTACAATATCCAGGTAATGGAAGCAACCTAAATGCCCACAGACAGACGAATGCATAAAGATGAGGTACATATATAAAATGGAATATTACTAAGCCATAAAACGGAATGAAATTGGGTCATTTGTAGAGACGTTGATGGATCTAGAGACTGTCATACAGAGTGAAGTAAGTCAGAAAGAGAAAAACAAATCCTGTATATAAATGCATATATGTGGAACCTAGAAAAGTTGTACAGATGAACCGTTTTGCAAGGCAGAAATAGAGCAACAGATGTAGACAACAAACGTATGGACACCAAGGGGGGAAAGCTATTAGGGGGGTGGTGGTGGGAGGAGTTGAGAGATTGGGATTTGCATGTATACATTTCTATGTATAAAATAGGTAACCAAAAAGAACCTGCTGAATAAAAAAATAAAATAAAATTCAAAATTACAAAAAGTAAAACAGAAAAAATATTCTTCCCTTCACATACATGTATTTATATGAATAAATTATTTCTATGCTTATATCTGTAAATACAAAAAAGAGGAATAAAATCTACCTTGAACCAAAAACGAAAAAAAGAAAAAAAAACAGAACCCACCAGTTACACAGAGGAAAACCGTATCAGGGCCCTTGCTCCAGTTGTAAACAATTCTGAAGTTGGTCAGTGGTGGGGAATCATCTCCCATTCAGCCAGCATGCCCCACGCAACAAGCGTCCTCATTGCAAAGCTGGGGGCCCGTGCCGAGGCATCTGTGAGTAAACGTGGGCCGAGCCCCAGGCCAGCTGCTGCTGAAATGTTCCCACCCTTCCCAGGTAAAACACCTGAATATGTACAAGGACTTGAAAGCCTAGAGGAAGGGCCATGGAGCCACATGAGCGACAGCATGCCAGCCGACTTGGTGCCTGCAGGCCAGACAGGATGGTCCTGGCCCTGGGTGCTCTTCTGGAAGCTTTCCATTTCCCTGCCTGAGATACCCCTCCTGTCCCGGCCCCCACTGCTTTCTTCCTTACTCACCTCTGCCCAGGGAGAAATTCCAGCGGCAGGTATGGGTGACACATCCTCTTCTTTAGCAGGTGGCATCTTGGCAACTGCTGCAGAAAGTCCAGCAGAGCCCCACTCACACTGGGCCACCCACAAAGCCGTGGCCTCTCACTCCCTCCCACCAGTCCAGCCCCGAGACTGCTGACAGGGCAGAAAATGGCGTCAGACACAGCTGCATGTGCTCTTGCTGCCTGGAGCGGTGTTTATATTGATCTCAACCCAGGCACACCTGGGGAGGGATGGCCGGCACGGTCAGGCTTCCCAGGCCAGCCAATAATCACCCCTCAGGGGCTCACAGTTGCAGAAACTGGAACTTGCTGAATCGGCCAGGTCCAAGGAACAGGTGTGGGCTCCTGAGAGTCAGGATAGACAAGGGCCTGCAGCTCTGGCTTGTTTTCTAATTATATTATCTGGCCCATGAGTGGGAGACAACTTCAAGAAAACCATCTCCTAATGAGAAGTACCCAGGAGTCAGGGAGAGCAGGGGTGGGTGGTGGGTGGAGACAGAGGCCTGGTGCCCCGGGTGCAGTGGAAATCTCTGGAAGACCAGGTGGAGGGAGGCCACACAGAGTGATGCCCAGGGTCACAGACCTGTCGGAGCTGCTGTTTGTTAGTTCAAGTCCTGCTCTGAGGTGCTCTGTGTCAGATCTGAGTGACAGGTGAGCTGGGAGTGCTCTGCAATGAGGGCGATGTGCATGGCTCCTGTGTGCCCAGCCCTGCCACGGTACCTGAAAGGGTAGCTCTGTATCCTGGGAGGGGCCTGACCACGAGAGCCCCATGGGCTGCAGGGGAACCTGCCCAGGGAGCCCCATATCCTGGGAGGGGCCTGCACACGAGAGCCCCGTGGGCTGGGGTGGGGGTGGGGTACCTGCCCAGGTGAGCTCCATATCCTGGGATTGGCCTGACCTTGAGAGCCCCATGGGCTGCTGGAGTCCTGGTAAAAGATGTCAGGACAGTCAGTGAAGCCACCGAGGATATACCTCCAGTAGTTCCTAAACCCTACACCCTGCTGGTCATTCTACTAACCACCAGGACATGGTATTCTGTATTAGTCTTCAATGAAGCCTTCTTTTGTATTCTATTAGTCCCAGAGTCACAAGAAATTTTGGCTTGTGAGTGGCAGGACTCAACATACAACTAAAACAATACTTCCGGGCCGTCTTGCCCCAAGGGTTCAAAAATTCCCACACCATCTTTGGGGAAAGCTCAGCTAAAGACCTAAAAGTTCTACCTCTGGAAAAGGAAACACTCCTTCAATATGCAGACGACATTCTGATCGCCAGCCCTACTAAGGAGACCTCTGAACTACCAAGCCAATAAAGGATACAAGTTGTCCAAGAAAAAGCTCAAATATCACAGACTATGGTGACCTGCGTGGGCTGCATTCTCACAGAAGGTCGGAGAAGCCCATCCCAGGAAAGGGAAGAAACGATTTACAGCCTTACCCATTTCTAAAACTAGAAGACAGCTTAGGGGTTCCTGGGGAGGCCAGGGTTTGCTGCTTCTGGATCCCTAACTACAGTCTACTAGCTGGGCCTCTATATGAAACACTGAAAGAAAAAGATGATGATCCTTTTGAATAGAATCCAGAAGTGGCCTTTCAAGAATGGAAAGAGCAGTCAATTCAGACCCTTGTCCTGGAACTCCCTAATTTAGCTAAACCCTTTGACCTTTACATTCCTAGTGAAATTTGAATGGCCATTGGAGTATTAGTGCAAAACCTGGGACCACTTGAAATGGAACAATGCAAGAATGCCATCCAGGTAGGATAAACTACGGTCACCAAGGGGCTTGGCCCACCGCCACATCTGGCCAAGATACTGGCAGTATCTGAAAACCTGGAAATCAGCAGCCCAAAAGGCCACCTCCCTCCTAAGGGAAAAGGACCCCACGTGGTGATCCTAACCCCCAACCATGCCCTGAAGTTGCAGGGTTTGCTCCGTGGGCACACTGACCTTGAGTGAGGAGGCCCTCCAACTCCAACCTCCAGAGAGATAACCGGGGCAAAGGGGCACCATGACGACTCGTGTGACCATCACTTGACCTGGAGTTTCTCTCATAAAACAACAAGAGTGTGTCCCAAAAGAGTAGACTACTGCTTGCAGGACTTACTGCACCCAGAGGGGAGGTAATAATCTTGGCAGGGGAACCGTATATCACGCTGTCACCAGAGAAAAGCCTACAGACACTGTGATGATGGTGGCCAATAAGACCGGCTGGACTCCTGTTTACTTCAAAAGGCTGTTGACTCAGTGGCCATCATGGTCCTTCATCACACTGACCCTGGACTGTCTGGGAGTTGAGCAGTCAGGGTCCTGACACCTGGTGCTGTTTTTACGTTAATTCAGGGGCCTAACTGAAGAAAGCACAGACTACTGGTCAGAGCATCTAGGCTGGCAGAAACGGTCAGCCTAAGGTGGCCGAACAAATGTGGGGCGGGGTGAAACTGGACCTCACAGTGTCACTGCACATCTCCTTCCTGGACCCTTAAAGGTCATTAGAATCTATAACACTACCAATACTTGTGCTCAGGCGGACGAGCAGGGAGGCAGGAGGCCTGCGGACAATCAACGTCACCTGGAGGCTGCTGGGGAGAAGTTCAGACCCTCTCCCACGGGTATGAGGGCTCCTAACTCAGCACTCAGCAGTTACAGAAGAAGGGTCTGCACCCTCAGCACTCTAAGAATGAGGAAGGGGACAAAATGCAGAAGAGGGGTTTGTCCCAGGCAAAGCCCATTAAAAATCCCTGGGAGATAAAAATAGAATCTGGGCAATAAAATAAAGTCTAACCTTTTTTATCCTTTGTGCTTTGTCTAATTTCACGTGCTCCTAGGGTCCCGCATACAGAGGTTCAACAGCCGGCACTTCAGACCAGATTTCCTAGTGCAGAATAGCTGGGTCGACACCTCAGCTCCTGGGGCATGGTGCAGACTCCGCGATATAGAGCCTGAGCTGCAGCCAACCGGGCCCTCGAGAGCTCCGCCCCCTCCCTCCCACTGACTCTGACAGGATCTCTACACAGCAGCCCAGCCCACAGCCCACGGGGTAGCACATGCTCTCACCTCTGCATTCTCTGATCAAAATATAAAGTTTCCTTTGCTTCTGAACCAAACTCAGTCTTGATCTGTTGGCTCCAATGACACTGGGCAGGGGGACACTTGTTGGGGTCCACTCTGGAGGATCAGTAACAGAAATTGAGAACATTGTAACTTCAGTGAACAGATGTGTGAGCCAAACTGTAATTAACATAGAACAGTGTATAAGGCTCGGGTAAAATAAGATGTTTCTAACACTTCCATTTGATATTTCCATCACTTTATTATAAGCAAGTTCAGTGAAAGGTTTGTCTTATTTGTCAGGTCAATACTAGAGAAACGAAGTGATTTCTTTCCAAGGATGTACATCTAATAATCTTGGTTAATGATTCAATCTTGTTTTAAATGCTTTTCCATTGAAAATGATACCTCTCTTTCAGCTCCCCCATTTCTGAGAAGTATAAAATCTTATAATTTATTATTACCAAAGGAGAAAGGTGGGAGGAGGGATAAATTAACAGTTTGGGATTAACACATACACACTGCTATGTATAAAATCGATCATCAACAAGGAACTACTGTACAGCACAGGGAACTACACTCAATATTTTGCAATAACCTATAAGGGGAAATAATCTGAAAAAAGAATAGATATTTTTATTGACATCATCTATTAATGACAGTTAAAATGGAACCTAAGGGAAGCCGGTGGTGAGTGCTTCTGACCCTGAAGACGTCAATCATCTAAAGTTTGGACTCTGCCTACTTCCCAAGGCCCTTAATGAACATATGTGTAGCCGTAGCTTAAAAAATTCCCCAGTTTGGGTTGTGGAGAGACAGTGATTTTGAAAAAGCCCTGGTGTTCGCCTCACATGAATGGGACACTTCCTACAGTTAAAATATGCCTGTCACACCCAGAAGATGGTATACCGTCTGATCGGGAAGAGTTTGGAAAAGGCATCTCATCTCCTCATCTCCTGGTGCTCGGGTTCACCCCTCCAGCGTCTTTACGAACAGTCTCCCCACTTGGAGATGTCAGCACTGTCAACATCCTGTTGCATACAGTTTGGAATTTGTCCAGAGGATGAAGCAGAAGGAGGAGGAACAATGAGAGACAAGTCCTAGGTGTTCGGACAGGCACATGTCACTCTAATTTCCAATCAGGAAGACGAATTGACTAACAGCTAGGGTTGCCCATGGAAACAGAATAGGGCTTGAGGAAATCCCGCTGTTTTGTGGCCAGTTCCCATAAACACAAGTTGAAAAATGGAACTCAGGGTCGCTAAAATTCACGAAACTGCAGAGTTGAAAATATCTCTCACTGAAAAATGTCTTGAGGAAAGTCAGAGAAAAGGACTTGTAAGCAACGGAGAATGGCAGGAAAGGGATTGGAAGAGGTAGAAAGGACTCGCCATTAAGCACAAGAAAAGGGGCTGAACATTGCCAACATTGCAGTTGGCCAAAAAGGGTGTATGCGTCTTTTTCTGTATATATTCAAGAAAAGGGCATACACTTTTTTAACCAACCAAACAGGTGGGCACTGGAAATCAGTACTACAAAACATATCACTTCGCATCAGTCAGAAGAGCCTTCTTCATAAACTGTAAACACCAGAAATGCAGGACAGGGCAAGGAGAAAAGGGAGCCCTGTGAGGCTTATACTGGAAATGTATATTGCCAATGGTCACTCTTGAGAAGTGTATTGTGTTTACTAAAGCATCTAAAAAGTGAGCTACAGAGCACAGGGCACTTGCACTCATGGACGTATATCTTGGGAAAGACAAAAATGGAGAGGACACAGGCACCCCAATGTTTACCGCCTCTCTGTTTCAAAGATCCTCGACTAGGATATAATTTATATGTCTCTGGAGGGAAAAAATGGATAGAGGTGTGGCACTTATGTAGAGTGGAATATTACTCAGCCTGAAAATCAGTGAAATATGGCCAGTTGTAACAACCCCAGAGTAGTTACGTATGATCATTCAAAGTCACATAATTCAAAAAGAAAAAGACATACGATATTACTAATACATGGAATGTAAACGTGGCTACAAATGACCTGAATTACAAAACAGAATGGGGTCTCAAATTTAGAAGACCAACTTATGTTTGCTTAAGGAAAAAGGAGAGTTGGGGAGCTGCATAAAACCAGAGATTGAAATTAGCACAGATACCGTTCCATAAGCCAAATATGTAATAGAAAAAACCTACTCCCTGGTCAACGAAATGGACTCAACACGCCATATTCAGCACCTACGAATACACCTGACTAGTAAGAATCTTCAAACTCATGGATTTATATGTCTCCGTAAGAGAATCAAGCGTGAGTACAGCGGCATGAACGCAGCAGTGAAAATGCGATAAATCCCATTATCAAAATGAATTAAAAAAACAAAACACAAGGACAGTGAAATAGAGAGCAATTCTTAAATAATTCATTCAGGGCTTGTGATGCAACCTGGATTTACCACATCTACACCCAGAGCTGAGTGAGACATAAGGTTGGGCACTTCGGGCTGATAGCATTGGTGAGGTTCGATGAGCAAATGCAGACCCTTTGAAGTCATACTGCATGGTACACATTCCATGGGTGCCAACTCTCCAGGTTTAAGGGATTCTTTCTTCAGCTAAAACATGCATGGGAAACCCACAGTATGGTGCACCGTGTGACCAGGAAAGGTTTTCAAATGCATCTCAGTTTTCGTCCCCTTTTACTCGGGTTCACCATTCCAGACCCTTTACTAACACTCTCCCCACTTGGAGAGACAGTGCCTTTAAACTCCTGTTTGGCACAGTTTGCCATTTCTGCGCAAGATGAACAGGAATAGGGAGAACCAATGAGAGACTAGCTGTAGGTTTCTGCATGGGCAAATTTAACGCTCATTTCCCACAAGGAAGAGGAATTAACCAAAGCCTCAGCAAACAGTGCCGGAACCAGATTAGGGCCTGAAGCAATCCTGCGGGTTTGCGGCCAGCTCACAAGAAAGCGAGTTGAAGAAATGACCTCAGGGGCACAGTAACTCACAAACCTGCAGAGTTATAAATGACAGCTATCGTCCAAAAATATATTGAAGGAAGGCTGCGAATAGGACTTGAAAGCGGGGCAGAATTGCAGGAAAACGATTTCAGGGGGTAGACTGGAATTGCATTTAAAGCATAGGAAAAGAGGCAGAACATCGACAATGATGTTCTTGGCCAAAAAGGGCGTATGCGTTTTTTCCTGAATATATTCAGGAAAAAACGCATACGCCCTTTTTGGCCAACCAAGCAAGCATGTTAAAGAAATCTGCACTAAAATGAAGTCTCACTGCTCCCCGGTCAAAACGGCCATCAGAAATACGTGTAAAATCCAGAAAGGAATCACAGGCCATGGAGAACAGGGAGCCTTGTTATGCTGATGGGCGGGATGTAAATTGCCAACAGCCACTCTGGAGAAGTGTATGGTGTTTCCCGGAACACCGAAAAAACAAAGCTACGGAGCCTACGGCACTTCCACTTATGGTCCTATAGCTTAGGGAAATTAAAATCAAAAACACACAGCCACCCCAAAGTGTCGGACGGCTCTGTTTACAAGAACCTCGTCTACGGTACAAGTTAAATATCCCAGAATGTGAAAAATGGATAAAGAAGTTGTGGTACGTACGTACAATGGAATATCACTCAGCAATGAAATCTATGTCATCAGGCCCGTCGCGGCATAATGAGTGGATTCAGGTACGATGATTCTAAGTGAAATAAGTCACACAGAAAATGAAACATCATAAGATATCACTAATACACGGAATGTAAACTTGGCTACACATGAACTGAATTACAAAACAGAACAGGGTCTCAAATTTAGAAAACCAACTTATGCTTGCTTAAGGGGAAAGGTGAGTTGGGGTGCTGCATAAAACCAGAGATAGAAATTAGCACAGATACCTTTCCATAAGCCAAATATGTAATAGTCAAGACCTACCCCTTGCTCCACGTAATGGACTAAACACCCCATATTCAACGCCTAGGAATACACCTGACTAGTAAGAATCTTCAAATCCATGGATTTATATGTGTCCGTAAGAGAATGAAGCGTGTGTACAGCGGCATGAATGCAGCAGAGAAAATCCGATAAATCCCATTATCAAAATGAATTACACAAACAAAACCCAAGGACAGTGAAATCGAGAGCAATTCTTAAATAATTCATTCAGGGCTTGTGATGCAACCTGGATTTACCACATCTACACCCAGAGTTGAGTGAGACATAAGGTTGGGCACTTCGGGCTGATAGCATTGGTGAGGTTCGATGAGCAAATGCAGACCCTTTGAAGTCATACAGCATGGTACCCATTCCATGGGTCCCAACTCTCCAAGTTTAAGGGATTCTTCCTTCAGCTAAAACATGCATGGGAAACCCACAGTATGGTGCACCGTGTGACTGGCAAACGTTTTCAAATGCATCTCAGTTTTCGTCCCCTTTTACTCGGGTTCACCATTCCAGACCCTTTACGAACACTCTCCCCACTTGGAGAGTCAGTGCCTTTAACCTCCTGTTGGGCACAGTTTGCAATTTCTGCGCAAGATGAAAAGGAATAGGGAGAACGAATGAGAGACTAGCTCTAGGTGTCTGCACGGGCAAATTTAACGCTCATTTCCCACCAGGAAGAGGAGTTAACCAAAGGCTCAGCATGCCGTGCAGGAACCAGATTAGGGCCTGAGGCAATCCTGTGGGTTTGCGGCCAGCTCACAAGATAGCGAGTTGAAGAAATGAGCTCAGGGGTACTGTAACTCACAAATCTGCAGAGTTATAAATGACAGCTATCGTCCAAAAATATATTGAAGGAAGTCTGCGAAGACGACTTGTAAGTGGGGCAGAATTGCAGGAAAACGATTTCAGAGGGTAGAAAGGAATTGCATTTAAAGCATAGGAAAAGAGGCAGAACGTCGACAATGATGCTCTTGGCCAAAAAGGGCGTATGCGTTTTTTCCTGAATATATTCAGGAAAAAACGCATACGCCCTTTTTGGCCAACCAAGCAAGCATGTTAAAGAAATCTGCACTACAATGAAGTCTCACTGCCCCCCGGTCAAAAGGGCCATCTGAAAAAAGTGTAAAATCCAGAAAGGCAGCACAGGCCATGGAGAACAGCGAGCCTTGTTATGCTGATGGGCGGGATGTAAATTGCCAACAGCCACTCTGGAGAAGTGTATGGTGTTTCCCGGAACACCGAAAAAACAAAGCTACGGAGCCTACGGCACTTCCACTTATGGTCCTATAGTTTAGGGAAATTAAAATCAGAAACACACAGCCACCCCAAAGTGTCGGACGGCTCTGTTTACAAGAACCTCGTCTACGGTACAAGTTAAATATCCCAGAATGTGAAAAATGGATAAAGAAGTTGTGGTACGTACGTACAATGGAATATCACTCAGCAATGAAATCTATGTCATCAGGCCCGTCGCGGCATAATGAGTGGATTCAGGTACGATGATTCTACGGGAAATAAGTCACACAGAAAATGAAACATCATAAGATATCACTAATACACGGAATGTAAACTTGGCTACACATGAACTGAATTACAAAACAGAACAGGGTCTCAAATTTAGAAAACCAACTTATGCTTGCTTAAGGGGAAAGGTGAGTTGGGGTGCTGCATAAAACCAGAGATAGAAATTAGCACATATACCTTTCCATAAGCCAAATATGTAATAGTCAAGACCTACCCCTTGCTCAACGAAATGGACTAAACACCCCATATTCAACGCCTAGGAATACACCTGACTAGTAAGAATCTTCAAACCCATGGATTTATATGTCTCCATAAGAGAATGAAGCGTGTGTACAGCGGCATGAATGCAGCAGAGAAAATCCGATAAATCCCATTATCAAAATGAATTACACAAACAAAACCCAAGGACAGTGAAATAGAGAGCAATTCTTAAATAATTCATTCAGGGCTTGTGATGCAACCTGGATTTACCACATCTACACCCAGAGTTGAGTGAGACATAAGGTTGGGCACTTCGGGCTGATAGCATTGGTGAGGTTCGATGAGCAAATGCAGACCCTTTGAAGTCATACAGCATGGTACCCATTCCATGGGTCCCAACTCTCCAAGTTTAAGGGATTCTTCCTTCAGCTAAAACATGCATGGGAAACCCACAGTATGGTGCACCGTGTGACTGGCAAACGTTTTCAAATGCATCTCAGTTTTCGTCCCCTTTTACTCGGGTTCACCATTCCAGACCCTTTACGAACACTCTCCCCACTTGGAGAGTCAGTGCCTTTAACCTCCTGTTGGGCACAGTTTGCAATTTCTGCGCAAGATGAAAAGGAATAGGGAGAACGAATGAGAGACTAGCTCTAGGTGTCTGCACGGGCAAATTTAACGCTCATTTCCCACCAGGAAGAGGAGTTAACCAAAGGCTCAGCATGCCGTGCAGGAACCAGATTAGGGCCTGAGGCAATCCTGTGGGTTTGTGGCCAGCTCACAAGATAGCGAGTTGAAGAAATCAGCTCAGGGGTACTGTAACTCACAAATCTGCAGAGTTATAAATGACAGCTATCGTCCAAAAATATATTGAAGGAAGTCTGCGAAGACGACTTGTAAGTGGGGCAGAATTGCAGGAAAACGATTTCAGAGGGTAGAAAGGAATTGCATTTAAAGCATAGGAAAAGAGGCAGAACGTCGACAATGATGCTCTTGGCCAAAAAGGGCGTATGCGTTTTTTCCTGAATATATTCAGGAAAAAACGCATACGCCCTTTTTGGCCAACCAAGCAAGCATGTTAAAGAAATCTGCACTACAATGAAGTCTCACTGACCCCCGGTCAAAAGGGCCATCTGAAAAAAGTGTAAAATCCAGAAAGGCAGCACAGGCCATGGAGAACAGCGAGCCTTGTTATGCTGATGGGCGGGATGTAAATTGCCAACAGCCACTCTGGAGAAGTGTATGGTGTTTCCCGGAACACCGAAAAAACAAAGCTACGGAGCCTACGGCACTTCCACTTATGGTCCTATAGTTTAGGGAAATTAAAATCAGAAACACACAGCCACCCCAAAGTGTCGGACGGCTCTGTTTACAAGAACCTCGTCTACGGTACAAGTTAAATATCCCAGAATGTGAAAAATGGATAAAGAAGTTGTGGTACGTACGTACAATGGAATATCACTCAGCAATGAAATCTATGTCATCAGGCCCGTCGCGGCATAATGAGTGGATTCAGGTACGATGATTCTACGTGAAATAAGTCACACAGAAAATGAAACATCATAAGATATCACTAATACACGGAATGTAAACTTGGCTACACATGAACTGAATTACAAAACAGAACAGGGTCTCAAATTTAGAAAACCAACTTATGCTTGCTTAAGGGGAAAGGTGAGTTGGAGTGCTGCATAAAACCAGAGATAGAAATTAGCACATATACCTTTCCATAAGCCAAATATGTAATAGTCAAGACCTACCCCTTGCTCAACGAAATGGACTAAACACCCCATATTCAACGCCTAGGAATACACCTGACTAGTAAGAATCTTCAAACCCATGGATTTATATGTCTCCATAAGAGAATGAAGTGTGTGTACAGCGGCATGAATGCAGCAGAGAAAATCCGATAAATCCCATTATCAAAATGAATTACGCAAACAAAACCCAAGGACAGTGAAATCGAGAGCAATTCTTAAATAATTCATTCAGGGCTTGTGATGCAACCTGGATTTTCCACATCTACACCCAGAGTTGAGTGAGACATAAGGTTGGGCACTTCGTGCTGATAGCATTGGTGAGGTTCGATGAGCAAATGCAGACCCTTTGAAGTCATACAGCATGGTACCCATTCCATGGGTCCCAACTCTCCAAGTTTAAGGGATTCTTCCTTCAGCTAAAACATGCATGGGAAACCCACAGTATGGTGCACCGTGTGACTGGTAAACGTTTTCAAATGCATCTCAGTTTTCGTCCCCTTTTACTCGGATTCAACATTCCAGACCCTTTACGAACACTCTCCCCACTTGGAGAGTCAGTGCCTTTAACCTCCTGTTGGGCACAGTTTGCAATTTCTGCGCAAGATGAAAAGGAATAGGGAGAACGAATGAGAGACTAGCTCTAGGTGTCTGCACGGGCAAATTTAACGCTCATTTCCCACCACGAAGAGGAGTTAACCAAAGGCTCAGCATGCCGTGCAAGAACCAGATTAGGGCCTGAGGCAATCCTGTGGGTTTGCGGCCAGCTCACAAGATAGCGAGTTGAAGAAATGAGCTCAGGGGTACTGTAACTCACAAATCTGCAGAGTTATAAATGACAGCTATCGTCCAAAAATATATTGAAGGAAGTCTGCGAAGACGACTTGTAAGTGGGGCAGAATTGCAGGAAAACGATTTCAGAGGGTAGAAGGGAATTGCATTTAAAGCATAGGAAAAGAGGCAGAACGTCGACAATGATGCTCTTGGCCATAAAGGGCGTATGCGTTTTTTCCTGAATATATTCAGGAAAAAACGCATATGCCCTTTTTGGCCAACCAAGCAAGCATGTTAAAGAAATCTGCACTACAATGAAGTCTCACTGCCCCCCGGTCAAAAGGGCCATCTGAAAAAAGTGTAAAATCCAGAAAGGCAGCACAGGCCATGGAGAACAGGGAGCCTTGTTATGCTGATGGGTGGGATGTAAATTGCCAACAGCCACTCTGGAGAAGTGTATGGTGTTTCCCGGAACACCGAAAAAACAAAGCTACGGAGCCTACGGCACTTCCACTTATGGTCCTATAGCTTAGGGAAATTAAAATCAAAAACACACAGCCACCCCAAAGTGTCGGACGGCTCTGTTTACAAGAACCTCGTCTACGGTACAAGGTAAATATCCCAGAATGTGAAAAATGGATAAAGAAGTTGTGGTACGTACGTACAATGCAATATCACTCAGTAATGAAATCTATGTCATCAGGCCCGTCGCGGCATAATGAGTGGATTCAGGTACGATGATTCTAAGTGAAATAAGTCACACAGAAAAAGAAACATCATAAGTTATCACTAATACACGGAATGTAAACTTGGCTACACATGAACTGAATTACAAAACAGAACAGGGTCTCAAATTTAGAAAACCAACTTATGCTTGCTTAAGGGGAAAGGTGAGTTGGGGTGCTGCATAAAACCAGAGATAGAAATTAGCACAGATACCTTTCCATAAGCCAAATATGTAATAGTCAAGACCTACCCCTTGCTCAACGAAATGGACTAAACACCCCATATTCAACGCCTAGGAATACACCTGACTAGTAAGAATCTTCAAACCCATGGATTTATAGGTCTCCATAAGAGAATCAAGCGTGTGTACAGTGGCATGAATGCAGCAGAGAAAATCCGATAAATCCCATTATCAAAATGAATTACACAAACAAAACCCAAGGACAGTGAAATCGAGAGCAATTCTTAAATAATTCATTCAGGGCTTGTGATGCAACCTGGATTTACCACATCTACACCCAGAGCTGAGTGAGACATAAGGTTGAGCACTTCGTGCTGATAGCATTGGTGAGGTTCGATGAGCAAATGCAGACCCTTTGAAGTCATACAGCATGGTACCCTTTCCATGGGTCCCAACTCTCCAAGTTTAAGGGATTCTTCCTTCAGCTAAAACATGCATGGGAAACCCACAGTATGGTGCACCGTGTGACTGGCAAACGTTTTCAAATGCATCTCAGTTTTCGTCCCCTTTTACTCGGGTTCACCATTCCAGACCCTTTACGAACACTCTCTCCACTTGGAGAGTCAGTGCCTTTAACCTCCTGTTGGGCACAGTTTGCAATTTCTGCGCAAGATGAAAAGGAATAGGGAGAACCAATGAGAGACTAGCTCTAGGTGTCTGCACGGGCAAATTTAACGCTCATTTCCCACCAGGAAGAAGAATTAACCAAAGGCTCAGCATGCCGTGCCGGAACCAGATTAGGGCCTGAGGCAATCCTGTGGGTTTGCGGCCAGCTCACAAGATAGCGAGTTGAAGAAATGAGCTCAGGGGCACTGTAACTCACAAACCTGCAGAGTTATAAATGACAGCTATCGTCCAAAAATATATTGAAGGAAGGCTGCGAAGACGACTTGTAATTGGGGCCGAATTGCAGGAAAACGATTTCAGGGGGTAGACGGGAATTGCTTTTAAAGCATAGGAAAAGAGGCAGAACGTCGACAATGATGCTCTTGGCCAAAAAGGGCGTATGCGTTTTTTCCTGAATATATTCAGGAAAAAACGCATACGCCCTTTTTGGCCAACCAAGCAAGCATGTTAAAGAAATCAGCACTACAATGAAGTCTCACTGCCCCCCGGTCAAAAGGGCCATCTGAAAAAAGTGTAAAATCCAGAAAGGCAGCACAGGCCATGGAGAACAGGGAGCCTTGTTATGCTGATGGGCGGGATGTAAATTGCCAACAGCCACTCTGGAGACGTGTATGGTGTTTCCCGGAACACCGAAAAAACAAAGCTACGGAGCCTACGACACTTCCACTTATGGTCCGATAGCTTAGGGAAATTAAAATCAAAAACACACAGCCACCCCAAAGTTTTGGACGGCTCTGTTTACAAGAACCTCGTCTACGGTACAAGTTAAATATCCCAGAATGTGAAAAATGGATAAAGAAGTTGTGGTACGTACGTACAATGGAATATCACTCAGAAATGAAATCTATGTCATCAGGTCCGTCGCGGCATAATGAGTGGATTCAGGTACGATGACTCTAAGTGAAATAAGTCACACAGAAAATGAAACATCATAAGATATCACTACTACACGGAATGTAAACTTGGCTACACATGAACTGAATTACAAAACAGAACAGGGTCTCAAATTTAGAAAACCAACTTATGCTTGCTTAAGGGGAAAGGTGAGTTGGGGTGCTGCATAAAACCAGAGATAGAAATTAGCACAGATACCTTTCCATAAGCCAAATATGTAATAGTCAAGACCTACCCCTTGCTCCACGTAATGGACTAAACACCCCATATTCAACGCCAAGGAATACACCTGACTAGTAAGAATCTTCAAATCCATGGATTTATATGTCTCCGTAAGAGAATGAAGCGTGTGTACAGCGGCATGAATGCAGCAGAGAAAATCCGATAAATCCCATTATCAAAATGAATTACACAAACAAAACCCAAGGACAGTGAAATAGAGAGCAATTCTTAAATAATTCATTCAGGGCTTGTGATGCAACCTGGATTTACCACATCTACACCCAGATCTGAGTGAGACATAAGGTTGGGCACTTCGTGCTGATAGCATTGGTGAGGTTCGATGAGCAAATGCAGACCCTTTGATGTCATACAGCATGGTACCCATCCCATGGGTCCCAACTCTCCAAGTTTAAGGGATTCTTCCTTCAGCTAAAACATGCATGGGAAACCCACAGTATGGTGCACCGTGTGACTGGCAAACGTTTTCAAATGCATCTCAGTTTTCGTCCCCTTTTACTCGGGTTCACCATTCCAGACCCTTTACGAACACTCTCCCCACTTGGGGAGTCAGGGCCTTTAACCTCCTGTTGGGCACAGTTTGCAATTTCTGCGCAAGATGAAAAGGAAGAGGGAGAACAAATGAGATACTAGCTCTAGGTGTCTGCACGGGCAAATTTAACACTCATTTCCCACCAGGAAGAGGAATTAACCAAAGGCTCAGCATGCCGTGCCGGAACAAGATTAGGGCCTGAGGCAATACTGTGGGTTTGCGGCCAGCTCACAAGATAGCGAGTTGAAGAAATGAGCTCAGGGGCACTGTAACTCACAAACCTGCAGTGTTATAAATGACAGCTATCGTCCAAAAATATATTGAAGGAAGGCTGCGAAGACGACTTGTAAGTGGGGCCGAATTGCAGGAAAACGATTTCAGGGGGTAGACGGGAATTGCTTTTAAAGCATAGGAAAAGAGGCAGAACGTCGACAATGATGCTCTTGGCCAAAAAGGGCGTATGCCTTTTTTCCTGAATATATTCAGGAAAAAACGCATACGCCCTTTTTGGCCAACCAAGCAAGCATGTTAAAGAAATCTGCACTACAATGAAGTCTCACTGCCCCCCGGTCAAAAGGGCCATCTGAAAAAAGTGTAAAATCCTGAAAGGCAGCACAGGCCATGGAGAACAGGGAGCCTTGTTATGCTGATGGGCGGGATGTAAATTGCCAACAGCCACTCTGGAAAAGTGTATGGTGTTTCCCGGAACACCGAAAAAACAAAGCTACGGAGCCTACGGCACTTCCACTTATGGTCCTATAGCTTAGGGAAATTAAAATCAAAAACACACATCCACCGCAAAGTGTCGGACAGCTCTGTTTACAAGAACCTCGTCTACGGTACAAGTTAAATATCCCAGAATGTGAAAAATGGATAAAGAAGTTGTGGTACGTACGTACAATGGAATATCACTCAGCAATGAAATCTATGTCATCAGGCCCGTCGCGGCATAATGAGTGAATTCAGGTACGATGATTGTAAGTGAAATAAGTCACACAGAAAATGAAACATCATAAGATATCACTAATACACGGAATGTAAACTTGGCTACACATGAACTGAATTACAAAACAGAACAGGGTCTCAAATTTAGAAAACCAACTTATGCTTGCTTAAGGGGAAAGGTGAGTTGGGGTGCTGCATAAAACCAGAGATAGAAATTAGCACAGATACCTTTCCATAAGCCAAATATGTAATAGTCAAGACCTACCCCTTGCTCAACGAAATGGACTAAACACCCCATATTCAACGCCTAGGAATACACCTGACTAGTAAGAATCTTCAAACCCATGGATTTATATGTCTCCATAAGAGAATGAAACGTGTGTACAGCGACATAAATGCAGCAGAGAAAATCCGATAAATCCCATTACCAAATGAATTACACAAACAAAACCCAAGGACAGTGAAATAGAGAGCAATTCTTAAATAATTCATTCAGGGCTTGTGATGCAACCTGGATTTACCACATCTACACCCAGAGCTGAGTGAGACATAAGGTTGGGCACTTTGGGCTGATAGCAATGGTGAGGTTCGATGAGCAAATGCAGACCCTTTGAAGTCATACAGCATGGTACCCATTCTATGGGTCCCAACTCTCCAAGTTTAAGGGATTCTTCCTTCAGCTAAAACATGCATGGGAAACCCACAGTATGGTGCACCGTGTGACTGGCAAACGTTTTCAAATGCATCTGAGTTTTCGTCCCCTTTTACTCGGGTTCACCATTCCAGACCCTTTACGAACACTCTCCCCACTTGGAGAGTCAGTGCCTTTAACCTCCTGTTGGGCACAGTTTGCAATTTCTGCCCAAGATGAAAAGGAATAGGGAGAACCAATGAGAGACTAGCTCTAGGTGTCTGCACGGGCAAATTTAACGCTCATTTCCCACCAGGAAGAGGAATTAACCAAAGGCTCAGCATGCCGTGCCGGAACCAGATTAGGGCCTGAAGCAATCCTGTGGGTTTGCGGCCAGCTCACAAGATAGCGAGTTGAAGAAAGGAGCTCAGGGGCACTGTAACTCACAAACGTGCAGAGTTACAAATGACAGCTATCGTCCAAAAATATATTGAAGGAAGGCTGCGAAGACGACTTGTAACCGGGACAGATTTGCAGGAAAACGATTTCAGGGGGTAGACGGGAATTGCATTTAAAGCATAGGAAAAGAGGCAGAACGTTGACAATGATGCTCTTGGCCAAAAAGGGCGTATGCGTTTTTTCCTGATATTCAGGAAAAAACGCATACGCCCTTTTTGGCCACCCAAGCAAGCATGTTAAAGAAATCTGCACTACAATGAAGTCTCACTGCCCCCCGGTCAAAAGGGCCATCTGAAAAAAGTGTAAAATCCAGAAAGGCAGCACAGGCCATGGAGAACAGGGAGCCTTGTTATGCTGATGGGCGGGATGTAAATTGCCAACAGCCACTCTGGAGAAGTGTATGGTGTTTCCCGGAACACCGAAAAAACAAAGCTACGGAGCCTACGGCACTTCCACTTATGGTCCTATAGCTTAGGGAAATTAAAATCAAAAACACACAGCCACCCCAAAGTGTCGGACGGCTCTGTTTACAAGAACCTCTTCTACGGTACAAGTTAAATATCCCAGAATGTGAAAAATGGATAAAGAAGTTGTGGTACGTACGTACAATGGAATATCACTCAGCAATGAAATCTATGTCATCAGGCCCGTCGCGGCATAATGAGTGGATTCAGGTACGATGATTCTAAGTGAAATAAGTCACACAGAAAATGAAACATCATAAGATATCACTAATACACGGAATGTAAACTTGGCTACACATGAACTGAATTACAAAACAGAACAGGGTCTCAAATTTAGAAAACCAACTTATGCTTGCTTAAGGGGAAAGGTGAGTTGGGGTGCTGCATAAAACCAGAGATAGAAATTAGCACAGATACCTTTCCATAAGCCAAATATGTAATAGTCAAGACCTACCCCTTGCTCAACGAAATGGACTAAACACCCCATATTCAACGCCTAGGAATACACCTGACTAGTAAGAATCTTCAAACCCATGGATTTATATGTCTCTGTAAGAGAATGAAGCGTGTGTACAGCGGCATGAATGCAGCATAGAAAATCCGAAAAATCCCATTAACAAAATGAATTACACAAACAAAACCCAAGGACAGTGAAATAGAGAGCAATTCTTAAATAATTCATTCAGGGCTTGTGATGCAACCTGGATTTACCACATCTACACCCAGAGCTGAGTGAGACATAAGGTTGGGCACTTCGGGCTGATAGCATTGGTGAGGTTCGATGAGCAAATGCAGACCCTTTGAAGTCATACAGCATGGTACCCATTCCATGGGTCCCAACTCTCCAAGTTTAAGGGATTCTTCCTTCAGCTAAAACATGCATGGGAAACCCACAGTATGGTGCACCGTGTGACTGGCAAACGTTTTCAAATGCATCTCAGTTTTCGTCCCCTTTTACTCGGGTTCACCATTCCAGACCCTTTACGAACACTCTCCCCACTTGGAGAGTCAGTGCCTTTAACCTCCTGTTGGGCACAGTTTGCAATTTCTGCGCAAGATGAAAAGGAATAGGGAGAACCAATGAGAGACTAGCTGTAGGTGTCTGCACGGGCAAATTTAACGCTCATTTCCCACCAGGAAGAGGAATTAACCAAAGGCTCAGCATGCCGTGCCGGAACCAGATTAGGGCCTGAAGCAATCCTGCGGATTTGCGGCCAGCTCACAAGATAGCGAGTTGAAGAAAGGAGCTCAGGGGCACTGTAACTCACAAACCTGCAGAGTTATAAATGACAGCTATCGTCCAAAAATATATTGAAGGAAGGCTGCGAAGACGACTTGTAAGCGGGACAGATTTGCAGGAAAACGATTTCAGGGGGTAGACGGGAATTGCATTTAAAGCATAGGAAAAGAGGCAGAACGTCGACAATGATGCTCTTGGCCAAAAAGGTTGTATGCGTTTTTTCCTGAATATATTCAGGAAAAAACGCATACGCACTTTTTGGCCAACCAAGCAAGCATGTTAAAGAAATCTGCACTACAATGAAGTCTCACTGCCCCCCGGTCAAAAGGGCCATCTGAAAAAAGTGTAAAATCCAGAAATGCAGCACAGGCCATGGAGAACCGGGAGCCTTGTTATGCTGATGGGCGGGATGTAAATTGCCAACAGCCAGTCTGGAGAAGTGTATGGTGTTTCCCGGAACACCGAAAAAACAAAGCTACGGAGCCTACGGCACTTCCACTTATGGTCCTATAGCTTAGGGAAATTAAAATCAAAAACACACAGCCACCCCAAAGTGTCGGACGGCTCTGTTTACAAGAACCTCGTCTACGGTACAAGTTAAATATCCCAGAATGTGAAAAATGGATAAAGAAGTTGTGGTACGTACGTACAATGGAATATCACTCAGCAATGAAATCTATGTCATCAGGCCCGTCGCGGCATAATTAGTGGATTCAGGTACGATGATTGTAAGTGAAATAAGTCACACAGAAAATGAAACATCATAAGATATCACTACTACACGGAATGTAAACTTGGCTACACATGAACTGAATTACAAAACAGAACAGGGTCTCAAATTTAGAAAACTCAACTTATGCTTGCTTATGGGGAAAGGTGAGTTGGGGTGCTGCATAAAACCAGAGATAGAAATTAGCACAGATACCTTTCCATAAGCCAAATATGTAATAGTCAAGACCTACCCCTTGCTCAACGAAATGGACTAAACACCCCATATTCAACGCCTAGGAATACACCTGACTAGTAAGAATCTTCAAACCCATGGATTTATATGTCTCTGTAAGAGAATGAAGCGTGTGTACAGCGGCATGAATGCAGCAGAGAAAATCCGATAAATCCCATTATCAAAATGAATTACACAAACAAAACCCAAGGACAGTGAAATAGAGAGCAATTCTTAAATAATTCATTCAGGGCTTGTGATGCAACCTGGATTTACCACATCTACACCCAGAGTTGAGTGAGACATAAGGTTGGGCACTTCGGGCTGATAGCATTGGTGAGGTTCGATGAGCAAATGCAGACCCTTTGAAGTCATACAGCATGGTACCCATTCCATGGGTCCCAACTCTCCAAGTTTAAGGGATTCTTCCTTCAGCTAAAACATGCATGGGAAACCCACAGTATGGTGCACCGTGTGACTGGCAAACGTTTTCAAATGCATCTCAGTTTTCGTCCCCTTTTACTCGGGTTCACCATTCCAGACCCTTTACGAACACTCTCCCCACTTGCAGAGTCAGTGCCTTTAACTTGCTGTTGGGCACAGTTTGCAATTTCTGCGCAAGATGAAAAGGAATAGGGAGAACGAATGAGAGACTAGCTGTAGGTGTCTGCACGGGCAAATTTAACGCTCATTTCCCACCAGGAAGAGGAATTAACCAAAGGCTCAGCATGCCGTGCCGGAACCAGATTAGGGCCTGAAGCAATCCTGCGGATTTGCGGCCAGCTCACAAGATAGCGAGTTGAAGAAAGGAGCTCAGGGGCACTGTAACTCACAAACGTGCAGAGTTACAAATGACAGCTATCGTCCAAAAATATATTGAAGGAAGGCTGCGAAGACGACTTGTAACCGGGACAGATTTGCAGGAAAACGATTTCAGGCGGTAGACGGGAATTGCATTTAAAGCATAGGAAAAGAGGCAGAACGTTGACAATGATGCTCTTGGCCAAAAAGGGCGTATGCGTTTTTTCCTGATATTCAGGAAAAAACGCATACGCCCTTTTTGGCCACCCAAGCAAGCATGTTAAAGAAATCTGCACTACAATGAAGTCTCACTGCCCCCCGGTCAAAAGGGCCATCTGAAAAAAGTGTAAAATCCAGAAAGGCAGCACAGGCCATGGAGAACAGGGAGCCTTGTTATGCTGATGGGCGGGATGTAAATTGCCAACAGCCACTCTGGAGAAGTGTATGGTGTTTCCCGGAACACCGAAAAAACAAAGCTACGGAGCCTACGGCACTTCCACTTATGGTCCTATAGCTTAGGGAAATTAAAATCAAAAACACACAGCCACCCCAAAGTGTCGGACGGCTCTGTTTACAAGAACCTCTTCTACGGTACAAGTTAAATATCCCAGAATGTGAAAAATGGATAAAGAAGTTGTGGTACGTACGTACAATGGAATATCACTCAGCAATGAAATCTATGTCATCAGGCCCGTCGCGGCATAATGAGTGGATTCAGGTACGATGATTGTAAGTGAAATAAGTCACACAGAAAATGAAACATCATAAGATATCACTAATACACGGAATGTAAACTTGGCTACACATGAACTGAATTACAAAACAGAACAGGGTCTCAAATTTAGAAAACCAACTTATGCTTGCTTAAGGGGAAAGGTGAGTTGGGGTGCTGCATAAAACCAGAGATAGAAATTAGCACAGATACCTTTCCATAAGCCAAATATGTAATAGTCAAGACCTACCCCTTGCTCAACGAAATGGACTAAACACCCCATATTCAACGCCTAGGAATACACCTGACTAGTAAGAATCTTCAAACCCATGGATTTATATGTCTCCGTAAGAGAATGAAGCGTGTGTACAGCGGCATGAATGCAGCATAGAAAATCCGAAAAATCCCATTAACAAAATGAATTACACAAACAAAACCCAAGGACAGTGAAATAGAGAGCAATTCTTAAATAATTCATTCAGGGCTTGTGATGCAACCTGGATTTACCACATCTACACCCAGAGCTGAGTGAGACATAAGGTTGGGCACTTCGGGCTGATAGCATTGGTGAGGTTCGATGAGCAAATGCAGACCCTTTGAAGTCATACAGCATGGTACCCATTCCATGGGTCCCAACTCTCCAAGTTTAAGGGATTCTTCCTTCAGCTAAAACATGCATGGGAAACCCACAGTATGGTGCACCGTGTGACTGGCAAACGTTTTCAAATGCATCTCAGTTTTCGTCCCCTTTTACTCGGGTTCACCATTCCAGACCCTTTACGAACACTCTCCCCACTTGGAGAGTCAGTGCCTTTAACCTCCTGTTGGGCACAGTTTGCAATTTCTGCGCAAGATGAAAAGGAATAGGGAGAACCAATGAGAGACTAGCTGTAGGTGTCTGCACGGGCAAATTTAACGCTCATTTCCCACCAGGAAGAGGAATTAACCAAAGGCTCAGCATGCCGTGCCGGAACCAGATTAGGGCCTGAAGCAATCCTGCGGATTTGCGGCCAGCTCACAAGATAGCGAGTTGAAGAAAGGAGCTCAGGGGCACTGTAACTCACAAACCTGCAGAGTTATAAATGACAGCTATCGTCCAAAAATATATTGAAGGAAGGCTGCGAAGACGACTTGTAAGCGGGACAGATTTGCAGGAAAACGATTTCAGGGGGTAGACGGGAATTGCATTTAAAGCATAGGAAAAGAGGCAGAACGTCGACAATGATGCTCTTGGCCAAAAAGGGCGTATGCGTTTTTTCCTGAATATATTCAGGAAAAAACGCATACGCCCTTTTTGGCCAACCAAGCAAGCATGTTAAAGAAATCTGCACTACAATGAAGTCTCACTGCCCCCCAGTCAAAAGGGCCATCTGAAAAAAGTGTAAAATCCAGAAATGCAGCACAGGCCATGGAGAACCGGGAGCCTTGTTATGCTGATGGGCGGGATGTAAATTGCCAACAGCCAGTCTGGAGAAGTGTATGGTGTTTCCCGGAACACCGAAAAAACAAAGCTACGGAGCCTACGGCACTTCCACTTATGGTCCTATAGCTTAGGGAAATTAAAATCAAAAACACACAGCCACCCCAAAGTGTCGGACGGCTCTGTTTACAAGAACCTCGTCTACGGTACAAGTTAAATATCCCAGAATGTGAAAAATGGATAAAGAAGTTGTGGTACGTACGTACAATGGAATATCACTCAGCAATGAAATCTATGTCATCAGGCCCGTCGCGGCATAATTAGTGGATTCAGGTACGATGATTGTAAGTGAAATAAGTCACACAGAAAATGAAACATCATAAGATATCACTACTACACGGAATGTAAACTTGGCTACACATGAACTGAATTACAAAACAGAACAGGGTCTCAAATTTAGAAAACTCAACTTATGCTTGCTTATGGGGAAAGGTGAGTTGGGGTGCTGCATAAAACCAGAGATAGAAATTAGCACAGATACCTTTCCATAAGCCAAATATGTAACAGTCAAGACCTACCCCTTGCTCAACGAAATGGACTAAACACCCCATATTCAACGCCTAGGAATACACCTGACTAGTAAGAATCTTCAAACCCATGGATTTATATGTCTCTGTAAGAGAATGAAGCGTGTGTACAGCGGCATGAATGCAGCAGAGAAAATCCGATAAATCCCATTATCAAAATGAATTACACAAACAAAACCCAAGGACAGTGAAATAGAGAGCAATTCTTAAATAATTCATTCAGGGCTTGTGATGCAACCTGGATTTACCACATCTACACCCAGAGTTGAGTGAGACATAAGGTTGGGCACTTCGGGCTGATAGCATTGGTGAGGTTCGATGAGCAAATGCAGACCCTTTGAAGTCATACAGCATGGTACCCATTCCATGGGTCCCAACTCTCCAAGTTTAAGGGATTCTTCCTTCAGCTAAAACATGCATGGGAAACCCACAGTATGGTGCACCGTGTGACTGGCAAACGTTTTCAAATGCATCTCAGTTTTCGTCCCCTTTTACTCGGGTTCACCATTCCAGACCCTTTACGAACACTCTCCCCACTTGCAGAGTCAGTGCCTTTAACTTGCTGTTGGGCACAGTTTGCAATTTCTGCGCAAGATGAAAAGGAATAGGGAGAACGAATGAGAGACTAGCTGTAGGTGTCTGCACGGGCAAATTTAACGCTCATTTCCCACCAGGAAGAGGAATTAACCAAAGGCTCAGCATGCCGTGCCGGAACCAGATTAGGGCCTGAAGCAATCCTGCGGATTTGCGGCCAGCTCACAAGATAGCGAGTTGAAGAAAGGAGCTCAGGGGCACTGTAACTCACAAACGTGCAGAGTTACAAATGACAGCTATCGTCCAAAAATATATTGAAGGAAGGCTGCGAAGACGACTTGTAACCGGGACAGATTTGCAGGAAAACGATTTCAGGGGGTAGACGGGAATTGCATTTAAAGCATAGGAAAAGAGGCAGAACGTTGACAATGATGCTCTTGGCCAAAAAGGGCGTATGCGTTTTTTCCTGATATTCAGGAAAAAACGCATACGCCCTTTTTGGCCACCCAAGCAAGCATGTTAAAGAAATCTGCACTACAATGAAGTCTCACTGCCCCCCGGTCAAAAGGGCCATCTGAAAAAAGTGTAAAATCCAGAAAGGCAGCACAGGCCATGGAGAACAGGGAGCCTTGTTATGCTGATGGGCGGGATGTAAATTGCCAACAGCCACTCTGGAGAAGTGTATGGTGTTTCCCGGAACACCGAAAAAACAAAGCTACGGAGCCTACGGCACTTCCACTTATGGTCCTATAGCTTAGGGAAATTAAAATCAAAAACACACAGCCACCCCAAAGTGTCGGACGGCTCTGTTTACAAGAACCTCTTCTACGGTACAAGTTAAATATCCCAGAATGTGAAAAATGGATAAAGAAGTTGTGGTACGTACGTACAATGGAATATCACTCAGCAATGAAATCTATGTCATCAGGCCCGTCGCGGCATAATGAGTGGATTCAGGTACGATGATTCTAAGTGAAATAAGTCACACAGAAAATGAAACATCATAAGATATCACTAATACACGGAATGTAAACTTGGCTACACATGAACTGAATTACAAAACAGAACAGGGTCTCAAATTTAGAAAACCAACTTATGCTTGCTTAAGGGGAAAGGTGAGTTGGGGTGCTGCATAAAACCAGAGATAGAAATTAGCACAGATACCTTTCCATAAGCCAAATATGTAATAGTCAAGACCTACCCCTTGCTCAACGAAATGGACTAAACACCCCATATTCAACGCCTAGGAATACACCTGACTAGTAAGAATCTTCAAACCCATGGATTTATATGTCTCCGTAAGAGAATGAAGCGTGTGTACAGCGGCATGAATGCAGCATAGAAAATCCGAAAAATCCCATTAACAAAATGAATTACACAAACAAAACCCAAGGACAGTGAAATAGAGAGCAATTCTTAAATAATTCATTCAGGGCTTGTGATGCAACCTGGATTTACCACATCTACACCCAGAGCTGAGTGAGACATAAGGTTGGGCACTTCGGGCTGATAGCATTGGTGAGGTTCGATGACCAAATGCAGACCCTTTGAAGTCATACAGCATGGTACCCATTCCATGGGTCCCAACTCTCCAAGTTTAAGGGATTCTTCCTTCAGCTAAAACATGCATGGGAAACCCACAGTATGGTGCACCGTGTGACTGGCAAACGTTTTCAAATGCATCTCAGTTTTCGTCCCCTTTTACTCGGGTTCACCATTCCAGACCCTTTACGAACACTCTCCCCACTTGGAGAGTCAGTGCCTTTAACCTCCTGTTGGGCACAGTTTGCAATTTCTGCGCAAGATGAAAAGGAATAGGGAGAACCAATGAGAGACTAGCTGTAGGTGTCTGCACGGGCAAATTTAACGCTCATTTCCCACCAGGAAGAGGAATTAACCAAAGGCTCAGCATGCCGTGCCGGAACCAGATTAGGGCCTGAAGCAATCCTGCGGATTTGCGGCCAGCTCACAAGATAGCGAGTTGAAGAAAGGAGCTCAGGGGCACTGTAACTCACAAACCTGCAGAGTTATAAATGACAGCTATCGTCCAAAAATATATTGAAGGAAGGCTGCGAAGACGACTTGTAAGCGGGACAGATTTGCAGGAAAACGATTTCAGGGGGTAGACGGGAATTGCATTTAAAGCATAGGAAAAGAGGCAGAACGTCGACAATGATGCTCTTGGCCAAAAAGGGCGTATGCGTTTTTTCCTGAATATATTCAGGAAAAAACGCATACGCACTTTTTGGCCAACCAAGCAAGCATGTTAAAGAAATCTGCACTACAATGAAGTCTCACTGCCCCCCGGTCAAAAGGGCCATCTGAAAAAAGTGTAAAATCCAGAAATGCAGCACAGGCCATGGAGAACCGGGAGCCTTGTTATGCTGATGGGCGGGATGTAAATTGCCAACAGCCAGTCTGGAGAAGTGTATGGTGTTTCCCGGAACACCGAAAAAACAAAGCTACGGAGCCTACGGCACTTCCACTTATGGTCCTATAGCTTAGGGAAATTAAAATCAAAAACACACAGCCACCCCAAAGTGTCGGACGGCTCTGTTTACAAGAACCTCGTCTACGGTACAAGTTAAATATCCCAGAATGTGAAAAATGGATAAAGAAGTTGTGGTACGTACGTACAATGGAATATCACTCAGCAATGAAATCTATGTCATCAGGCCCGTCGCGGCATAATTAGTGGATTCAGGTACGATGATTGTAAGTGAAATAAGTCACACAGAAAATGAAACATCATAAGATATCACTACTACACGGAATGTAAACTTGGCTACACATGAACTGAATTACAAAACAGAACAGGGTCTCAAATTTAGAAAACTCAACTTATGCTTGCTTATGGGGAAAGGTGAGTTGGGGTGCTGCATAAAACCAGAGATAGAAATTAGCACAGATACCTTTCCATAAGCCAAATATGTAATAGTCAAGACCTACCCCTTGCTCAACGAAATGGACTAAACACCCCATATTCAACGCCTAGGAATACACCTGACTAGTAAGAATCTTCAAACCCATGGATTTATATGTCTCTGTAAGAGAATGAAGCGTGTGTACAGCGGCATGAATGCAGCAGAGAAAATCCGATAAATCCCATTATCAAAATGAATTACACAAACAAAACCCAAGGACAGTGAAATAGAGAGCAATTCTTAAATAATTCATTCAGGGCTTGTGATGCAACCTAGATTTACCACATCTACACCCAGAGTTGAGTGAGACATAAGGTTGGGCACTTCGGGCTGATAGCATTGGTGAGGTTCGATGAGCAAATGCAGACCCTTTGAAGTCATACAGCATGGTACCCATTCCATGGGTCCCAACTCTCCAAGTTTAAGGGATTCTTCCTTCAGCTAAAACATGCATGGGAAACCCACAGTATGGTGCACCGTGTGACTGGCAAACGTTTTCAAATGCATCTCAGTTTTCGTCCCCTTTTACTCGGGTTCACCATTCCAGACCCTTTACGAACACTCTCCCCACTTGCAGAGTCAGTGCCTTTAACTTGCTGTTGGGCACAGTTTGCAATTTCTGCGCAAGATGAAAAGGAATAGGGAGAACGAATGAGATACTAGCTGTAGGTGTCTGCACGGGAAAATTTAACGCTCATTTCCCACCAGGAAGAGGAATTAACCAAAGGCTCAGCATGCCGTGCCGGAACCAGATTAGGGCCCGAAGCAATCCTGCGGATTTGCGGCCAGCTCACAAGATAGCGAGTTGAAGAAAGGAGCTCAGGGGCACTGTAACTCACAAACCTGCAGAGTTATAAATGACAGCTATCGTCCAAAATTATATTGAAGGAAGGCTGCGAAGACGACTTGTAAGCGGGACAGATTTGCAGGAAAACGATTTCAGGGGGTAGACGGGAATTGCATTTAAAGCATAGGAAAAGAGGCAGAACGTCGACAATGATGCTCTTGGCCAAAAAGGGCGTATGCGTTTTTTCCTGAATATATTCAGGAAAAAACGCATACGCCCTTTTTGGCCAACCAAGAAAGCATGTTAAAGAAATCTGCACTACAATGAAGTCTCACTGCCCCCCGGTCAAAAGGGCCATCTGAAAAAAGTGTAAAATCCAGAAATGCAGCACAGGCCATGGAGAACCGGGAGCCTTGTTATGCTGATGGGCGGGATGTAAATTGCCAACAGCCACTCTGGAGAAGTGTATGGTGTTTCCCGGAACACCGAAAAAACAAAGCTACGGAGCCTACGGCACTTCCACTTATGGTCCTATAGCTTAGGGAAATTAAAATCAAAAACACACAGCCACCCCAAAGTGTCGGACGGCTCTGTTTACAAGAACCTCGTCTACGGTACAAGTTAAATATCCCAGAATGTGAAAAATGGATAAAGAAGTTGTGGTACGTACGTACAATGGAATATCACTCAGCAATGAAATCTATGTCATCAGGCCCGTCGCGGCATAATGAGTGGATTCAGGTACGATGATTGTAAGTGAAATAAGTCACACAGAAAATGAAACATCATAAGATATCACTACTACACGGAATGTAAACTTGGCTACACATGAACTGAAGTACAAAACAGAACAGGGTCTCAAATTTAGAAAACTCAACTTATGCTTGCTTATGGGGAAAGGTGAGTTGGGGTGCTGCATAAAACCAGAGATAGAAATTAGCACAGATACCTTTCCATAAGCCAAATATGTAATAGTCAAAACCTACCCCTTGCTCAACGAAATGGACTAAACACCCCATATTCAACGCCTAGGAATACACCTGACTAGTAAGAATCTTCAAACCCATGGATTTATATGTCTCTGTAAGAGAATGAAGCGTGTGTACAGCAGCATGAATGCAGCAGAGAAAATCCGATAAATCCCAATATCAAAATGAATTACACAAACAAAATCCAAAGACAGTGAAATAGAGAGCAATTCTTAAATAATTCATTCAGGGCTTGTGATGCAACCTGGATTTACCACATCTACACCCAGAGCTGAGTGAGACATAAGGTTGGGCACTTCGGGCTGATAGCATTGGTGAGGTTCGATGACCAAATGCAGACCCTTTGAAGTCATACAGCATGGTACCCATTCCATGGGTCCCAACTCTCCAAGTTTAAGGGATTCTTCCTTCAGCTAAAACATGCATGGGAAACCCACAGTATGGTGCACCGTGTGACTGGCAAACGTTTTCAAATGCATCTCAGTTTTCGTCCCCTTTTACTCGGGTTCACCATTCCAGACCCTTTACGAACACTCTCCCCACTTGGAGAGTCAGTGCCTTTAACCTCCTGTTGGGCACAGTTTGCAATTTCTGCGCAAGATGAAAAGGAATAGGGAGAACCAATGAGAGACTAGCTCTAGGTGTCTGCACGGGCAAATTTAACGCTCATTTCCCACCAGGAAGAGGAATTAACCAAAGGCTCAGCATGCCGTGCCGGAACCAGATTAGGGCCTGAAGCAATCCTGCGGATTTGCGGCCAGCTCACAAGATAGCGATTTGAAGAAAGGAGCTCAGGGGCACTGTAACTCACAAACCTGCAGAGTTATAAATGACAGCTATCGTCCAAAAATATATTGAAGGAAGGCTGCGAAGACGACTTGTAAGCGGGACAGATTTGCAGGAAAACGATTTCAGGGGGTAGACGGGAATTGCATTTAAAGCATAGGAAAAGAGGCAGAACGTCGACAATGATGCTCTTGGCCAAAAAGGGCGTATGCGTTTTTTCCTGAATATATTCAGGAAAAAACGCATACGCCCTTTTTGGCCAACCAAGCAAGCATGTTAAAGAAATCTGCACTACAATGAAGTCTCACTGCCCCCCGGTCAAAAGGGCCATCTGAAAAAAGTGTAAAATCCAGAAATGCAGCACAGGCCATGGAGAACCGGGAGCCTTGTTATGCTGATGGGCGGGATGTAAATTGCCAACAGCCAGTCTGGAGAAGTGTATGGTGTTTCCCGGAACACCGAAAAAACAAAGCTACGGAGCCTACGGCACTTCCACTTATGGTCCTATAGCTTAGGGAAATTAAAATCAAAAACACACAGCCACCCCAAAGTGTCGGACGGCTCTGTTTACAAGAACCTCGTCTACGGTACAAGTTAAATATCCCAGAATGTGAAAAATGGATAAAGAAGTTGTGGTACGTACGTACAATGGAATATCACTCAGCAATGAAATCTATGTCATCAGGCCCGTCGCGGCATAATTAGTGGATTCAGGTACGATGATTCTAAGTGAAATAAGTCACACAGAAAATGAAACATCATAAGATATCACTACTACACGGAATGTAAACTTGGCTACACATGAACTGAATTACAAAACAGAACAGGGTCTCAAATTTAGAAAACTCAACTTATGCTTGCTTATGGGGAAAGGTGAGTTGGGGTGCTGCATAAAACCAGAGATAGAAATTAGCACAGATACCTTTCCATAAGCCAAATATGTAATAGTCAAGACCTACCCCTTGCTCAACGAAATGGACTAAACACCCCATATTCAACGCCTAGGAATACACCTGACTAGTAAGAATCTTCAAACCCATGGATTTATATGTCTCTGTAAGAGAATGAAGCGTGTGTACAGGGGCATGAATGCAGCAGAGAAAATCCGATAAATCCCATTATCAAAATGAATTACACAAACAAAACCCAAGGACAGTGAAATAGAGAGCAATTCTTAAATAATTCATTCAGGGCTTGTGATGCAACCTGGATTTACCACATCTACACCCAGAGTTGAGTGAGACATAAGGTTGGGCACTTCGGGCTGATAGCATTGGTGAGGTTCGATGAGCAAATGCAGACCCTTTGAAGTCATACAGCATGGTACCCATTCCATGGGTCCCAACTCTCCAAGTTTAAGGGATTCTTCCTTCAGCTAAAACATGCATGGGAAACCCACAGTATGGTGCACCGTGTGACTGGCAAACGTTTTCAAATGCATCTCAGTTTTCGTCCCCTTTTACTCGGGTTCACCATTCCAGACCATTTACGAACACTCTCCCCACTTGCAGAGTCAGTGCCTTTAACTTGCTGTTGGGCACAGTTTGCAATTTCTGCGCAAGATGAAAAGGAATAGGGAGAACGAATGAGAGACTAGCTGTAGGTGTCTGCACGGGCAAATTTAACGCTCATTTCCCACCAGGAAGAGGAATTAACCAAAGGCTCAGCATGCCGTGCCGGAACCAGATTAGGGCCTGAAGCAATCCTGCGGATTTGCGGCCAGCTCACAAGATAGCGAGTTGAAGAAAGGAGCTCAGGGGCACTGTAACTCACAAACCTGCAGAGTTATAAATGACAGCTATCGTCCAAAATTATATTGAAGGAAGGCTGCGAAGACGACTTGTAAGCGGGACAGATTTGCAGGAAAACGATTTCAGGGGGTAGACGGGAATTGCATTTAAAGCATAGGAAAAGAGGCAGAACGTCGACAATGATGCTCTTGGCCAAAAAGGGCGTATGCGTTTTTTCCTGAATATATTCAGGAAAAAACGCATACGCCCTTTTTGGCCAACCAAGCAAGCATGTTAAAGAAATCTGCACTACAATGAAGTCTCACTGCTCCCCGGTCAAAAGGGCCATCTGAAAAAAGTGTAAAATCCAGAAATGCAGCACAGGCCATGGAGAACCGGGAGCCTTGTTATGCTGATGGGCGGGATGTAAATTGCCAACAGCCACTCTGGAAAAGTGTATGGTGTTTCCCGGAACACCGAAAAAACAAAGCTACGGAGCCTACGGCACTTCCACTTATGGTCCTATAGCTTAGGGAAATTAAAATCAAAAACACACAGCCACCCCAAAGGGTCGGACGGCTCTGTTTACAAGAACCTCGTCTACGGTACAAGTTAAATATCCCAGAATGTGAAAAATGGATAAAGAAGTTGTGGTACGTACGTACAATGGAATATCACTCAGCAATGAAATCTATGTCATCAGGCTCGTCGCGGCATAATGAGTGGATTCAGGTACGATGATTCTAAGTGAAATAAGTCACACAGAAAATGAAACATCATAAGATATCACTACTACACGGAATGTAAACTTGGCTACACATGAACTGAATTACAAAACAGAACAGGGTCTCAAATTTAGAAAACCAACTTATGCTTGCTTAAGGGGAAAGGTGAGTTGGGGTGCTGCATAAAACCAGAGATAGAAATTAGCACAGATACCTTTCCATAAGCCAAATATGTAATAGTCAAGACCTACCCCTTGCTCAACGAAATGGACTAAACACCCCATATTCAACGCCTAGGAATACACCTGACTAGTAAGAATCTTCAAACCCATGGATTTATATGTCTCCGTAAGAGAATGAAGCGTGTGTACAGCGGCATGAATGCAGCAGAGAAAATCCGATAAATCCCATTATCAAAATGAATTACACAAACAAAACCCAAGGACAGTGAAATAGAGAGCAATTCTTAAATAATTCATTCAGGGCTTGTGATGCAACCTGGATTTACCACATGTACAACCAGAGCTGAGTGAGACATAAGGTTGGGCACTTCGAGCTGATAGCATTGGTGAGGTTCGATGAGCAAATGCAGACCCTGTGAAGTCATACAGCATGGTACCCATTCCATGGGTCCCAACTCTCCAAGTTTAAGGGATTCTTCCTTCAGCTAAAACATGCATGGGAAACCCACAGTATGGTGCACCGTGTGACTGGCAAACGTTTTCAAATGCATCTCAGTTTTCGTCCCCTTTTACTCGCGTTCACCATTCCAGACCCTTTACGAACACTCTCCCCACTTGGAGAGTCAGTGCCTTTAACCTCCTGTTGGGCACAGTTTGCAATTTCTGCGCAAGATGAAAAGGAATAGGGAGAACGAATGAGAGACTAGCTCTAGGTGTCTGCACGGGCAAATTTAACGCTCATTTCCCACCAGGAAGAGGAATTAACCAAAGGCTCAGCATGCCGTGCCGGAACCAGATTAGGGCCTGAGGCAATCCTGTGGGTTTGCGGCCAGCTCACAAGATAGCGAGTTGAAGAAATGAGCTCAGGGGCACTGTAACTCACAAACCTGCAGAGTTATAAATGACAGCTATCGTCCAAAAATATATTGAAGGAAGGCTGCGAAGACGACTTGAAAGTGGGGCAGAATTGCAGGAAAACGATTTCAGGGGGTAGACGGGAATTGCATTTAAACATAGGAAAAGAGGCAGAACGTCGACAATGATGCTCTTGGCCAAAAAGGGCGTATGCGTTTTTTCCTGAATATATTCAGGAAGAAACGCATACGCCCTTTTTGGCCAACCAAGCAAGCATTTTAAAGAAATCTGCACTACAATGAACTCTCACTGCCCCCCGGTCAAAAGGGCCATCTGAAAAAAGTGTGAAATCCAGAAAGGCAGCACAGGCCATGGAGAACATGGAGCCTTGTTATGCTGATGGGCGGGATGTAAATTGCCAACAGCCACTCTGGAGAAGTGTATGGTGTTTCCTGAAACACCTAAGAAACAAAGCAACGGAGACTACGGCACTTCCACTTATGGTCTTATAGATCACGGAAATTAAAATAAAAAACAGACAGCCACACCAAAGTTTGGGACGGCTCTGTTTACAAGAACCTCGTCTACGGTACAAGTTAAATATCTCAGAATGTGAAAAATGGATAAAGGAATTGTGGTATGTACGTAAAATGCAATATCACTCAGCAATGAAATCTATGTCATCAGGCCAGTCGTGGCATAATGAGTGGATTCAGGTACAATGATTCTAAGTGAAATAAGTCACACAGAAAATGAAACATCATAAGATATCACTAAAACACAGAATGTAAACTTGGCTACACATGAACTGAATTACAAAACAGAACAGGGTCTCAAATTTAGAAAACCAACCAATGCTTGCTTAAGGGGAAAGGTGAGTTGGGGTGCTGCATAAAACCAGAGATAGAAATTAGCACAGATACCTTTCCATAAGCCAAATATGTAATAGTCAAGACCTACTCCTTGCTCAACGAAATGGACTAAACACCCCATATTCAACGCCTAGGAATACACCTGACTAGTAAGTATCTTCAAACCCATGGATTTATATGTCTCCGTTTGAGACTCAAGAGTGTATACAGTGACATGAATGCAGCAGAGGAAATCCGATAAATCCCATTATCAAAATGAATTACACAAACAAAACCCAAGGACAGTGAAATAGAGAGCAATTCTTAAATAATTCATTCAGGGCTGGTGATGCAACCTGGATTTACCACATCTACACCCAGAGCTGAGTGAGACATAAGGTTGGGCACTTCGGGCTGATAGCATTGGTGTGGTTCGATGAGCAAATGCAGACCCTTTGATGTCATACAGCATGGTACCCATTCCATGGGTCCCAACTCTCCAAGTTTAAGGGATTCTTCCTTCAGCTAAAACATGCATGGGAAACCCACATTATGGTGCACCGTGTGACTGGCAAACGTTTTCAAATGCATCTCAGTTTTCGTCCCCTTTTACTCGGGTTCACCATTCCAGACCCTTTACGAACACTCTGCCCACTTGGAGAGTCAGTGCCTTTAACCTCCTGTTGGGCACAGTTTGCAATTTCTGCGCAAGATGAAAAGGAATAGGGAGAACCAATGAGAGACTAGCTCTAGGTGTCTGCACGGGCAAATTTAACGCTCATTTCCCACCAGGAAGAGGAATTAACCAAAGGCTCAGCATGCCGTACCGGATCCAGATTAGGGCCTGAGGCAATCCTGTGGGTTTGCGGCCAGCTCACAAGATAGCGAGTTGAAGAAATGAGCTCAGGGGCACTGTAACTCACAAACCTGCAGAGTTATAAATGACAGCTATCGTCCAAAATATATTGAAGGAAGGCTGCGAAGACGACTTGTAAGCGGGACAGATTTGCAGGAAAACGATTTCAGGGGGTAGACGGGAATTGCATTTAAAGCATAGGAAAAGAGGCAGAACGTCGACAATGATGCTCTTGGCCAAAAAGGGCGTATGCGTTTTTTCCTGAATATATTCAGGAAAAAACGCATACGCCCTTTTTGGCCAACCAAGCAAGCATGTTAAAGAAATCTGCACTACAATGAAGTCTCACTGCCCCCCGGTCAAAAGGGCCATCTGAAAAAAGTGTAAAATCCAGAAAGGCAGCACAGGCCATGGAGAACAGGGAGCCTTGTTATGCTGATGGGCGGGATGTAAATTGCCAACAGCCACTCTGGAGAAGTGTATGGCGTTTCCCGGAACACCGAAAAAACAAAGCTACGGAGCCTACGGCACTTCCACTTATGGTCTTATAGCTTAGGGAAATTAAAATCAAAAACACACAGCCACCCCAAAGTGTCGGAAGGCTCTGTTAACAAGAACCTCGTCTACGGTACAAGTAAAATATCCCAGAATGTGAAAAATGGATAAAGAAGTTGTGGTACGTACGTACAATGGAATATCACTCAGCAATGAAATCTATGTCATCAGGCCCGTCGCGGCATAATGAGTGGATTCAGGTACGATGATTCTAAGTGAAATAAGTCACACAGAAAATGAAACATCATAAGATATCACTACTACACGGAATGTAAACTTGGCTACACATGAACTGAATTACAAAACAGAACAGGGTCTCAAATTTAGAAAACCAACTTATGCTTGCTTAAGGGGAAAGGTGAGTTGGGGTGCTGCATAAAACCAGAGATAGAAATTAGCACAGATACCTTTCCATAAGCCAAATATGTAATAGTCAAGACCTACCCCTTGCTCAACGAAATGGACTAAACACCCCATATTCAACGCCTAGGAATTCACCTGACTAGTAAGAATCTTCAAACCCATGGATTTATATGTCTCCGTAAGAGAATGAAGCGTGTGTACAGCGGCATGAATGCAGCAGAGAAAATCCGATAAATCCCATTATCAAAATGAATTACACAAACAAAACCCAAGGACAGTGAAATAGAGAGCAATTCTTAAATAATTCATTCAGGGCTTGTGATGCAACCTGGATTTACCACATGTACACCCAGAGCTGAGTGAGACATAAGGTTGGGGACTTCGAGCTGATAGCATTGGTGAGGTTCGATGAGCAAATGCAGACCCTGTGAAGTCATACAGCATGGTACCCATTCCATGGGTCCCAACTCTCCAAGTTTAAGGGATTCTTCCTTCAGCTAAAACATGCATGGGAAACCCACAGTATGGTGCACCGTGTGACTGGCAAACGTTTTCAAATGCATCTCAGTTTTCGTCCCCTTTTACTCGGGTTCACCATTCCAGACCCTTTACGAACACTCTCCCCACTTGGAGAGTCAGTGCCTTTAACCTCCTGTTGGGCACAGTTTGCAATTTCTGCGCAAGATGAAAAGGAATAGGGAGAACGAATGAGAGACTAGCTCTAGGTGTCTGCACGGGCAAATTTAACGCTCATTTCCCACCAGGAAGAGGAATTAACCAAAGGCTCAGCATGCCGTGCCGGAACCAGATTAGGGCCTGAGGCAATCCTGTGGGTTTGCGGCCAGCTCACAAGATAGCGAGTTGAAGAAATGAGCTCAGGGGCACTGTAACTCACAAACCTGCAGAGTTATAAATGACAGCTATCGTCCAAAAATATATTGAAGGAAGGCTGCGAAGACGACTTGAAAGTGGGGCAGAATTGCAGGAAAACGATTTCAGGGGGTAGACGGGAATTGCATTTAAACATAGGAAAAGAGGCAGAACGTCGACAATGATGCTCTTGGCCAAAAAGGGCGTATGCGTTTTTTCCTGAATATATTCAGGAAGAAACGCATACGCCCTTTTTGGCCAACCAAGCAAGCATTTTAAAGAAATCTGCACTACAATGAACTCTCACTGCCCCCCGGTCAAAAGGGCCATCTGAAAAAAGTGTGAAATCCAGAAAGGCAGCACAGGCCATGGAGAACATGGAGCCTTGTTATGCTGATGGGCGGGATGTAAATTGCCAACAGCCACTCTGGAGAAGTGTATGGTGTTTCCTGAAACACCTAAGAAACAAAGCAACGGAGACTACGGCACTTCCACTTATGGTCTTATAGATCACGGAAATTAAAATAAAAAACAGACAGCCACACCAAAGTTTGGGACGGCTCTGTTTACAAGAACCTCGTCTACGGTACAAGTTAAATATCTCAGAATGTGAAAAATGGATAAAGGAATTGTGGTATGTACGTAAAATGCAATATCACTCAGCAATGAAATCTATGTCATCAGGCCAGTCGTGGCATAATGAGTGGATTCAGGTACAATGATTCTAAGTGAAATAAGTCACACAGAAAATGAAACATCATAAGATATCACTAAAACACAGAATGTAAACTTGGCTACACATGAACTGAATTACAAAACAGAACAGGGTCTCAAATTTAGAAAACCAACCAATGCTTGCTTAAGGGGAAAGGTGAGTTGGGGTGCTGCATAAAACCAGAGATAGAAATTAGCACAGATACCTTTCCATAAGCCAAATATGTAATAGTCAAGACCTACTCCTTGCTCAACGAAATGGACTAAACACCCCATATTCAACGCCTAGGAATACACCTGACTAGTAAGTATCTTCAAACCCATGGATTTATATGTCTCCGTTTGAGACTCAAGAGTGTATACAGTGACATGAATGCAGCAGAGGAAATCCGATAAATCCCATTATCAAAATGAATTACACAAACAAAACCCAAGGACAGTGAAATAGAGAGCAATTCTTAAATAATTCATTCAGGGCTGGTGATGCAACCTGGATTTACCACATCTACACCCAGAGCTGAGTGAGACATAAGGTTGGGCACTTCGGGCTGATAGCATTGGTGTGGTTCGATGAGCAAATGCAGACCCTTTGATGTCATACAGCATGGTACCCATTCCATGGGTCCCAACTCTCCAAGTTTAAGGGATTCTTCCTTCAGCTAAAACATGCATGGGAAACCCACATTATGGTGCACCGTGTGACTGGCAAACGTTTTCAAATGCATCTCAGTTTTCGTCCCCTTTTACTCGGGTTCACCATTCCAGACCCTTTACGAACACTCTGCCCACTTGGAGAGTCAGTGCCTTTAACCTCCTGTTGGGCACAGTTTGCAATTTCTGCGCAAGATGAAAAGGAATAGGGAGAACCAATGAGAGACTAGCTCTAGGTGTCTGCACGGGCAAATTTAACGCTCATTTCCCACCAGGAAGAGGAATTAACCAAAGGCTCAGCATGCCGTACCGGATCCAGATTAGGGCCTGAGGCAATCCTGTGGGTTTGCGGCCAGCTCACAAGATAGCGAGTTGAAGAAATGAGCTCAGGGGCACTGTAACTCACAAACCTGCAGAGTTATAAATGACAGCTATCGTCCAAAATATATTGAAGGAAGGCTGCGAAGACGACTTGTAAGCGGGACAGATTTGCAGGAAAACGATTTCAGGGGGTAGACGGGAATTGCATTTAAAGCATAGGAAAAGAGGCAGAACGTCGACAATGATGCTCTTGGCCAAAAAGGGCGTATGCGTTTTTTCCTGAATATATTCAGGAAAAAACGCATACGCCCTTTTTGGCCAACCAAGCAAGCATGTTAAAGAAATCTGCACTACAATGAAGTCTCACTGCCCCCCGGTCAAAAGGGCCATCTGAAAAAAGTGTAAAATCCAGAAAGGCAGCACAGGCCATGGAGAACAGGGAGCCTTGTTATGCTGATGGGCGGGATGTAAATTGCCAACAGCCACTCTGGAGAAGTGTATGGCGTTTCCCGGAACACCGAAAAAACAAAGCTACGGAGCCTACGGCACTTCCACTTATGGTCTTATAGCTTAGGGAAATTAAAATCAAAAACACACAGCCACCCCAAAGTGTCGGAAGGCTCTGTTAACAAGAACCTCGTCTACGGTACAAGTAAAATATCCCAGAATGTGAAAAATGGATAAAGAAGTTGTGGTACGTACGTACAATGGAATATCACTCAGCAATGAAATCTATGTCATCAGGCCCGTCGCGGCATAATGAGTGGATTCAGGTACGATGATTCTAAGTGAAATAAGTCACACAGAAAATGAAACATCATAAGATATCACTACTACACGGAATGTAAACTTGGCTACACATGAACTGAATTACAAAACAGAACAGGGTCTCAAATTTAGAAAACCAACTTATGCTTGCTTAAGGGGAAAGGTGAGTTGGGGTGCTGCATAAAACCAGAGATAGAAATTAGCACAGATACCTTTCCATAAGCCAAATATGTAATAGTCAAGACCTACCCCTTGCTCAACGAAATGGACTAAACACCCCATATTCAACGCCTAGGAATTCACCTGACTAGTAAGAATCTTCAAACCCATGGATTTATATGTCTCCGTAAGAGAATGAAGCGTGTGTACAGCGGCATGAATGCAGCAGAGAAAATCCGATAAATCCCATTATCAAAATGAATTACACAAACAAAACCCAAGGACAGTGAAATAGAGAGCAATTCTTAAATAATTCATTCAGGGCTTGTGATGCAACCTGGATTTACCACATGTACACCCAGAGCTGAGTGAGACATAAGGTTGGGGACTTCGAGCTGATAGCATTGGTGAGGTTCGATGAGCAAATGCAGACCCTGTGAAGTCATACAGCATGGTACCCATTCCATGGGTCCCAACTCTCCAAGTTTAAGGGATTCTTCCTTCAGCTAAAACATGCATGGGAAACCCACAGTATGGTGCACCGTGTGACTGG
This sequence comes from Delphinapterus leucas, assembly GCF_059928025.1. Lineage (NCBI taxonomy): Eukaryota > Metazoa > Chordata > Mammalia > Artiodactyla > Monodontidae > Delphinapterus > Delphinapterus leucas. The sequence continues at coordinate 279,275 of NW_028322254.1, forward strand.
CAAACGTTTTCAAATGCATCTCAGTTTTCGTCCCCTTTTACTCGGGTTCACCATTCCAGACCCTTTACGAACACTCTCCCCACTTGGAGAGTCAGTGCCTTTAACCTCCTGTTGGGCACAGTTTGCAATTTCTGCGCAAGATGAAAAGGAATAGGGAGAACGAATGAGAGACTAGCTCTAGGTGTCTGCACGGGCAAATTTAACGCTCATTTCCCACCAGGAAGAGGAATTAACCAAAGGCTCAGCATGCCGTGCCGGAACAAGATTAGGGCCTGAGGCAATCCTGTGGGTTTGCGGCCAGCTCACAAGATAGCGAGTTGAAGAAATGAGCTCAGGGGCACTGTAACTCACAAACCTGCAGAGTTATAAATGACAGCTCTTGTCCAAAAATATATTGAAGGAAGGCTGCGAAGACGACTTGAAAGTGGGGCAGAATTGCAGGAAAACGATTTCAGGGGGTAGACGGGAATTGCATTTAAAGCATAGGAAAAGAGGCAGAACGTCGACAATGATGCTCTTGGCCAAAAAGGGCGTATGCGTTTTTTCCTGAATATATTCAGGAAAAAACGCATACGCCCTTTTTGGCCAACCAAGCAAGCATGTTAAAGAAATCTGCACTACAATGAAGTCTCACTGCCCCCCGGTCACAAGGGCCATCTGAAAAAAGTGTGAAATCCAGAAAGGCAGCACAGGCCATGGAGAACAGGGAGCCTTGTTATGCTGATGGGCGGGATGTAAATTGCCAACAGCCACTCTGGTGAAGTGTATGGTGTTTCCTGAAACACCTAAGAAACAAAGCAACGGAGACTACGGCACTTCCACTTATGGTCTTATAGATCACGGAAATTAAAATAAAAAACAGACAGCCACACCAAAGTTTGGGACGGCTCTGTTTACAAGAACCTCGTCTACGGTACAAGTTAAATATCTCAGAATGTGAAAAATGGATAAAGGAATTGTGGTATGTACGTAAAATGCAATATCACTCAGCAATGAAATCTATGTCATCAGGCCAGTCGTGGCATAATGAGTGGATTCAGGTACAATGATTCTAAGTGAAATAAGTCACACAGAAAATGAAACATCATAAGATATCACTAAAACACAGAATGTAAACTTGGCTACACATGAACTGAATTACAAAACAGAACAGGGTCTCAAATTTAGAAAACCAAACAATGCTTGCTTAAGGGGAAAGGTGAGTTGGGGTGCTGCATAAAACCAGAGATAGAAATTAGCACAGATACCTTTCCATAAGCCAAATATGTAATAGTCAAGACCTACTCCTTGCTCAACGAAATGGACTAAACACCCCATATTCAACGCCTAGGAATACACCTGACTAGTAAGTATCTTCAAACCCATGGATTTATATGTCTCCGTTTGAGACTCAAGAGTGTATACAGTGGCATGAATGCAGCAGAGGAAATCCGATAAATCCCATTATCAAAATGAATTACACAAACAAAACCCAAGGACAGTGAAATAGAGAGCAATTCTTAAATAATTCATTCAGGGCTGGTGATGCAACCTGGATTTACCACATCTACACCCAGAGCTGAGTGAGACATAAGGTTGGGCACTTCGGGCTGATAGCATTGGTGTGGTTCGATGAGCAAATGCAGACCCTTTGAAGTCATACAGCATGGTACCCATTCCATGGGTCCCAACTCTCCAAGTTTAAGGGATTCTTCCTTCAGCTAAAACATGCATGGGAAACCCACAGTATGGTGCACCGTGTGACTGGCAAACGTTTTCAAATGCATCTCAGTTTTCGTCCCCTTTTACTCGGGTTCACCATTCCAGACCCTTTACGAACACTCTCCCCACTTGGAGAGTCAGTGCCTTTAACCTCCTGTTGGGCACAGTTTGCAATTTCTGCGCAAGATGAAAAGGAATAGGGAGAACGAATGAGAGACTAGCTCTAGGTGTCTGCACGGGCAAATTTAACGCTCATTTCCCACCAGGAAGAGGAATTAACCAAAGGCTCAGCATGCCGTACCGGATCCAGATTAGGGCCTGAGGCAATCCTGTGGGTTTGTGGCCAGCTCACAAGATATCGAGTTGAAGAAAGGAGCTCAGGGGCACTGTAACTCACAAACCTGCAGAGTTATAAATGACAGCTATCGTCCAAAAATATATTGAAGGAAGGCTGCGAAGACGACTTGTAAGCGGGACAGATTTGCAGGAAAACGATTTCAGGGGGTAGACGGGAATTGCATTTAAAGCATAGGAAAAGAGGCAGAACGTCGACAATGATGCTCTTGGCCAAAAAGGGCGTATGCGTTTTTTCCTGAATATATTCAGGAAAAAACGCATACGCCCTTTTTGGCCAACCAAGCAAGCATGTTAAAGAAATCTGCACTACAATGAAGACTCACTGCCCCCCGGTCAAAAGGGCCATCTGAAAAAAGTGTAAAATCCAGAAAGGCAGCACAGGCCATGGAGAACAGGGAGCCTTGTTATGCTGATTGGCGGGATGTAAATTGCCAACAGCCACTCTGGAGAAGTGTATGGTGTTTCCCGGAACACCGAAAAAACAAAGCTACGGAGCCTACGGCACTTCCACTTATGGTCCTATAGCTTAGGGAAATTAAAATCAAAAACACACAGCCACCCCAAAGTGTCGGACGGCTCTGTTTACAAGAACCTCGTCTACGGTACAAGTTAAATATCCCAGAATGTGAAAAATGGATAAAGAAGTTGTGGTACGTACGTACAATGGAATATCACTCAGCAATGAAATCTATGTCATCAGGCTCGTCGCGGCATAATGAGTGGATTCAGGTACGATGATTCTAAGTGAAATAAGTCACACAGAAAATGAAACATCATAAGATATCACTACTACACGGAATGTAAACTTGGCTACACATGAACTGAATTACAAAATAGAACAGGGTCTCAAATTTAGAAAACCAACTTATGCTTGCTTAAGGGGAAAGGTGAGTTGGGGTGCTGCATAAAACCAGAGATAGAAATTAGCACAGATACCTTTCCATAAGCCAAATATGTAATAGTCAAGACCTACCCCTTGCTCAACGAAATGGACTAAACACCCCATATTCAACGCCTAGGAATACACCTGACTAGTAAGAATCTTCAAACCCATGGATTTATATGTCTCCGTAAGAGAATGAAGCGTGTGTACAGCGGCATGAATGCAGCAGAGAAAATCCGATAAATCCCATTATCAAAATGAATTACACAAACAAAACCCAAGGACAGTGAAATAGAGAGCAATTCTTAAATAATTCATTCAGGGCTTGTGATGCAACCTGGATTTACCACATGTACACCCAGAGCTGAGTGAGACATAAGGTTGGGCACTTCGAGCTGATAGCATTGGTGAGGTTCGATGAGCAAATGCAGACCCTGTGAAGTCATACAGCATGGTACCCATTCCATGGGTCCCAACTCTCCAAGTTTAAGGGATTCTTCCTTCAGCTAAAACATGCATGGGAAACCCACAGTATGGTGCACCGTGTGACTGGCAAACATTTTCAAATGCATCTCAGTTTTCGTCCCCTTTTACTCGGGTTCACCATTCCAGACCCTTTACGAACACTCTCCCCACTTGGAGAGTCAGTGCCTTTAACCTCCTGTTGGGCACAGTTTGCAATTTCTGCGCAAGATGAAAAGGAAGAGGGAGAACGAATGAGAGACTAGCTCTAGGTGTCTGCACGGGCAAATTTAACCCTCATTTCCCACCAGGAAGAGGAATTAACCAAAGGCTCAGCATGCCGTGCCGGAACCAGATTAGGGCCTGAGGCAATCCTGTGGGTTTGCGGCCAGCTCACAAGATAGCGAGTTGAAGAAATGAGCTCAGGGGCACTGTAACTCACAAACCTGCAGAGTTATAAATGACAGCTCTCGTCCAAAAATATATTGAAGGAAGGCTGCGAAGACGACTTGAAAGTGGGGCAGAATTGCAAGAAAACGATTTCAGGGGGTAGACGGGAATTGCATTTAAAGCATAGGAAAAGAGGCAGAACGTCGACAATGATGCTCTTGGCCAAAAAGGGCGTATGCGTTTTTTCCTGAATATATTCAGGAAAAAACGCATACGCCCTTTTTGTCCAACCAAGCAAGCATGTTAAAGAAATCTGCACTACAATGAACTCTCACTGCCCCCCGGTCACAAGGGCCATCTGAAAAAAGTGTGAAATCCAGAAAGGCAGCACAGGCCATGGAGAACAGGGAGCCTTGTTATGCTGATGGGCGGGATGTAAATTGCCAACAGCCACTCTGGAGAAGTGTATGGTGTTTCCTGAAACACCTAAGAAACAAAGCAACGGAGACTACGGCACTTCCACTTATGGTCTTATAGATCACGGAAATTAAAATAAAAAACAGACAGCCACACCAAAGTTTGGGACGGCTCTGTTTACAAGAACCTCGTCTACGGTACAAGTTAAATATCTCAGAATGTGAAAAATGGATAAAGGAATTGTGGTATGTACGTAAAATGCAATATCACTCAGCAATGAAATCTATGTCATCAGGCCCGTCGCGGCATAATGAGTGGATTCAGGTACGATGATTCTAAGTGAAATAAGTCACACAGAAAATGAAACATCATAAGATATCACTAAAACACAGAATGTAAACTTGGCTACACATGAACTGAATTACAAAACAGAACAGGGTCTCAAATTTAGAAAACCAACCAATGCTTGCTTAAGGGGAAAGGTGAGTTGGGGTGCTGCATAAAACCAGAGATAGAAATTAGCACAGATACCTTTCCATAAGCCAAATATGTAATAGTCAAGACCTACTCCTTGCTCAACGAAATGGACTAAACACCCCATATTCAACGCCTAGGAATACACCTGACTAGTAAGTATCTTCAAACCCATGGATTTATATGTCTCCGTTTGAGACTCAAGAGTGTATACAGTGGCATGAATGCAGCAGAGGAAATCCGATAAATCCCATTATCAAAATGAATTACACAAACAAAACCCAAGGACAGTGAAATAGAGAGCAATTCTTAAATAATTCATTCAGGGCTGGTGATGCAACCTGGATTTACCACATGTACACCCAGAGCTGAGTGAGACATAAGGTTGGGCACTTCGGGCTGATAGCATTGGTGTGGTTCGATGAGCAAATGCAGACCCTTTGAAGTCATACAGCATGGTACCCATTCCATGGGTCCCAACTCTCCAAGTTTAAGGGATTCTTCCTTCAGCTAAAACATGCATGGGAAACCCACAGTATGGTGCACCGTGTGACTGGCAAACGTTTTCAAATGCATCTCAGTTTTCGTCCCCTTTTACTCGGGTTCACCATTCCAGACCCTTTACGAACACTCTCCCCACTTGGAGAGTCAGTGCCTTTAACCTCCTGTTGGGCACAGTTTGCAATTTCTGCGCAAGATGAAAAGGAATAGGGAGAACGAATGAGAGACTAGCTCTAGGTGTCTGCACGGGCAAATTTAACGCTCATTTCCCACCAGGAAGAGGAATTAACCAAAGGCTCAGCATGCCGTACCGGATCCAGATTAGGGCCTGAGGCAATCCTGTGGGTTTGCGGCCAGCTCACAAGCAAGCGAGTTGAAGAAAGGAGCTCAGGGACACTGTAATTAACAAACCTGCAGAGTTATAAATGACAGGTATCATACAAAAATATATTGAAGTAAGGCTGTGAAGAGGGCTTGAAACGGGGCAGAATTCCAGGAATATGATTTAGGAGGTAGACGGGCAGTGTTCTGAAAGCATAGGAGAAGAGGCCGATCCTCGACAATGATGCACTTGGTCAAAAAGTGCATATGCGTTTTTTCAGGGCCCTCATTAAAGAGGGTAGGAGGCTCCCAGCATGCTTTCGTGGCCAACAGTGGGCCCACATCGCCAAGGCGATGTGAGCCAGCCAGGCAGGAGTGACCTCACATCAGAGGGCCCACCTCACAGAAGGGTAAGGAACCCAGCCAGGATCAGACTCTCACCAGAGTGCCCACATCAGCAAGGGGCTGTGAACCACGCAGGAGTATCATCACACCCGTGGGGCCACATCATCAAAAGTTGAGGTACACAAAAAATGTGGCCTCAAACCAGAGGACCCACATCACCATGAGTTTCGGAGCGAGGCAGGCAGGATTAACCTCACAACACATGGCCCATTGTATAAAAAAGGTGAGGAACCCAGCAGTTGGAACATCCCAGCAGGCGGCCCAGAGCACCGAGGCTATGGGATCCAGGCAGTGATGAACTCACAACAGAGGGCCCTCATCATGAAACTGTGAGCAAACCAGCCGTTGTGACCTCAGAGCACAAGGCCCACATCCCCATGGGGAAGGGAACCAAGCAGGAGTGTCATCGCACCAGTGGGCACACATCAGAAAATGTGGGGAGCCCAGCAGTTAGGGCCTGACGCCAGAGGGCTCTCATCACCGAGGAGAGGAGGCTCCCAGCAGGCTCCAACTGCTACCAGAGGGCCGCCATCGCCAATGCGGGATGTGCCAGCCAGGCAGGAGTGACCTCAGAGCAGAGGGCCCACCTCACAAAAGTGTGAGGAACCCAAAGAGGATCAGACTCTCACCACAGGGCCCACATCACCAAGGGAATGGGAACCAGGCTGGAGTGTCCTCACACCAGTGAGGCATCATCACCGAAATGTGAGTGACCCAGCACACGTGGCCTCAAACCAGAGGACACACATCACCGAGGGGCTGGGAGTGAGGCAGGCAGGAGGAGCCTCAAAACATACGGCCCATGGAATAAAAATGGTGAGGAATCCAGCAGCTGGAACCTCCCAGCAGGCGGCCAGGAGCAGCGAGGCTATGGAATCCAGACCTGACTGAACTCAAAACAGAGGGCCCTCATCATGAAACTCTGAGCAACCCAGCCGTTGGGACCTCAGAGCAGAAGGCCCACATTCCCATGCGGTTGGGAACATGGCATAAGTGTACTCGCACCACAGGGCACACATCAGAGAATTTTGGGAGCTCAGAAGTTAGGGCCTGATGCCAGAGGGCCCTCATTACCAAGGGGAGGAGACTCCAAGCAGGCACCAACTCCCAACTGAGGGCCCATGTCGCCAAGGGGACGTGTGACAGCCAGGCAGGAGTGACCTCACAGCAGAGGGCCTACCTCGCAGAAGGGTGAGGAACCCAGCCAGGATAAGACTCTCACCAGAGGGCCCACATCACCAAGGGGATCAGAAACAGGCAGGACTGTCTTCACACCAGTGTGGCCACATCATAGAAAGGTGAGGAACCCAGCACATGTGGCCTAAACCAGAAGACCCACATCTCCAAGGGGCTCGGAGTGAGGCAGGCAGGAGGAGCCTCAAAACACAGGGCCCATAGAATAAAAAAGCTGAGGAATCCTGCAGTGGGAACCTCCCAGCAGGCGGCCCAGAGCACCGAGTCTATGCGATCCAGGCTGCAGTGAACTCACAGCAGAGGGCCCACATCATGAAACTGTGAGCAACCCATCCATTGGGACCTCAGAGCAGAAGGCCCACATCCCCATGGGGATGGGAACCTCGCAGGAGTGTCCTCGCACCACTTAGCACGTATCAGAAAAAGTGGGTACCCAGCAGTTAGGGCCTGATGCAAGAGGGCCGTCATCACCGAGGGGAGGAGGCTCCCAGCAGGCTCCAACTGCCACAAGAGGGCCGATGTTGCCCTGACGGGGTGTGCCAGCCAGGCAGGAGTGACCTCACAACAGAGGGCCCACCTCACAGAAGGGTGAGGAACCCAGCCAGGATCAGACTCTCACCAGAGGGCCCACATCATCAAAGGGATAGGAATCAGGCAGGAGTGCCCTCACACCAGTGGGGCCACATCATCGAAAGGTGAGGGACCCAGCACACGTGGCCTCAAACCAGAGGACACACATCACCAAGGGGCTGGGAGTGAGGCAGGCAGGAGGAGTCTCCAAACAGAGGGCCCATAGAAGAAAAAAGGTGAGGAATCCCGCAGTTGGAACCTCCCCGCAGGCGGCCAGGAGCAGCGAGGCTATGGGATCCAGGCCGGAGTGAACTCACACCTGAGGGCCCTCATCATGAAACTGAGCAACCCAACGTTGGGACCTCAGAGCAGAAGGCCCACATTCCCATGGGGTTGGGAAACTGCCAGGAGTGTACTCGCACCACAGGGTGCACATCAGAAAACTTTTGGAGCCCAGGAGTTAGAGCCTGACGCCAGAGGGCCCTCATTACCGAGGGGAGGAGACACCCAGCAGGCACAAACTCCCACCAGAGGGCCGACGTCGCCAAGGCGGGGTGTGCCAGCCAGGCAGGAGTGACCTCAGAGAAGAGGGCCCACCTCACAGAAGTGTGAGTAACCCAACCAGGATCTGACTCTCACCAGAGGGCCCACATCACCAAGAGGATGGGAACCAGGCAGGAGTGTCCTCACACCAGTGGGGCCACATCAGCCAAAGGTGAGGAACCCAGCACATGTGGCCTCAAACCAGAGGACACACATCACCAAGGGGCTGGGAGTGAGGCAGGTGTCTGGAGGGGCACATTGAACTCTAATTTCCCACCAGGAAGAGGAATTAACCAAAGGCTCAGAGTGATGTGCTGGACCCAGATTACGGCCTGAAGCAAACCTGCGGTTCTGTGGCCAGCTTTCAAGGAAACGAGTTAAGAAAGGAAATCACGGGCACTGTAATTCACAAACCTGCAGAGTTATAAATGACAGCTATTGGCAAAAATATATTGAAGTAAGTCTGCAAAGAGGACTTGAAAACGAGGCAGAATTGCAGGAATCATGTTTCAGGAGGTAGATTGGAATTGCATTTAAAGCATGTGAAAAGTGGCAGATCTTTGACAGTGATGCACTTGGACAAAAGTGTGTATACATTTTTTCCTGAATATATTCAGGAAAAAACGCATATGCCCTTTTTGGCCAACCAAGCACTCGAGCAATGGAAATCCGCACTACAATGAAGTCTCATTTCCCATTCGTCAAAAGGGCCATCTGAAAAAACTGTAAAAACCAGATACACAGGACAGGCCATGGAGAACAGGGAGCCTTGTATGCTGATGGGCGGGATGTAAGTTGCCAACAGACACTCTGGAGATGTTTATGGTGTATCCTGAAACATCTGAAAAACAAAGCTACAGACCCTAGGGCACTTCCACTTTAGGCCCTATAGCTTAGGAAAATTAAAATCAACAAGACACAGCCAACACAAAATTTAGGGCTGCTGTGTTTACAAGAACCTCGAATCCAGTACAAATTAAATATCCCAGAAAGAAAAAAATGGATAAAGGAGTTGTGCTACTTACGTACAACGGAATATCACTCAGCAATGAAATCAATGTCATCAGGCCTGTAGCAGCAAATTGAGTGGATTTAAGTATGATGATTCTAAGAGAAATAGAGAAATATGTCACACAGAGTAAGATAATTATCATAAGATATCACTAATAGAGAGAGTGTAAACTTGGCTACACATAAACTGAATTACAAAACCGAACAGAGTCTCACATTTAGATAAAAACTTATGCTTGCTTAAGGGGAAAGTTGAGTTGGGCTGCTGTATAAAACCAGAGATTGTAATTAGCACACATACCGTTCCATAAGCCAAATATGTAATAGACAAGACCTACTCTTTGCTCAACGAAATAGACTCATCCATGGTGTATCATCTCACACCTGTTAGAATGGGCATCATCAGAAAATCTACAAACAACAGATGCTGGAAAGGGTGTGGAGATAAGGAACCCTCTTCCACTACTGTTGGGAATGTAAATTGATACAGTCACTGTGGAGAACATTATGGAGTTTCTTATAAAACTAAGAATAGAATTACCATATGATACAGCAATGCCACTACAGGGCATATACCCAGACAAAACCATAAATCAAAAAGAGACATTCACCGCAATGTTCATTGCATCACTATTTACAATATCCAGGTAATGGAAGCAACCTAAATGCCCACAGACAGACGAATGCATAAAGATGTGGTACATATATAAAATGGAATATCACTAAGCCATAAAAAGGAATGAAATTGGGTCGTTTGTAGAGACGTTGATGGATCTAGAGACTGTCATACAGAGTGAAGTAAGTCAGAAATAGAAAAACAAATCTTGTATATTAATGCATATATGTGGAACCTAGAAAAATTGTACAGATGAACCGTTTTGCAAGGCAGAAAAGGAGCAACAGATGTAGACAACAAACGTATGGACACCAAGGGGGGAAAGCTGTTGGGGGGTGGTGGTGGGAGGAGTTGAGAGATTGGGATTGGCATGTATACATTTATATGTATAAAATCGATAACCAAAAAGAACCTGCTGTATAAAAAAATAAAATAAAATTCCAAATTACAAAAAGTAAAACAGACAAAATATTCTTCCCTTCACATACATGTATTTATATGAATAAATTATTTCCATGCTTATATCTGTAAATACAAAAAAGAGGAATAAAATCTACCTTGAACCAAAAACGAAAGAAAGAAAACAAAACAGAACCCACCAGTTACACAGAGGAAAACCGTAACAGGGCACTTGCTCCAGTTGTAAACAATTCTGAAGTTGGTCAGTGGTGGGGAATCATCTCCCATTCAGCCAGCAGGCCCCACACAACAAGCGTCCTCATTGCAAAGCTGGGGGACCGTGCCGAGGCATCTGTGAGTAAACGTGGGCTGAGCCCCAGGCCAGCTGCTGCTGAAATGTTCCCACCCTTCCCAGGTAAAACACCTGAATATGTACAAGGACTTGAAAGCCTAGAGGAAGGGCCATGGAGCCACATGAGCACCAGCATGCCAGCCGACTTGGTGCCTGCAGGCCAGCCAGGATGGTCCTGGCCCTGGGTGCTCTTCTGGAAGCTTTCCATTTCCCTGCCTGAGATACCCCTGCTGTCCCGGCCCCCACTGCTTTCTTCCTCACTCACCTCTGCCCAGGGAGAAATTCCAGCGGCAGGTATGGGTGACACAGCCTCTTCTTTAGCAGGTGGCATCTTGGCAACTGCTGCAGAAAGTCCAGCAGAGCCCCACTCACACTGGGCCACCAACAAAGCCATGGCCTCTCACTCCCTCCCACCAGTCCAGCCCCGAGACTGCTGACAGGGCAGAGAAAATGGCGTCAGGCACAGCTGCAGGGGCTCTTGCTGCCTGGAGCGGTGTTTATATTGATCTCAACCCAGGCACACCTGGGGAGGGCTGGCCGGCACGGTCAGGCTTCCCAGGCCAGCCAATAATCACCCCTCAGGGGCTCACAGTTGCAGAAACTGGAACTTGCTGAATCGGCCAGGTCCAAGGAACAGGTGTGGGCTCCTGAGAGTCAGGATAGACAAGGGGCTGCAGCTCTGGCTTGTTTTCTAATTATATTATCTGGCCCATGAGTGGGAGACAACTTCAAGAAAACCCTCTCCTAATGAGAGGAACCCAGGAGTCAAGGAGAGGAGGGGTGTGTGGTGGGTGGAGACAGAGGCCTGGTGCCCCGGGTGCAGTGGAAGTCTCTGGAAGACCAGGTGGAGGGAGGCCACACAGAGTGATGCCCAGGGTCACAGACCTGTCGGAGCTGCCGTTTCTTAGTTCAAGTCCTGCTCTGAGGTGCTCTGTGTCAGATCTGAGTGACAGGTGAGCTGGGAGTGCTCTGCAATGAGGGCGATGTGCATGGTTCCTGTGTGCCCAGCCCTGCCACAGTACCTGCAAGGGTAGCTCTGTATCCGGGGAGGGGTCTGACCACGAGAGCCCCATGGGCTGCAGGGGAACCTGCCCAGGGAACACCATATCCTGGGAGGGGCCTGAACACGAGAGCCCCGTGGGCTGGGGTGGGGGTGAGGTACCTGCCCAGGTGAGCTCCATATCCTGGGATTGGCCTGACCTCGAGAGCCCCATGGGCTGCTGGAGTCCTGGTAAATGATGTCAGGACAGTCAGTGAAGCCACCGAGGATAGACCTCCAGTAGTTCCTAAATCCTACACCCTGCTGGTCATTCTACCAACCACCAGGACATGGTATTCTGTATTAGTCTTCAATGATGCCTTCTTTTGTATTCTAGTAGTCCCAGAGTCACAAGAAATTTAGGCTTGTGAGTGGCAGGACTCAACATACAGCTAAAACAATACTTCCGGGCCGTGTTGTCCCAAGGGTTCAAAAATTCCCACACCATCTTTGGGGAAAGCTCAGCTAAAGACCTAAAAGTTCTACCTCTGGAAAAGGAAACACTCCTTCAATATGCAGACGACATTCTGATCGCCAGCCCTACTAAGGAGACCTCTGAACTACCAAGCCAATAAAGGATACAAGTTGTCCAAGAAAAAGCTCAAATATCACAGACTATGGTGACCTGCCTGGGCTTCATTCTCACAGAAGGTTGGAGAAGCCCATCCCAGGAAAGGGAAGAAACAATTTACAGCCTTACCCATTTCTAAAACTAGAAGACAGCTTAGGGGTTCCTGGGGAGGCCAGGGTTTGCTGCTTCTGGATCCCTAACTACAGTCTACTAGCTGGGCCTCTATATGAAACACTGAAAGGAAAAGATGATGATCCTTTTGAATAGAATCCAGAAGTGGCCTTTCAAGAATGGAAAGAGCAGTCAATTCAGACCCTTGCCCTGGAACTCCCTAATTTAGCTAAACCCTTTGACCTTTACATTCCTGGTGAACGGTGAATCGCCATTGGAGTATTAGTGCAAAACCTGGCACCACTTGAAATGGAACAATGCAAGAATGCCATCCAGGTAGGATAAGCTACGGTCACCAAGGGGCTTGGCCCACCGCCACATCTGGCCAAGATACTGGCAGTATCTGAAAACCTGGAAATCAGCAGCCCAAAAGGCCACCTCCCTCCTAAGGGAAAAGGACCCCACGTGGTGATCCTAACCCCCAACCATGCCCTGAAGTTGCAGGGTTTGCTCCGTGGGCACACTGACCTTGAGTGAGGAGGTCCTCCAACTCCAACCTCCAGAGAGATAACCGGGGCAAAGGGGCACCATGACGACTCGTGTGACCATCACTTGACCTGGAGTTTCTCTCATAAAACAACAAGAGTGTGTCCCAAAAGAGTAGACTACTGCTTGCAGGACTTACTGCCCCCAGAGCGGACCTAATAATCCTGGCGGGGGAACCGTATATCACGCTGTCACCATAGAAAAGCCTACAGACACTGTGATAATGTTGGCCAATAAGACCGGCTGGACTCCTGTTTACTTCAAAAGGCTGTTGACTCAGTGGCCATCATGGTCCTTCATCACCACTGACCCTGGACTGTCTGGGAGTTGAGCAGTCAGGGTGCTGACACCTGGTGCTGTTTTTACGTTAATTCAGGGGCCTAACTGAAGAAAGCACAGACTACTGGTCAGAGCATCTAGGCTGGCAGAAACGGTCAGCCTAAGGTGGCTGAACAAATGTGCGGCGGGGTGAAACTGGACCTCACAGCGTCACTGCACATCTCCTTCCTGGACCCTTAAAGGTCATTAGAATCTATAACACTACCAATACTTGTGCTCAGGCGGACGAGCAGGGAGGCAGGAGGCCTGCGGACAATCAACGTCACCTGGAGGCTGCTGGGGAGAAGTTCAGACCCTCTCCCACGGGTATGAGGGCTCCTAACTCAGCACTCAGCAGTTACAGATGAAGGGTCTGCACCCTCAGCACTCTAAGAATGAGGAAGGGGACAAAATGCAGAAGAGGGGTTTGTCCCAGGCAAAGCCCCTTAAAAATCCCTGGGAGATAAAAATAGAATCTGGGCAATAAAATAAAGTCTAACCTTTTTTATCCTTTGTGCTTTGTCTAATTTCACGTGCTCCTAGGGTCCCGCATACAGAGGTTCAACAGCCGGCACTTCAGACCAGATTTCCTAGTGCAGAATGGCTGGGTCGACACTTCAGCTCCTGGAGCACAGTGCAGACTCCGCGATATAGAGCCTGAGCTGCAGCCAACCGGGCCCTCGAGAGCTCCGCCCCCTCCCTCCCACTGACTCTGACAGGATCTCTACACAGCAGCCCAGCCCACAGCCCACGGGGTAGCACATGCTCTCACCTCTGCATTCTCTGATCAAAATATAAAGTTTCCTTTGCTTCTGAACCAAACTCAGTCTCGATCTGTTGGCTCCAATGACACTGGGCAGGGGGACACTTGTTGGGGTCCACTCTGGAGGATCAGTAACAGAAATTGAGAACATTGTAACTTCAATGAACAGATGTGTGAGCCAAACTGTAATTAACATAGAACAGTGTATAAGGCTCGGGTAAAATAAGATGTTTCTAACACTTCCATTTGATATTTCCATCACTTTATTATAAGCAAGTTCAGTGAAAGGTTTGTCTTATTTGTCAGGTCAATACTAGAGAAACGAAGTGATTTCTTTCCAAGGATGTACATCTAATAATCTTGGTTAAAGCTTCAATCTTGTTTTAAATGCTTTTCCATTGAAAATGATACCTCTCTTTCAGCTCCCCCATTTCTGAGAAGTATAAAATCTTATAATTTATTATTACCAAAGGGGAAAGGTGGGAGGAGGGATAAATTAACAGTTTGGGATTAACACATACACACTGCTATGTATAAAATCGATCATTAACAAGGAACTCCTGTACAGCACAGGGAACTACACTCAATATTTTGCAATAACCTATAAGGGGAAATAATCTGAAAAAAGAATAGATATTTTTATTGACATCATCTATTAATGACAGTTAAAATGGAACCTAAGGGAAGCCGGTGGTGAGTGCTTCTGACCCTGAAGACTTCAATCATCTAAAGTTTGGACTCTGCCTACTTCCCAAGGCCCTTAATGAACCTATGTGTAGCCGTAGCTTAAACAATTCCCCAGTTTGGGTTGTGGAGAGACACTGATTTTGAAAAAGCCCTGGTGTTCTCCTCACATGAATGGGACACTTCCTACAGCTAAAATATGCCTGTCACACCCAGAAGATGGTATACCGTCTGATCGGGAAGAGTTTGGAAAAGGCATCTCATCTCCTCATCTCCTGGTGCTCGGGTTCACCCCTCCAGCGTCTTTACGAACAGTCTCCCCACTTGGAGATGTCAGCACTGTCAACATCCTGTTGCATACAGTTTGGAATTTGTCCAGAGGATGAAGCAGAAGGTGGAGGAACAATGAGAGACAAGTCCTAGGTGTTCGGACAGGCACATGTCACTCTAATTTCCAATCAGGAAGACGAATTGACTAAAAGCTAGGGTTGCCCATGGAAACAGAATAGGGCTTGAGGAAATCCTGCTGCTTTGTGGCCAGTTCCCATAAACACAAGTTGAAAAATGGAACTCAGGGCCGCTAAAATTCACGAAACTGCAGAGTTGAAAATATCTCTCACTGAAAAATGTCTTGAGGAAAGTCAGAGAAAAGGACTTGTAAGCAACGGAGAATGGCAGGAAAGGGATTGGAAGAGGTAGAAAGGACTCGCCATTAAGCACAAGAAAAGGGGCTGAACATTGCCAACATTGCAGTTGGCCAAAAAGGGTGTATGCGTCTTTTTCTGTATATATTCAAGAAAAGGGCATACACTTTTTTAGCCAACCAAACAGGTGCGCACTGGAAATCAGTACTACAAAACATATCACTTCGCATCAGTCAGAAGAGCCTTCCTCATAAAGTGTAAACACCAGAAATGCAGGACAGGGCAAGGAGAAAAGGGAGCCCTGTGAGGCTTATAGTGGAAATGTATATTGCCAATGGTCACTCTTGAGAAGTGTATTGTGTTTACTAAAGCATCTAAAAAATGAGCTACAGAGCACAGGGCACTTGCACTCATGGACGTATATCTTGGGAAAAAGAAAAATCGAGAGGACACAGGCACCCCAATGTTTACCGCCTCTCTGTTTCAAAGATCCTCGACTAGGATATAATTTATATGTCTCTGGAGGGAAAAAATGGATAGAGGTGTGGCACTTATGTAGAGTGGAATATTACTCAGCCTGAAAATCAGTGAAATATAGCCAGTTGTAACAACCCCAGAGTAGTTACATATGATCATTCAAAGTCACATAATTCAAAAAGAAAAAGACAAACAATATTACTAATACATGGAATGTAAACGTGGCTACAAATGACCTGAATTACAAAACAGAATGGGGTCTCAAATTTAGAAGACCAACTTATGTTTGCTTAAGGAAAAAGGAGAGTTGGGGAGCTGCATAAAACCAGAGATTGAAATTAGCACAGATACCGTTCCATAAGCCAAATATGTAATAGAAAAAACCTACTCCCTGGTCAACAAAATGGGCTCAACACGCCATATTCAACACCTACGAATACACCTGACTAGTAAGAATCTTCAAACTCATGGATTTATATGTCTCCGGAAGAGAATCAAGCGTGAGTACAGCGGCATGAATGGAGCAGTGAAAATGCGATAAATCCCATTATCAAAATAAATTACAAAAACAAAACACAATGAGAGTGAAATAGAGAGTAATTCTTAAATAATTCATTCAGGGCTTGTGATGCAACCTGGATTTACCACATCTACACCCAGAGCTGAGTGAGACATAAGGTTGGGCACTTCGGGCTGATAGCATTGTTGAGGTTCGATGAGCAAATGCAGACCCTTTGAAGTCATACTGCATGGTACCCATTCCATGGGTCCCAACTCTCCAGGTTTAAGGGATTCTTTCTTCAGCTAAAACATGCATGGGAAACCCACAGTATGGTGCACCGTGTGACCAGGAAAGGTTTTCAAATGCATCTCAGTTTTCGTCCCCTTTTACTCGGGTTCACCATTCCAGAACCTTTACTAACACTCTCCCCACTTGGAGAGTCAGTGCCTTTAACCTCCTGTTTGGCACAGTTTGCAATTTCTGCGCAAGATGAACAGGAATAGGGAGAACCAATGAGAGACTAGCAGTAAGTGTCTGCACGGGCAAATTTAATGCTCATTTCCCACCAGGAAGAGGAATTAACCAAAGGACCAGCATGCCGTGCCGGAACCAGATTAGGGCCTGAAGCAATCCTGCGGGTTTGCGCCCAGCTCACAAGTTGCGAGTTGAAGAATGGAGCTCAGGGGCACTGTAACTCACAAACATGCAGAGTTATAAATGACAGCTATCGTCCAAAAATATATTGAAGGAAGGCTGCGAATACGACTTGCAAGCAGGGCAGAATTGCAGGAAATCGATTTCAGGGGGTACACGGGAATTGCATTTAAAGCATAGGAAAAGAGGCAGAACGTCGACAATGATGCTCTTGGCCAAAAAGGGTGTATGCGTTTTTTCCTGAATTTATTCAGGAAAAAAAGCATATGCGCTTTTTGGCCAACCAAGCAAGCATGTTAAAGAAATCTGCACTACAATGAAGTCTCACTGCCCCCAGGTCAAAAGGGACATCTGAAACAAGTGTAAAATCCACAAAGACAGGACAGGGCAAGGAGAACAGAGAGCCTTGTTATGATGATGGTCGGGATGTTAATTGCCAACAGCCACTCTGGAGAAGTGTATGGTGTTTCCAGGAACCCTTGAAAAACAAAGCAACGGAGCCTACGGCACTTCCACTTATGGTCCTATAGCTTAGGGAATTTAAAATCAAAAACACACAGCCACCCCAAAGTGTCAGACGGCTCTGTTTACAAGAACCTCTTCTACGGTACAAGTTAAATATCCCAGAATGTGAAAAATGGATAAAGAAGTTGTGGTACGTACGTACAATGGAATATCACTCAGCAATGAAAGCTATGTCATCAGACCCGTCGCGGCATAATGAGTGGATTCAGGTACAATGATTCTAAGGGAAATAAGTCACACAGAAAATGAAACATCATAAGATATCACTAATACATGGAATGCAAACTTTGCTACACATGAACTGAATTATAAAACAGAACAGGGTCTCAAATTTAGAAAACCAACTTATGCTTGCTTAAGGGGAAAGGTGAGTTGGGGTGCTGCATAAAACCAGAGATAGAAATTAGCACAGATACCTTTCCAAAAGCCAAATATGTAATAGCCCAGACCTACCCCTTGCTCAACGAAATGGACTAAACACCCCATATTCAACGCCTAGGAATATACCTGACTAGTAAGAATCTTCAAACCCATGGATTCATATGCCTCCGTAAGAGAATGAAGCGTGTGTACAGCGGCATGAATGCAGTAGAGAAAATCCGATAAATCCCATTGTCAAAATGAATTACAAAAACAAAACCCAAGGACAGTGAAATAGAGAGCAATTCTTAAATAATTCATTCAGGGCTTGTGATGCAACCTGGATTTACCACATATACACCCAGAGCTGAGTGACACATAGGGTTGGACACTTTGGGCTGATAGCATTGTTGAGGTTCGATAAGCAAATGCAGACCCTTTGAAGTCATACTGCATGGTAGCCATTCCATGGGTCCCAACTCTCCAGGTTTAAGGGATACTTCCTTCAGCTTAAACATGCATGGGAAACACACATTATGGTGCACCATGTGACGGGGAAACGTTTTCAAATGCATCTCAGTTTTCGTCTCGTTTTACTTAGGTGCACCATTCCAGACCCTTTAATAACACTCTCCCCACTTGGAGAGTCTGTACCTTTAACCTCCTGTTTGGCACAGTTTGCAATTTCTGCGCAAAATGAACAGGAATAGGGAGAACCAATGAGAGACTAGCTGTAGGTGTCTGCACGGGCAAATTTAACGCTCATTTCCAACCAGGAAGAGGAATTAACCAAAGGCTCAGCATGCCGTGCCGGAACCAAATTAGGGCCTAAATCTATCATGCGGGTTTGCGGCCAGCTCACAAGAAAGCGATTTGAAGAAAGGAGCTCAGGGGCACTGTAATTCACAATCCTGCAGAGTTATAAATGACAGCTATCGTCCAAAAATATATTGAAGGAAGGCTGTGAAGAGGACTTGAAAGCGGGGCAGAATTGCAGGAAAACGATTTCAGGGGGTAGACTGGAATTGCATTTAAAGCATAGGAAAATAGGCAGAATGTCGACAATGATGCACTTGGACAAAAAGTACGTATGCGTTTTTTACTGAATATATTCAGGAAAAAACGCATACGCCCTTTTTGGCCAACCAAGCAAGCATGTTAAAGAAATCTGCACTACAATGAAGTCTCACTGCCCCCCGGTCAAAAGGGCCATCTGAAAAAAGTGTAAAATCCAGAAATGCAGCACAGGCCATGGAGAACAGGGAGCCTTGTTATGCTGATGGGTGGGATGTAAATTGCCAACAGCCACTGTGGAGAAGTGTATGGTGTTTCCTGAAACACCTAAAAAACAAAGCAACGGAGCCTACGGCACTTCCACTTATGATCCTATAGCTTAGGGAAATTAAAATCAAAAACACACAGCCACCCCAATGTTTCAGACAGCTCTGTTTACAAGAACCTCGTCTACGGTACAAGTTAAATATCCCAGAAAGCGAAAAATGGATAAAGAAGTTGTGGTACGTACGTACAATGGAATATCACTCACCAATGAAGTCTATGTCATCTGGCCCGTCTTGGCATAATGATTGGATTCAGGTACGATGATTCTAAGTGAAATAAGTCACACAGAAAATGAAACATCATAAGATATCACTAATACACCGAATGTAATCTTGGCTACACATGAACTGAATTACAAAACAGAACAGGGTCTCAAATTTAGAAAACCAACTTATGTTTGCTTAAGGGGAAAGGTGAGTTGGGGTGCTGCATAAAACCAGAGATAGAAATTAGCACAGATACCATTCCATACGTCAAATACGTAATAGTCAAGACCTACACCTTGCTCAACAAAATGGGCTAAACCCCCTATATTCAACGCCTAGGAATACACCTGACTAGTAAGAATCTTCAAACCCATGGATTTATATGTCTCCATAAGAGAATCAAGCGTGTGTACAGCTGCATGAAGGCAGCAGAAAAAATCCGATAAATCCCATTATCAAAATGAATTACAAAAACAAAACACAATGACAGTGAAATAGAGAGCAATTCATAAATAATTCATTCAGGGCTTGTGATGCAACCTGGATTTACCTCATCTACACCCAGAGCTGAGTGAGACATAAGGTTGGACACTTTGGGCTGATAGCATTGGTGAGGTTCGATGAGAAACTGCAGACCATTTGAAGCCATACTGCATGGTACCCATTCCATGGGTCCCAAATCTCCAGGTTTAAGTGATTCTTCCTTCAGCTACAACATGCATGGGAAACACACAGTATGGTGCACCGTGTGACCGGGAAACGTTTTCAGATGCATCTCAGTTTTCGTCCCCTTTTAATCGGGTTCACCATTCCAGACCCTTTACGAACACTCTTCCCACTTGGAGAGTCAGTGCCTTTAACCTCCTGTTGGGCACAGTTTGCAATTTCTGCGCAAGATGAAAAGGAAGAGGGAGAACGAATGAGAGACTAGCTCTAGGTGTCTGCACGGGCAAATTTAACCCTCATTTCCCTCCAGGAAGAGGAATTAACCAAAGGCTCAGCATGCCGTGCCGGAACCAGATTAGGGCCTGAAGCAATCCTGTGGGTTTGTGGCCAGCTCACAAGATAGCGAGTTGAAGAAAGGAGCTCAGGGGCACTGTAACTCACAAACCTGCAGAGTTATAAATGACAGCTATCGTCCAAAAATATATTGAAGGAAGGCTGAGAAGACGATGTGTAAGCGGGACAGATTTGCAGGAAAACGATTTCAGGGGGTAGATGGGAATTGCATTTAAAGCATAGGAAAAGAGGCAGAACATCGACAATGATGCTCTTGGCCAAAAAGGGCGTATGCGTTTTTTCCTGAATATATTCAGGAAAAAACGCATACGCCCTTTTTGGCCAACCAAGCAAGCATGTTAAAGAAATCTGCACTTCAATGAAGTCTCACTGCCCCCCGGTCAAAAGGGCCATCTGAAAAAAGTGTAAAATCCAGAAATGCAGCACAGGCCATGGAGAACAGGGAGCCTTGTTATGCTGATGGGCGGGATGTAAATTGCCAACAGCCACTCTGGAGAAGTGTATGGTGTTTCCCGGAACACCGAAAAAACAAAGCTACGGAGCCTACGGCACTTCCACTTATGGTCCTATAGCTTAGGGAAATTAAAATCAAAAACACACAGCCACCCCAAAGTGTCGGACGGCTCTGTTTACAAGAACCTCGTCTACGGTACAAGTTAAATATCCCAGAATGTGAAAAATGGATAAAGAAGTTGTGGTACGTACGTACAATGGAATATCACTCAGCAATGAAATCTATGTCATCAGGCCCGTCGCGGCATAATGAGTGGATTCAGGTACGATGATTCTAAGTGAAATAAGTCACACAGAAAATGAAACATCATAAGATATCACTACTACACGGAATGTAAACTTGGCTACACATGAACTGAATTACAAAACAGAACAGGGTCTCAAATTTAGAAAACCAACTTATGCTTGCTTAAGGGGAAAGGTGAGTTGGGGTGCTGCATAAAACCAGAGATAGAAATTAGCACAGATACCTTTCCATAAGCCAAATATGTAATAGTCAAGACCTACCCCTTGCTCAACGAAATGGACTAAACACCCCATATTCAACGCCTAGGAATACACCTGACTAGTAAGAATCTTCAAACCCATGGATTTATATGTCTCCGTAAGAGAATGAAGCGTGTGTACAGCGGCATGAATGCAGCAGAGAAAATCCGATAAATCCCATTATCAAAATGAATTACACAAACAAAACCCAAGGACAGTGAAATAGAGAGCAATTCTTAAATAATTCATTCAGGGCTTGTGATGCAACCTGGATTTACCACATGTACACCCAGAGCTGAGTGAGACATAAGGTTGGGCACTTCGGGCTGATAGCATTGGTGAGGTTCGATGAGCAAATACAGACCCTTTGAAGTCATACAGCATGGTACCCATTCCATGGGTCCCAACTCTCCAAGTTTAAGGGATTCTTCCTTCAGCTAAAACATGCATGGGAAACCCAAGGTATGGTGCACCGTGTGGCTGGCAAACGTTTTCAAATGCATCTCAGTTTTCGTCCCCTTTTAATCGGGTTCACCATTCCAGACCCTTTACGAACACTCTTCCCACTTGGAGAGTCAGTGCCTTTAACCTCCTGTTGGGCACAGTTTGCAATTTCTGCGCAAGATGAAAAGGAAGAGGGAGAACGAATGAGAGACTAGCTCTAGGTGTCTGCACGGGCAAATTTAACCCTCATTTCCCTCCAGGAAGAGGAATTAACCAAAGGCTCAGCATGCCGTGCCGGAACCAGATTAGGGCCTGAAGCAATCCTGTGGGTTTGCGGCCAGCTCACAAGATAGCGAGTTGAAGAAAGGAGCTCAGGGGCACTGTAACGCACAAACCTGCAGAGTTATAAATGACAGCTATCGTCCAAAAATATATTGAAGGAAGGCTGAGAAGACGATGTGTAAGCGGGACAGATTTGCAGGAAAACGATTTCAGGGGGTAGATGGGAATTGCATTTAAAGCATAGGAAAAGAGGCAGAACATCGACAATGATGCTCTTGGCCAAAAAGGGCGTATGCGTTTTTTCCTGAATATATTCAGGAAAAAACGCATACGCCCTTTTTGGCCAACCAAGCAAGCATGTTAAAGAAATCTGCACTTCAATGAAGTCTCACTGCCCCCCGGTCAAAAGGGCCATCTGAAAAAAGTGTAAAATCCAGAAATGCAGCACAGGCCATGGAGAACAGGGAGCCTTGTTATGCTGATGGGCGGGATGTAAATTGCCAACAGCCACTCTGGAGAAGTGTATGGTGTTTCCCGGAACACCGAAAAAACAAAGCTACGGAGCCTACGGCACTTCCACTTATGGTCCTATAGCTTAGGGAAATTAAAATCAAAAACACACAGCCACCCCAAAGTGTCGGACGGCTCTGTTTACAAGAACCTCGTCTACGGTACAAGTTAAATATCCCAGAATGTGAAAAATGGATAAAGAAGTTGTGGTACGTACGTACAATGGAATATCACTCAGCAATGAAATCTATGTCATCAGGCCCGTCGCGGCATAATGAGTGGATTCAGGTACGATGATTGTAAGTGAAATAAGTCACACAGAAAATGAAACATCATAAGATATCACTACTACACGGAATGTAAACTTGGCTACACATGAACTGAATTACAAAACAGAACAGGGTCTCAAATTTAGAAAACCAACTTATGCTTGCTTAAGGGGAAAGGTGAGTTGGGGTGCTGCATAAAACCAGAGATAGAAATTAGCACAGATACCTTTCCATAAGCCAAATATGTAATAGTCAAGACCTACCCCTTGCTCAACGAAATGGACTAAACACCCCATATTCAACGCCTAGGAATACACCTGACTAGTAAGAATCTTCAAACCCATGGATTTATATGTCTCCGTAAGAGAATGAAGCGTGTGTACAGCGGCATGAATGCAGCAGAGAAAATCCGATAAATCCCATTATCAAAATGAATTACACAAACAAAACCCAAGGACAGTGAAATAGAGAGCAATTCTTAAATAATTCATTCAGGGCTTGTGATGCAACCTGGATTTACCACATGTACACCCAGAGCTGAGTGAGACATAAGGTTGGGCACTTCGGGCTGATAGCATTGGTGAGGTTCGATGAGCAAATACAGACCCTTTGAAGTCATACAGCATGGTACCCATTCCATGGGTCCCAACTCTCCAAGTTTAAGGGATTCTTCCTTCAGCTAAAACATGCATGGGAAACCCAAGGTATGGTGCACCGTGTGGCTGGCAAACGTTTTCAAATGCATCTCAGTTTTCGTCCCCTTTTAATCGGGTTCACCATTCCAGACCCTTTACGAACACTCTTCCCACTTGGAGAGTCAGTGCCTTTAACCTCCTGTTGGGCACAGTTTGCAATTTCTGCGCAAGATGAAAAGGAAGAGGGAGAACGAATGAGAGACTAGCTCTAGGTGTCTGCACGGGCAAATTTAACCCTCATTTCCCTCCAGGAAGAGGAATTAACCAAAGGCTCAGCATGCCGTGCCGGAACCAGATTAGGGCCTGAAGCAATCCTGTGGGTTTGCGGCCAGCTCACAAGATAGCGAGTTGAAGAAAGGAGCTCAGGGGCACTGTAACGCACAAACCTGCAGAGTTATAAATGACAGCTATCGTCCAAAAATATATTGAAGGAAGGCTGAGAAGACGATGTGTAAGCGGGACAGATTTGCAGGAAAACGATTTCAGGGGGTAGATGGGAATTGCATTTAAAGCATAGGAAAAGAGGCAGAACATCGACAATGATGCTCTTGGCCAAAAAGGGCGTATGCGTTTTTTCCTGAATATATTCAGGAAAAAACGCATACGCCCTTTTTGGCCAACCAAGCAAGCATGTTAAAGAAATCTGCACTTCAATGAAGTCTCACTGCCCCCCGGTCAAAAGGGCCATCTGAAAAAAGTGTAAAATCCAGAAAGGCAGCACAGGCCATGGAGAACAGGGAGCCTTGTTATGCTGATGGGCGGGATGTAAATTGCCAACAGCCACTCTGGAGAAGTGTATGGTGTTTCCCGGAACACCGAAAAAACAAAGCTACGGAGCCTACGGCACTTCCACTTATGGTCCTATAGCTTAGGGAAATTAAAATCAAAAACACACAGCCACCCCAAAGTGTCGGACGGCTCTGTTTACAAGAACCTCGTCTACGGTACAAGTTAAATATCCCAGAATGTGAAAAATGGATAAAGAAGTTGTGGTACGTACGTACAATGGAATATCACTCAGCAATGAAATCTATGTCATCAGGCCCGTCGCGGCATAATGAGTGGATTCAGGTACGATGATTCTAAGTGAAATAAGTCACACAGAAAATGAAACATCATAAGATATCACTACTACACGGAATGTAAACTTGGCTACACATGAACTGAATTACAAAACAGAACAGGGTCTCAAATTTAGAAAACCAACTTATGCTTGCTTAAGGGGAAAGGTGAGTTGGGGTGCTGCATAAAACCAGAGATAGAAATTAGCACAGATACCTTTCCATAAGCCAAATATGTAATAGTCAAGACCTACCCCTTGCTCAACGAAATGGACTAAACACCCCATATTCAACGCCTAGGAATACACCTGACTAGTAAGAATCTTCAAACCCATGGATTTATATGTCTCCGTAAGAGAATGAAGCGTGTGTACAGCGGCATGAATGCAGCAGAGAAAATCCGATAAATCCCATTATCAAAATGAATTACACAAACAAAACCCAAGGACAGTGAAATAGAGAGCAATTCTTAAATAATTCATTCAGGGCTTGTGATGCAACCTGGATTTACCACATGTACACCCAGAGCTGAGTGAGACATAAGGTTGGGCACTTCGGGCTGATAGCATTGGTGAGGTTCGATGAGCAAATGCAGACCCTTTGAAGTCATACAGCATGGTACCCATTCCATGGGTCCCAACTCTCCAAGTTTAAGGGATTCTTCCTTCAGCTAAAACATGCATGGGAAACCCACAGTATGGTGCACCGTGTGACAGGCAAACGTTTTCAAATGCATCTCAGTTTTCGTCCCCTTTTACTCGGGTTCACCATTCCAGACCCTTTACGAACACTCTCCCCACTTGGAGAGTCAGTGCCTTTAACCTCCTGTTGGGCACAGTTTGCAATTTCTGCGCAAGATGAAAAGGAATAGGGAGAACGAATGAGAGACTAACTCTAGGTGTCTGCACGGGCAAATTTAACGCTCATTTCCAACCAGGAAGAGGAATTAACCAAAGGCTCTGCATGCCGTGCTGGAACCAGATTAGGGCCTGAAGCAATCCTGTGGGTTTGCGGCCAGCTCACAAGATAGCGAGTTGAAGAAAGGAGCTCAGGGGCACTGTAACTCACAAACCTGCAGAGTTATAAATGACAGCTATCGTCCAAAAATATATTGAAGGAAGGCTGAGAAGACGATGTGTAAGCGGGACAGATTTGCAGGAAAACGATTTCAGGGGGTAGACGGGAATTGCATTTAAAGCATAGGAAAAGAGGCAGAACGTCGACAATGATGCTCTTGGCCAAAAAGGGCGTATGCGTTTTTTCCTGAATATATTCAGGAAAAAACGCATACGCCCTTTTTGGCCAACCAAGCAAGCATGTTAAAGAAATCTGCACTACAATGATGTCTCACTGCCCCCCGGTCAAAAGGGCCATCTGAAAAAAGTGTAAAATCCAGAAAGGCAGCACAGGCCATGGAGAACAGGGAGCCTTGTTATGCTGATGGGCGGGATGTAAATTGCCAACAGCCACTCTGGAGAAGTGTATGGTGTTTCCCGGAACACCGAAAAAACAAAGCTACGGAGCCTACGGCACTTCCACTTATGGTCCTATAGCTTAGGGAAATTAAAATCAAAAACACACAGCCACCCCAAAGTGTCGGACGGCTCTGTTTACAAGAACCTCGTCTACGGTACAAGTTAAATATCCCAGAATGTGAAAAATGGATAAAGAAGTTGTGGTACGTACGTACAATGGAATATCACTCAGCAATGTAATCTATGTCATCAGGCCCGTCGCGGCATAATGAGTGGATTCAGGTACGATGATTCTAAGTGAAATAAGTCACACAGAAAATGAAACATCATAAGATATCACTACTACACGGAATGTAAACTTGGCTACACATGAACTGAATTACAAAACAGAACAGGGTCTCAAATTTAGAAAACCAACTTATGCTTGCTTAAGGGGAAAGGTGAGTTGGGGTGCTGCATAAAACCAGAGATAGAAATTAGCACAGATACCTTTCCATAAGCCAAATATGTAATAGTCAAGACCTACCCCTTGCTCAACGAAATGGACTAAACACCCCATATTCAACGCCTAGGAATACACCTGACTAGTAAGAATCTTCAAACCCATGGATTTATATGTCTCCGTAAGAGAATGAAGCGTGTGTACAGCAGCATGAATGGAGCAGAGAAAATCCGATAAATCCCATTATCAAAATGAATTACACAAACAAAACCCAAGGACAGTGAAATAGAGAGCAATTCTTAAATAATTCATTCAGGGCTTGTGATGCAACCTGGATTTACCACATGTACACCCAGAGCTGAGTGAGACATAAGGTTGGGCACTTCGGGCTGATAGCATTGGTGAGGTTCGATGAGCAAATGCAGACCCTTTGAAGTCATACAGCATGGTACCCATTCCATGGGTCCCAACTCTCCAAGTTTAAGGGATTCTTCCTTCAGCTAAAACATGCATGGGAAACCCACAGTATGGTGCACCGTGTGACTGGCAAACGTTTTCAAATGCATCTCAGTTTTCGTCCCCTTTTACTCGGGTTCACCATTCCAGACCCTTTACGAACACTCTCCCCACTTGGAGAGTCAGTGCCTTTAACCTCCTGTTGGGCACAGTTTGCAATTTCTGCGCAAGATGAAAAGGAATAGGGAGAACGAATGAGAGACTAGCTCTAGGTGTCTGCACGGGCAAATTTAACGCTCATTTCCCACCAGGAAGAGGAATTAACCAAAGGCTCAGCATGCCGTGCCGGAACCAGATTAGGGCCTGAGGCAATCCTGTGGGTTTGCGGCCAGCTCACAAGATAGCGAGTTGAAGAAATGAGCTCAGGGGCACTGTAACTCACAAACTTGCAGAGTTATAAATGACAGCTATCGTCCAAAAATATATTGAAGGAAGGCTGCGAAGACGACTTGTAAGTGGGGCAGAATTGCAGGAAAACGATTTCAGGGGGTAGACTGGAATTGCACTTAAAGCCTAGGAAAAGACGGAGAACAGCGACAATGATGCACTTGGCCAAAAAGGGCGTATGCGTTTTTTCCTGAATATAATCAGGAAAAAACGCATATGCCCTTTTTGGCCAACCAAGCAAGCGTGTAAAGAAATCTGCACTAAAATGAAGTCTCTCTGCCCCCCGGTCAAAAGGGCCATCTGAAAAAAGTGTAAAATCCAGAAAGGCAGGACAGGCCATGGAGAAGAGGGAGCATTGTTATCCTGATGGTCGGCGTGTGAATTGCCAACAGCCACTCTGGAGAAGTGTATGGTATTTCCTGAAACACATAAGAAACAAAGCAACACAGCCTATGGCACTTCCACTTATGGTCCTATAGCTTAGGGAAATTAAAATCAAAACCACAGAGGCACCCCAAAGTTTGGAACGGCTCTGTTTACGAGAACCTCTTGTACGGTACAAGTTAAATATCCCAGAGGGCGAAAAATGGATAAAGAAATTGTGGTTCTTACGTACAATGGAATATCACTCAGCAATGAAATCTATGTCATCAGGCCCGTCGCGGCATAATGAGTGGATTCAGGTACGATGATTCTACGTGCAATAGGTCACACAGAAAAAGAAACATCATAAGATATCACTAATACACGGAATGTAAACTTGGCTACACATGAAATGAATTACAAAACAGAACAGTGTCTCAAATTTAGAAAACAAACTTATGCTTGCTTTTTGGGAAAGGTGAGTTCGGGTGCTGCATAAAAACAGAGATTGAAATTCGCACTGATACCGTTCCATAAGCCAAATATGTAATAGACAAGACCTACTGCTTGCTCAACGAAATGGGCTCAACACCCCATATTCAACGCCTAGGAATATACCTGCCTAGCAAGAATCTTAAAACCCATGGATTTATATGTGTCCATAAGAGAATCCAGCGTGTGTTCAGTGGCCTAAAGGCAACAGTGAAAATCCGATAAATCACATTAGCAAAATAAATTTCAAAAACAAAACACAATGACAGTGAAATAGAGAGCAATTCTTAAATAATTCACTCAGGGCTTCTGATGCAACCTGGATTTACCACATGTACACCCAGTGCTGGGGAGACATAAGGCCGGACACTTCGCCCTGATAGTATTGTTGAGGTTCGGTGAGCAATTGCAGACCCTTTGAAGTCATACTGCATGGTACCCATTCCAAGGGTCCCAACTCTCCAGGTTTAAGGGATTCTTCCTTCCGCTACATCATGTATGGGAAACCCAGAGTATGGTCCACCATGTGATTGGGAAACGTTTTCAAATGCATCTCAGTTTTCGTCCCTTTATACTCGGGTTCACCATTCCAGATGCTTAACTAACACTCTCCCCACTTGGAGAGTCAGTGCCTTTAACCTCCTGTTTGTCACAGTTTGCAATTTCTGCGCAAGATGAACAGGAATAGGGAGAACCAATGAGAGACTAGCTGTAGGTGTCTGCACGGGCAATTTAATGCTCATTTCTCACCAGGAAGTGGAATTAACCAAAGGCTCAGAATGCCGTGCCGGAACCAGATTAGGGCCTGAAGCAATACTGCGGGTGTGCAGGCAGCTCACAAGATAGCGAGTTGAACAAAGGAGCTCAGGGGCACTGTAATTCACAAACCTGCAGAGTTATAAATGACAGCTATCGTCCAAAAATATATTGAAGGAAGGCTGCGAAGAGGACTTGAAAGCGGGGCAGAATTCCAGGAAAACGATTTCAGGAGGTAGACGGGAAATGCACTGAAAGCATAGGAGAAGAGGCAGAACCTCGACAATGATGCACTTGTTCAAAAAGTGCATATGCGTTTTTTCCAAAGCCCTCCTTAAAGAGGGTAGGGGGCTCCCAGCATGCTTCAGTGGCCAACAGAGGGCCCACATCGCCAAGGTGACGTGAGCCAGCCAGGCAGGAGTGACCTCACATCAGAGGGCCCACCTCACAGAAGGGTAAGGGACCCAGCCATTATCAGACTCTCACCAGAGGGCCCACATCAGCAAGGGGCTGGGAACCAGGCAGGAGTGCCTTCACACCCGTGGGGCCACATCATCGCAAGTTGAGGTACCCAGCACATGTGGCCTCAAACCAGAGGACCCACATCTCCATGGGTCTCGGAGCGAGGCAGGCAGGATGAACCTCAAAACACGTGGCCCATTGTATAAAAAAGGTGAGGAATCCAGCAGTTGGAACATCCCAGCAGGCGGCCCAGAGCACCGAGGCTATGGGATCCAGGCAATGATGAACTCACAACAGAGGGCCCTCATCATGAAACTGTGAGCAACCTAGCCATTGGGACCTCAGAGCACAAGGCCCACATCCCCATGGGGAAGCGAACCAAGCAGGAGTGTCATCGCACCAGTGGGCACACATCAGAAAATGTGGGGAGCCCAGCAGTTACGGCCTGACGCTAGAGAGCCCTCATCACCGAGGGGAGGTGGCTCCCAGCAGGCTCCAACTGCCACAAGAGGGCCGATGTCGCCAAGGCGGGGTGTGCCAGCCAGTCAGTAGTGACCTCACAGCAGAGGTTCCACCTCACAGAAGGGTGAGGAACCCAGCCAGGATCAGACTCTCACCAGAGGGCCCACATCACCAAGGGGATAGAAACCAGGCAGGAGTGTCCTCACACCAGCGGGGCCACATCATCGAAAGGTGAGGGACCCAGCACACGTGGCCTCAAACCAGAGGACACACATCACCAAGGGGCTGGGAGTGAGTCAGGCAGGAGGAGTCTCCAAACAGAGGGCCCATAGAAGAGAAAAGGTGAGGAATCCCGCAGTTGGAACCTCCCCGCAGGCGGCCAGGAGCAGCGAGGCTATGGGATCCAGGCCGGAGTGAACTCACACCAGAGGGCCCTCATCATGAAACTGAGCCACCCACCGTTGGGACCTCAGAGCAGAAGGCCCATATTCCCATGGGGTTGGAAACCTGGCAGGAGTGTACTCACACCACAGGGCGCACATCAGAAAATTTTGGGAGCCCAGGAGTTAGAGCCTGACGCCAGAGGGCCCTCATTACCGAGGGGAGGAGACTCCCAGCAGGCACCAACTCCCAACTGAGGTCCCACGTCGCCAAGGTGACGTGTGCCAGTCAGGCAGGAGTGACCTCACAGCAGAGGGCCTACCTCACAGAAGGGTGAGGAAACCAGCCAGGATAAGACTCTCACCAGAGAGCCCACATCACCAAGGGGACCGGAACAAGGCAGGAGTGTCCTCACACCAGTGTGGCCACATTATAGAAAGGTGACGAACCCAGCACATGTGGCCTAAACCAGAGGACCCACATTTCCAAGGTGCTCTGAGTGAGGCAGGCAGGAGTAGCCTAACAACACAGGGCCCACAGAATAAAAAATGTGAGGAATCCAGCAGTTGGAACCCCCCAGCAGGTGGCCCAGAGTACGGAGCCTATGTGATCCAGGCCACAGTGAACTCACAGCAGAGGGCTCACATCATGACACTGTGAGCAACCCAGCTGGTGGGACCTCAGAGCAGAAGGCCCACATCCCCATGGGGATGGGAACGTGGCAGGAGTGTACTCGCACGACAGGGCACATATCAGAAAATTTTGGGAGCCCATGAGTTAGGGCCTGACGCCAGAGGGCCCTCATTACCGAGGGGAGGAGACTCCCAGCAGGCACCAACTCCCAACTGAGGACCCACATCGCCAAGGTGATGTGTGCCAGCCAGGCAGGAGTGACCTCACAGCAGAGGGCCCACCTCCCAGAAGGGTGAGGAATCCAGCCAGGATCAGACTCTCACCAGAGGGCCCCCATCACCAA
Source organism: Delphinapterus leucas (assembly GCF_059928025.1). Classification (NCBI taxonomy): domain Eukaryota; kingdom Metazoa; phylum Chordata; class Mammalia; order Artiodactyla; family Monodontidae; genus Delphinapterus; species Delphinapterus leucas. Next base: position 310,604 of record NW_028322254.1, read on the forward strand.
GGGGATGGGAACCAGGCAGGAGTGTCCTCACACCAGTGGGGCCACATCAATAAAGGTGAGGAAACCGGCACATGTGGCCTCAAACCAGAGGACCCACATCACAAAGGGGCTGGGAGTGAGTCAGGAAGGAGGAGCATGAAAACACAGGACCCAAAGAATAAAAATGGTAAGGAATCCAGCAGTAGGAACCTCCCAGCAGGCGGCTCAGAGCACAGAGTCTATGGGATCTAGGCCTGAGTGAACTAACACCAGAGAGCCAACATCCTGAAACTGTGAACAACACAGGTGTTGGGACCATAGAGCAGAAGGCACATGGGGATGGGAACCTGGCAGGAGTGCCCTCACACCACTTAGCACGTATCAGAAAATGTGGGTAACCAGCAGTTAGGGCCTGATGCCAGAGGGTCTCATCACTGAGGGGAGGAGGCTCCCAGCGGGCTCCAACTGCCACCAGAGGGCCGACGTCGCCAAGGCGGGGTGTGTCAGCCAGGCAGGAGTGACCTCAGAGAAGAGGGCCCACCTCACAGAAGTGTGAGGAGCCCAACCAGGATCAGACTCTCACTGGAGGGCTCACATCACCAAGGGGATGGGAACCAGGCAGGAGTGTCCGCACACCAGTGGGGCCACATCTGCGAAAGGTGAGGAACCCAGCACATGTGGCCTCAAACCAGAGGACACACATCACCAAGGGGCTGGGAGTGAGGCAGGTGTCTGGAGGGGCACATTGAACTCTAATTGCCCACCAGGAAGAGGAATTAACCAAAGGCTCAGAGTGCCGTGCGGGACCCTGATTACGGCCTGAAGCAAACCTGCGGTTCTGTGGCCAGCTTTCAAGGAAACGAGTTAAGAAAGGAAATCACAGGCACTGTAATTCACAAACCTGCAGAGTTATAAATGACAGCTATTGGCAAAAATATATTGAAGTAAGTCTGCACAGAGGACTTGAAAACGAGGCAGAATTGCAGGAATCATATTTCAGGAGGTAGATTGGAATTGCATTTAAAGCATGTGAAAAGCGGCAGATCTTTGACAGTGATGCACTTGGACAAAAAGTGCGTATACATTTTTTCCTGAATATATTCAGGAAAAAACGCATATGCCCTTTGTGGCCAACCAAGAATTCGAGCAATGGAAATCCGCACTACAATGAACTCTCATTTCCCATTCGTCAAAAGAGCCATCTGAAAAAAGTGTAAAACCCAGAAACACAGGACAGGCCATGGAGAACAGGGAGCCTTGTTATGCTGATGGACGGGATGTAAATTGCCAACAGACACTCTGGTGATGTTTATAGTGTATGCTGAAACATCTAAAAAACAAAGCTACAGAGCCTAGGGCACTTCCACTTTTGGCCCTATAGCTTAGGAAAATTAAAATCAACAAGACACAGCCAACACAATATCCAGGGCTGCTGTGTTTACAAGAACCTTGAGTCCAGTACAAATTAAATATCCCAGAAAGAAAAAAATGGATAAAGGAGTTGTCCTACTTACGTACAACGGAATATCACTCAGCAATGAAATCAATGTCATCAGGCCTGTAGCAGCAAATTGAGTGGATTTAAGTATGATGATTCTAAGAGAAATATGTCACACAGAGAAACATAATTATCATAAGATATCACAAATAGAGGGAGTGTAAACTTGGCTACACATAAACTGAATTACAAAACCGAGCAGAGTCTCACATTTAGATAAAAACTTATGCTTGCTTAACGGGAAAGTTGAGTTGGGGTGCTGTATCAAACCAGAGATTGAAATGAGCACACATACCGTTCCATAAGCCAAATATGTAATAGACAAGACCTACTCTTTGCTCAACGAAATAGACTAATCCATGGTGTATCACCTCACACCTGTTAGAATGGGCATCATCAGAAAATCTACAAACAACAAATGCTGGAAAGGGTGCGGAGATAAGGAAACCTCTTCCACTATTGTTGGGAATGTAAATTGATGCAGTCACTGTGGAGAACATTATGGAGTTTCTTATAAAACTAAGAATAGAATTACCATATAATACAGCAATCCCACTACAGGGCATATACCCAGACAAAACCATAAAACGAAAAGAGACATTCACCGCAATGTTCATTGCATCACTATTTACAATATCCAGGTAATGGAAGCAACCTAAATGCCCACAGACAGACGAATGCATAAAGATGAGGTACATATATAAAATGGAATATTACTAAGCCATAAAAAGGAATGAAATTGGGTCATTTGTAGAGACGTTGATGGATCTAGAGACTGTCATACAGAGTGAAGTAAGTCAGAAAGAGAAAAACAAATCCTGTATATAAATGCATATATGTGGAACCTAGAAAAGTTGTACAGATGAAGCGTTTTGCAAGGCAGAAATAGAGCAACAGATGTAGACAACAAACGTATGGACACCAAGGGGGGAAAGCTGTTAGGGGGGTGGTGGTGGGAGGAGTTGAGAGATTGGGATTGGCATGTATACATTTCTATGTATAAAATAGGTAACCAAAAAGAACCTGCTGTATAAAAAAATAAAATAAAATTCAAAATTACAAAAAGTAAAACAGAAAAAATATTCTTCCCTTCACATACATGTATTTATATGAATAAATTATTTCCATGCTTATATCTGTAAATACAAAAAAGAGGAATAAAATCTACCTTGAACCAAAAACGAAAAAAAGAAAAAAAAACAGAACCCACCAGTTACACAGAGGAAAACCGTATCAGGGCCCTTGCTCCAGTTGTAAACAATTCTGAAGTTGGTCAGTGGTGGGGAATCATCTCCCATTCAGCCAGCATGCCCCACGCAACAAGCGTCCTCATTGCAAAGCTGGGGGCCCGTGCCGAGGCATCTGTGAGTAAACGTGGGCCGAGCCCCAGGCCAGCTGCTGCTGAAATGTTCCCACCCTTCCCAGGTAAAACACCTGAATATGTACAAGGACTTGAAAGCCTAGAGGAAGGGCCATGGAGCCACATGAGCGACAGCATGCCAGCCGACTTGGTGCCTGCAGGCCAGACAGGATGGTCCTGGCCCTGGGTGCTCTTCTGGAAGCTTTCCATTTCCCTGCCTGAGATACCCCTCCTGTCCCGGCCCCCACTGCTTTCTTCCTTACTCACCTCTGCCCAGGGAGAAATTCCAGCGGCAGGTATGGGTGGCACATCCTCTTCTTTAGCAGGTGGCATCTTGGCAACTGCTGCAGAAAGTCCAGCAGAGCCCCACTCACACTGGGCAACCCACAAAGCCGTGGCCTCTCACTCCCTCCCACCAGTCCAGCCCCGAGACTGCTGACAGGGCAGAAAATGGCGTCAGGCACAGCTGCAGGTGCTCTTGCTGCCTGGAGCGGTGTTTATATTGATCTCAACCCAGGCACACCTGGGGAGGTCTGGCCGGCACGGTCGGGCTTCCCAGGCCAGCCAATAATCACCCCTCAGGGGCTCACAGTTGCAGAAACTGGAACTTGCTGAATCGGCCAGGTCCAAGGAACAGGTGTGGGCTCCTGAGAGTCAGGATAGACAAGGGGCTGCAGCTCTGGCTTGTTTTCTAATTATATTATCTGGCCCATGAGTGGGAGACAACTTCAAGAAAACCCTCTCCTAATGAGAGGAACCCAGGAGTCAGGGAGAGGAGGGGTGGGTGGTGGGTGGAGACAGAGGCCTGGTGCCCCGGGTGCAGTGGAAGTCTCTGGAAGACCAGGTGGAGGGAGGCCACACAGAGTGATGCCCAGGGTCACAGACCTGTCGGAGCTGCTGTTTGTTAGTTCAAGTCCTGCTCTGAGGTGCTCTGTGTCAGATCTGAGTGACAGGTGAGCTGGGAGTGCTCTGCAATGAGGGCGATGTGCATGGCTCCTGTGTGCCCAGCCCTGCCACAGTACCTGAAAGGGTTGCTCTGTATCCTGGGAGGGGCCTGACCACGAGAGCCCCGTGGGCTGGGGTGGGGGTGGGGTACCTGCCCAGGTGAGCTCCATATCCTGGGATTGGCCTGACCTCGAGAGCCCCATGGGCTGCTGGAGTCCTGGTAAAAGATGTCAGGACAGTCAGTGAAGCCACCGAGCATATACCTCCAGTAGTTCCTAAACCCTACACCCTGCTGGTCATTCTACTAACCACCAGGACATGGTATTCTGTATTAGTCTTCAATGAAGCCTTCTTTTGTATTCTATTAGTCCCAGAGTCACAAGAAATTTTGGCTTGTGAGTGGCAGGACTCAACATACAACTAAAACAATACTTCCGGGCCGTGTTGCCCCAAGGGTTCAAAAATTCCCACACCATCTTTGGGGAAAGCTCAGCTAAAGACCTAAAAGTTCTACCTCTGGAAAAGGAAACACTCCTTCAATATGCAGACGACATTCTGATCGCCAGCCCTACTAAGGAGACCTCTGAACTACCAAGCCAATAAAGGATACAAGTTGTCCAAGAAAAAGCTCAAATATCACAGACTATGGTGACCTGCGTGGGCTGCATTCTCACAGAAGGTCGGAGAAGCCCATCCCAGGAAAGGGAAGAAACAATTTACAGCCTTACCCATTTCTAAAACTAGAAGACAGCTTAGGGGTTCCTGGGGAGGCCAGGGTTTGCTGCTTCTGGATCCCTAACTACAGTCTACTAGCTGGGCCTCTATATGAAACACTGAAAGAAAAAGATGATGATCCTTTTGAATAGAATCCAGAAGTGGCCTTTCAAGAATGGAAAGAGCAGTCAATTCAGACCCTTGCCCTGGAACTCCCTAATTTAGCTAAACCCTTTGACCTTTACATTCCTAGTGAAATTTGAATGGCCATTGGAGTATTAGTGCAAAACCTGGGACCACTTGAAATGGAACAATGCAAGAATGCCATCCAGGTAGGATAAACTACGGTCACCAAGGGGCTTGGCCCACCGCCACATCTGGCCAAGATACTGGCAGTATCTGAAAACCTGGAAATCAGCAGCCCAAAAGGCCACCTCCCTCCTAAGGGAAAAGGACCCCACGTGGTGATCCTAACCCCCAACCATGCCCTGAAGTTGCAGGGTTTGCTCCGTGGGCACACTGACCTTGAGTGAGGAGGTCCTCCAACTCCAACCTCCAGAGAGATAACTGGGGCAAAGGGGCACCATGACGACTCGTGTGACCATCACTTGACCTGGAGTTTCTCTCATAAAACAACAAGAGTGTGTCCCAAAAGAGTAGACTACTGCTTGCAGGACTTACTGCACCCAGAGGGGAGGTAATAATCTTGGCAGGGGAACAGTATATCACGCTGTCACCATAGAAAAGCCTACAGACACTGTGATGATGGTGGCCAATAAGACCGGCTGGACTCCTGTTTACTTCAAAAGGCTGTTGACTCAGTGGCCATCATGGTCCTTCATCACCACTGACCCTGGACTGTCTGGGAGTTGAGCAGTCAGGGTCCTGACACCTGGTGCTGTTTTTACGTTAATTCAGGGGCCTAACTGAAGAAAGCACAGACTACTGGTCAGAGCATCTAGGCTGGCAGAAACGGTCAGCCTAAGGTGGCCGAACAAATGTGGGGCGGGGTGAAACTGGACCTCACAGCGTCACTGCACATCTCCTTCCTGGACCCTTAAAGGTCATTAGAATCTATAACACTACCAATACTTGTGCTCAGGGGGAGGAGCAGGGAGGCAGGAGGCCTGCGGACAAACAACGCCACCTGGAGGCTGCTGGGGAGAAGTTCAGACCCTCTCCCACAGGTATGAGGGCTCCTAACTCAGCACTCAGCAGTTACAGATGAAGGGTCTGCACCCTCAGCACTCTAAGAATGAGGAAGGGGACAAAATGCAGAAGAGGGGTTTGTCCCAGGCAAAGCCCCTTAAAAATCCCTGGGAGATAAAAATAGAATCTGGGCAATAAAATAAAGTCTAACCTTTTTTATCCTTTGTGCTTTGTCTAATTTCACGTGCTCCTAGGGTCCCGCATACAGAGGTTCAACAGCCGGCACTTCAGACCAGATTTCCTAGTGCAGAATGGCTGGGTCGACACTTCAGCTCCTGGAGCACAGTGCAGACTCCGCGATATAGAGCCTGAGCTGCAGCCAACCGGGCCCTCGAGAGCTCCGCCCCCTCCCTCCCACTGACTCTGACAGGATCTCTACACAGCAGCCCAGCCCACAGCCCACGGGGTAGCACATGCTCTCACCTCTGCATTCTCTGATCAAAATATAAAGTTTCCTTTGCTTCTGAACCAAACTCAGTCTCGATCTGTTGGCTCCAATGACACTGGGCAGGGGGACACTTGTTGGGGTCCACTCTGGAGGATCAGTAACAGAAATTGAGAACATTGTAACTTCAATGAACAGATGTGTGAGCCAAACTGTAATTAACATAGAACAGTGTATAAGGCTCGGGTAAAATAAGATGTTTCTAACACTTCCATTTGATATTTCCATCACTTTATTATAAGCAAGTTCAGTGAAAGGTTTGTCTTATTTGTCAGGTCAATACTAGAGAAACGAAGTGATTTCTTTCCAAGGATGTACATCTAATAATCTTGGTTAAAGCTTCAATCTTGTTTTAAATGCTTTTCCATTGAAAATGATACCTCTCTTTCAGCTCCCCCATTTCTGAGAAGTATAAAATCTTATAATTTATTATTACCAAAGGGGAAAGGTGGGAGGAGGGATAAATTAACAGTTTGGGATTAACACATACACACTGCTATGTATAAAATCGATCATCAACAAGGAACTACTGTACAGCACAGGGAACTACACTCAATATTTTGCAATAACCTATAAGGGGAAATAATCTGAAAAAAGAATAGATATTTTTATTGACATCATCTATTAATGACAGTTAAAATGGAACCTAACGGAAGCCGGTGGTGAGTGCTTCTGACCCTGAAGACTTCAATCATCTAAAGTTTGGACTCTGCCTACTTCCCAAGGCCCTTAATGAACATATGTGTAGCCGTAGCTTAAAAAATTCCCCAGTTTGGGTTGTGGAGAGACAGTGATTTTGAAAAAGCCCTGGTGTTCTCCTCACATGAATGGGACACTTCCTACAGCTAAAATATGCCTGTCACACCCAGAAGATGGTATACCGTCTGATCGGGAAGAGTTTGGAAAAGGCATCTCATCTCCTCATCTCCTGGTGCTCGGGTTCACCCCTCCAGCGTCTTTACGAACAGTCTTCCCACTTGGAGATGTCAGCACTGTCAACATCCTGTTGCATACAGTTTGGAATTTGTCCAGAGAATGAAGCAGAAGGAGGAGGAACAATGAGAGACAAGTCCTAGGTGTTCGGACAGGCACATGTCACTCTAATTTCCAATCAGGAAGACGAATTGACTAAAAGCTAGGGTTGCCCATGGAAACAGAATAGGGCTTGAGGAAATCCCGCTGCTTTGTGGCCAGTTCCCATAAACACAAGTTGAAAAATGGAACTCAGGGCCGCTAAAATTCACGAAACTGCAGAGTTGAAAATATCTCTCACTGAAAAATGTCTTGAGGAAAGTCAGAGAAAAGGACTTGTAAGCAACGGAGAATGGCAGGAAAGGGATTGGAAGAGGTAGAAAGGACTCGCCATTAAGCACAAGAAAAGGGGCTGAACATTGCCAACATTGCAGTTGGCCAAAAAGGGTGTATGCGTCTTTTTCTGTATATATTCAAGAAAAGGGCATACACTTTTTTAGCCAACCAAACAGGTGGGCACTGGAAATCAGTACTACAAAACATATCACTTCGCATCAGTCAGAAGAGCCTTCCTCATAAAGTGTAAACACCAGAAATGCAGGACAGGGCAAGGAGAAAAGGGAGCCCTGTGAGGCTTATAGTGGAAATGTATATTGCCAATGGTCACTCTTGAGAAGTGTATTGTGTTTACTAAAGCATCTAAAAAATGAGCTACAGAGCACAGGGCACTTGCACTCATTGACGTATATCTTGGGAAAGACAAAAATGGAGAGGACACAGGCACCCCAATGTTTACCGCCTCTCTGTTTCAAAGATCCTCGACTAGGATATAATTTATATGTCTCTGGAGGGAAAAAATGGATAGAGGTGTGGCACTTATGTAGAGTGGAATATTACTCAGCCTGAAAATCAGTGAAATATGGCCAGTTGTAACAACCCCAGAGTAGTTACGTATGATCATTCAAAGTCACATAATTCAAAAAGAAAAAGACATACGATATTACTAATACATGGAATGTAAACGTGGCTACAAAGTACCTGAATTACAAAACAGAATGGGGTCTCAAATTTAGAAGACCAACTTATGTTTGCTTAAGGAAAAAGGAGAGTTGGGGAGCTGCATAAAACCAGAGATTGAAATTAGCACAGATACCGTTCGATAAGCCAAATATGTAATAGAAAAAACCTACTCCCTGGTCAACGAAATGGACTCAACACGCCATATTCAACACCTACGAATACACCTGACTAGTAAGAATCTTCAAACTCATGGATTTATATGTGTCCGTAAGAGAATCAAGCGTGAGTACAGCGGCATGAACACAGCAGTGAAAATGCGATAAATCCCATTATGAAAATAAATTACAAAAACAAAACACAATGAGAGTGAAATAGAGAGCAATTCTTAAATAATTCATTCAGGGCTTGGGATGCAACCTGGATTTACCACATCTACACCCAGAGCTGAGTGAGACATAAGGTTGGGCACTTCGGGCTGATAGCATTGTTGAGGTTCGATGAGCAAATGCAGACCCTTTGAAGTCATACAGCATGGTACCCATTCCATGGGTCCCAACTCTCCAGGATTAAGGGATTCTTTCTTCAGCTAAAACATGCATGGGAAACCCACAGTATGGTGCACCGTGTGACCAGGAAAGGTTTTCAAATGAATCTCACTTTTCGTCCCCTTTTACTCGGGTTCACCATTCCAGAACGTTTACTAACACTCTCCCCACTTGGAAAGTCAGTGCCTTTAACCTCCTGTTTGGCACAGTTTGCAATTTCTGCGCAAGATGAACAGGAATAGGGAGAACCAATGAGAGACTAGCAGTAAGTGTCTGCACGGGCAAATTTAATGCTCATTTCCCACCAGGAAGAGGAATTAACCAAAGGATCAGCATGCCGTGCTGGAACCAGATTAGGGCCTGAATCAATCCTGCGGGTTTGCGCCCAGCTCACAAGTTGCGAGTTGAAGAAAGGAGCTCAGGGGCACTGTAACTCACAAACATGCAGAGTTATAAATGACAGCTATCGTCCAAAAATATATTGAAGGAAGGCTGCGAAGACGACTTGTAAGTGGGGCAGAATTGCAGGAAAACGATTTCAGGGGGTAGACGGGAATTGCATTTAAAGCATAGGAAAAGAGGCAGAACGTCGACAATGATGCTCTTGGCCAAAAAGGGTGTATGCGTTTTTTCCTGAATTTATTGAGGAAAAAAAGCATATGCGCTTCTTGGCCAACCAAGCAAGCATGTTAAAGAAATCTGCACTACAATGAAGTCTCACTGCCCCCCGGTCAAAAGGGACATGTGAAACAAGTGTAAAATCCACAAAGACAGGACAGGCCAAGGAGAACAGGGAGCCTTGTTATGCTGATGGTCGGGATGTAAATTGCCAACAGCCACTCTGGAGAAGTGTATGGTGTTTCCTGAAACCCCTGAAAAACAAAGCAACGGAGCCTACGGCACTTCCACTTATGGTCCTATAGCTTAGGGAAATTAAAATCAAAAACACACAGCCACCCCAAAGTGTCGGACGGCTCTGTTTACAAGAACCTCGTCTACGGTACAAGTTAAATATCCCAGAATGTGAAAAATGGATAAAGAAGTTGTGGTACGTACGTACAATGGAATATCACTCAGCAATGAAAGCTATGTCATCAGGCCCATCGCGGCATAATGAGTGGATTCAGGTACGATGATTCTAAGGGAAATAAGTCACACAGAAAATGAAACATCATAAGATATCACTAATACACGGAATGTAAACTTTGCTACACATGAACTGAATTATAAAACAGAACAGGGTCTCAAATTTAGAAAACAAACTTATGCTTGCTTAAGGGGAAAGGTGAGTTGGGGTGCTGCATAAAACCAGAGATAGAAATTAGCACAGATACCTTTCCATAAGCCAAATATGTAATAGCCCAGACCTACCCCTTGCTCAACGAAATGGACTAAACACCCCATATTCAACGCCTAGTAATACACCTGACTAGTAAGAATCTTCAAACCCATGGATTTATATGTCTCCGTAAGAGAATGAAGCGTGTGTACAGCGGCATGAACGCAGCAGAGAAAATCCGATAAATCGCATTATCAAAATGAATTACACAAACAAAACCCAAGGACAGTGAAGTAGAGAGCAATTCTTAAATACTTCATTCAGGGCTTGTGATGCAACCTGGATTTACCACATCTACACCCAGAGCTGAGTGAGACATAAGGTTGGGCACTTCGGGCTGATAGCATTGGTGAGGCTCGATGAGCAAATGCAGACCCTTTGAAGTCATACTGCATGGTACCCATTCCATGGTTCCCACCTCTCCAGATTTAAGGGAATCTTCCTTCAGCTAAAACATGCATGGGAAACCCACAGTATGGTGCACCGTGTGACCGACAAACGTTTTCAAATGCATCTCAGTTTTCGTCCCCTTTTACTCGGGTTCAACATTCCAGACCCTTTACGAACACTCTCCCCACTTGGAGAGTCAGTGCCTTTAACCTCCTGTTGGGCACAGTTTGCAATTTCTGCGCAAGATGAAAAGGAATAGGGAGAACCAATGAGAGACTAGCTCTAGGTGTCTGCACGGGCAAATTTAACGCTCATTTCCCACCAGGAAGAGGAATTAACCAAAGGCTCAGCATGCCCTGCCGGAACCAGATTAGGGCCTGAAGCAATCCTGTGGTTTTGCCGCCAGCTCACAAGATAGCGAGTTGAAGAAAGGAGCTCAGGGGCAGTGTAACTCACAAACCTGCACAGTTATAAATGACAGCTATCGTCCAAAAATATATTGAAGGAAGGCTGCGAAAACGACTTGTAATCGGGACAGATTTGCAGGAAAACGATTTCAGGGGGTAGACGGGAATTGCATTTAAAGCATAGGAAAAGAGGCAGAACGTCGACAATGATGCTCTTGGCCAAAAAGGGCGTATGCGTTATTTCCTGAATATATTCAGGAAAAAACGCATACGCCCTTTTTGGCCAACCAAGCAAGCATGTTAAAGAAATCTGCACTACAATGAAGTCTCACTGCCCCCCGGTCAAAAGGGCCATCTGAAAAAAGTGTAAAATCCAGAAAGGCAGCACAGGCCATGGAGAACAGGGAGCCTTGTTATGCTGATGGGCGGGATGTAAATTGCCAACAGCCACTCTGGAGAAGTGTATGGTGTTTCCCGGAACATCTAAAAAACAAAGCTACGGAGCCTACGGCACTTCCCCTTATGGTCCTATAGCTTAGGGAAATTAAAATCAAAAACACACAGCCACCCCAAAGTTTTAGACGGCTCTGTTTACAAGAACCTCCTCTACAGTACAAGTTAAATATCCCAGAAAGCGAAAAATGGTTAAGAAGTTGTGGTACATAGGTACAATGGAATATCACTCAGCAATGAAATCTATGTCATCAGGCCCGTCGCGGCATAATGAGTGGATTCAGGTACGATGATTCTAAGTGAAATAAGTCACACAGAAAATGAAACATCATAAGATATCACTAATACACGGAATGTAAACTTGGCTACACATGAACTGAATTACAAAACAGAAGAGGGTCTCAAATTTAGAAAACCAACTTATGCTTGCTTAAGGGGAAAGGTGAGTTGGGGTGCTGCATAAAACCAGAGATAGAAATTAGCACAGATACCTTTCCATAAGCCAAATATGTAATAGTCAAGACCTACCCCTTGCTCAACGAAATGGACTAAACACCCCATATTCAATGACTAGGAATACACCTGACTAGTAAGAATCTTCAAACCCATGGATTTATATGTCTCCATAAGAGAATGAAGCGTGTGTACAGCGCCATGAATGCAGCAGAGAAAATCCGATAAATCCCATTATCAAAATTAATTACACAAACAAAACCCAAGGACAGTGAAATAGAGAGCAATTCTTAAATACTTCATTCAGGGCTTGTGATGCAACCTGGATTTACCACATCTACACCCAGAGCTGAGTGAGACATAAGGTTGGGCACTTCGGGCTGATAGCATTGGTGAGGTTCGATGAGCAAATGCAGACCCTTTGAAGTCATACAGCATGGTACCCATTCCATGGGTCCCAACTCTCCAAGTTTAAGGGATTCTTCCTTCAGCTAAAACATGCATGGGAAACCCACAGTATGGTGCACCGTGTGACTGGCAAACGTTTTCAAATGCATCTCAGTTTTCGTCCCCTTTTACTCGGGTTCACCATTCCAGACCCTTTATGAACACTCTCCCCACTTGGAGAGTCAGTGCCTTTAACCTCCTGTTGGGCATAGTTTGCAATTTCTGCGCAAGATGAAAAGGAATAGGGAGAACCAATGAGAGACTAGCTGTAGGTGTCTGCTCGGGCAAATTTAACGCTCATTTCCCACCAGGAAGAGGAATTAACCAAAGGCTCAGCATGCCGTGCCGGAACCAGATTAGGGACTGAGGCAATCCTGTGGGTTTGCGGCCAGCTCACAAGATAGCGAGTTGAAGAAATGAGCTCGGGGCACTGTAACTCACAAACCTGCAGAGTTATAAATGACAGCTATCGTCCATAAATATATTGAAGGAAGACTGCGAAGACGCCTTGAAAGTGGGGCAGAATTGCAGGAAAATGATTTCAGGGGGTAGACGGGAATTGCATTTAAAGCATAGGAAAAGAGGCAGAACGTCGACAATGATGCTCTTGGCCAAAAAGGGCTTATGCGTTTTTTCCTGAATATATTCAGGAAAAAACGCATAAGCCCTTTGTGGCCAACCAAGCAAGGATGTTAAAGAAATCTGCACTACAATGAAGTCTCACTGCCCCCCGGTCAAAAGGGCCATCTGAAAAAAGTGTAAAATCCAGAAAGGCAGCACAGGCCATGGAGAACAGCGAGCCTTGTTATGCTGATGGGCGGGATGTAAATTGCCAACAGCCACTCTGGAGAAGTGTATGGTGTTTCCCGGAACACCGAAAAAACAAAGCTACGGTGCCTACGGCACTTCCACTTATGGTCCTATACCTTAGGGAAATTGAAATCAAAAACACACAGCCACCCAAAAGTTTCAGACGGCTCTGTTTACAAGAACCTCGTCTACGGTACAAGTTAAATATCCCAGAATGTGAAAAATGGATAAAGAAGTTGTGGTACATACGTACAATGGAATATCACTCAGCAATGAAATCTATGTCATCAGGCCCGTTGCGGCATAATGAGTGGATTCAGGTACGATGATTCTAAGTGAAATAAGTCACACAGAAAATGAAACATCATAAGATATCACTAATAGACGCAATGTAAACTTGGCTACACATGAACTGAATTACAAAACAGAAGAGGGTCTCAAATTTAGAAAACCAACTTATGCTTGCTTAAGGGGAAAGGTGAGTTGGGGTGCTGCATAAAACCAGAGATAGAAATTAGCACAGATACCTTTCCATAAGCCAAATATGTAATAGTCAAGACCTACCCCTTGCTCAACGAAATGGACTAAACACCCCATATTCAACGCCTAGGAATACACCTGACTAGTAAGAATCTTCAAACCCATGGATTTATATGTCTCCGTAAGAGAATGAAGCGTGTGTACACCGGCATGAATGCAGCAGAGGAAATCCGATAAATCCCATTATCAAAATGAATTACACAAACAAAACACAATGACAGTGAAATAGAGAGCAATTCTTAAATAATTCACTCAGGGCTTGTGATGCAACCTGGATTTACCACATCTACACCCAGAGCTGAGTGAGACATAAGGTTGGGCACTTCGGGCTGATAGCATTGGTGAGGTTCGATGAGCAAATGCAGACCCTTTGAAGTCATACAGCATGGTACCCATTCCATGGGTCCCAACTCTCCAAGTTTAAGGGATTCTTCCTTCAGCTAAAACATGCATGGGAAACCCACAGTATGGTGCACTGTGTGACCGACAAACGTTTTCAAATGCATCTCAGTTTTCGTCCCCTTTTACTTGGGTTCACCATTCCAGACCCTTTACTAACACTCTCACCACTTGGAGAGTAGGTGCCTTTAACCTCCTGTTGGGCACAGTTTGCAATTTCTGCGCAAGATGAACAGGAATAGGGAGAACCAATGAGAGACTAGCTGTAGGTGTCTGCACGGGCAAATTTAATGCTCATTTCGCACCAGGAAGAGGAATTAACCAAAGGCTCAACATGCCGTGCCTGAAACAGATTAGGGCCTGACAATCGTGCGGGTTTGCAGCCAGCTCACAAGATAGCGAGTTGAAGAATGGAGCTCAGGGGCACTGTAACTCACAACCCTGCAGAGTAATAAATGACAGCTATCGTCCAAAAATATATTGAAGGACGTCTGCAAAGACGACTTGTAAGCGGGACAGATTTGCAGGAAAACGATTTCAGGGGGTAGACGGGAATTGCATTTAAAGCATAGGAAAAGAGGCAGAACGTCAACAATGATGCTCTTGGCCAAAAAGGGCGTATGCGTTTTTTCCTGAATATATTCAGGAAAAAACGCATACGCCCTTTTTGGCCAACCAAGCAAGCATGTTAAAGAAATCTGCACTACAATGAAGTCTCATTGCTCCCCGGGCAAAAGGGCCATATGAAAAAAGTGTAAAGTCCAGAAAGGCAGCACAGGCAATGGAGAACAGGGAGCCTTGTTATGCTGATGGGCGGGATGTAAATTGCCAACAGCCACTCTGGAGAAGTGTATGGTGTTTTCCGGAACACCTAAAAAACAAAGCAACGGAGCCTACGGCATTTCCACTTATGGTCCTACAGTTTAGGGACATTAAAATGAAAAACACACAGCCACCCCAAAGTGTCGGACGGCTCTATTTACAAGAACCTCGTCTACAGTACAAGGTAAATATCCCAGAATGTGAAAAATGGATAAAGAAGTTGTGGTATATACGTACAATGGAATATCACTCAGCAATGAAATCTATGTCATCAGGCCCGTCGCGGCATAATGAGTGGATTCAGGTACGATGATTCTAAGTGAAATAAGTCACACAGAAAATGAAACATCATAAGATATCACTAATACACGGAATGTAAACTTGGCTACACATGAACTGAATTACAAAACAGAACAGGGTCTCAAATTTAGAAAACCAACTTATGCTTGCTTAAGGGGAAAGGTGAGTTGGCGTGCTGCATAAAACCAGAGATAGAAATTAGCACAGATAACTTTCCATAAGCCAAATATGTCATAGTCAAGACCCACCACTTGCTCAACGAAATGGACTAAACACCACATATTCAACACCTAGGAATACACCTGACTAGTAAGAATCTTCAAACCCATGGATTCATATGCCTCCGTAAGAGAATGAAGCGTGTGTACAGCGGCATGAATGCAGCAGAGAAAATCCGATAAATCCCATTGTCAAAATGAATTACAAAAACAAAACCCAAGGACAGTGAAATAGAGAGCAATTCTTAAATAATTCATTCAGGGCTTGTGATGCAACCTGGATTTACCACATATACACCCAGAGCTGAGTGAGACATAAGGTTGGACACTTTGGGCTGATAGCATTGGTGAGGTTCGATAAGCAAATGCAGACCCTTTGAAGTCATACTGCATGGTAGCCATTCCATGGGTCCCAACTGCCAGGTTTAAGGGATTCTTCCTTCAGCTAAAATATGCATGGGAAACCCACATTATGGTGCACCATGTGACGGGGAAACGTTTTCAAATGCATCTCAGTTTTCGTCTCGTTTTACTTGGGTACACCATTCCAGACCCTTTAATAACACTCTCCCCCTTGGAGAGTCTGTACTTTTAACCTCCTGTTTGGCACAGTTTGCAATTTCTGCGCAAGATGAACAGGAATAGGGAGAACCAATGAGAGACTAGCTGTAGGTGTCTGCACGGGCAAATTTAATGCTCATTTCGCACCAGGAAGAGGAATTAACCAAAGGCTCAACATGCCGTGCCTGAACCAGATTAGGGCCTGACAATCGTGCGGGTTTGCAGCCAGCTCACAAGATAGCGAGTTGAAGAAAGGAGCTCAGGGGCACTGTAACTCACAAACCTGCAGAGTAATAAATGACAGCTATCGTCCAAAAATATATTGAAGGAGGTCTGCAAAGACGACTTGTAAGTGGGACAGATTTGCAGGAAAACGATTTCAGGGGGTAGACGGGAATTGCATTTAAAGCATAGGAAAAGAGGCAGAACGTCAACAATGATGCTCTTGCCCAAAAAGGGCGTATGCGTTTTTTTCCTGAATATATTCAGGAATAAACGCATACGCACTTTTTGGCCAACCAAGCAAGCATGTTAAAGAAATCTGCACTACAATGAAGTCTCACTGCCCCCCGGTCAAAAGGGCCATCTGAAAAATGTGTAAAATCCAGAAAGGCAGCACAGGCCATAGAGAACAGGGAGCCTTGTTATGCTGATGGGCGGGATGTAAATTGCCAACAGCCACTCTGGAGAAGTGTATGGTGTTTCCCGGAACACCGAAAAAAACAAAGCTATGGAGCCTACGGCACTTCCACTTATGGTCCTATAGCTTAGGGAAATTAAAATCAAAAACACACAGCCACCCCAAAGTGTCGGACGGCTCTGTTTACAAGAACCTCGTCTACGGTACAAGTTAAATATCCCAGAATGTGAAAAATGGATAAAGAAGTTGTGGTACGTACGTACAATGGAATATCACTCAGCAATGAAATCTATGTCATCAGGCCCGTCGCGGCATAATGAGTGGATTCAGGTACGATGATTCTAAGTGAAATAAGTCACACAGAAAATGAAACATCATAAGATATCACTAATACACGGAATGTAAACTTGGCTACACATGAACTGAATTGCAAAACAGAACAGGGTCTCAAATTTAGAAAACCAACTTATGCTTGCTTAAGGGGAAAGGTGAGTTGGGGTGCTGTATAAAACCAGAGATAGAAATTAGCACAGATACCTTTCCATAAGCCAAATATGTAATAGTCAAGACCTACCCCTTGCTCAACGAAATGGACTAAACACCCCATATTCAACGCCTAGGAATACACCTGACTAGTAAGAATCTTCAAACCCATGGATTTATATATCTCCGTAAGAGAATGAAGCGTGTGTAAAGCGGCATGAATGCAGCAGAGAAAATCCGATAAATCCCATTATCAAAATGAATTACACAAACAAAACCCAAGGACAGTGAAATAGAGAGCAATTCTTAAATAATTCATTCAGGGCTTGTGATGCAACCTGGATTTACCACATCTACACCCAGAGCTGAGTGAGACATAAGGTTGGGCACTTCGGGCTGATAGCATTGGTGAGGTTCGATGAGCAAATGCAGACCCTTTGAAGTCATACAGCATGGTACCCATTCCATGGGTCCCAACTCTCCAAGTTTAAGGGATTCTTCCTTCAGCTAAAACATGCATGGGAAACCCACAGTATGGTGCACCGTGTGACTGGCAAACGTTTTCAAATGCATCTCAGTTTTCGTCCCCTTTTACTCTGGTTCACCATTCCAGACCCTTTACGAACACTCTCCCCACTTGGAGAGTCAGTGCCTTTAACCTCCTGTCAGGCACAGTTTGCAATTTCTGCGCAAGATGAAAAGGAATAGGGAGAACCAATGAGAGACTAGCTCTAGGTGTCTGCACGGGCAAATTTAACGCTCATTTCCCACCAGGAAGAGGAATTAACCAAAGGCTCAGCATGCCATGCCGGAACCAGATTAGGGCCTGAAGCAATCCTGTGGGTTTGCCGCCAGCTCACAAGATAGCGAGTTGAAGAAAGGAGCTCAGGGGCACTGTAACTCACAAACCTGCAGAGTTATAAATGACAGCTATCGTCCAAAAATATATTGAAGGAAGGCTGCGAAGACGACTTGTAATCGGGACAGATTTGCAGGAAAACGATTTCAGGGGGTAGACGGGAATTGCATTTAAAGCATAGGAAAAGAGGCAGAACGTCAACAATGATGCTCTTGGCCAAAAAGGGCGTATGAGTTTTTTCCTGAATATATTCAGGAAAAAACGCATACGCCCTTTTTGGCCAACCAAGCAAGCATGTTAAAGAAATCTGCACTACAATGAAGTCTCATTGCTCCCCGGGCAAAAGGGCCATATGAAAAAAGTGTAAAGTCCAGAAAGGCAGCACAGGCAATGGAGAACAGGGAGCCTTGTTATGCTGATGGGCGGGATGTAAATTGCCAACAGCCACTCTGGAGAAGTGTATGGTGTTTTCCGGAACACCTAAAAAACAAAGCAACGGAGCCTACGGCATTTCCACTTATGGTCCTACAGTTTAGGGACATTAAAATGAAAAACACACAGCCACCCCAAAGTGTCGGACGGCTCTATTTACAAGAACCTCGTCTACAGTACAAGGTAAATATCCCAGAATGTGAAAAATGGATAAAGAAGTTGTGGTATATACGTACAATGGAATATCACTCAGCAATGAAATCTATGTCATCAGGCCCGTCGCGGCATAATGAGTGGATTCAGGTACGATGATTCTAAGTGAAATAAGTCACACAGAAAATGAAACATCATAAGATATCACTACTACACGGAATGTAAACTTGGCTACACATGAACTGAATTACAAAACAGAACAGGGTCTCAAATTTAGAAAACCAACTTATGCTTGCTTAAGGGGAAAGGTGAGTTGGCGTGCTGCATAAAACCAGAGATAGAAATTAGCACAGATAACTTTCCATAAGCCAAATATGTCATAGTCAAGACCTACCCCTTGCTCAACGAAATGGACTAAACACCACATATTCAACACCTAGGAATACACCTGACTAGTAAGAATCTTCAAACCCATGGATTCATATGCCTCCGTAAGAGAATGAAGCGTGTGTACAGCGGCATGAATGCAGCAGAGAAAATCCGATAAATCCCATTGTCAAAATGAATTACAAAAACAAAACCCAAGGACAGTGAAATAGAGAGCAATTCTTAAATAATTCATTCAGGGCTTGTGATGCAACCTGGATTTACCACATATACACCCAGAGCTGAGTGAGACATAAGGTTGGACACTTTCGGCTGATAGCATTGGTGAGGTTCGATAAGCTAATGCAGACCCTTTGAAGTCATACTGCATGGTAGCCATTCCATGGGTCCCAACTGCCAGGTTTAAGGGATTCTTCCTTCAGCTAAAATATGCATGGGAAACCCACATTATGGTGCACCATGTGACGGGGAAACGTTTTCAAATGCATCTCAGTTTTCGTCTCGTTTTACTTGGGTACACCATTCCAGACCCTTTAATAACACTCTCCCCCTTGGAGAGTCTGTACTTTTAACCTCCTGTTTGGCACAGTTGCAATTTCTGCGCAAGATGAACAGGAATAGGGAGAACCAATGAGACACTAGTTGTAGGTGTCTGCACGGGCAAATTTAATGCTCATTTCGCACCAGGAAGAGGAATTAACCAAAGGCTCAGCATGCCGTGCCGGAACCAGATTAGGGCCTGAGGCAATCCTGTGGGTTTGCGGCCAGCTCACAAGATAGCGAGTTGAAGAAATAAGCTCAGGGGCACTGTAACTCACAAACCTGCAGAGTTATAAATGACAGCTATCGTCCAAAAATATATTGAAGGAAGAGTGCGAAGACGACTTGAAAGTGGGGCAGAATTGCAGGAAAATGATTTCAGGGGGTAGACGGGAATTGCATTTAAAGCATAGGAAAAGAGGCAGAACGTCGACAATGATGCTCTTGGCCAAAAAGGGCGTATGCGTTTTTTCCTGAATATATTCAGGAAAAAACGCATACGCCCTTTTTGGCCAACCAAGCAAGCATGTTCAAGAAATCTTCACTACAATGAAGTCTCACTGCCCCCCGGTCAAAAGGGCCATCTGAAAAAAGTGTAAAATCCAGAAAGGCAGCACAGGCCATGGAGAACAGCGAGCCTTGTTATGCTGATGGGCGGGATGTAAATTGCCAACAGCCAGTCTGGAAAAATGTATGGTGTTTCCCGGAACATCTAAAAAACAAAGCAACAGAGCCTACGGCACTTCCCCTTATGGTCCTATAGCTTAGGAAAATTAAAATCAAAAACACACAGCCACCCAAAAGTCTCGGGCGGCTCTGTTTACAAGAACCTCGTCTACGGTACAAGTTAAATATCCCAGAATGTGAAAAATGGATAAAGAAATTGTGGTACGTACGTACAATGGAATATCAGTCACCAATGAAATCTATGTCATCTGGCCCGTCGTGGCATAATGAGTGGATTCAGGTACGATGATTCTAAGTGAAATAAGTCACACAGAAAATGAAACATCATAAGATATCACTAATACACCGAATGTAATATTGGCTACACGTGAACTGAATTACAAAACAGAACAGGGTCTCAAATTTAGAAAACCAACTATTGTTTGCTTAAGGGGAAAGGTGAGTTGGGGTGCTGCATAAAACGAGAGATAGAAATTAGCACAGATACCATTCCATACGTCAAATATGTAATAGTCAAGACCTACCCCTTGCTCAACGAAATGGGCTAAACACCCTATATTCAAAGCCTAGGAATACACCTGACTACTAAGACTCTTCAAACCCATGGATTTACATGTCTCCATAAGAGAATCAAGCGTGTGTACAGCTGCATGAAGGCAGCAGAGAAAATCCGATAAATCCTATTATCAAAATGAATTACAAAAACAAAACACAATGACAGTGAAATAGAGAGCAATTCTTAAATTATTCATTCAGGGCTTGTGATGCAACCTGGATTTACCTCATCTAAACCCAGCGCTGAGTGAGACATAAGGTTGGACCCTTCGGGCTGATAGCATTGGTGAGGTTCGATGAGCAAATGCAGACCTTTTGAAGTCATAATACATGGTACACATTCCATGGGTCCCAACTCTCCAGGTTTACGCGATTCTTCCTTCAGCTAAACCATGCATGGGAAACCCACAGTATGGTGCACCATGTGACCGGGAAACGTTTTCAAATTTATCTCAGTTTTCGTCCCCTTTTACTCGGGTTCACAATTCCAGACCCTTTACTAACACTCTCCCCACTTGGAGAGTCAGTGCCTTTAACCTCCTGTTTCACACACTTTGCAATTTCTGCGCAAGATGAACAGGAATAGGGAGAACAAATGAGTGACTAGCTGTAGGTGTCTGCAGGGGCTAATTTAACGCTCATTTCCAACCAGGAAGAGGATTTAACCAAACGCTCAGCATGCCGTGCCGGAACCAGATTAGGGCCTGAAGCAATCCTGCGGGTTTGCGGCCAGCTCACAAGAAAGCGATTTGAAGAAAGGAGCTCAGGGGCACTGTAATTCACAAACCTGCAGAGTTATAAATGACAGCTATCGTCCAAAAATATATTGAAGGAAGGCTGCGAAGAGGACTTGAAAGCGGGGCAGAATTTCAGGAAAACGATTTCATGGGGTAGACTGGAATTGCATTTAAAGCATAGGAAAAGAGGCAGAACGTCGACAATGATGCACTTGGCCAAAAAGGGCGTATGCGTTTTTTCCTGAATTTATTCAGGAAAAAACGCATACGCCCTTTTTGGCCAACCAAGCAAGCATGTTAAAGAAATCTGCACTACAATGAAGTCTCACTGCCCCCCGGTAAAAAGGGCCATCTGAAAAAAGTGTAAAATCCAGAAATGCAGCACAGGCCATGGAGAACAGGGAGCCTTGTTATGCTGATGGGTGGGATGTAAATTGCCAACAGCCACTCTGCAGAAGTGTATGGTGTTTCCTGAAACACCTAAAAAACAAAGCAACAGAGCCTACGGCACTTCCACTTATGGTCCTATAGCTTAGGGAAATTAAAATAAAAAACACACAGCCACCCCAAAGTTTCAGACGGCTCTGTTTACAAGAACCTCGTCTACGGTACAAGTTAAATATCCCAGAAAGCGAAAAATGGATAAAGGAGTTGTGGTACGTACGTACAATGGAATATCACTCACCAATGAAATCTATGTCATCTGGCCCGTCGTGGCATAATGAGTGGATTCAGGTACGATGATTCTAAGAGAAATAAGTCACACAGAAAATGAAACATCATAAGATATCACTAATACACCGAATGTAATCTTGGCTACACATGAACTGAATTACAAAACAGAACAGGGTCTCAAATTTAGAAAACCAACTTATGTTTGCTTAAGGGGAAAGGTGAGTTGGGGTGCTGCATAAAACCAGAGATAGAAATTAGCACAGATACCATTCCATACGTCATATATGTAATAGTCAAGGGGGCTTCCCTGGTGGCGCACTGGTTGAGAGTTCGCCTGCCGATGCAGGGGACGCGGGTTCGTGCCCCGGTCCGAGAGGATCCCACATGCCGCGGAGCTACTGGCCCCGTGAGTCATGGCCATTGAGCCTGCGCGTCCGGAGCCTGTGCTCCGCAACGGGAGAGGCCACAACACTGAGAGGCCCGCGTACAGCAAAAAAAAAAAAAAATATGTAATAGTCAAGACCTACACCTTGCTCAACGAAATGGGCTAAACACCCTATATCAACGCCTAGGAATACACCTGACTAGTAAAAATCTTCAAACCCATGGATTTATATGTCTCCATAAGAGAATCAAGCATGTGTACAGCTGCATGAAGGCAGCAGAGAAAATCCGATAAATCCTATTATCAAAATGAATTACAAAAACAAAACACAATGACAGTGAAATAGAGAGCAATTCTTAAATAATTCATTCAGGGCTTGTGATGCAACCTGGATTTACCTCATCTACACCCAGAGCTGAGTGAGACATAAGGTTGGACACTTCGGGGTGATACCACTGGTGAGGTTCGATGAGCAAATGCAGACCATTTGAAGTCATACTGCATGGTACCCATTCCATGGGTCCCAACTCTCCAGGTTTAAGCGATTCTTCCTTCAGCTAAAGCATGCATGGGAAGCCCACAGTATGGTGCACCGTGTGACCAGGAAACGTTTTCAAAGGCATCTCAATTTTCGTCCCCTTTTACTCGGGTTCACAATTCCAGACCCTTTTCTAACACTCTCCAGACTTGGAGAGTCAGGGCCTTTAACCTCCTGTTTGGCACAGTTTGCAATTTCTGCGCAAGATGAACAGGAATAGGGAGAACCAATGACAGACTAGCTGTAGGTGTCTGCCCGGGCAAATGTAATGCTCATTTCCCACCAGGAAGAGGAATTATCCAAATTCACAAACCTGCAGAGTTATAAATGACAGCTATCGTCCAAAAATATATTGAAGGAAGGCTGCGAAGAGGACTTGAAAGCGGGGCAGAATTTCAGGAAAACGATTTCAGGGGGTAGACTGGAATTGCATTTAAAGCATAGGAAAAGAGGCAGAACGTCGACAATGATGCACTTGGCCAAAAAGGGCGTATGCGTTTTTTCCTGAATATATTCAGGAAAAAACGCATACGCCCTTATTGGCCAACCAAGCAAGCATGTTAAAGAAATCTGCACTACAATGAAGTCTCACTGCCCCCCGGTCAAAAGGGCCATCTGAAAAAAGTGTAAAATCCAGAAATGCAGCACAGGCCATGGAGAACAGGGAGCCTTGTTATGCTGATGGGTGGGATGTAAATTGCCAACAGCCACTCTGCAGAAGTGTATGGTGTTTCCTGAAACACCTAAAAAACAAAGCAACGGAGCCTACGGCACTTCCACTTATGGTCCTATAGCTTAGGGAAATTAAAATAAAAAACACACAGCCACCCCAAAGTTTCAGACGGCTCTGTTTACAAGAACCTCTTCTACGGTACAAGTTAAATATCCCAGAAAGCGAAAAATGGATAAAGAAGTTGTGGTACGTACGTACAATGGAATATCACTCACCAATGAAATCTATGTCATCTGGCCCATCGTGGCATAATGAGTGGATTCAGGTACGATGATTCTAAGAGAAATAAGTCACACAGAAAATGAAACATCATAAGATATCACTAATACACCGAATGTAATCTTGGCTACACATGAACTGAATTACAAAACAGAACAGGGTCTCAAATTTAGAAAACCAACTTATGTTTGCTTAACGGGAAAGGTGAGTTGGGGTGCTGCATAAAACCAGAGATAGAAATTAGCACAGATACTATTCCATACGTCATATATGTAATAGTCAAGGGGGCTTCCCTGGTGGCGCACTGGTTGAGAGTCCGCCTGCCGATGCAGGGGACGCGGGTTCGTGCCCCGGTCCGAGAGGATCCCACATGCCGTGGAGCTACTGGCCCCGTCAGTCATGGCTGTTGAGCCTGCGCGTCCGGAGGCTGTGCTCCGCAACGGGAGAGGCTACAACACTGAGAGGCCCGCGTACAGCAAAAAAAAAAAAAAAAAATATGTAATAGTCAAGACCTACCCCTTGCTCAACGAAATGGGCTAAACTCCCTATATTCAACGCCTAGGAATACACCTGACTAGTAATAATCTTCAAACCCATGGATTTATATGTCTCCATAAGAGAATCAAGCGTGTGTACAGCTGCATGAAGGCAGCAGAGAAAATCCGATAAATCCTATTATCAAAATGAATTACAAAAACAAAACAAAATGACAGTGAAATAGAGAGCAATTCTTAAATAATTCATTCAGGGCTTGTGATGCAACCTGGATTTACCTCATCTACACCCAGAGCTGAGTGAGACATAAAGTTGGACACTTCGGGCTGATAGCGTTGGTGAGGTTCGATGAGCAAATGCAGACCATTTGAAGTCATACTGCATGGAACCCATTCCATGGGTCCCAACTCTCAAGGTTTAAGCGATTCTTCCTTCAGATAAAACATGCATGGGAAACCCACAGTATGGTGCACCGTGTGACCGGGAAACGTTTTCAAATGCATCTCAGTTTTTGTCCCCTTTTACTCGGGTTCACAATTCCAGACCCTTTACAAACACTCTCCCCACTTGGAGAGTCAGTGCCTTTAACCTGCTGTTTGGCACATTTTGCAATTTCTGCGCAAGATGAACAGGAATAGGGAGAACCAATGAGAGACTAGCTGTAGGTGTCTGCACGGGCAAATTTAACGCTCATTTCCCACCAGGAAGAGGAATTAACCAAACGCTCAGCATGCCATGCCGGAACCAGATTAGGGCCTGAAGCAATCCTGCGGGTTTGCGGCCAGCTCACAAGAAAGCGATTTCAAGAAAGGAGCTCCGTGGCACTGTAATTCACAAACCTGCAGAGTTATAAATGACAGCTATCGTCCAAAAATATATTGAAGGAAGGCTGCGAAGAGGACTTGAAAGCGGGGCAGAATTGCAGGAAAACGATTTCAGGGGGGAGACTGGAATTGCATTTAAAGCATAGGAAAAGAGGCAGAACGTCGACAATGATGCACTTGGCCAAAAAGGGCGTATGCGTTTTTTCCTGAATATATTCAGGAAAAAACGCATACGCCCTTTTTGGCCAACCAAGCAAGCATGTTAAAGAAATCTGCACTACAATGAAGTCTCACTGCCCCCCGGTCAAAAGGGCCATCTGAAAAAAGTGTAAAATCCAGAAATGCAGCACAGGCCATGGAGAACAGGGAGCCTTGTTATGCTGATGGGTGGGATGTAAATTGCCAACAGCCACTCTGCAGAAGTGTATGGTGTTTCCTGAAACACCTAAAAAACAAAGCAACAGAGCCTACGGCACTTCCACTTATGGTCCTATAGCTTAGGGAAATTAAAATCAAAAACACACAGCCACCCCAAAGTTTCAGACGGCTCTGTTTACAAGAACCTCGTCTACGGTACAAGTTAAATATCCCAGAAAGCGAAAAATGGATAAAGAAGTTGTGGTACGTACGTACAATGGAATATCACTCACCAATGAAATCTATGTCATCTGGCCCGTCGTGGCATAATGAGTGGATTCAGGTACGATGATTCTAAGAGAAATAAGTCACACAGAAAATGAAACATCATAAGATATCACTAATACACCGAATGTAATCTTGGCTACACATGAACTGAATTACAAAACAGAACAGGGTCTCAAATTTAGAAAACCAACTTATGTTTGCTTAAGGGGAAAGGTGAGTTGGGGTGCTGCATAAAACCAGAGATAGAAATTAGCACAGATACCATTCCATACATCATATATGTAATAGTCAAGGGGGCTTCCCTGGTGGCGCACTGGTTGAGAGTTCGCCTGCCGATGCAGGGGACGCGGGTTCGTGCCCCGGTCCGAGAGGATCCCACATGCCGCGGAGCTACTGGCCCCGTGAGTCATGGCCGTTGAGCCTGCGCGTCCGGAGCCTGTGCTCCGCATCGGGAGAGGCCACAACACTGAGAGGCCCGCGTACAGCAAAAAAAAAAAAAATATGTAATAGTCAAGACCTACCCCTTGCTCAACGAAATGGGCTAAACACCCTATATTCAACGCCTAGGAATACACCTGACTAGTAAAAATCTTCAAACCCATGGATTTATATGTCTCCATAAGAGAATCAAGCATGTGTACAGCTGCTTGAAGGCAGCAGAGAAAATCCGATAAATCCTATTATCAAAATGAATTATAAAAACAAAACACAATGACAGTGAAATAGAGAGCAATTCTTAAATAATTCATTCAGGGCTTGTGATGCAACCTGGATTTACCTCATCTACACCCAGAGCTGAGTGAGACATAAGGTTGGACACTTCGGGGTGATACCACTGGTGAGGTTCGATGAGCAAATGCAGACCATTTGAAGTCATACTGCATGGTACCCATTCCATGGGTCCCAACTCTCCAGGTTTAAGCGATTCTTCCTTCAGCTAAAGCATGCATGGGAAGCCCACAGTATGGTGCACCGTGTGACCAGGAAACGTTTTCAAAGGCATCTCAATTTTCGTCCCCTTTTACTCGGGTTCACAATTCCAGACCCTTTTCTAACACTCTCCAGACTTGGAGAGTCAGGGCCTTTAACCTCCTGTTTGGCACAGTTTGCAATTTCTGCGCAAGATGAACAGGAATAGGGAGAACCAATGACAGACTAGCTGTAGGTGTCTGCACGGGCAAATTTAACGCACATTTCCCACCAGAAAGACGAATTAACCAAAGGCTCAGCATGCCGTGCCGGAACAAGATTAGGGCCTGAAGCAATCCTGCGGGTTTGCGGCCAGCTCACAAGAAAGCGATTTGAAGAAAGGAGCTCAGGGGCACTGTAATTCACAAACCTGCAGAGTTATAAATGACAGCTATCGTCCAAAAATATATTGAAGGAAGGCTGCGAAGAGGACTTGAAAGCGGGGCAGAATTGCAGGAAAACGATTTCAGGGGGTAGACTGGAATTGCATTTAAAGCATAGGAAAAGAGGCAGGACGTCGACAATGATGCACTTGGCCAAAAAGGGCGTATGCGTTTTTTCCTGAATATATTCAGGAAAAAACGCATACGCACTTTTTGGCCAACCAAGCAAGCATGTTAAAGAAATCTGCACTACAATGAAGTCTCACTGCCCCCCGGTCAAAAGGGCCATCTGAAAAAAGTGTAAAATCCAGAAATGCAGCACAGGCCATGGAGAACAGGGAGCCTTGTTATGCTGATGGGTGGGATGTAAATTGCCAACAGCCACTCTGGAGAAGTGTATGGTGTTTCCTGAAACACCTAAAAAACAAAGCAACGGAGCCTACGGCACTTCCACTTATGGTCCTATAGCTTAGGGAAATTAAAATCAAAAACACAGAGCCACCCCAAAGTTTCAGACGGCTCTGTTTACAAGAACCTCGTCTACGGTACAAGTTAAATATCCCAGAAAGCGAAAAATGGATAAAGAAGTTGTGGTACGTACGTACAATGGAATATCAGTCACCAAGGAAATCTATGTCATCTGGCCCGTCGTGGCATAATGAGTGGATTCAGGTACGATGATTCTAAGTGAAATAAGTCACACAGAAAATGAAACATCATAAGTTATCTCTAATACACCGAATGTAATCTTGGCTACACATGAACTGAATTACAAAACAGAACAGGGTCTCAAATTTAGAAAACCAACTTATGTTTGCTTAAGGGGAAAGGTGAGTTGGGGTGCTGCATAAAACCAGAGATAGAAATTAGCACAGATACCATTCCATACGTCAAATATGTAATAGTCAAGACCTACCCCTTGCTCAACGAAATGGGCTAAACACCCTATATTCAACGCCTAGGAATACACCTGACTAGTAAGAATCTTCAAACCCATGGATTTATATGTCTCCATAAGAGAATCAAGCGTGTGTACAGCTGCATGAATGCAGCAGAGAAAATCCGATAAATCCTATTATCAAAATGAATTACAAAAACAAAACACAATGACAGTGAAATAGAGAGCAATTCTTAAATAATTCATTTAGGGCTTGTGATGCAACCTGGTTTTACCTCATCTACACCCAGAGCTGAGTGAGACATAAAGTTGGACACTTCGGGCTGATAGCATTGGTGAGGTTCGATGAGCAAATGCAGACCATTTGAAGTCATACTGCATGGTACCCATTCCATGGGTCCCAACTCTCCAGGTTTAAGCGATTCTTCCTTCAGCTAAAACATGCATGGGAAACCCACAGTGTGGTGCACCGTGTGACCGGGAAACGTTTTCAAATGCATCTCAGTTTTCGTCCCCTTTTACTCGGGTTCACAATTCCAGACCCTTTACAAACACTCTCCCCACTTGGAGAGTCAGTGCCTTTAACCTGCTGTTTGGCACAGTTTGCAATTTCTGCGCAAGACGAACACGAATAGGGAGAAACAATGAGAGACTAGCTGTAGTTGTCTGCACGGGCAAATTTAACGCTCATTTCCAACCAGGAAGAGGAATTAACCAAACGCTCAGCATGCCGTGCCGGAAACAGATTAGGGCCTGAAGCAATCCTGCGGGTTTGCGGCCAGCTCACAAGAAAGCGATTTGAAGAAAGGAGCTCAGGGGCACTGTAATTCACAAACCTGCAGAGTTATAAATGACAGCTATCGTCCAAAAATATATTTAAGGAAGGCTGCGAAGAGGACTTGAAAGCGGGGCAGAATTTCAGGAAAACGATTTCAGGGGGTAGACTGGAATTGCATTTAAAGCATAGGAAAAGAGGCAGAACGTCGACAATGATGCACTTGGCCAAAAAGGGCTTATGCGTTTTTTCCTGAATATATTCAGGAAAAAACGCATACGCCCTTATTGGCCAACCAAGCAAGCATGTTAAAGAAATCTGCACTACAATGAAGTCTCACTGCCCCCCGGTCAAAAGGGCCATCTGAAAAATGTGTAAAATCCAGAAATGCAGCACAGGCCATGGAGAACAGGGAGCCTTGTTATGCTGATGGGTGGGATGTAAATTGCGAACAGCCACTCTGCAGAAGTGTATGGTGTTTCCTGAAACACCTAAAAAACAAAGCAACGGAGCCTACGGCACTTCCACTTATGGTCCTATAGCTTAGGGAAATTAAAATAAAAAACACACAGCCACCCCAAAGTTTCAGACGGCTCTGTTTACAAGAACCTCTTCTACGGTACAAGTTAAATATCCCAGAAAGCGAAAAATGGATAAAGAAGTTGTGGTACGTACGTACAATGGAATATCACTCACCAATGAAATCTATGTCATCTGGCCCGTCGTGGCATAATGAGTGGATTCAGGTACGATGATTCTAAGAGAAATAAGTCACACAGAAAATGAAACATCATAAGATATCACTAATACACCGAATGTAATCTTGGCTACACATGAACTGAATTACAAAACAGAACAGGGTCTCAAATTTAGAAAACCAACTTATGTTTGCTTAAGGGGAAAGGTGAGTTGGGGTGCTGCATAAAACCAGAGATAGAAATTAGCACAGATACTATTCCATACGTCATATATGTAATAGTCAAGGGGGCTTCCCTGGTGGCGCACTGGTTGAGAGTCCGCCTGCCGATGCAGGGGACGCGGGTTCGTGCCCCGGTCCGAGAGGATCCCACATGCCGTGGAGCTACTGGCCCCGTCAGTCATGGCTGTTGAGCCTGCGCGTCCGGAGCCTGTGCTCCGCAACGGGAGAGGCTACAACACTGAGAGGCCCGCGTACAGCAAAAAAAAAAAAAAAAAAATATGTAATAGTCAAGACCTACCCCTTGCTCAACGAAATGGGCTAAACTCCCTATATTCAACGCCTAGGAATACACCTGACTAGTAATAATCTTCAAACCCATGGATTTATATGTCTCCATAAGAGAATCAAGCGTGTGTACAGCTGCATGAAGGCAGCAGAGAAAATCCGATAAATCCTATTATCAAAATGAATTACAAAAACAAAACACAATGACAGTGAAATAGAGAGCAATTCTTAAATAATTCATTCAGGGCTTGTGATGCAACCTGGATTTACCTCATCTACACCCAGAGCTGAGTGAGACATAAAGTTGGACACTTCGGGCTGATAGCATTGGTGAGGTTCGATGAGCAAATGCAGACCATTTGAAGTCATACTGCATGGTACCCATTCCATGGGTCCCAACTCTCAAGGTTTAAGCGATTCTTCCTTCAGATAAAACATGCATGGGAAACCCACAGTATGGTGCACCGTGTGACCGGGAAACGTTTTCAAATGCATCTCAGTTTTCGTCCCCTTTTACTCGGGTTCACAATTCCAGACCCTTTACAAACACTCTCCCCACTTGGAGAGTCAGTGCCTTTAACCTGCTGTTTGGCACAGTTTGCAATTTCTGCGCAAGATGAACAGGAATAGGGAGAACCAATGAGAGACTAGCTGTAGGTGTCTGCACGGGCAAATTTAACGCTCATTTCCAACCAGGAAGAGGAATTAACCAAACGCTCAGCATGCCATGCCGGAACCAGATTAGGGCCTGAAGCAATCCTGCGGGTTTGCGGCCAGCTCACAAGAAAGCGATTTCAAGAAAGGAGCTCCGTGGCACTGTAATTCACAAACCTGCAGAGTTATAAATGACAGCTATCGTCCAAAAATATATTGAAGGAAGGCTGCGAAGAGGACTTGAAAGCGGGGCAGAATTGCAGGAAAACGATTTCAGGGGGGAGACTGGAATTGCATTTAAAGCATGGGAAAAGAGGCAGAACGTCGACAATGATGCACTTGGCCAAAAAGGGCGTATGCGTTTTTTCCTGAATATATTCAGGAAAAAACGCATACGCCCTTTTTGGCCAACCAAGCAAGCATGTTAAAGAAATCTGCACTACAATGAAGTCTCACTGCCCCCCGGTCAAAAGGGCCATCTGAAAAAAGTGTAAAATCCAGAAATGCAGCACAGGCCATGGAGAACAGGGAGCCTTGTTATGCTGATGGGTGGGATGTAAATTGCCAACAGCCACTCTGCAGAAGTGTATGGTGTTTCCTGAAACACCTAAAAAACAAAGCAACGGAGCCTACGGCACTTCCACTTATGGTCCTATAGCTTAGGGAAATTAAAATAAAAAACACACAGCCACCCCAAAGTTTCAGACGGCTCTGTTTACAAGAACCTCTTCTACGGTACAAGTTAAATATCCCAGAAAGCGAAAAATGGATAAAGAAGTTGTGGTACGTACGTACAATGGAATATCACTCACCAATGAAATCTATGTCATCTGGCCCGTCGTGGCATAATGAGTGGATTCAGGTACGATGATTCTAAGAGAAATAAGTCACTCAGAAAATGAAACATCATAAGATATCACTAATACACCGAATGTAATCTTGGCTACACATGAACTGAATTACAAAACAGAACAGGGTCTCAAATTTAGAAAACCAACTTATGTTTGCTTAAGGGGAAAGGTGAGTTGGGGTGCTGCATAAAACCAGAGATAGAAATTAGCACAGATACCATTCCATACGTCAAATATGTAATAGTCAAGACCTACCCCTTGCTCAACGAAATGGGCTAAACACCCTATATTCAACGCCTAGGAATACACCTGACTAGTAAGAATCTTCAAACCCATGGATTTATATGTCTCCATAAGAGAATCAAGCGTGTGTACAGCTGCATGAAGGTAGCAGAGAAAATCCGATAAATCCTATTATCAAAATGAATTACAAAAACAAAACACAATGACAGTGAAATAGAGAGCAATTCTTAAATAATTCATTCAGGGCTTGTGATGCAACCTGGATTTACCTCATCTACACCCAGAGCTGAGTGAGACATAAAGTTGGACACTTCGGGCTGATAGCATTGGTGAGGTTCGAAGAGCAACTGCAGACCATTTGAAGTCATACTGCATGGTACCCTTTCCATGGGTCCCAACTCTCCAGGTTTAAGCGATTCTTCCTTCAGCTAAAACATGCATGGGAAACCCACAGTATGGTGCACCGTGTAACCGGGAAACGTTTTCAAATGCATCTCAGTTTTCGTCCCCTTTTACTCGGGTCCACAATTCCAGACCCTTTACTAACACTCTACCCACTTGGAGAGTCAGTGCCTTTAACCTGCTGTTTGGCACAGTTTGCAATTTCTGCGCAAGATGAACAGGAATAGGGAGAACCAATGAGAGACTAGCTGTAGGTGTCTGCACGGGCAAATTTAACGCTCATTTCCCACCAGGAAGAGGAATTAACCAAACGCTCAGCATGCCCTGCCGGAACCAGATTAGGGCCTGAAGCAACCCTGCGAGTTTGCGGCCAGCTCACAAGAAAGCGATTTGAAGAAAGGAGCTCCGGGGCACTCTAATTCACAAAACTGCAGAGTTATAAATGACAGCTATCCTCCAAAAATATATTGAAGGAAGCCTGCGAAGAGGACTTGAAAGCGGGGCAGAATTGCAGAAAAACGATTTCAGGGGGTAGACTGGAATTGCATTTAAAGCATAGGAAAAGAGGCAGAACGTCGACAATGATGCACTTGGCCAAAAAGGGCGTATGCGTTTTTTCCTGAATATATTCAGGAAAAAACGCATACGCCCTTTTTGGCCAACCAAGCAAGCATGTTAAAGAAATCTGCACTACAATGAAGTCTCACTGCCCCCCGGTCAAAAGGGCCATCTGAAAAAAGTGTAAAATCCAGAAAGGCAGCACAGGCCATGGAGAACAGGGAGCCTTGTTATGCTGATGGGCGGGATGTAAATTGCCAAGAGCCACTCTGGAGAAGTGTATGGTTTTTCCTGAAACACCTAAAAAACAAAGCAACAGAGCCTACGGCACTTCCACTTATGGTTCTATAGCTTAGGGAAATTTAAATCAAAAACACACAGCCAAGCCAAAGTTTCAGATGGCTCTGTTTACAAGAACCTCTTCTACGGTACAAGTTAAATATCCCAGAAAGCGAAAAATGGATAAAGAAGTTGCGGTACGTACGTACAATGGAATATCAGTCACCAAGGAAAGCTATGTCATCTGGCCCGGCGTGGCGTAATGAGTGGATTCAGGTACAATGATTCTAAGTGAAATAAGTCACACAGAAAATGAAACATCATAAGATATCACTAACACACCGAATGTAATCTTGGCTACACATGAACTGAATTACAAAACAGAACAGGGTCTCAAATTTAGAAAACCAACTTATGTTTGCTTAAGGGGAAAGGTGAGTTGGGGTGCTGCATAAAACCAGAGATAGAAATTAGCACAGATACCATTCCATACGTCAAATATGTAATAGTCAAGACCTACCCCTTGCTCAACGAAATGGGCTAAACACCCTATATTCAACGCCTAGGAATACACCTGACTAGTAAGAATCTTCAAACCCATGGATTTATATGTCTCCATAAGAGAATCAAGCATGTGTACAGCTGCATGAATGCAGCAGAGAAAATCCGATAAATCCTATTATCAAAATGAATTACAAAAACAAAACACAATGACAGTGAAATAGAGAGCAATTCTTAAATAATTCTTTCAGGGCTTGTGATGCAACCTGGATTTACCTCATCTACACCCAGAGCTGAGTGAGACATAAAGTTGGACACTTCGGGCTGATAGCATTGGTGAGGTTCGATGAGCAAATGCAGACCATTTGAAGTCATACTGCATGGTAACCATTCCATGGGTCCCAACTCTCCAGGTTTAAGCGATTCTTCCTTCAGCTAAAACATGCATGGGAAACCCACAGTATGGTGCACCGTGTGACCGGGAAACGTTTTCAAATGCATCTCAGTTTTCGTCCCCTTTTACTCGGGTTCACAATTCCAGACCCTTTACTAACACTCTCCCCACTTGGAGAGTCAGTGCCTTTAACCTCCTGTTTGGCACAGTTTGCAATTTCTGCGCAAGATGAACAGGAATAGGGAGAACCAATGAGAGACTAGCTGTAGGTGTCTGCACGGGCAAATTTAACGCTCATTTCCCACCAGGAAGAGGAATTAACCGAAGGCTCAGCATGCTGTGCCGGAACCAGATTAGGGCCTGAAGCAATCCTGAGGGTTTGCGGCCAGCTCACAAGAAAGCGATTTCAAGAAAGGAGCTCCGGGGCACTGTAATTCAAAACCTGCAGTGTTGTAAATGACAGCTATCGTCCAAAAATATATTGAAGGAAGGCTGCGAAGAGGACTTGAAAGCGGGGCAGAATTGCAGGAAAACGATTTCAGGGGGGAGACTGGAATTGCATTTAAAGCATAGGAAAAGAGGCAGAACGTCGACAATGATGCACTTGGCCAAAAAGGGCGTATGCGTTTTTTCCTGAATATATTCAGGAAAAAACGCATACGCTCTTTTTGGCCAACCAAGCAACCATGTTAAAGAAATCTGCACTACAATGAAGTCTCACTGCCCCCCGGTCAAAAGGGCCATCTGAAAAAAGGGTAAAATCCAGAAATGCAGCACAGGCCATGGAGAACAGGGAGCCTTGTTATGCTGATGGGTGGGATGTAAATTGCCAACAGCCACTCTGGAGAAGTGTATGGTGTTTCCTGAAACACCTGAAAAACAAAGCAACGGAGCCTACGGCACTTCCACTTATGGTCCTATAGCTTAGGGAAATTAAAATAAAAAACACTCAGCCACGCCAAAGTTTCAGACGGCTCTGTTTACAAGAACCTCGTCTACGGTACAAGTTAAATATCCCAGAAAGCGAAAAATGGATAAAGAAGTTGTGGTACGTACGTACAATGGAATATCACTCACCAATGAAGTCTATGTCATCTGGCCCGTCGTGGCATAATGAGTGGATTCAGGTACGATGATTCTAAGTGAAATAAGTCACACAGAAAATGAAACATCATAATATATCACTAATACACCGAATGTAATCTTGGCTACACATGAACTGAATTACAAAACAGAACAGGGTCTCAAATTTAGAAAACCAACTTATGTTTGCTTAAGGGGAAAGGTGAGTTGGGGTGCTGCATAAAACCAGAGATAGAAATTAGCACAGATACCATTCCATACGTCAAATATGTAATAGTCAAGACCTACCCCTTGCTCAACGAAATGGGCTAAACACCCTATATTCAACGCCTAGGAATACACCTGACTAGTAAGAATCTTCAAAGCCATGGATTTATATGTCTCCATAAGAGAATCAAGCATGTGTACAGCTGCATGAAGGCAGCAGAGAAAATCCGATAAATCCTATTATCAAAATGAATTACAAAAACAAAACACAATGACAGTGAAATAGAGAGCAATTCTTAAATAATTCATTCAGGGCTTGTGATGCAACCTGGATTTACCTCATCTAAACCCAGAGCTGAGTGAGACATAAGGTTGGACACTTCGGGCTGATAGCATTGGTGAGGTTCGATGAGCAAATGCAGACCATTTGAAGTCATACTACATGGTACCCATTCCATGGGTCCCAACTCTCCAGGTTTAAGCGATTCTTCCTTCAGGTAAAGCATGCATGGGGAGCCCACAGTATGGTGCACCGTGTGACCGGGAAACATTTTCAAATGCATCTCAGTTTTTGTCCCCGTTTACTCGGGTTCAGAATTCCAGACCCTTTACAAACACTCTCCCCACTTGGAGAGTCAGTGCCTTTAACCTGCTGTTTGGCACAGTTTGCAATTTCTGCGCAAGAGGAATAGGAATAGGAAGAACCAATGAGAGACTAGCTGTAGGTGTCTGCACGGGCAAATTTAACGCTCATTTCCAACCAGGAAGAGGAATTAACCAAACGCTCAGCATGCCGTGCCGGAACCAGATTAGGGCCTGAAGCAATCCTGCGGGTTTGCGGCCAGCTCAAAAGAAAGCGATTTGAAGAAAGGAGCTCAGGGGCACTGTAATTCACAAACCTGCAGAGTTATAAATGACAGCTATCGTCCAAAAATATATTGAAGGAAGGCTGCGAAGAGGACTTGAAAGCGGGGCAAAATTGCAGGAAAACGATTTCAGGGGTTAGACTGGAATTGCATTTAAAGCATAGGAAAAGAGGCAGAACGTCGACAATGATGCACTTGGCCAAAAAGGGCGTATGCGTTTTTTCCGGAATATACGCATATGCCCTTTATGGCCAACCAAGCAAGCATGTTAAAGAAATCTGCACTACAATGAAGTCTCACTGCCCCCCGGTCAAAAGGGCCATCTGAAAAAAGTGTAAAATCCAGAAATGCAGCACAGGCCATGGAGAACAGGGAGCCTTGTTATGCTCATGGGTGGGATGTAAATTGCCAACAGCCACTCTGGAGAAGTGTATTGTGTTTCCTGAAACACCTAAAAAACAAAGCAATGGAGCCTACGGCACTTCCACATATGGTCCTATAGCTTAGGGAAATTAAAATAAAAAACACACAGCCACCCCAAAGTTTCAGACGGCTCTGTTTACAAGAACCTCGTCTACGGTACAAGTTAAATATCCCAGAAAGCGAAAAATGGATAAAGAAGTTGTGGTACGTACGTACAATGGAATATCACTCACCAATGAAATCTATGTCATCTGGCCCGTCGTGGCATAATGAGTGGATTCAGGTACGATGATTCTAAGAGAAATAAGTCACAC
The DNA here is from genome assembly GCF_059928025.1 of Delphinapterus leucas. Lineage (NCBI taxonomy): Eukaryota > Metazoa > Chordata > Mammalia > Artiodactyla > Monodontidae > Delphinapterus > Delphinapterus leucas. The sequence continues at coordinate 347,421 of NW_028322254.1, forward strand.
AGAAAATGAAACATCATAAGTTATCTCTAATACACCGAATGTAATCTTGGCTACACATGAACTGAATTACAAAACAGAACAGTGTCTCAAATTTAGAAAACCAACTTATGTTTGCTTAAGGGGAAAGGTGAGTTGGGGTGCTGCATAAAACCAGAGATAGAAATTAGCACATATACCTTTCCATACGTCAAATATGTAATAGTCAAGACCTACCCCTTGCTCAACGAAATGGGCTAAACACCCTATATTCAACGCCTAGGAATACACCTGACTAGTAAGAATCTTCAAACCCATGGATTTATATGTCTCCATAAGAGAATCAAGCATGTGTACAGCTGCATGAAGGCAGCAGAGAAAATCCGATAAATCCTATTATCAAAATGAATTACAAAAACAAAACACAATGACAGTGAAATAGAGAGCAATTCTTAAATAATTCATTCAGGGCTTGTGATGCAACCTGGATTTACCTCATCTAAACCCAGAGCTGAGTGAGACATAAGGTTGGACACTTCGGGCTGATAGCATTGGTGAGGTTCGATGAGCAAATGCAGACCATTTGAAATCATACTACATGGTACCCTTTCCATGGGTCCCAACTGTCCAGGTTTAAGCGATTCTTCCTTCAGCTAAAGAATGCATGGGAAGCCCACAGTATGGTGCACCGTGTGACCGGGAAACATTTTCAAATGCATCTCAGTTTTTGTCCCCTTTTACTCGGGTTCACAATTCCAGATCCTTTACTAACACTCTCCCCACTTGGAGAGTCAGTGCCTTTAACCTCCTGTTTGGCACAGTTTGCAATTTCTGCGCAAGATGAACAGGAATAGGGAGACCAATGAGAGACTAGCTGTAGGTGTCTGCACGGGCAAATTTAACGCTCATTTCCAACCAGGAAGAGGAATTAACCAAATGCTCAGCATGCCGTGCCGGAACCAGATTAGGGCCTGAAGCAATCCTGCGGGTTTGCGGCCACCTCACAAGAAAGCGATTTGAAGAAAGGAGCTCTGGGGCACTGTAATTCAAAACCTGCAGTGTTATAAATGACAGCTATCGTCCAAAAATATATTGAAGGAAGGCTGCGAAGAGGACTTGAAAGAGGGGCAGAATTCCAGGAAAACGATTTCAGGGGTTAGACTGGAATTGCATTTAAAGCATAGGAAAAGAGGCAGAACGTCGACAATGATGCTCTTGGGCAAAAAGGGCGTGTGCGTTTTTTCCTGAATATATTCAGGAAAAAACGCATACGCCCTTTTTGGCCAACCAAGCAAGCATGTTAAAGTAATCTGCACTACAATGAAGTCTCATCTCCCCCATGGTCAAAAGGGCCATCTGAAAAAAGTGTAAAATCCAGAAAGGCAGCACAGGCCATGGAGAACAGGAAGCCTTCTTATGCTGATGGGCGGGATGTAAATTGCCAACAGCCACTCTGGAGAAGTGTATGGTGTTTCCTCAAACACCTAAAAAAAAAAGCAACGGCGCCTACGGCACTTCCACTTATGGTCCTATAGTTTAGGGAAATTAAAATAAAAAAGACGCAGCCACCCCAAATTTTCGAATGGCTCTGTTTACAATATACTCATCTATGGTACAAGTTAAATATCCCAGAAAGCGGAAAATGGATAAAGAAGTTGTGCTACGAACGTACAATGGAATATCACACAGCAATGCAATCTATGTCTTCAGGCCCGTCGCGGCATAACGAGTGGATTCAGGTATGAAGACTCTAAGTGAAATTAGTCACACAGAGAAAGAAACATCATAAGATACCACTAATACACGGAATGTAAACTTGGCTACACATGAACTGAATTACAAAACAGAACAGGGTCTCAAATTTAGCAAACCAACCAATGCTTGCTTAAGGCGAAAGGTGAGTTGGGGTGCTACATAAAACCAGAGATTGAAATTAGCACAGATACCGTTCCATAAGTCAAATATGCAATAGTCAAGACCTACTCCTTGCTCAATAAAATGGACTCAACACCCCAAATTCAACGCCTAGGAATATACCTGACTAGTAAGAATCTTAAAACCCATGGATTTATATGTCTCCATAAGACAATCAAGCGTGTGTACAGCGGTATAAACGCAGCAGTGAAAATCCGATAAATCCCATTATCAAAATGAATTATAAAACAAAACACAATGACAGTGAAATAGAAAGCAATTCTTAAATAATTCATTCAGGACTTGTGATGCAACCTGGATTTACCATATCTACACACAGAGCTGGGTGAGACATAAGGCTGGACACTTTGAGCTGATAGCATTGGTGAGGTTCGGTGAGCAAATGCAGACCCTTTGAAGTCATACTGCATGATACCCATTCCATGGGTCCCAACTCTCCAGGTTTAAGGGATTCTTCCTTTAGCTAAAACATGCATGGGAAACCCAGAGTATGGTCCCTGTGACTGCGCAACATTTTTAAATGCATGTAAGTTTTCGTCCCCTGATACTCGGGTTGACCATTCTGGACGGTATAATAACACTCTCCCCGCTTGGAGAGTCAGTGCCTTTAACCTCCTGTTTGACACAGTATGCAATTTCTGCGCAAGATGAAAAGGAATAGGGAAAAACAATGAGAGACTAGCTGTAGGTGTCTGCACGGGCAAATTTATGCTCATTTCCCTCCAGGAAGTGGAATTAACCAAAGGCTCAGCATGCCGGGCCGGAACCAGATTAGGGCCTGAAGCAATCCTGCAGTTTTGCGGCCAGCTCACAAGGAAACGAGTTGAAGAAAGGAGCTCAGGGGCACTGTCATTCACAAACCTGCAGAGTTATAAATGCCAACTATCGTCCAGAAATACATTGAAGAAGGCTGCGAAGAGGACTTGACAGCGGGGCAGAATTGCTGGAAAACGATTTCAGGGGGTAGACTGGAATTGCATTTAAAGCATAGAAAAGAGTCATAACGTCGACAATGATGCACTTGGCCAAAAAGGGCGTATGCGTTTTTAACTGAATATATTCAGGAAATAACGCATACGCACTTTTTGGCCAACCAAGCAAGCGTGTAAAGGAAATCTGCACTACAATGAAGTCTCACTGCCCCCCGGTCAAAAGGGCCTTCTGAAAAAAGTGTAAAATCCAGAAAGGCAGGACAGGCCATGGAGAACAGGGAGACTTGTTATGCTGATGGACGGGATGTAAATTGCCAACAGCCACACTGGAGAAGTGTATGGTGTTTCCTGAAACACCTTAAAAGCAAAGCAACGGAGCCTACGGCACTTCCACTTATGGTCCTATAGCTTACGGAATTAAAATCAAAAACACACAGCCACCCCAAAGTTTCGGACGGCTCTGTTTACAAGAACACCGTCTGCGGAACAAGTTAAATATCCCAGAACGTTAAAAATGGATAAAGAAGTTGTGGTACGTACGTACAATGTAATATCACTCAGCAATGAAATCTATGTCATCAGGCCCGTCGCGGCATAATGAGTGGATTCAGGTACGATGATTCTAAGTGAAATAAGTCACACAGAAAATGAAACATCATAAGATATCACTAATACACGGAATGTAAACTTGGCTACACATGAACTGAATTACAAAACAGAACAGGGTCTCAAATTTAGAAAACCAACTTATGCTTGCTTAAGGGGAAAGGTGAGTTGGGGTGGTGCATCAAACCAGAGATAGAAATTAGCACAGATACCTTTCCATAAGCCAAATATGTCATAGTCAAAACCTACACCTTGCTCAACGAAATGGACTAAACACCCCATATTCAACGCCTAGGAATACACCTGACTAGTAAGAATCTTCAAACCCATGGATTTATATGTCTGCATAAGAGAATCAAGCGTGTGTACAACTGCATGAATGCAGCAGAGAAAATCCGATAAATCCCATTATCAAAATGAATTACAAAAACAAAACACAATGACACTGAAATAGAGAGCAATTCTTAAATAATTCATTCAGGGCTTGTAATGCACCCTGGATTTACCACATCTACACCCAGAGCTGAGTGAGACATAAGGTTGGACACTTCGTGCTGATAGCATTGGTGAGGTTCGATGAGCAAACGCAGACCCTTTGAAGTCATACTGCATGGTACCCATTCCATGGGTCCCAACTTTCCAGGTTTACAGGATTCTTCCTTCACCTAAATCATGCACCTAAATCCCAGAGTATGGTCCACCACGTGACTGGGAAGCGATTTTAAATGCCTCTCAGGTTTCGTCCCTTGGTACTCAGGTTCACCATTCCAGACGCTTTACTAACTCTCTCCCCACTTGGAGAGTCAGTGCCTTTAACCTCCTGTTGGGCACAGTTTGCAATATCTGCGCAAGATGAACAGGAATAGGGAGAACCAATGAGAGACTAGCTGTAGTTGTCTGCACGGGCAAATTTAACGCTCATTTCCCACCAGAAAAAGGAATTTTCCAAACGCTCAGCATGCTGTGCGGAAACCAGATTAGGGCCTGAAGCAATCCTGCGGTTTTGCGGCCAGCTCACAAGAAAGCTAGTTGAAGAAAGGAGCTCAGGGACACTGTAATTAACAAACCTGCAGAGTTATAAATGGCAGGTATCAAACAAAAATATATTGAAGTAAGGCTGCGAAGAGGACTTGAAAGTGGGGCAGAATTCCAGTAATATGATTTCAGGAGGTAGACGGGAAGTGCTCTGAAAGCATAGGAGAAGAGGCAGATTCTCGACAATGATGCACTTGGTCAAAAAGTGCATATGAGTTTTTTCAGGGCCCTCATTAAAGAGGGTAGGGGGCTCCCAGCATGCTTTCGTGGCCAACAGAGGGCCCACATCGCCAAGGCGATGTGAGCCAGCCAGGCAGGAGTGACCTCACATCAGAGGGTCCACCTCACAGAAGGGTAAGGAACCCAGCCAGGATCAGACTCTCACCAGAGTGCCCACATCAGCAAGGGGCTGTGAACCAGACAGGAGTGTCATCACACCCATGGGGCCACATCATCAAAGGTTGAGGTACCCAGGAAATGTGGCCTCAAACCAGAGGACCCACATCACCATGGGTCTCAGAGCGAGGCAGGCAGGATTAACCTCACAACACATGGCCCATTGTATAAAAAAGGTGAGGAATCCAGCAGTTGGAACATCCCAGCAGGCGTCCCAGAGCACCAGGGCTATGGGATCCAGGCAGTGATGAACTCACAACAGAGGTCCCTCATCATGAAACTGTGAGGAAACCAGCCGTTGTGACCTCAGAGCACAAGGCCCACATCCCCATGGGGAAGGGAACCAAGCAGGAGTGTCATCACACCAGTGGGCACACATCAGAAAATGTGGGGAGCCCAGCAGTTAGGGCCTGACGCCAGAGGGCTCTCATCACCGAGGAGAGGAGGCTCACAGCAGGCTCCAACTGCTACCAGAGGGCCGCCATCGCCAATGCGGGATGTGCCAGCCAGGCAGGAGTGACCTCAGAGCAGAGGGCCCACCACACAAAAGTGTGAGGAACCCAAAGAGGATCAGACTCTCACCACAGGGCCCACATCACCAAGGGAATGGGAACCAGGCTGGAGTGTCCTCACACCAGTGGGGCCTCATCACCGAAATGTGAGTGACCCAGCACATGTGGCTTCAAACCAGAGGACACATATCACCAAGGGGCTGGGAGTGAGGCAGGCAGGAGGAGCCTCAAAACATAGGGACCATAGAATAAAAATGGTGAGGTATCCCGCAGTTGGAACCTCCTAGCAGGCGGCCAGGAGCAGCGAGGCTATGGGATCCAGACCTGACTGAACTCAAAACAGAGTGCCCTCATCATGAAACTGTGAGCAACCCAGCCGTTGGGACCTCAGAGCAGAAGGCCCACATTCCCATGTGGCTGGGAACATGGCATAAGTGTACTCGCACCACAGGGCACACATCAGAGAATTTTGGAAGCCCAGAAGTTAGGGCCTGACGCCAGAGGGCCCTCATTACCAAGGGGAGGAGACTCCAAGCAGGCACCAACTCCCAACAGAGGGCCCATGTCGCCAAGGTGACGTGTGACAGCCAGGCAGGAGTGACCTCACAGCAGAGGGCCTACCTCACAGAAGGGTGAGGAACCCAGCCAGGATAAGACTCTCACCAGAGGGCCCACATCACCAATGGGATCAGAAACAGGCAGGACTGTCTTCACACCAGTGTGGCCACATCATAGAAAGGTGAGGAACCCAGCACATGTGGCCTAAACCAGAGGACCCACATCTCCAAGGGGCTCGGAGTGAGGCAGGCAGGAGGAGCCTCACAACACAGGGACCATAGGATAAAAAAGCTGAGGAAACTTGCAGTGTGAACCTCCCAGCAGGCGGCCCAGAGCACCAAGTCTATGCGATCCAGGCTGCAGTGAACTCACAGCAGAGGGCCCACATCATGAAACTGTGAGCAACCCAGACATTGGGACCTCAGAGCAGAAGGCCCACATCCCCATGGGGATGGGAACCTCGCAGGAGTGCCCTCGCACCACTTAGCACGTATCAGAAAATGTGGGTACCCAGCAGTTAGGGCCTGACGCAAGAGGGCCCTCATCACCGAGGGGAGGAAGCTCCCAGCAGGCTACAACTGCCACAAGAGGGCCGATGTTGCCCAGGCGGGGTATGCCAACCAGGCAGGAGTGACCTCACAGCAGAGGACCCACCTCACAGAAGGGTGAGGAACCCAAACAGGATCAGACTCTCACCAGAGGGCCCACATCATCAAGGGGATAGGAACCAGGCAGGAGTGTCCTCACACCATTGGGGCCACATCATCAAAAGGTGAGGGACCCAGCACACGTGGCCTCAAACCAGAGGACACACATCACCAAGGGGCTGGGAGTGAGGCAGGCAGGAGGAGTCTCAAAAAAGAGGGCCCATAGAAGAAAAAAGGTGAGGAATCCCGCAGTTGTAACGTCCCAGCAGGTGGCCAGGAGCAGCATGGCTATGGGATCCAGGCCGGAGTGAACTCACACCAGAGGGCCCTCATCATGAAACTGAGCAACCCACCGTTGGGACCTCAGAGCAGAAGGCCCACATTCCCATGGGGTTGTGAACTTGGCAGGAATGTACTCGCACCACAGGGCGCACATCAGAAAATTTTGGGAGCCCAGGAGTTAGGGCCTGATGCCAGAGGGCCCTCATTACCAAGGGGAGGAGACTCCCAGCAGGCACCAACTCCCACCAGATGGCCAACGTCACCAAGGCGGGGTGTGCCAGCTAGGCAGGACTGACCTCAGAGAAGAGGGCCTACCTCACAGAAGTGTGAGTAACACAACCAGGATCAGACTCTCACCGGAGGGCCCACATCACCAAGGAGATGGGAACCAAGCAGGAGTGTCCGCACACCAGTGGGGCCACATCAGCCAAAGGTGAGGAACCCAGCACATGTGGCCTCAAACCAGAGGACACACATCACCAAGGGGCTGGGAGTGAGGCAGGTGTCTGGAGGGGCACATTTAACTCTAATTTCCCACCAGGAAGAGGAATTAACCAAAGGCTCAGAGTGCCGTGCCGGACCCTGATTATGGCCTGAAGCAAACCTGCGGTTCTGTGGCCAGCTTTCAAGGAAACGAGTTAAGAAAGGAAATCACGGGCACTGTAATTCACAAACCTGCAGAGGTATAAATGACAGCTATTGGCAAAAATATATTGAAGTAAGTCTGCAAAGAGGACTTGAAAACGAGGCAGAATTGCAGGAATCATATTTCAGGAGGTAGATTGGAATTGCATTTAAAGCATGTGAAATGCGGCAGATCTTCGACAATGATGCACTTGGACAAAAGTGCATATACATTTTTTCCTGAATATATTCAGGAAAAAACGCATATGCCCTTTTTGGCCAACCAAGCACTCGAGCAATGGAAATCCGCACTACAATGAAGTCTTATTTCCCATTCGTCAAAAGGGCCATCTGAAAAAAGTGTAAAAACCAGAAACACAGGACAGGCCATGGAATAAAGGGAGCCTTGTTATGCTGATGGGTGGGATGTAAATTGCCAACAGACACTCTGGAGATGTTTATGGTGTATCCTGGAACATCGGACAAACAAAGCTACAGACCCTAGGGCACTTCCACTTTTGGCCCTATAGCTTTGGAAAATTAAAATCAAGAAGACACAGCCAACACAAAATTTAGGGCTGCTGTGTATACAAGAACCTTGAGTCCAGTACAAATTAAATATCCCAGAAAGAAAAAAATGGATAAAGGAGTTGTGCTACTTACGTACAACGGAATATCACTCAGCAATGAAATCAATGTCATCAGGACTGTAGCAGCAAATTGAGTGGATTTAAGTATGATGATTCTAAGACAAATATGTCACACAGAGTAAGATAATTATCATAAGATATCACTAATAGAGAGAGTGTAAACTTGGCTACACATAAACTGAATTACAAAACCGAGCAGAGTCTCACATTTAGATAAAAACTTATGCTTGCTTAAGGGGAAAGTTGAGTTGGGGTGCTGTATAAAACCAGAGATTGAAATGAGCACACATACCGTTCCATAAGTCAAATATGTAATAGACAAGACCTACTCTTTGCTCAATGAAATAGACTCATCCAAGATGTATCACCTCACACCTGTTAGAATGGGCATCATCAGAAAATCTACAAACAACAAATGCTGGAAAGGGTGTGGAGATAAGGAACCCTCTTCCACTATTGTTGGGAATGTAAATTGATACAGTCACTGTGGAGAACATTATGGAGTTTCTTATAAAACTAAGAATAGAATTACCATATGATACAGCAATCCCACTACTGGGCATATACCGAGACAAAACCATAAATCAAAAAGAGACATTCACTGCAATGTTCATTGCATCACTATTTACAATATCCAGGTAATGGAAGCAACCTAAATGCCCACAGACAGACGAATGCATAAAGATGAGGTACATATATAAAATGGAATATTACTAAGCCATAAAAAGGAATGAAATTGGGTCATTTGTAGAGACGTTGATGGATCTAGAGACTGTCATACAGAGTGAAGTAAGTCAGAAATGGAAAAACAAATCTTGTATATTAATGCATATATGTGGAACCTAGAAAAATTGTACAGATGAACCGTTTTGCAAGGCAGAAATAGAGCAACAGATGTAGACAACAAACGTATGGACACCAAGGGGGGAAAGCTGTTAGGGGGTGGTGGTGGGAGGAGTTGAGAGATTGGGATTGGCATGTATACATTTATATGTATAAAATAGATAACCAAAAAGAACCTGCTGTATAAAAAATTAAAATAAAATTCAAAATTAAAAAAAGTAAAACAGAAAAAATATTCTTCCCTTCACATACATGTATTTATATGAATAAATTATTTCCATGCTTATATCTGTAAATACAAAAAAGAGGAATAAAATCTACCTTGAACCAAAAATGAAAAAAAGAAAAAAAATACAGAACCCACAAGTTACACAGAGGAAAACCGTATCAGGGCACTTGCTCCAGTTGTAAACAATTCTGAAGTTGGTCAGTGGTGGGGAATCATCTCCCATTCAGCCAGCAGGCCACACGCAACAAGCATCCTCATTGCAAAGTTGGGGGACCGTGCCGAGGCATCTGTGAGTAAACGTGGGCCGAGCCCCAGGCCAGCTGCTGCAGAAATGTTCCCACCTTTCACAGGTAAAACACCTGAATATGTACAAGGACTTGAAAGCCTAGAGGAAGGGCCATGGAGCCACATGAGCGACAGCATGCCAGCCGACTTGGTGCCTGCAGGCCAGCCAGGATGGTCCTGGCCCTGGGTACTCTTCTGGAAGCTTTCCATTTCCCTGCCTGAGATACCCCTGCTGTCCCGGCCCCCACTGATTTCTTCCTTCCTCACCTCTGCCCAGGGAGAAATTCCAGCAGCAGATATGGGTGACACATCCTCTTCTTTAGCAGGTGGCATCTTGGCAACTGCTGCAGAAAGTCCAGCAGAGCCCCACTCACACTGGGCCACCCACAAAGCCGTGGCCTCTCACTCCCTCCCACCAGCCCAGCCCCGAGACTGCTGACTGGGCAGAGAAAATGGCCTCAGGCACAGCTGCAGGGGCTCTTGCTGCCTGGAGCGGTGTTTATATTGATCTCAACCCAGGCACACCTGGGGAGGACTGGCCGGCACGGTCAGGCTTCCCAGGCCAGCCAATAATCACCCCTCAGGGGCTCACAGTTGCAGAAACTGGAACTTGCTGAATCGGCCAGGTCCAAGGAACAGGTGTGGGCTCCTGAGAGTCAGGATAGACAAGGGACTGCAGCTCTGGCTTGTTTTCTAATTATATTATCTGGCCCATGAGTGGGAGACAACTTCAAGAAAACCCTCTCCTAATGAGAGGAACCCAGGAGTCAGGGAGAGGAGGGGTGTGTGGTGGGTGGAGACAGAGGCCTGGTTCCCCGGGTGCAGTGGAAGTCTCTGGAAGACCAGGTGGAGGGAGGCCACACAGAGTGATGCCCAGGGTCACAGACCTGTCAGAGCTGCTGTTTGTTAGTTCAAGTCCTGCTCTGAGGTGCTCTGTGTCAGATCTGAGTGACAGGTGAGCTGGGAGTGCTCTGCAATGAGGGCGATGTGCACGGTTCCTGTGTGCCCAGCCCTACCACGGTAACTGCAAGGGTAGCTCTGTATCCTGAGAGGGGCCTGACCACGAGAGCCCCGTGGTCTGGAGTGGGGGTTAGGGTCCCTGCTCAGGTGATCTCCATATCCTGGGATTGGCCTGATATCGAGAGCCCCATGGGCTGCTGGAATCCTGGTAAAAGATGTCAGGACAGTCAGTGAAGCCACCGAGGATAGACCTCCAGTAGTTCCTAAATCCTACACCCTGCTGGTCATGCTACAAACCACCAGGACATGGTATTCTGTATTAGTCTTCAATGATGCCTTCTTTTGTATTCCATTAGTGTCAGAGTCACAAGAAATTTTGGCTTGTGAGTGGCAGGTCTCAACATACAACTAAAACAATACTTCTGGGCCGTCTTGCCCCAAGGGTTCAAAAATTCCCACACCATCTTTGGGGAAAGCTCAGCTAAAGACCTAAAAGTCCTACCACTGGAAAAAGAAACACTCCTTCAATATGCAGACGACATTCTGAACACCAGCCCTACTAAGGAGACCTCTGAACTACCAAGCCAATAAAGGATACAAGTTGTCCAAGAAAAAGCTCAAATATCACAGACTACGGTGACCTGCCTGGGCTTCATTCTCACAGAAGGTCGGAGAAGCCCATCCCAGGAAAGGGAAGAAACAATTTACAGCCTTACCCATATCTAAAACTAGAAGACAGCTTAGGGGTTCCTGGGGAGGCCACGGTTTGCTGCTTCTGGATCCCTAACTACAGTCTACTAGCTGGGCCTCTATATGAAACACTGAAAGGAAAAGATGATGATCCTTTTGAATAGAATCCAGAAGTGGCCTTTCAAGAATGGAAAGAGCAGTCAATTCAGACCCTTGCCCTGGAACTCCCTAATTTAGCTAAACCCTTTGACCTTTACATTCCTGGTGAACGGTGAATCGCCATTGGAGTATTAGTGCAAAAACTGGGACCACTTGAAATGGAACAATGCAAGAATGCCATCCAGGTAGGATAAACTACGGTCACCAAGGGGCTTGGCCCACTGCCACATCTGGCCAAGATACTGGCGGTATCTAAAATCCTGGAAATCAGCAGCCCAAAAGGCCACCTCCCTCCTAAGGGAAAAGGACCCCAAGTGGTGTTCCTAACACCCAATGATGCCCTGAAGTTGCAGGGTTTGCTATGTGGGCACACTGACCTCGAGTGAGGAGGCCTTCCAACTCCAAACTCCAGAGAGATAACCGGGGGCAACGGGGCACCATGACGACTCAAGTGACCATCACTTGACCTGGAGTTTCTCTCATAAAACAACAAGAGTGTGTCCCAAAAGAGTAGACTACTGCTTGCAGGACTTACTGCCCCCAGAGCGGACCTAATAATCCTGGCGGGGGAACCGTATATCATGCTGTCACCATAGAAAAGCCTACAGACACTGTGATAATGTTGGCCAATAAGACCGGCTGGACTCCTGTCTACTTCAAAAGGCTGTTGACTCAGTGGCCATCATGGTCCTTCATCACCCATGACCCTGGACTGTCTGGGAGTTGAGCGGACAGGGTCCTGACACCTGGTGCTCTTTTTACGTTAATTCAGGGGCCTAATTGAAGAAAGTGCAGACTACTGGTCAGAGCATCTAGGCTGGCAGAAACGGTCAGCCTAAGGTGGCCGAACAAATGCGGGGCGGGGTGAAACTGGACCTCACAGCATCACTGCACATCTCCTTCCTGGACCCTTAAAGGTCATTAGAATCTATAACACTTCCAATACTGGTGCTCAGGCAGACTAGCAGGAAGGCAGGAGGCCTGGGGACAATCAACGTCACCTGGAGGCTGCTGGGGAGAAGTTCTGACCCTCGCCCACGGGTATGAGGGCTCCTAACTCAGCACTCAGCAGTTACAGAAGAAGGGTCTGCACCCCTAGCACTCCAAGAATGAGGAAGGGGACAAAAGGCAGAAGAGGGGCTTGTCCCAGGCAAAGCCCCTTAAAAATCCCTGGGAGATACAAATAGAATCTGGGAAATAAAATAAAGTCTAACCTTTTTTATCCTTTGTGCTTTGTCTAATTTCACGTGCTCCTAGGGTCCCGCATACAGAGGTTCCACACCCGGCACTTCAGACCAGATTTTCTAGTGCAGAATGGCTGGGTCGACACCTCAGCTCCTGGGGCACAGTGCACACTCCGTGATATAGAGCCTGAGCTGCAGCCAACCGGGCCCTCAAGAGCTCCGCCCCCTCCCTCTGACTGACTCTGACAGGATCTCTACACAGCAGCCCAGCCCACAGCCCACGGGGTAGCACATGCTCTCACCTCTGCATTCTCTGATCAAAATATAAAGTTTCCTTTGCTTCTGAACCAAACTCAGACTCGATCTGTTGGCTCCAATGACACTGGGCAGGGGGACACTTGTTGGGGTCCACTCTGGAGGATCAATAACAGAAATTGAGAACATTGTAACTTCAATGAACAGATGTGTGAGCCAAACTGTAATTAACATAGAACAGTGTATAAGGCTCGGGTAAAATAAGATGTTTCTAACACTTCCATTTGATATTTCCATCACTTTATTATAAGCAAGTTCAGTGAAAAGGTTTGTCTTATTTGTCAGGTCAATATTAGAGAAATGAAGTGATTTCTTTCCAAGGATGTACATCTAATAATCTTGGTTAAGGCTTCAATCTTGTTTTAAATGCTTTTCCATTGAAAATGATACCTCTCTTTCAGCTCCCCCATTTCTGAGAAGTATAAAGTCTTATAATTTATTATTACCAAAGGGGAAAGGTGAGAGGAGGGATAAATTAACAGTTTGGGATTAACACATACACACTGCTATGTATAAAATCGATCATCAACAAGGAACTGCTGTATAGCACAGGGAACTACACTCAATATTTTGCAATAACCTATAAGGGGAAATAATCTGAAAAAGAATAGATATTTTTATTGACATCATCTATCAATGACAGTTAAAATGGAACCTAAGGGAAGCCGCTGGTGAGTGCTTCTGACCAGGAAGACTTCAATCATCTAAAGTTTGGACTCTGTCTACTTCCCAAGGTCCTTAATGAACATATGTGTAGCCGTAGCTTAAAAAATTCCCCAGTTTGGGTTGCGGAGAGACAGTGATTTTGAAAAAGCCCTCGTGTTCTCCTCACATGAATGGGACCCTTCCTACAGCTAAAGCATGCCTGTCACACCCAGAGGATGGTATACCGTCTGATCGGGAAGAGTTTGGAAAAGGCATCTCATCTCCTCATTTCCTGGTGCTCGGGTTCACCCTTCCAGCGTCTTTACTAACAGTCTCCCCACTTGGAGATGTCAGCACTGTCAACATCCTGTTGCATACAGTTTGGAATTTGTCCAGAGGATGAAGCAGAAGGAGGAGGAACAATGAGAGACAAGTCCTAGGTGTTCGGACAGGCACATGTCACTCTAATTTCCAATCAGGAAGACGAATTGACCAAAGGCTAGGGTTGCCCATGGAAACAGAATAGGGCTTGAGGAAATCCCGCTGCTTTGTGGCCAGTTCCCATAAACACAAGTTGAAAAATGGAGCTCAGTGGCACTAAAATTCACGAAACTGCAGAGTTGAAAATATCTATCACTGAAAAATGTCTTGAGGAAAGTCAGAGAAAAGGACTTGTAAGCAACGGAGAATGGCAGGAAAGGGATTGGAAGAGGTAGAAAGGACTCGCCATTAAGCACAAGAAAAGGGGCTGAACATTGCCAACATTGCAGTTGGCCAAAAAGGGTGTATGCGTCTTTTTCTGTATATATTCAAGAAAAGGGCATACACTTTTTTAGCCAACCAAACAGGTGGGCACTGGAAATCAATACTACAAAATATATCACTTCGCATCAGTCAGAAGAGCCATCCTCATAAAGTGTAAACACCAGAAATGCAGGACAGGGCAAGGAGAAAAGGGAGCCCTGTGAGGCTTATAGTGGAAACGTATATTGCCAACGGTCACTCTGGAGAAGTGTATTGTGTTTAATAAAGCATCTGAAAAATGAGCTACAGAGCACAGGGCACTTGCACTCATGGACGTATATCTTGGGAAAAACAAAAATCGAGAGGACACAGGCACCCCAATGTATACCGCCTAATTGTTTAAAAGATCCTCGACCAGGATATAACTTAAATGTCTCTGGAGGGAAATAATGGATACAGATGTGGTGCTTATGTAGAGTGGAATATGACTCAGCCTGGAAATCAATGCAATATGGCCACTTGTAACAACTCCAGAGGAGTTACGTATGATCATTCAAAGTCACAGAATTCAAAAAGAAAAAGACATACTATATCACTAATACATGGAATGTAAGCTTGGCTACACATGAACTCAATTACAAAACAGAACAGGGTCTCAAATATAGAAAACCAACTTATTCTTGCTTAAGGATAAAGGTGAGTTGGGGTGCTGCATAAAACCAGAGATTGAAATTAGCACAGATACTGTTCCATAAGCCAAATATGTAATAGTCAAGACCTACTGCTTGCTCAACAAAATGGACTCAGAACCCCATATTCAACGCCTAGGAATATACCTGACTAGTAAGAATATTAAAACCCATGGATTTATATGTCTTCATAAGAGAATCAAGTGTGTGTACAATGGCATGAACGCAGCAGTGAAAATAAGATATATCCCATTATCAAAATAAATTTCAAAAACAAAACACAATGACAGTGAAATAGAGAGCAATTCTTAAATAATGCATTCAGGGCTTGTGATGCAACCTGGATTTACCACATCTACACCCAGAGCTGGGTGAGACATAAGGCTGGACACTTCGGGCTGATAGCATTGGTGAGGTTCGTTGAGCAAATGCAGACACTTTGAAGTCATACTGCATGGTACCCATTCGAATGATCGCAACTCTCCAGGTTTAAAGGATTCTTCTTTCATCTAAAATATGCATGGGTAACCCAGAGTATGGTCCAACATGTGACCAGGAAACGTTTTAAAATGAATCTCATGTTTCATCCCCTGGTACTCGGTTTCACCATTTCAGACGCTTTACTAACACTCTCCCCACTTGGAGAGTCAGTGCCTTTAACCTCCTGTTGGGCACAGTTTGCAATTTCTGCGCAAGATGAACAGGAATAGGGAGAACCATTGAGAGACTAGCTGTAGGTGCCTGCACGGGCAAATGGAATGCTCATTTCCCACCAGGAAGAGGAATTAACCAAAGGCTCAGCGTGCCCTTCCGGAAACAGATTAGGGCCTGAAGCAATCCTGCGGTTTTGCGGCCAGCTCACAAGAAAGCGAGTTGAAGAAAGGAGCTCAGGGGCACTGTAATTCAAAAACCTGCAGAGTTATGAATGGCAGCTATCGTCCAAAAATATATTGAAGGAAGGCTGCGAAGACGACTTGTAAGCGGGACAGATTTGCAGGAAAACGATTTCAGGGGGTAGACGGGAATTGCATTTAAAGCATAGGAAAAGAGGCAGAACATCGACAATGATGCTCTTGGCCAAAAAGGGCGTATGCGTTTTTTCCTGAATATATTCAGGAAAAAACGCATACGCCCTTTTTGGCCAACCAAGCAAGCATGTTAAAGAAATCTGCACTACAATGAAGTCTCACTGCCCCCCTGTCAAAAGGGCCATCTGAAAAAAGTGTAAAATCCAGAAAGGCAACACAGGCCATGGAGAACAGGGAGCCTTGTTATGCTGATGGGCGGGATGAAAATTGCCAACAGCCACTCTGGAGAAGTGTATGGTGTTTCCCGGAACACCGAAAAAACAAAGCTACGGAGCCTACGGCACTTCCACTTATGGTCCTATAGCTTAGGGAAATTAAATTCAAAAACACACAGCCACCCCAAAGTGTCGGACGGCTCTGTTTACAAGAACCTCGTCTACGGTACAAGTTAAATATCCCAGAATGTGAAAAATGGATAAAGAAGTTGTGGTACGTACGTACAATGGAATATCACTCAGCAATGAAATCTATGTCATCAGGCCCATCGCGGCATAATGAGTGGATTCAGGTACGATGATTCTAAGTGAAATAAGTCACACAGAAAATGAAACATCATAAGATGTCACTAATACACGGAATGAAAACTTGGCTACACATGAACTGAATTACAAAACAGAACAGGGTCTCAAATTTAGAAAACCAACTTATGCTTGCTTAAGGGGAAAGGTGAGTTGGGGTGCTGCATAAAACCAGAGATAGAAATTAGCACAGATACCTTTCCATAAGCCAAATATGTAATAGTCAAGACCTACCCCTTGCTCAACGAAATGGACTAAACACCCCATATTCAACGCCTAGGAATACACCTGACTAGTAAGAATCTTCAAACCCATGGATTTATATGTCTCCGTAAGAGAATGAAGCGTGTGTACAGCGGCATGAATGCAGCAGAGAAAATCCGATAAATCCCATTATCAAAATGAATTACACAAACAAAACCCAAGGACAGTGAAATAGAGAGCAATTCTTAAATAATTCATTCAGGGCTTGTGATGCAACCTGGATTTACCACATCTACACCCAGAGCTGAGTGAGACATAAGGTTGGGCACTTCGGGCTGATAGCATTGGTGAGGTTCGATGAGCAAATGCAGACCCTTTGAAGTCATACAGCATGGTACCCATTCCATGGGTCCCAACTCTCCAAGTTTAAGGGATTCTTCCTTCAGCTAAAACATGCATGGGAAACCCACAGTATGGTGCACCGTGTGACTGGCAAACGTTTTCAAATGCATCTCAGTTTTCGTCCCCTTTTACTCGGGTTCACCATTCCAGACCCTTTACGAACACTCTCCCCACTTGGAGTGTCAGTGCCTTTAACCTCCTGTTGGGCACAGTTTGCAATTTCTGCGCAAGATGAAAAGGAATAGGGAGAACGAATGAGAGACTAGCTCTAGGTATCTGCACGGGGAAATTTAACGCTCATTTCGCACCAGGAAGAGGAATTAACCAAAGGCTCAGCATGCCGTGCCGGAACCAGATTAAGGCCTGAAGCAATGCTGCGGGTTTGAGGCCAGCTCACAAGATAGCGAGTTGAAGAAAGGAGCTCAGGGGCACTGTAACTCACAAACCTGCAGAGCTATAAATGACAGCTATCGTCCAAAAATATATTGAAGGAAGGCTGCGAAGACGACTTGTAAGCGGGGCAGAATTGCAGGAAAACGATTTCAGGGGGTAGACGGGAATTGCATTTAAAGCACAGGAAAAGAGGCAGAACGTCGACAATGATGCTCTTGGCCAAAACGGGCGTATGCGTTTTCTCCTGAATATATTCATGAAAAAACGCATACGCCCTTTTTGGCCAACCAAGCAAGCATGTTAAAGAAATCTGCACTACAATGAAGTCTCACTGCCCCCCGGTCAAAAGGGCCATCTGAAAAAATGTAAAATCCAGAAAGGCAGCACAGGCCATGGAGAACAGGGAGCCTTGTTATGCTGATGGGCGGGATGTAAATTGCCAACAGCCACTCTGGAGAAGTGTATGGTGTTTCCTGGAACACCGAAAAAACAAAGCAACGGAGCCTACGGCACTTCCACTTATGGTCCTATAGCTTAGGGAAATTAAAATCAAAAACACACAGCCACCCCAAAGTGTCGGACGGCTCTGTTTACAAGAACCTCGTCTACGGTACAAGTTAAATATCCCAGAATGTGAAAAATGGATAAAGAATTTGTGGTACGTACGTACAATGGAATATCACTCAGCAATGAAATCTATGTCATCAGGCCCGTCGCGGCATAATGAGTGGATTCAGGTACGATGATTCTAAGTGAAATAAGTCACACAGAAAATGAAACATCATAAGATATCTCTAATACACGGAATGTAATCTTGGCTACACATGAACTGAATTACAAAACAGAACAGGGTCTCAAATTTAGAAAACCAACTTATGCTTGATTAAGGGGAAAGGTGAGTTGGGGTGCTGCATAAAACCAGAGATAGAAATTAGCAAAGATACCTTTCCATAAGTCAAATATGTAATAGTCAAGACCTACCCCTTGCTCAACGAAATGGACTAAACACCCCATATTCAACGCCTAGGAATACACCTGACTAGTAAGAATCTTCAAACCCATGGATTTATATGTCTCCATAAGAGAATCAAGCGTGTGTACAGCTGCATGAAGGCAGCAGAGAAAATCCGATAAATCCCATTATCAAAATGAATTACAAAAACAAAACCCAAGGACAGTGAAATAGAGACCAATTCTTAAATAGTTCATTCAGGGCTTGTGATGCAACCTGGATTTACCACATCTACACCCAGAGCTGAGTGAGACATAAGGTTGGGCACTTCGGGCTGATAGCATTGGTGAGGTTCAATGAGCAAATGCAGACCCTTTGAAGTCATACTGCATGGTACCCATTCCATGAGTCCCAACTCTCCATGTTTAATGGATTCTTCCTTCAGCTAAAACATGCATGGGAAACCCACAGTATGGTGCACCGTGTGACTGACAAACGTTTTCAAATGCATCTCAGTTTTTGTACCATTTTACTTGGGTTCACCATTCCAGACCCTTTACTAACACTCTCACCACTTGGAGAGTAGGTGCCTTTAACCTCCTGTTGGTCACAGTTTGCAATTTCTGCGCAAGATGAACAGGAATAGGGAGAACCAATGAGAGACTAGCTGTAGGTGTCTGCACGGGCAAATGGAACGCTCATTTCCCACCAGGAAGAGGAAATAACCAAAGGCCCAGCATGCCCTGCCGGAACCAGATTAGGGCCTGAAGCAATCCTGTGGTTTTGCGGCCAACTCACAGGAAAGCGTGTTGAAGAAAGCAGCTCAGGGGCACTGTAATTCACAAACCTGCAGAGTTATAAATGACAGCTATCGTCCAAAATATATTGAAGTATGTCTGCGAAGAGGACTTAGAATTTGGGCAGAAATTCAGGAAAACGATTTCGGGGGTAGACTGGAATTGCACTTAACGCCTAGGAAAAGACGGAGAACGGCGACAATGATGCACTTGGCCAAAAAGGGTGTATGCGTTTTTTCCTGAATATAATCAGGAAAAAACGCATACGCCCTTTTTGGCCAACCAAGCAAGCGTGTAAAGAAATCTGCACTACAATGAAGTCTCTCTGCCCCCCGGTCAAAAGGGCCATCTGAAAAAAGTGTAAAATCCAGAAAGGCAGGACAGGCCATGGAGAAGAGGGAGCATTGTTATCCTGATGGGCGGGATGTGAATTGCCAACAGCCACTCTGGAGAAGTGTATGGTATTTCCTGAAACACATAAGAAACAAAGCAACACAGCCTATGGCACTTCCACTTATGGTCCTATAGCTTAGGGAAATTAAAATCAAAACCACACAGGCACCCCAAAGTTTGGAACGGCTCTGTTTACAAGAACCTCGTCTACGGTACAAGTTAAATATCCCAGAGGGCGAAAAATGGATAAAGAAGTTGTGGTTCTTACGTACAATGGAATATCACTCAGCAATGAAATCTATGTCATCAGGCCCGTAGCGGCATAATGAGTGGATTCAGGTACGATGATTCTACGTGCAATAGGTCACACAGAAAAAGAAACATCATAAGGTATCACTAATACACGGAATGTAATCTTGGCTACACATGAACTGAATTACAAAACAGAACAGTGTCTCAAATTTAGAAAACCAACTTATGCTTGCTTTTTGGGAAAGGTGAGTTCGGGTGCTGCATAAAAACAGAGATTGAAATTCGCACTGATACAGTTCCATAAGCCAAATATGTAATAGACAAGACCTACTGCTTGCTCAACGAAATGGGCTCAACACCCCATATTCAACGCCTAGAAATATACCTGCCTAGCAAGAATCTTAAAACCCATGGATTTATATGTGTCCGAAAGAGAATCCAGCGTGTGTTCAGTGGCCTAAAGGCAACAGTGAAAATCCGATAAATCATATTATCAAAATAAATTTCAAAAACAAAACACAATGACAGTGAAATAGAGAGCAATTCTTAAATAATTCACTCAGGGCTTCTGATGCAACCTGGATTTACCACATGTACACCCAGTGCTGGGGAGACATAAGGCCGGACACTTCGCCCTGATAGCATTGTTGAGGTTCGGTGAGCAATTGCAGACCCTTTGAAGTCATACTGCATGGTACCCATTCCAAGGGTCCCAACTCTCCAGGTTTAAGGGATTCTTCCTTCCGCTACATCATGTATGGGAAACCCAGAGTATGGTCCACCATGTGATTGGGAAACGTTTTCAAATGCATCTCAGTTTTCTTCCCTTTATACTCGGGTTCACCATTCCAGACGCTTAACTAACACTCTCCCCACTTGGAGAGTCAGTGCCTTTAACCTCCTGCTTGTCACAGTTTGCAATTTCTGCGCAAGATGAACAGGAATAGGGAGAACCAATGAGAGACTAGCTGTAGGTGTCTGCACGGGCAATTTAATGCTCATTTCTCACCAGGAAGTGGAATTAACCAAAGGCTCAGAATGCCCTGCCAGAACCAGATTAGGGCCTGAAGCAATACTGCGGGTGTGCAGGCAGCTCACAAGATAGCGAGTTGAACAAAGGAGCTCAGGGGCACTGTAATTCACAAACCTGCAGAGTTATAAATGACAGCTATCGTCCAAAAATATATTGAAGGAAGGCTGCGAAGAGGACTTGAAAGCGGGGCAGAATTCCAGGAAAACGATTTCAGGAGGTAGACGGGAAGTGCACTGAAAGCATAGGAGAAGAGGCAGAACCTCGACAATGATGCACTTGTTCAAAAAGTGCATATGCGTTTTTTCCAAGGCCCTCCTTAAAGAGGGTAGGGGGCTCCCAGCATGCTTCAGTGGCCAACAGAGGGCCCACATCGCCAAGGTGACGTGAGCCAGCCAGGCAGGAGTGACCTCACATCAGAGGGCCCACCTCACAGAAGGGTAAGGGACCCAGCCATTATCAGACTCTCACCAGAGGGCCCACATCAGCAAGGGGCTGGGAACCAGGCAGGAGTGTCTTCACACCCGTGGGGCCACATCATCGCAAGTTGAGGTACCCAGCACATGTGGCCTCAAACCAGAGGACCCACATCTCCATGGGTCTCGGAGCGAGGCAGGCAGGATGAACCTCAAAACACGTGGCCCATTGTATAAAAAAGGTGAGGAATCCAGCAGTTGGAACATCCCAGCAGGCGGCCCAGAGCACCGAGGCTATGGGATCCAGGCAATGATGAACTTACAACAGAGGGCCCTCATCATGAAACTGTGAGCAACCTAGCCATTGTGACCTCAGAGCACAAGGCCCACATCCCCATGGGGAAGCGAACCAAGCAGGAGTGTCATCGCACCAGTGGGCACACATCAGAAAATGTGGGGAGCCCAGCAGTTAGGGCCTGACGCCAGAGGGCCCTCATCACCGAGGAGAGGAGGCTCCCAGCAGGCTCCAACTGCTACAAGAGGGCCAACGTCGCCAATGTGGGGTGTGCCAGCCAGGCAGGAGTGACCTCAGAGCAGAGGGCCAACCTCAAAAAAGTGTGAGGAACCCAAAGAGGATTAGACTCTCACCAGAGAGCCCACATCACCAAGAGGATCAGAACCAGGCAGGACTGTCTTCACACCAGGGTGACCACATCATAGAAAGGTGAGGAACCCAGCACATGTGGCCTAAACCAGAAGACCCACATCTCCAAGGGGCTCGGAGTGAGGCATGCAGGAGTAGCCTCACAACACAGGGCCCATAGAATAAAAAAGCTGAGGAATCCTGCAGTGGGAACCTCCCAGCAGGCGGCCCAGAGCACCGAGTCTATGCGATCCAGGCTGCAGTGAACTCACAGCAGAGGGCCCATATCATGAAACTGTGAGCAACCCAGCCATTGGGACCTCACAGCAGAAGGCCCACATCCCCATGGGGTTGGGAACATGGCAAGAGTGTCCTCGCACCACTTAGCACGTATCAGAAAAAGTGGGTACCCAGCAGTTACGGCCTGACGCTAGAGAGCCCTCATCACCGAGGGGAGGTGGCTCCCAGCAGGCTCCAACTGCCACAAGAGGGCCGATGTCGCCAAGGCGGGGTGTGCCAGCCAGTCAGTAGTGACCTCACAGCAGAGGGCCCACCTCACAGAAGGGTGAGGAACCCAGCCAGGATCAGACTCTCACCAGAGGGCCCACATCACCAAGGGGATAGAAACCAGGCAGGAGTGTCCTCACACCAGCGGGGCCACATCATCGAAAGGTGAGGGACCCAGCACACGTGGCCTCAAACCAGAGGACACACATCACCAAGGGGCTGGGAGTGAGTCAGGCAGGAGGAGTCTCCAAACAGAGGGCTCATAGAAGAAAAAAGGTGAGGAATCCCGCAGTTGGAACCTCCCCGCAGGCGGCCAGGAGCAGCGAGGCTATGGGATCCAGGCCGGAGTGAACTCACACCAGAGGGCCCTCATCATGAAACTGAGCCACCCACCGTTGGGACCTCAGAGCAGAAGGCCCATATTCCCATGGGGTTGGAAACCTGGCAGGAGTGTACTCACACCACAGGGCGCACATCAGAAAATTTTGGGAGCCCAGGAGTTAGAGCCTGACGCCAGAGGGCCCTCATTACCGAGGGGAGGAGACTCCCAGCAGGCACCAACTCCCACCTGAGGGCCCACGTCGCCAAGGTGACGTGTGCCAGTCAGGCAGGAGTGACCTCACAGCAGAGGGCCTACCTCACAGAAGGGTGAGGAAACCAGCCAGGATAAGACTCTCACCAGAGAGCCCACATCACCAAGGGGACCGGAACAAGGCAGGAGTGTCCTCACACCAGTGTGGCCACATTATAGAAAGGTGACGAACCCAGCACATGTGGCCTAAACCAGAGGACCCACATTTCCAAGGTGCTCCGAGTGAGGCAGGCAGGAGTAGCCTAACAACACAGGGCCCACAGAATAAAAAATGTGAGGAATCCAGCAGTTGGAACCCCCCAGCAGGTGGCCCAGAGTACGGAGTCTATGGGATCCAGGCCACAGTGAACTCACAGCAGAGGGCTCACATCATGACACTGTGAGCAATCCAGCTGGTGGGACCTCAGAGCAGAAGGCCCACATCCCCATGGGGATGGGAACGTGGCAGGAGTGTACTCGCACGACAGGGCACATATCAGAAAATTTTGGGAGCCCATGAGTTAGGGCCTGACGCCAGAGGGCCCTCATTACCGAGGGGAGGAGACTCCCAGCAGGCACCAACTCCCAACTGAGGACCCACATCGCCAAGGTGATGTGTGCCAGCCAGGCAGGAGTGACCTCACAGCAGAGGGCCCACCTCCCAGAAGGGTGAGGAATCCAGCCAGGATCAGACTCTCACCAGAGGGCCCCCATCACCAAGGGGATGGGAACCAGGCAGGAGTGTCCTCACACCAGTGGGGCCACATCAATAAAGGTGAGGAAACCGGCACATGTGGCCTCAAACCAGAGGACCCACATCACAAAGGGGCTGGGAGTGAGTCAGGAAGGAGGAGCATGAAAACACAGGACCCAAAGAATAAAAATGGTAAGGAATCCAGCAGTAGGAACCTCCCAGCAGGCGGCTCAGAGCACAGAGTCTATGGGATCTAGGCCTGAGTGAACTAACACCAGAGAGCCAACATCCTGAAACTGTGAACAACACAGGTGTTGGGACCATAGAGCAGAAGGCACATGGGGATGGGAACCTGGCAGGAGTGCCCTCACACCACTTAGCACGTATCAGAAAATGTGGGTAACCAGCAGTTAGGGCCTGATGCCAGAGGGCCTCATCACTGAGGGGAGGAGGCTCCCAGCGGGCTCCAACTGCCACCAGAGGGCCGACGTCGCCAAGGCGGGGTGTGTCAGCCAGGCAGGAGTGACCTCAGAGAAGAGGGCCCACCTCACAGAAGTGTGAGGAGCCCAACCAGGATCAGACTCTCACTGGAGGGCTCACATCACCAAGGGGATGGGAACCAGGCAGGAGTGTCCGCACACCAGTGGGGCCACATCTGCGAAAGGTGAGGAACCCAGCACATGTGGCCTCAAACCAGAGGACACACATCACCAAGGGGCTGGGAGTGAGGCAGGTGTCTGGAGGGGCACATTTAACTCTAATTTCCCACCAGGAAGAGGAATTAACCAAAGGCTCAGAGTGCCGTGCAGGACCCTGATTACGGCCTGAAGCAAACCTGCGGTTCTGTGGCCAGCTTTCAAGGAAACGAGTTAAGAAAGGAAATCACAGGCACTGTAATTCACAAACCAGCAGAGTTATAAATGACAGCTATTGGCAAAAATATATTGAAGTAAGTCTGCACAGAGGACTTGAAAACGAGGCAGAATTGCAGGAATCATATTTCAGGAGGTAGATTGGAATTGCATTTAAAGCATGTGAAAAGCGGCAGATCTTTGACAGTGATGCACTTGGACAAAAAGTGCGTATACATTTTTTCCTGAATATATTCAGGAAAAAACGCATATGCCCTTTGTGGCCAACCAAGAATTCGAGCAATGGAAATCCGCACTACAATGAACTCTCATTTCCCATTCGTCAAAAGAGTCATCTGAAAAAAGTGTAAAACCCAGAAACACAGGACAGGCCATGGAGAACAGGGAGCCTTGTTATGCTGATGGACGGGATGTAAATTGCCAACAGACACTCTGGTGATGTTTATGGTGTATGCTGAAACATCTAAAAAACAAAGCTACAGAGCCTAGGGCACTTCCACTTTTGGCCCTATAGCTTAGGAAAATTAAAATCAACAAGACACAGCCAACACAATATCCAGGGCTGCTGTGTTTACAAGAACCTTGAGTCCAGTACAAATTAAATATCCCAGAAAGAAAAAAATGGATAAAGGAGTTGTCCTACTTACGTACAACGGAATATCACTCAGCAATGAAATCAATGTCATCAGGCCTGTAGCAGCAAATTGAGTGGATTTAAGTATGATGATTCTAAGAGAAATATGTCACACAGAGAAACATAATTATCATAAGATATCACAAATAGAGGGAGTGTAAACTTGGCTACACATAAACTGAATTACAAAACCGAACAGAGTCTCACATTTAGATAAAAACTTATGCTTGCTTAACGGGAAAGTTGAGTTGGGGTGCTGTATAAAACCAGAGATTGAAATGAGCACACATACCGTTCCATAAGCCAAATATGTAATAGACAAGACCTACTCTTTGCTCAACGAAATAGACTAATCCATGGTGTATCACCTCACACCTGTTAGAATGGGCATCATCAGAAAATCTACAAACAACAAATGCTGGAAAGGGTGCGGAGATAAGGAAACCTCTTCCACTATTGTTGGGAATGTAAATTGATGCAGTCACTGTGGAGAACATTATGGAGTTTCTTATAAAACTAAGAATAGAATTACCATATAATACAGCAATCCCACTACTGGGCATATACCCAGACAAAACCATAAAACGAAAAGAGACATTCACCGCAATGTTCATTGCATCACTATTTACAATATCCAGGTAATGGAAGCAAACTAAATGCCCACAGACAGACGAATGCATAAAGATGAGGTACATATATAAAATGGAATATTACTAAGCCATAAAAAGGAATGAAATTGGGTCATTTGTAGAGACGTTGATGGATCTAGAGACTGTCATACAGAGTGAAGTAAGTCAGAAAGAGAAAAACAAATCCTGTATATAAATGCATATATGTGGAACCTAGAAAAGTTGTACAGATGAAGCGTTTTGCAAGGCAGAAATAGAGCAACAGATGTAGACAACAAACGTATGGACACCAAGGGGGGAAAGCTGTTAGGGGGGTGGTGGTGGGAGTTGAGAGATTGGGATTGACATGTATACATTTCTATGTATAAAATAGGTAACCAAAAAGAACCTGCTGTATAAAAAAATAAAATAAAATTCAAAATTACAAAAAGTAAAACAGAAAAAATATTCTTCCCTTCATATACATGTATTTATATGAATAAATTATTTCCATGCTTATATCTGTAAATACAAAAAAGAGGAATAAAATCTACCTTGAACCAAAAACGAAAAAAAGAAAAAAAAACAGAACCCACCAGTTACACAGAGGAAAACCGTATCAGGGCCCTTGCTCCAGTTGTAAACAATTCTGAAGTTGGTCAGTGGTGGGGAATCATCTCCCATTCAGCCAGCATGCCCCACACAACAAGCGTCCTCATTGCAAAGCTGGGGGCCCGTGCCGAGGCATCTGTGAGTAAACGTGGGCCGAGCCCCAGGCCAGCTGCTGCTGAAATGTTCCCACCCTTCCCAGGTAAAACACCTGAATATGTACAAGGACTTGAAAGCCTAGAGGAAGGGCCATGGAGCCACATGAGCGACAGCATGCCAGCCGACTTGGTGCCTGCAGGCCAGACAGGATGGTCCTGGCCCTGGGTGCTCTTCTGGAAGCTTTCCATTTCCCTGCCTGAGATACCCCTCCTGTCCCGGCCCCCACTGCTTTCTTCCTTACTCACCTCTGCCCAGGGAGAAATTCCAGCGGCAGGTATGGGTGGCACATCCTCTTCTTTAGCAGGTGGCATCTTGGCAACTGCTGCAGAAAGTCCAGCAGAGCCCCACTCACACTGGGCAACCCACAAAGCCGTGGCCTCTCACTCCCTCCCACCAGTCCAGCCCCGAGACTGCTGACAGGGCAGAAAATGGCGTCAGGCACAGCTGCAGGTGCTCTTGCTGCCTGGAGCGGTGTTTATATTGATCTCAACCCAGGCACACCTTGGGAGGGATGGCCGGCATGGTCAGGCTTCCCAGGCCAGCCAATAATCACCCCTCAGGGGCTCACAGTTGCAGAAACTGGAACTTGCTGAATCGGCCAGGTCCAAGGAACAGGTGTGGGCTCCTGAGAGTCAGGATAGACAAGGGCCTGCAGCTCTGGCTTGTTTTCTAATTATATTATCTGGCCCATGAGTGGGAGACAACTTCAAGAAAACCATCTCCTAATGAGAAGTACCCAGGAGTCAGGGAGAGCAGGGGTGGGTGGTGGGTGGAGACAGAGGCCTGGTGCCCCGGGTGCAGTGGAAATCTCTGGAAGACCAGGTGGAGGGAGGCCACACAGAGTGATGCCCAGGGTCACAGACCTGTCGGAGCTGCTGTTTGTTAGTTCAAGTCCTGCTCTGAGGTGCTCTGTGTCAGATCTGAGTGACAGGTGAGCTGGGAGTGCTCTGCAATGAGGGCGATGTGCATGGCTCCTGTGTGCCCAGCCCTGCCACGGTACCTGAAAGGGTAGCTCTGTATCCTGGGAGGGGCCTGACCACGAGAGCCCCATGGGCTGCAGGGGAACCTGCCCAGGGAGCCCCATATCCTGGGAGGGGCCTGCACACGAGAGCCCCGTGGGCTGGGGTGGGGGTGGGGTACCTGCCCAGGTGAGCTCCATATCCTGGGATTGGCCTGACCTTGAGAGCCCCATGGGCTGCTGGAGTCCTGGTAAAAGATGTCAGGACAGTCAGTGAAGCCACCGAGGATATACCTCCAGTAGTTCCTAAACCCTACACCCTGCTGGTCATTCTACTAACCACCAGGACATGGTATTCTGTATTAGTCTTCAATGAAGCCTTCTTTTGTATTCTATTAGTCCCAGAGTCACAAGAAATTTTGGCTTGTGAGTGGCAGGACTCAACATACAACTAAAACAATACTTCCGGGCCGTCTTGCCCCAAGGGTTCAAAAATTCCCACACCATCTTTGGGGAAAGCTCAGCTAAAGACCTAAAAGTTCTACCTCTGGAAAAGGAAACACTCCTTCAATATGCAGACGACATTCTGATCGCCAGCCCTACTAAGGAGACCTCTGAACTACCAAGCCAATAAAGGATACAAGTTGTCCAAGAAAAAGCTCAAATATCACAGACTATGGTGACCTGCGTGGGCTGCATTCTCACAGAAGGTCGGAGAAGCCCATCCCAGGAAAGGGAAGAAACGATTTACAGCCTTACCCATTTCTAAAACTAGAAGACAGCTTAGGGGTTCCTGGGGAGGCCAGGGTTTGCTGCTTCTGGATCCCTAACTACAGTCTACTAGCTGGGCCTCTATATGAAACACTGAAAGAAAAAGATGATGATCCTTTTGAATAGAATCCAGAAGTGGCCTTTCAAGAATGGAAAGAGCAGTCAATTCAGACCCTTGCCCTGGAACTCCCTAATTTAGCTAAACCCTTTGACCTTTACATTCCTAGTGAAATTTGAATGGCCATTGGAGTATTAGTGCAAAACCTGGGACCACTTGAAATGGAACAATGCAAGAATGCCATCCAGGTAGGATAAACTACGGTCACCAAGGGGCTTGGCCCACCGCCACATCTGGCCAAGATACTGGCAGTATCTGAAAACCTGGAAATCAGCAGCCCAAAAGGCCACCTCCCTCCTAAGGGAAAAGGACCCCACGTGGTGATCCTAACCCCCAACCATGCCCTGAAGTTGCAGGGTTTGCTCCGTGGGCACACTGACCTTGAGTGAGGAGGTCCTCCAACTCCAACCTCCAGAGAGATAACTGGGGCAAAGTGGCACCATGACGACTCATGTGACCATCACTTGACCTGGAGTTTCTCTCATAAAACAACAAGAGTGTGTCCCAAAAGAGTAGACTACTGCTTGCAGGACTTACTGCACCCAGAGGGGAGGTAATAATCTTGGCAGGGGAACCGTATATCACGCTGTCACCATAGAAAAGCCTACAGACACTGTGATGATGGTGGCCAATAAGACCGGCTGGACTCCTGTTTACTTCAAAAGGCTGTTGACTCAGTGGCCATCATGGTCCTTCATCACCACTGACCCTGGACTGTCTGGGAGTTGAGCAGTCAGGGTGCTGACACCTGGTGCTGTTTTTACGTTAATTCAGGGGCCTAACTGAAGAAAGCACAGACTACTGGTCAGAGCATCTAGGCTGGCAGAAACGGTCAGCCTAAGGTGGCTGAACAAATGTGCGGCGGGGTGAAACTGGACCTCACAGCGTCACTGCACATCTCCTTCCTGGACCCTTAAAGGTCATTAGAATCTATAACACTACCAATACTTGTGCTCAGGCGGACGAGCAGGGAGGCAGGAGGCCTGCGGACAATCAACGTCACCTGGAGGCTGCTGGGGAGAAGTTCAGACCCTCTCCCACGGGTATGAGGGCTCCTAACTCAGCACTCAGCAGTTACAGATGAAGGGTCTGCACCCTCAGCACTCTAAGAATGAGGAAGGGGACAAAATGCAGAAGAGGGGTTTGTCCCAGGCAAAGCCCCTTAAAAATCCCTGGGAGATAAAAATAGAATCTGGGCAATAAAATAAAGTCTAACCTTTTTTATCCTTTGTGCTTTGTCTAATTTCACGTGCTCCTAGGGTCCCGCATACAGAGGTTCAACAGCCGGCACTTCAGACCAGATTTCCTAGTGCAGAATGGCTGGGTCGACACTTCAGCTCCTGGAGCACAGTGCAGACTCCGCGATATAGAGCCTGAGCTGCAGCCAACCGGGCCCTCGAGAGCTCCGCCCCCTCCCTCCCACTGACTCTGACAGGATCTCTACACAGCAGCCCAGCCCACAGCCCACGGGGTAGCACATGCTCTCACCTCTGCATTCTCTGATCAAAATATAAAGTTTCCTTTGCTTCTGAACCAAACTCAGTCTCGATCTGTTGGCTCCAATGACACTGGGCAGGGGGACACTTGTTGGGGTCCACTCTGGAGGATCAGTAACAGAAATTGAGAACATTGTAACTTCAATGAACAGATGTGTGAGCCAAACTGTAATTAACATAGAACAGTGTATAAGGCTCGGGTAAAATAAGATGTTTCTAACACTTCCATTTGATATTTCCATCACTTTATTATAAGCAAGTTCAGTGAAAGGTTTGTCTTATTTGTCAGGTCAATACTAGAGAAACGAAGTGATTTCTTTCCAAGGATGTACATCTAATAATCTTGGTTAAAGCTTCAATCTTGTTTTAAATGCTTTTCCATTGAAAATGATACCTCTCTTTCAGCTCCCCCATTTCTGAGAAGTATAAAATCTTATAATTTATTATTACCAAAGGGGAAAGGTGGGAGGAGGGATAAATTAACAGTTTGGGATTAACACATACACACTGCTATGTATAAAATCGATCATTAACAAGGAACTACTGTACAGCACAGGGAACCACACTCAATATTTTGCAATAACCTATAAGGGGAAATAATCTGAAAAAAGAATAGATATTTTTATTGACATCATCTATTAATGACAGTTAAAATGGAACCTAAGGGAAACCGGTGGTGAGTGCTTCTGACCCTGAAGACTTCAATCATCTAAAGTTTGGACTCTGCCTACTTCCCAAGGCCCTTAATGAACCTATGTGTAGCCGTAGCTTAAAAAATTCCCCAGTTTGGGTTGCGGAGAGACAGTGATTTTGAAAAAGCCCTGGTGTTCTCCTCACATGAATGGGACCCTTCCTACAGCTAAAGCATGCCTGTCACACCCAGAGGATGGTATACCGTCTGATCGGGAAGAGTTTGGAAAAGGCATCTCATCTCCTCATTTCCTGGTGCTCGGGTTCACACTTCCAGCGTCTTTACTAGCAGTCTCCCCACTTGGAGATGTCAGCACTGTCAACATCCTGTTGCATACAGTTTGGAATTTGTCCAGAGGATGAAGCAGAAGGAGGAGGAACAATGAGAGACAAGTCCTAGGTGTTCGGACAGGCACATGTCACTCTAATTTCCAATCAGGAAGACGAATTGACCAAAGGCTAGGGTTGCCCATGGAAACAGAATAGGGCTTGAGGAAATCCCGCTGCTTTGTGGCCAGTTCCCATAAACACAAGTTGAAAAATGGAGCTCAGTGGCACTAAAATTCACGAAACTGCAGAGTTGAAAATATCTATCACTGAAAAATGTCTTGAGGAAAGTCAGAGAAAAGGACTTGTAAGCAACGGAGAATGGCAGGAAAGGGATTGGAAGAGGTAGAAAGGACTCGCCATTAAGCACAAGAAAAGGGGCTGAACATTGCCAACATTGCAGTTGGCCAAAAAGGGTGTATGCGTCTTTTTCTGTATATATTCAAGAAAAGGGCATACACTTTTTTAGCCAACCAAACAGGTGGGCACTGGAAATCAATACTACAAAACATATCACTTCGCATCAGTCAGAAGAGCCATCCTCATAAAGTGTAAACACCAGAAATGCAGGACAGGGCAAGGAGAAAAGGGAGCCCTGTGAGGCTTATAGTGGAAACGTATATTGCCAACGGTCACTCTGGAGAAGTGTATTGTGTTTAATAAAGCATCTGAAAAATGAGCTACAGAGCACAGGGCACTTGCACTCATGGACGTATATCTTGGGAAAAACAAAAATCGAGAGGACACAGGCACCCCAATGTATACCGCCTAATTGTTTAAAAGATCCTCGACCAGGATATAACTTAAATGTCTCTGGAGGGAAATAATGGATACAGATGTGGTGCTTATGTAGAGTGGAATATGACTCAGCCTGGAAATCAATGCAATATGGCCACTTGTAACAACTCCAGAGGAGTTACGTATGATCATTCAAAGTCACAGAATTCAAAAAGAAAAAGACATACTATATCACTAATACATGGAATGTAAGCTTGGCTACACATGAACTCAATTACAAAACAGAACAGGGTCTCAAATATAGAAAACCAACTTATTCTTGCTTAAGGATAAAGGTGAGTTGGGGTGCTGCATAAAACCAGAGATTGAAATTAGCACAGATACTGTTCCATAAGCCAAATATGTAATAGTCAAGACCTACTGCTTGCTCAACAAAATGGACTCAGAACCCCATATTCAACGCCTAGGAATATACCTGACTAGTAAGAATATTAAAACCCATGGATTTATATGTCTTCATAAGAGAATCAAGTGTGTGTACAATGGCATGAACGCAGCAGTGAAAATAAGATATATCCCATTATCAAAATAAATTTCAAAAACAAAACACAATGACAGTGAAATAGAGAGCAATTCTTAAATAATGCATTCAGGGCTTGTGATGCAACCTGGATTTACCACATCTACACCCAGAGCTGGGTGAGACATAAGGCTGGACACTTCGGGCTGATAGCATTGGTGAGGTTCGTTGAGCAAATGCAGACACTTTGAAGTCATACTGCATGGTACCCATTCGAATGATCGCAACTCTCCAGGTTTAAAGGATTCTTCTTTCATCTAAAATATGCATGGGTAACCCAGAGTATGGTCCAACATGTGACCAGGAAACGTTTTAAAATGAATCTCATGTTTCATCCCCTGGTACTCGGTTTCACCATTTCAGACGCTTTACTAACACTCTCCCCACTTGGAGAGTCAGTGCCTTTAACCTCCTGTTGGGCACAGTTTGCAATTTCTGCGGAAGATGAACAGGAATAGGGAGAACCATTGAGAGACTAGCTGTAGGTGCCTGCACGGGCAAATGGAATGCTCATTTCCCACCAGGAAGAGGAATTAACCAAAGGCTCAGCGTGCCCTTCCGGAAACAGATTAGGGCCTGAAGCAATCCTGCGGTTTTGCGGCCAGCTCACAAGAAAGCGAGTTGAAGAAAGGAGCTCAGGGGCACTGTAATTCAAAAACCTGCAGAGTTATGAATGGCAGCTATCGTCCAAAAATATATTGAAGGAAGGCTGCGAAGACGACTTGTAAGCGGGACAGATTTGCAGGAAAACGATTTCAGGGGGTAGACGGGAATTGCATTTAAAGCATAGGAAAAGAGGCAGAACGTCGACAATGATGCTCTTGGCCAAAAAGGGCGTATGCGTTTTTTCCTGAATATATTCAGGAAAAAACGCATACGCCCTTTTTGGCCAACCAAGCAAGCATGTTAAAGAAATCTGCACTACAATGAAGTCTCACTGCCCCCCTGTCAAAAGGGCCATCTGAAAAAAGTGTAAAATCCAGAAAGGCAACACAGGCCATGGAGAACAGGGAGCCTTGTTATGCTGATGGGCGGGATGTAAATTGCCAACAGCCACTCTGGAGAAGTGTATGGTGTTTCCCAGAACACCGAAAAAACAAAGCTACGGAGCCTACGGCACTTCCACTTATGGTCCTATAGCTTAGGGAAATTAAATTCAAAAACACACAGCCACCCCAAAGTGTCGGACGGCTCTGTTTACAAGAACCTCGTCTACGGTACAAGTTAAATATCCCAGAATGTGAAAAATGGATAAAGAAGTTGTGGTACGTACGTACAATGGAATATCACTCAGCAATGAAATCTATGTCATCAGGCCCATCGCGGCATAATGAGTGGATTCAGGTACGATGATTCTAAGTGAAATAAGTCACACAGAAAATGAAACATCATAAGATATCACTAATACACGGAATGTAAACTTGGCTACACATGAACTGAATTACAAAACAGAACAGGGTCTCAAATTTAGAAAACCAACTTATGCTTGCTTAAGGGGAAAGGTGAGTTGGGGTGCTGCATAAAACCAGAGATAGAAATTAGCACAGATACCTTTCCATAAGCCAAATATGTAATAGTCAAGACCTACCCCTTGCTCAACGAAATGGACTAAACACCCCATATTCAACGCCTAGGAATACACCTGACTAGTAAGAATCTTCAAACCCATGGATTTATATGTCTCCGTAAGAGAATGAAGCGTGTGTACAGCGGCATGAATGCAGCAGAGAAAATCCGATAAATCCCATTATCAAAATGAATTACACAAACAAAACCCAAGGACAGTGAAATAGAGAGCAATTCTTAAATAATTCATTCAGGGCTTGTGATGCAACCTGGATTTACCACATCTACACCCAGAGCTGAGTGAGACATAAGGTTGGGCACTTCGGGCTGATAGCATTGGTGAGGTTCGATGAGCAAATGCAGACCCTTTGAAGTCATACAGCATGGTACCCATTCCATGGGTCCCAACTCTCCAAGTTTAAGGGATTCTTCCTTCAGCTAAAACATGCATGGGAAACCCACAGTATGGTGCACCGTGTGACTGGCAAACGTTTTCAAATGCATCTCAGTTTTCGTCCCCTTTTACTCGGGTTCACCATTCCAGACCCTTTACGAACACTCTCCCCACTTGGAGTGTCAGTGCCTTTAACCTCCTGTTGGGCAGAGTTTGCAATTTCTGCACAAGATGAAAAGGAATAGGGAGAACGAATGAGAGACTAGCTCTAGGTATCTGCACGGGGAAATTTAACGCTCATTTCGCACCAGGAAGAGGAATTAACCAAAGGCTCAGCATGCCGTGCCGGAACCAGATTAAGGCCTGAAGCAATGCTGCGGGTTTGAGGCCAGCTCACAAGATAGCGAGTTGAAGAAAGGAGCTCAGGGGCACTGTAACTCACAAACCTGCAGAGCTATAAATGACAGCTATCGTCCAAAAATATATTGAAGGAAGGCTGCGAAGACGACTTGTAAGCGGGGCAGAATTGCAGGAAAACGATTTCAGGGGGTAGACGGGAATTGCATTTAAAGCACAGGAAAAGAGGCAGAACGTCGACAATGATGCTCTTGGCCAAAACGGGCGTATGCGTTTTCTCCTGAATATATTCATGAAAAAACGCATACGCCCTTTTTGGCCAACCAAGCAAGCATGTTAAAGAAATCTGCACTACAATGAAGTCTCACTGCCCCCCGGTCAAAAGGGCCATCTGAAAAAATGTAAAATCCAGAAAGGCAGCACAGGCCATGGAGAACAGGGAGCCTTGTTATGCTGATGGGCGGGATGTAAATTGCCAACAGCCACTCTGGAGAAGTGTATGGTGTTTCCTGGAACACCGAAAAAACAAAGCAACGGAGCCTACGGCACTTCCACTTATGGTCCTATAGCTTAGGGAAATTAAAATCAAAAACACACAGCCACCCCAAAGTGTCGGACGGCTCTGTTTACAAGAACCTCGTCTACGGTACAAGTTAAATATCCCAGAATGTGAAAAATGGATAAAGAATTTGTGGTACGTACGTACAATGGAATATCACTCAGCAATGAAATCTATGTCATCAGGCCCGTCGCGGCATAATGAGTGGATTCAGGTACGATGATTCTAAGTGAAATAAGTCACACAGAAAATGAAACATCATAAGATATCTCTAATACACGGAATGTAATCTTGGCTACACATGAACTGAATTACAAAACAGAACAGGGTCTCAAATTTAGAAAACCAACTTATGCTTGATTAAGGGGAAAGGTGAGTTGGGGTGCTGCATAAAACCAGAGATAGAAATTAGCAATGATACCTTTCCATAAGTCAAATATGTAATAGTCAAGTCCTACCCCTTGCTCAACGAAATGGACTAAACACCCCATATTCAACGCCTAGGAATACACCTGACTAGTAAGAATCTTCAAACCCATGGATTTATATGTCTCCAAAAGAGAATCAAGCGTGTGTACAGCTGCATGAAGGCAGCAGAGAAAATCCGATAAATCCCATTATCAAAATGAATTACAAAAACAAAACCCAAGGACAGTGAAATAGAGACCAATTATTAAATAGTTCATTCAGGGCTTGTGATGCAACCTGGATTTACCACATCTACACCCAGAGCTGAGTGAGACATAAGGTTGGGCACTTCGGGCTGATAGCATTGGTGAGGTTCAATGAGCAAATGCAGACCCTTTGAAGTCATACTGCATGGTACCCATTCCATGAGTCCCAACTCTCCATGTTTAATGGATTCTTCCTTCAGCTAAAACATGCATGGGAAACCCACAGTATGGTGCACCGTGTGACCGACAAACGTTTTCAAATGCATCTCAGTTTTTGTACCATTTTACTTGGGTTCACCATTCCAGACCCTTTACTAACACTCTCACCACTTGGAGAGTAGGTGCCTTTAACCTCCTGTTGGTCACAGTTTGCAATTTCTGCGCAAGATGAACAGGAATAGGGAGAACCAATGAGAGACTAGCTGTAGGTGTCTGCACGGGCAAATGGAACGCTCATTTCCCACCAGGAAGAGGAAATAACCAAAGGCCCAGCATGCCCTGCCGGAACCAGATTAGGGCCTGAAGCAATCCTGTGGTTTTGCGGCCAACTCACAGGAAAGCGTGTTGAAGAAAGCAGCTCAGGGGCACTGTAATTCACAAACCTGCAGAGTTATAAATGACAGCTATCGTCCAAAATATATTGAAGTATGTCTGCGAAGAGGACTTAGAATTTGGGCTGAAATTCAGGAAAACGATTTCGGGGGTAGACTGGAATTGCACTTAACGCCTAGGAAAAGACGGAGAACGGCGACAATGATGCACTTGGCCAAAAAGGGTGTATGCGTTTTTTCCTGAATATAATCAGGAAAAAACGCATACGCCCTTTTTGGCCAACCAAGCAAGCGTGTAAAGAAATCTGCACTACAATGAAGTCTCTCTGCCCCCCGGTCAAAAGGGCCATCTGAAAAAAGTGTAAAATCCAGAAAGGCAGGACAGGCCATGGAGAAGAGGGAGCATTGTTATCCTGATGGGCGGGATGTGAATTGCCAACAGCCACTCTGGAGAAGTGTATGGTATTTCCTGAAACACATAAGAAACAAAGCAACACAGCCTATGGCACTTCCACTTATGGTCCTATAGCTTAGGGAAATTAAAATCAAAACCACACAGGCACCCCAAAGTTTGGAACGGCTCTGTTTACAAGAACCTCGTCTACGGTACAAGTTAAATATCCCAGAGGGCGAAAAATGGATAAAGAAGTTGTGGTTCTTACGTACAATGGAATATCACTCAGCAATGAAATCTATGTCATCAGGCCCGTAGCGGCATAATGAGTGGATTCAGGTACGATGATTCTACGTGCAATAGGTCACACAGAAAAAGAAACATCATAAGGTATCACTAATACACGGAATGTAATCTTGGCTACACATGAACTGAATTACAAAACAGAACAGTGTCTCAAATTTAGAAAACCAACTTATGCTTGCTTTTTGGGAAAGGTGAGTTCGGGTGCTGCATAAAAACAGAGATTGAAATTCGCACTGATACAGTTCCATAAGCCAAATATGTAATAGACAAGACCTACTGCTTGCTCAACGAAATGGGCTCAACACCCCATATTCAACGCCTAGAAATATACCTGCCTAGCAAGAATCTTAAAACCCATGGATTTATATGTGTCTGAAAGAGAATCCAGCGTGTGTTCAGTGGCCTAAAGGCAACAGTGAAAATCCGATAAATCATATTATCAAAATAAATTTCAAAAACAAAACACAATGACAGTGAAATAGAGAGCAATTCTTAAATAATTCACTCAGGGCTTCTGATGCAACCTGGATTTACCACATGTACACCCAGTGCTGGGGAGACATAAGGCCGGACACTTCGCCCTGATAGCATTGTTGAGGTTCGGTGAGCAATTGCAGACCCTTTGAAGTCATACTGCATGGTACCCATTCCAAGGGTCCCAACTCTCCAGGTTTAAGGGATTCTTCCTTCCGCTACATCATGTATGGGAAACCCAGAGTATGGTCCACCATGTGATTGGGAAACGTTTTCAAATGCATCTCAGTTTTCTTCCCTTTATACTCGGGTTCACCATTCCAGACGCTTAACTAACACTCTCCCCACTTGGAGAGTCAGTGCCTTTAACCTCCTGCTTGTCACAGTTTGCAATTTCTGCGCAAGATGAACAGGAATAGGGAGAACCAATGAGAGACTAGCTGTAGGTGTCTGCACGGGCAATTTAATGCTCATTTCTCACCAGGAAGTGGAATTAACCAAAGGCTCAGAATGCCCTGCCAGAACCAGATTAGGGCCTGAAGCAATACTGCGGGTGTGCAGGCAGCTCACAAGATAGCGAGTTGAACAAAGGAGCTCAGGGGCACTGTAATTCACAAACCTGCAGAGTTATAAATGACAGCTATCGTCCAAAAATATATTGAAGGAAGGCTGCGAAGAGGACTTGAAAGCGGGGCAGAATTCCAGGAAAACGATTTCAGGAGGTAGACGGGAAGTGCACTGAAAGCATAGGAGAAGAGGCAGAACCTCGACAATGATGCACTTGTTCAAAAAGTGCATATGCGTTTTTTCCAAGGCCCTCCTTAAAGAGGGTAGGGGGCTCCCAGCATGCTTCAGTGGCCAACAGAGGGCCCACATCGCCAAGGTGATGTGAGCCAGCCAGGCAGGAGTGACCTCACATCAGAGGGCCCACCTCACAGAAGGGTAAGGGACCCAGCCATTATCAGACTCTCACCAGAGGGCCCACATCAGCAAGGGGCTGGGAACCAGGCAGGAGTGTCTTCACACCCGTGGGGCCACATCATCGCAAGTTGAGGTACCCAGCACATGTGGCCTCAAACCAGAGGACCCACATCTCCATGGGTCTCGGAGCGAGGCAGGCAGGATGAACCTCAAAACACGTGGCCCATTGTATAAAAAGGTGAGGAATCCAGCAGTTGGAACATCCCAGCAGGCGGCCCAGAGCACCGAGGCTATGGGATCCAGGCAATGATGAACTCACAACAGAGGGCCCTCATCATGAAACTGTGAGCAACCTAGCCATTGTGACCTCAGAGCACAAGGCCCACATCCCCATGGGGAAGCGAACCAAGCAGGAGTGTCATCGCACCAGTGGGCACACATCAGAAAATGTGGGGAGCCCAGCAGTTAGGGCCTGACGCCAGAGGGCCCTCATCACCGAGGAGAGGAGGCTCCCAGCAGGCTCCAACTGCTACAAGAGGGCCAACGTCGCCAATGCGGGGTGTGCCAGCCAGGCAGGAGTGACCTCAGAGCAGAGGGCCAACCTCAAAAAAGTGTGAGGAACCCAAAGAGGATTAGACTCTCACCAGAGGGCCCACATCACCAAGAGGATCAGAACCAGGCAGGACTGTCTTCACACCAGGGTGACCACATCATAGAAAGGTGAGGAACCCAGCACATGTGGCCTAAACCAGAAGACCCACATCTCCAAGGGGCTCGGAGTGAGGCATGCAGGAGTAGCCTCACAACACAGGGCCCATAGAATAAAAAAGCTGAGGAATCCTGCAGTGGGAACCTCCCAGCAGGCGGCCCAGAGCACCGAGTCTATGCGATCCAGGCTGCAGTGAACTCACAGCAGAGGGCCCATATCATGAAACTGTGAGCAACCCAGCCATTGGGACCTCACAGCAGAAGGCCCACATCCCCATGGGGTTGGGAACATGGCAAGAGTGTCCTCGCACCACTTAGCACGTATCAGAAAAAGTGGGTACCCAGCAGTTACGGCCTGACGCTAGAGAGCCCTCATCACCGAGGGGAGGTGGCTCCCAGCAGGCTCCAACTGCCACAAGAGGGCCGATGTCGCCAAGGCGGGGTGTGCCAGCCAGTCAGTAGTGACCTCACAGCAGAGGGCCCACCTCACAGAAGGGTGAGGAACCCAGCCAGGATCAGACTCTCACCAGAGGGCCCACATCACCAAGGGGATAGAAACCAGGCAGGAGTGTCCTCACACCAGCGGGGCCACATCATCGAAAGGTGAGGGACCCAGCACACGTGGCCTCAAACCAGAGGACACACATCACCAAGGGGCTGGGAGTGAGTCAGGCAGGAGGAGTCTCCAAACAGAGGGCTCATAGAAGAAAAAAGGTGAGGAATCCCGCAGTTGGAACCTCCCCGCAGGCGGCCAGGAGCAGCGAGGCTATGGGATCCAGGCCGGAGTGAACTCACACCAGAGGGCCCTCATCATGAAACTGA
The DNA here is from genome assembly GCF_059928025.1 of Delphinapterus leucas. Classification (NCBI taxonomy): domain Eukaryota; kingdom Metazoa; phylum Chordata; class Mammalia; order Artiodactyla; family Monodontidae; genus Delphinapterus; species Delphinapterus leucas. Next base: position 387,463 of record NW_028322254.1, read on the forward strand.
GCCACCCACCGTTGGGACCTCAGAGCAGAAGGCCCATATTCCCATGGGGTTGGAAACCTGGCAGGAGTGTACTCACACCACAGGGCGCACATCAGAAAATTTTGGGAGCCCAGGAGTTAGAGCCTGACGCCAGAGGGCCCTCATTACCGAGGGGAGGAGACTCCCAGCAGGCACCAACTCCCACCTGAGGGCCCACGTCGTCAAGGTGACGTGTGCCAGTCAGGCAGGAGTGACCTCACAGCAGAGGGCCTACCTCACAGAAGGGTGAGGAAACCAGCCAGGATAAGACTCTCACCAGAGAGCCCACATCACCAAGGGGACCGGAACAAGGCAGGAGTGTCCTCACACCAGTGTGGCCACATTATAGAAAGGTGACGAACCCAGCACATGTGGCCTAAACCAGAGGACCCACATTTCCAAGGTGCTCCGAGTGAGGCAGGCAGGAGTAGCCTAACAACACAGGGCCCACAGAATAAAAAATGTGAGGAATCCAGCAGTTGGAACTCCCCAGCAGGTGGCCCAGAGTACGGAGTCTATGGGATCCAGGCCACAGTGAACTCACAGCAGAGGGCTCACATCATGACACTGTGAGCAATCCAGCTGGTGGGACCTCAGAGCAGAAGGCCCACATCCCCATGGGGATGGGAACGTGGCAGGAGTGTACTCGCACGACAGGGCACATATCAGAAAATTTTGGGAGCCCATGAGTTAGGGCCTGACGCCAGAGGGCCCTCATTACCGAGGGGAGGAGACTCCCAGCAGGCACCAACTCCCAACTGAGGAACCACATCGCCAAGGTGATGTGTGCCAGCCAGGCAGGAGTGACCTCACAGCAGAGGGCCCACCTCCCAGAAGGGTGAGGAATCCAGCCAGGATCAGACTCTCACCAGAGGGCCCCCATCACCAAGGGGATGGGAACCAGGCAGGAGTGTCCTCACACCAGTGGGGCCACATCAATAAAGGTGAGGAAACCGGCACATGTGGCCTCAAACCAGAGGACCCACATCACAAAGGGGCTGGGAGTGAGTCAGGAAGGAGGAGCATGAAAACACAGGACCCAAAGAATAAAAATGGTAAGGAATCCAGCAGTAGGAACCTCCCAGCAGGCGGCTCAGAGCACAGAGTCTATGGGATCTAGGCCTGAGTGAACTAACACCAGAGAGCCAACATCCTGAAACTGTGAACAACACAGGTGTTGGGACCATAGAGCAGAAGGCACATGGGGATGGGAACCTGGCAGGAGTGCCCTCACACCACTTAGCACGTATCAGAAAATGTGGGTAACCAGCAGTTAGGGCCTGATGCCAGAGGGCCTCATCACTGAGGGGAGGAGGCTCCCAGCGGGCTCCAACTGCCACCAGAGGGCCGACGTCGCCAAGGCGGGGTGTGTCAGCCAGGCAGGAGTGACCTCAGAGAAGAGGGCCCACCTCACAGAAGTGTGAGGAGCCCAACCAGGATCAGACTCTCACTGGAGGGCTCACATCACCAAGGGGATGGGAACCAGGCAGGAGTGTCCGCACACCAGTGGGGCCACATCTGCGAGAGGTGAGGAACCCAGCACATGTGGCCTCAAACCAGAGGACACACATCACCAAGGGGCTGGGAGTGAGGCAGGTGTCTGGAGGGGCACATTTAACTCTAATTTCCCACCAGGAAGAGGAATTAACCAAAGGCTCAGAGTGCCGTGCAGGACCCTGATTACGGCCTGAAGCAAACCTGCGGTTCTGTGGCCAGCTTTCAAGGAAACGAGTTAAGAAAGGAAATCACAGGCACTGTAATTCACAAACCAGCAGAGTTATAAATGACAGCTATTGGCAAAAATATATTGAAGTAAGTCTGCACAGAGGACTTGAAAACGAGGCAGAATTGCAGGAATCATATTTCAGGAGGTAGATTGGAATTGCATTTAAAGCATGTGAAAAGCGGCAGATCTTTGACAGTGATGCACTTGGACAAAAAGTGCGTATACATTTTTTCCTGAATATATTCAGGAAAAAACGCATATGCCCTTTGTGGCCAACCAAGAATTCGAGCAATGGAAATCCGCACTACAATGAACTCTCATTTCCCATTCGTCAAAAGAGTCATCTGAAAAAAGTGTAAAACCCAGAAACACAGGACAGGCCATGGAGAACAGGGAGCCTTGTTATGCTGATGGACGGGATGTAAATTGCCAACAGACACTCTGGTGATGTTTATGGTGTATGCTGAAACATCTAAAAAACAAAGCTACAGAGCCTAGGGCACTTCCACTTTTGGCCCTATAGCTTAGGAAAATTAAAATCAACAAGACACAGCCAACACAATATCCAGGGCTGCTGTGTTTACAAGAACCTTGAGTCCAGTACAAATTAAATATCCCAGAAAGAAAAAAATGGATAAAGGAGTTGTCCTACTTACGTACAACGGAATATCACTCAGCAATGAAATCAATGTCATCAGGCCTGTAGCAGCAAATTGAGTGGATTTAAGTATGATGATTCTAAGAGAAATATGTCACACAGAGAAACATAATTATCATAAGATATCACAAATAGAGGGAGTGTAAACTTGGCTACACATAAACTGAATTACAAAACCGAACAGAGTCTCACATTTAGATAAAAACTTATGCTTGCTTAACGGGAAAGTTGAGTTGGGGTGCTGTATAAAACCAGAGATTGAAATGAGCACACATACCGTTCCATAAGCCAAATATGTAATAGACAAGACCTACTCTTTGCTCAACGAAATAGACTAATCCATGGTGTATCACCTCACACCTGTTAGAATGGGCATCATCAGAAAATCTACAAACAACAAATGCTGGAAAGGGTGCGGAGATAAGGAAACCTCTTCCACTATTGTTGGGAATGTAAATTGATGCAGTCACTGTGGAGAACATTATGGAGTTTCTTATAAAACTAAGAATAGAATTACCATATAATACAGCAATCCCACTACTGGGCATATACCCAGACAAAACCATAAAACGAAAAGAGACATTCACCGCAATGTTCATTGCATCACTATTTACAATATCCAGGTAATGGAAGCAAACTAAATGCCCACAGACAGACGAATGCATAAAGATGAGGTACATATATAAAATGGAATATTACTAAGCCATAAAAAGGAATGAAATTGGGTCATTTGTAGAGACGTTGATGGATCTAGAGACTGTCATACAGAGTGAAGTAAGTCAGAAAGAGAAAAACAAATCCTGTATATAAATGCATATATGTGGAACCTAGAAAAGTTGTACAGATGAAGCGTTTTGCAAGGCAGAAATAGAGCAACAGATGTAGACAACAAACGTATGGACACCAAGGGGGGAAAGCTGTTAGGGGGGTGGTGGTGGGAGTTGAGAGATTGGGATTGACATGTATACATTTCTATGTATAAAATAGGTAACCAAAAAGAACCTGCTGTATAAAAAAATAAAATAAAATTCAAAATTACAAAAAGTAAAACAGAAAAAATATTCTTCCCTTCATATACATGTATTTATATGAATAAATTATTTCCATGCTTATATCTGTAAATACAAAAAAGAGGAATAAAATCTACCTTGAACCAAAAACGAAAAAAAGAAAAAAAAACAGAACCCACCAGTTACACAGAGGAAAACCGTATCAGGGCCCTTGCTCCAGTTGTAAACAATTCTGAAGTTGGTCAGTGGTGGGGAATCATCTCCCATTCAGCCAGCATGCCCCACACAACAAGCGTCCTCATTGCAAAGCTGGGGGCCCGTGCCGAGGCATCTGTGAGTAAACGTGGGCCGAGCCCCAGGCCAGCTGCTGCTGAAATGTTCCCACCCTTCCCAGGTAAAACACCTGAATATGTACAAGGACTTGAAAGCCTAGAGGAAGGGCCATGGAGCCACATGAGCGACAGCATGCCAGCCGACTTGGTGCCTGCAGGCCAGACAGGATGGTCCTGGCCCTGGGTGCTCTTCTGGAAGCTTTCCATTTCCCTGCCTGAGATACCCCTCCTGTCCCGGCCCCCACTGCTTTCTTCCTTACTCACCTCTGCCCAGGGAGAAATTCCAGCGGCAGGTATGGGTGGCACATCCTCTTCTTTAGCAGGTGGCATCTTGGCAACTGCTGCAGAAAGTCCAGCAGAGCCCCACTCACACTGGGCAACCCACAAAGCCGTGGCCTCTCACTCCCTCCCACCAGTCCAGCCCCGAGACTGCTGACAGGGCAGAAAATGGCGTCAGGCACAGCTGCAGGTGCTCTTGCTGCCTGGAGCGGTGTTTATATTGATCTCAACCCAGGCACACCTTGGGAGGGATGGCCGGCATGGTCAGGCTTCCCAGGCCAGCCAATAATCACCCCTCAGGGGCTCACAGTTGCAGAAACTGGAACTTGCTGAATCGGCCAGGTCCAAGGAACAGGTGTGGGCTCCTGAGAGTCAGGATAGACAAGGGCCTGCAGCTCTGGCTTGTTTTCTAATTATATTATCTGGCCCATGAGTGGGAGACAACTTCAAGAAAACCATCTCCTAATGAGAAGTACCCAGGAGTCAGGGAGAGCAGGGGTGGGTGGTGGGTGGAGACAGAGGCCTGGTGCCCCGGGTGCAGTGGAAATCTCTGGAAGACCAGGTGGAGGGAGGCCACACAGAGTGATGCCCAGGGTCACAGACCTGTCGGAGCTGCTGTTTGTTAGTTCAAGTCCTGCTCTGAGGTGCTCTGTGTCAGATCTGAGTGACAGGTGAGCTGGGAGTGCTCTGCAATGAGGGCGATGTGCATGGCTCCTGTGTGCCCAGCCCTGCCACGGTACCTGAAAGGGTAGCTCTGTATCCTGGGAGGGGCCTGACCACGAGAGCCCCATGGGCTGCAGGGGAACCTGCCCAGGGAGCCCCATATCCTGGGAGGGGCCTGAACACGAGAGCCCCGTGGGCTGGGGTGGGGGTGGGGTACCTGCCCAGGTGAGCTCCATATCCTGGGATTGGCCTGACCTTGAGAGCCCCATGGGCTGCTGGAGTCCTGGTAAAAGATGTCAGGACAGTCAGTGAAGCCACCGAGGATATACCTCCAGTAGTTCCTAAACCCTACACCCTGCTGGTCATTCTACTAACCACCAGGACATGGTATTCTGTATTAGTCTTCAATGAAGCCTTCTTTTGTATTCTATTAGTCCCAGAGTCACAAGAAATTTTGGCTTGTGAGTGGCAGGACTCAACATACAACTAAAACAATACTTCCGGGCCGTCTTGCCCCAAGGGTTCAAAAATTCCCACACCATCTTTGGGGAAAGCTCAGCTAAAGACCTAAAAGTTCTACCTCTGGAAAAGGAAACACTCCTTCAATATGCAGACGACATTCTGATCGCCAGCCCTACTAAGGAGACCTCTGAACTACCAAGCCAATAAAGGATACAAGTTGTCCAAGAAAAAGCTCAAATATCACAGACTATGGTGACCTGCGTGGGCTGCATTCTCACAGAAGGTCGGAGAAGCCCATCCCAGGAAAGGGAAGAAACGATTTACAGCCTTACCCATTTCTAAAACTAGAAGACAGCTTAGGGGTTCCTGGGGAGGCCAGGGTTTGCTGCTTCTGGATCCCTAACTACAGTCTACTAGCTGGGCCTCTATATGAAACACTGAAAGAAAAAGATGATGATCCTTTTGAATAGAATCCAGAAGTGGCCTTTCAAGAATGGAAAGAGCAGTCAATTCAGACCCTTGCCCTGGAACTCCCTAATTTAGCTAAACCCTTTGACCTTTACATTCCTAGTGAAATTTGAATGGCCATTGGAGTATTAGTGCAAAACCTGGGACCACTTGAAATGGAACAATGCAAGAATGCCATCCAGGTAGGATAAACTACGGTCACCAAGGGGCTTGGCCCACCGCCACATCTGGCCAAGATACTGGCAGTATCTGAAAACCTGGAAATCAGCAGCCCAAAAGGCCACCTCCCTCCTAAGGGAAAAGGACCCCACGTGGTGATCCTAACCCCCAACCATGCCCTGAAGTTGCAGGGTTTGCTCCGTGGGCACACTGACCTTGAGTGAGGAGGTCCTCCAACTCCAACCTCCAGAGAGATAACTGGGGCAAAGTGGCACCATGACGACTCATGTGACCATCACTTGACCTGGAGTTTCTCTCATAAAACAACAAGAGTGTGTCCCAAAAGAGTAGACTACTGCTTGCAGGACTTACTGCACCCAGAGGGGAGGTAATAATCTTGGCAGGGGAACCGTATATCACGCTGTCACCATAGAAAAGCCTACAGACACTGTGATGATGGTGGCCAATAAGACCGGCTGGACTCCTGTTTACTTCAAAAGGCTGTTGACTCAGTGGCCATCATGGTCCTTCATCACCACTGACCCTGGACTGTCTGGGAGTTGAGCAGTCAGGGTGCTGACACCTGGTGCTGTTTTTACGTTAATTCAGGGGCCTAACTGAAGAAAGCACAGACTACTGGTCAGAGCATCTAGGCTGGCAGAAACGGTCAGCCTAAGGTGGCTGAACAAATGTGCGGCGGGGTGAAACTGGACCTCACAGCGTCACTGCACATCTCCTTCCTGGACCCTTAAAGGTCATTAGAATCTATAACACTACCAATACTTGTGCTCAGGCGGACGAGCAGGGAGGCAGGAGGCCTGCGGACAATCAACGTCACCTGGAGGCTGCTGGGGAGAAGTTCAGACCCTCTCCCACGGGTATGAGGGCTCCTAACTCAGCACTCAGCAGTTACAGATGAAGGGTCTGCACCCTCAGCACTCTAAGAATGAGGAAGGGGACAAAATGCAGAAGAGGGGTTTGTCCCAGGCAAAGCCCCTTAAAAATCCCTGGGAGATAAAAATAGAATCTGGGCAATAAAATAAAGTCTAACCTTTTTTATCCTTTGTGCTTTGTCTAATTTCACGTGCTCCTAGGGTCCCGCATACAGAGGTTCAACAGCCGGCACTTCAGACCAGATTTCCTAGTGCAGAATGGCTGGGTCGACACTTCAGCTCCTGGAGCACAGTGCAGACTCCGCGATATAGAGCCTGAGCTGCAGCCAACCGGGCCCTCGAGAGCTCCGCCCCCTCCCTCCCACTGACTCTGACAGGATCTCTACACAGCAGCCCAGCCCACAGCCCACGGGGTAGCACATGCTCTCACCTCTGCATTCTCTGATCAAAATATAAAGTTTCCTTTGCTTCTGAACCAAACTCAGTCTCGATCTGTTGGCTCCAATGACACTGGGCAGGGGGACACTTGTTGGGGTCCACTCTGGAGGATCAGTAACAGAAATTGAGAACATTGTAACTTCAATGAACAGATGTGTGAGCCAAACTGTAATTAACATAGAACAGTGTATAAGGCTCGGGTAAAATAAGATGTTTCTAACACTTCCATTTGATATTTCCATCACTTTATTATAAGCAAGTTCAGTGAAAGGTTTGTCTTATTTGTCAGGTCAATACTAGAGAAACGAAGTGATTTCTTTCCAAGGATGTACATCTAATAATCTTGGTTAAAGCTTCAATCTTGTTTTAAATGCTTTTCCATTGAAAATGATACCTCTCTTTCAGCTCCCCCATTTCTGAGAAGTATAAAATCTTATAATTTATTATTACCAAAGGGGAAAGGTGGGAGGAGGGATAAATTAACAGTTTGGGATTAACACATACACACTGCTATGTATAAAATCGATCATTAACAAGGAACTACTGTACAGCACAGGGAACCACACTCAATATTTTGCAATAACCTATAAGGGGAAATAATCTGAAAAAAGAATAGATATTTTTATTGACATCATCTATTAATGACAGTTAAAATGGAACCTAAGGGAAACCGGTGGTGAGTGCTTCTGACCCTGAAGACTTCAATCATCTAAAGTTTGGACTCTGCCTACTTCCCAAGGCCCTTAATGAACCTATGTGTAGCCGTAGCTTAAAAAATTCCCCAGTTTGGGTTGCGGAGAGACAGTGATTTTGAAAAAGCCCTGGTGTTCTCCTCACATGAATGGGACCCTTCCTACAGCTAAAGCATGCCTGTCACACCCAGAGGATGGTATACCGTCTGATCGGGAAGAGTTTGGAAAAGGCATCTCATCTCCTCATTTCCTGGTGCTCGGGTTCACACTTCCAGCGTCTTTACTAACAGTCTCCCCACTTGGAGATGTCAGCACTGTCAACATCCTGTTGCATACAGTTTGGAATTTGTCCAGAGGATGAAGCAGAAGGAGGAGGAACAATGAGAGACAAGTCCTAGGTGTTCGGACAGGCACATGTCACTCTAATTTCCAATCAGGAAGACGAATTGACCAAAGGCTAGGGTTGCCCATGGAAACAGAATAGGGCTTGAGGAAATCCCGCTGCTTTGTGGCCAGTTCCCATAAACACAAGTTGAAAAATGGAGCTCAGTGGCACTAAAATTCACGAAACTGCAGAGTTGAAAATATCTATCACTGAAAAATGTCTTGAGGAAAGTCAGAGAAAAGGACTTGTAAGCAACGGAGAATGGCAGGAAAGGGATTGGAAGAGGTAGAAAGGACTCGCCATTAAGCACAAGAAAAGGGGCTGAACATTGCCAACATTGCAGTTGGCCAAAAAGGGTGTATGCGTCTTTTTCTGTATATATTCAAGAAAAGGGCATACACTTTTTTAGCCAACCAAACAGGTGGGCACTGGAAATCAATACTACAAAACATATCACTTCGCATCAGTCAGAAGAGCCATCCTCATAAAGTGTAAACACCAGAAATGCAGGACAGGGCAAGGAGAAAAGGGAGCCCTGTGAGGCTTATAGTGGAAACGTATATTGCCAACGGTCACTCTGGAGAAGTGTATTGTGTTTAATAAAGCATCTGAAAAATGAGCTACAGAGCACAGGGCACTTGCACTCATGGACGTATATCTTGGGAAAAACAAAAATCGAGAGGACACAGGCACCCCAATGTATACCGCCTAATTGTTTAAAAGATCCTCGACCAGGATATAACTTAAATGTCTCTGGAGGGAAATAATGGATACAGATGTGGTGCTTATGTAGAGTGGAATATGACTCAGCCTGGAAATCAATGCAATATGGCCACTTGTAACAACTCCAGAGGAGTTACGTATGATCATTCAAAGTCACAGAATTCAAAAAGAAAAAGACATACTATATCACTAATACATGGAATGTAAGCTTGGCTACACATGAACTGAATTACAAAACAGAACAGGGTCTCAAATATAGAAAACCAACTTATTCTTGCTTAAGGATAAAGGTGAGTTGGGGTGCTGCATAAAACCAGAGATTGAAATTAGCACAGATACTGTTCCATAAGCCAAATATGTAATAGTCAAGACCTACTGCTTGCTCAACAAAATGGACTCAGAACCCCATATTCAACGCCTAGGAATATACCTGACTAGTAAGAATATTAAAACCCATGGATTTATATGTCTTCATAAGAGAATCAAGTGTGTGTACAATGGCATGAACGCAGCAGTGAAAATAAGATATATCCCATTATCAAAATAAATTTCAAAAACAAAACACAATGACAGTGAAATAGAGAGCAATTCTTAAATAATGCATTCAGGGCTTGTGATGCAACCTGGATTTACCACATCTACACCCAGAGCTGGGTGAGACATAAGGCTGGACACTTCGGGCTGATAGCATTGGTGAGGTTCGTTGAGCAAATGCAGACACTTTGAAGTCATACTGCATGGTACCCATTCGAATGATCGCAACTCTCCAGGTTTAAAGGATTCTTCTTTCATCTAAAATATGCATGGGTAACCCAGAGTATGGTCCAACATGTGACCAGGAAACGTTTTAAAATGAATCTCATGTTTCATCCCCTGGTACTCGGTTTCACCATTTCAGACGCTTTACTAACACTCTCCCCACTTGGAGAGTCAGTGCCTTTAACCTCCTGTTGGGCACAGTTTGCAATTTCTGCGGAAGATGAACAGGAATAGGGAGAACCATTGAGAGACTAGCTGTAGGTGCCTGCACGGGCAAATGGAATGCTCATTTCCCACCAGGAAGAGGAATTAACCAAAGGCTCAGCGTGCCCTTCCGGAAACAGATTAGGGCCTGAAGCAATCCTGCGGTTTTGCAGCCAGCTCACAAGAAAGCGAGTTGAAGAAAGGAGCTCAGGGGCACTGTAATTCAAAAACCTGCAGAGTTATGAATGGCAGCTATCGTCCAAAAATATATTGAAGGAAGGCTGCGAAGACGACTTGTAAGCGGGACAGATTTGCAGGAAAACGATTTCAGGGGGTAGACGGGAATTGCATTTAAAGCATAGGAAAAGAGGCAGAACGTCGACAATGATGCTCTTGGCCAAAAAGGGCGTATGCGTTTTTTCCTGAATATATTCAGGAAAAAACGCATACGCCCTTTTTGGCCAACCAAGCAAGCATGTTAAAGAAATCTGCACTACAATGAAGTCTCACTGCCCCCCTGTCAAAAGGGCCATCTGAAAAAAGTGTAAAATCCAGAAAGGCAACACAGGCCATGGAGAACAGGGAGCCTTGTTATGCTGATGGGCGGGATGTAAATTGCCAACAGCCACTCTGGAGAAGTGTATGGTGTTTCCCAGAACACCGAAAAAACAAAGCTACGGAGCCTACGGCACTTCCACTTATGGTCCTATAGCTTAGGGAAATTAAATTCAAAAACACACAGCCACCCCAAAGTGTCGGACGGCTCTGTTTACAAGAACCTCGTCTACGGTACAAGTTAAATATCCCAGAATGTGAAAAATGGATAAAGAAGTTGTGGTACGTACGTACAATGGAATATCACTCAGCAATGAAATCTATGTCATCAGGCCCATCGCGGCAAAATGAGTGGATTCAGGTACGATGATTCTAAGTGAAATAAGTCACACAGAAAATGAAACATCATAAGATGTCACTAATACACGGAATGTAAACTTGGCTACACATGAACTGAATTACAAAACAGAACAGGGTCTCAAATTTAGAAAACCAACTTATGCTTGCTTAAGGGGAAAGGTGAGTTGGGGTGCTGCATAAAACCAGAGATAGAAATTAGCACAGATACCTTTCCATAAGCCAAATATGTAATAGTCAAGACCTACCCCTTGCTCAACGAAATGGACTAAACACCCCATATTCAACGCCTAGGAATACACCTGACTAGTAAGAATCTTCAAACCCATGGATTTATATGTCTCCGTAAGAGAATGAAGCGTGTGTACAGCGGCATGAATGCAGCAGAGAAAATCCGATAAATCCCATTATCAAAATGAATTACACAAACAAAACCCAAGGACAGTGAAATAGAGAGCAATTCTTAAATAATTCATTCAGGGCTTGTGATGCAACCTGGATTTACCACATCTACACCCAGAGCTGAGTGAGACATAAGGTTGGGCACTTCGGGCTGATAGCATTGGTGAGGTTCGATGAGCAAATGCAGACCCTTTGAAGTCATACAGCATGGTACCCATTCCATGGGTCCCAACTCTCCAAGTTTAAGGGATTCTTCCTTCAGCTAAAACATGCATGGGAAACCCACAGTATGGTGCACCGTGTGACTGGCAAACGTTTTCAAATGCATCTCAGTTTTCGTCCCCTTTTACTCGGGTTCACCATTCCAGACCCTTTACGAACACTCTCCCCACTTGGAGTGTCAGTGCCTTTAACCTCCTGTTGGGCACAGTTTGCAATTTCTGCGCAAGATGAAAAGGAATAGGGAGAACGAATGAGAGACTAGCTCTAGGTATCTGCACGGGGAAATTTAACGCTCATTTCGCACCAGGAAGAGGAATTAACCAAAGGCTCAGCATGCCGTGCCGGAACCAGATTAAGGCCTGAAGCAATGCTGCGGGTTTGAGGCCAGCTCACAAGAAAGCGAGTTGAAGAAAGGAGCTCAGGGGCACTGTAACTCACAAACCTGCAGAGCTATAAATGACAGCTATCGTCCAAAAATATATTGAAGGAAGGCTGCGAAGACGACTTGTAAGCGGGGCAGAATTGCAGGAAAACGATTTCAGGGGGTAGACGGGAATTGCATTTAAAGCACAGGAAAAGAGGCAGAACGTCGACAATGATGCTCTTGGCCAAAACGGGCGTATGCGTTTTCTCCTGAATATATTCATGAAAAAACGCATACGCCCTTTTTGGCCAACCAAGCAAGCATGTTAAAGAAATCTGCACTACAATGAAGTCTCACTGCCCCCCGGTCAAAAGGGCCATCTGAAAAAATGTAAAATCCAGAAAGGCAGCACAGGCCATGGAGAACAGGGAGCCTTGTTATGCTGATGGGCGGGATGTAAATTGCCAACAGCCACTCTGGAGAAGTGTATGGTGTTTCCTGGAACACCGAAAAAACAAAGCAACGGAGCCTACGGCACTTCCACTTATGGTCCTATAGCTTAGGGAAATTAAAATCAAAAACACACAGCCACCCCAAAGTGTCGGACGGCTCTGTTTACAAGAACCTCGTCTACGGTACAAGTTAAATATCCCAGAATGTGAAAAATGGATAAAGAATTTGTGGTACGTACGTACAATGGAATATCACTCAGCAATGAAATCTATGTCATCAGGCCCGTCGCGGCATAATGAGTGGATTCAGGTACGATGATTCTAAGTGAAATAAGTCACACAGAAAATGAAACATCATAAGATATCTCTAATACACGGAATGTAATCTTGGCTACACATGAACTGAATTACAAAACAGAACAGGGTCTCAAATTTAGAAAACCAACTTATGCTTGATTAAGGGGAAAGGTGAGTTGGGGTGCTGCATAAAACCAGAGATAGAAATTAGCAATGATACCTTTCCATAAGTCAAATATGTAATAGTCAAGTCCTACCCCTTGCTCAACGAAATGGACTAAACACCCCATATTCAACGCCTAGGAATACACCTGACTAGTAAGAATCTTCAAACCCATGGATTTATATGTCTCCAAAAGAGAATCAAGCGTGTGTACAGCTGCATGAAGGCAGCAGAGAAAATCCGATAAATCCCATTATCAAAATGAATTACAAAAACAAAACCCAAGGACAGTGAAATAGAGACCAATTATTAAATAGTTCATTCAGGGCTTGTGATGCAACCTGGATTTACCACATCTACACCCAGAGCTGAGTGAGACATAAGGTTGGGCACTTCGGGCTGATAGCATTGGTGAGGTTCAATGAGCAAATGCAGACCCTTTGAAGTCATACTGCATGGTACCCATTCCATGAGTCCCAACTCTCCATGTTTAATGGATTCTTCCTTCAGCTAAAACATGCATGGGAAACCCACAGTATGGTGCACCGTGTGACCGACAAACGTTTTCAAATGCATCTCAGTTTTTGTACCATTTTACTTGGGTTCACCATTCCAGACCCTTTACTAACACTCTCACCACTTGGAGAGTAGGTGCCTTTAACCTCCTGTTGGTCACAGTTTGCAATTTCTGCGCAAGATGAACAGGAATAGGGAGAACCAATGAGAGACTAGCTGTAGGTGTCTGCACGGGCAAATGGAACGCTCATTTCCCACCAGGAAGAGGAAATAACCAAAGGCCCAGCATGCCCTGCCGGAACCAGATTAGGGCCTGAAGCAATCCTGTGGTTTTGCGGCCAACTCACAGGAAAGCGTGTTGAAGAAAGCAGCTCAGGGGCACTGTAATTCACAAACCTGCAGAGTTATAAATGACAGCTATCGTCCAAAATATATTGAAGTATGTCTGCGAAGAGGACTTAGAATTTGGGCTGAAATTCAGGAAAACGATTTCGGGGGTAGACTGGAATTGCACTTAACGCCTAGGAAAAGACGGAGAACGGCGACAATGATGCACTTGGCCAAAAAGGGTGTATGCGTTTTTTCCTGAATATAATCAGGAAAAAACGCATACGCCCTTTTTGGCCAACCAAGCAAGCGTGTAAAGAAATCTGCACTACAATGAAGTCTCTCTGCCCCCCGGTCAAAAGGGCCATCTGAAAAAAGTGTAAAATCCAGAAAGGCAGGACAGGCCATGGAGAAGAGGGAGCATTGTTATCCTGATGGGCGGGATGTGAATTGCCAACAGCCACTCTGGAGAAGTGTATGGTATTTCCTGAAACACATAAGAAACAAAGCAACACAGCCTATGGCACTTCCACTTATGGTCCTATAGCTTAGGGAAATTAAAATCAAAACCACACAGGCACCCCAAAGTTTGGAACGGCTCTGTTTACAAGAACCTCGTCTACGGTACAAGTTAAATATCCCAGAGGGCGAAAAATGGATAAAGAAGTTGTGGTTCTTACGTACAATGGAATATCACTCAGCAATGAAATCTATGTCATCAGGCCCGTAGCGGCATAATGAGTGGATTCAGGTACGATGATTCTACGTGCAATAGGTCACACAGAAAAAGAAACATCATAAGGTATCACTAATACACGGAATGTAATCTTGGCTACACATGAACTGAATTACAAAACAGAACAGTGTCTCAAATTTAGAAAACCAACTTATGCTTGCTTTTTGGGAAAGGTGAGTTCGGGTGCTGCATAAAAACAGAGATTGAAATTCGCACTGATACAGTTCCATAAGCCAAATATGTAATAGACAAGACCTACTGCTTGCTCAACGAAATGGGCTCAACACCCCATATTCAACGCCTAGAAATATACCTGCCTAGCAAGAATCTTAAAACCCATGGATTTATATGTGTCTGAAAGAGAATCCAGCGTGTGTTCAGTGGCCTAAAGGCAACAGTGAAAATCCGATAAATCATATTATCAAAATAAATTTCAAAAACAAAACACAATGACAGTGAAATAGAGAGCAATTCTTAAATAATTCACTCAGGGCTTCTGATGCAACCTGGATTTACCACATGTACACCCAGTGCTGGGGAGACATAAGGCCGGACACTTCGCCCTGATAGCATTGTTGAGGTTCGGTGAGCAATTGCAGACCCTTTGAAGTCATACTGCATGGTACCCATTCCAAGGGTCCCAACTCTCCAGGTTTAAGGGATTCTTCCTTCCGCTACATCATGTATGGGAAACCCAGAGTATGGTCCACCATGTGATTGGGAAACGTTTTCAAATGCATCTCAGTTTTCTTCCCTTTATACTCGGGTTCACCATTCCAGACGCTTAACTAACACTCTCCCCACTTGGAGAGTCAGTGCCTTTAACCTCCTGCTTGTCACAGTTTGCAATTTCTGCGCAAGATGAACAGGAATAGGGAGAACCAATGAGAGACTAGCTGTAGGTGTCTGCACGGGCAATTTAATGCTCATTTCTCACCAGGAAGTGGAATTAACCAAAGGCTCAGAATGCCCTGCCAGAACCAGATTAGGGCCTGAAGCAATACTGCGGGTGTGCAGGCAGCTCACAAGATAGCGAGTTGAACAAAGGAGCTCAGGGGCACTGTAATTCACAAACCTGCAGAGTTATAAATGACAGCTATCGTCCAAAAATATATTGAAGGAAGGCTGCGAAGAGGACTTGAAAGCGGGGCAGAATTCCAGGAAAACGATTTCAGGAGGTAGACGGGAAGTGCACTGAAAGCATAGGAGAAGAGGCAGAACCTCGACAATGATGCACTTGTTCAAAAAGTGCATATGCGTTTTTTCCAAGGCCCTCCTTAAAGAGGGTAGGGGGCTCCCAGCATGCTTCAGTGGCCAACAGAGGGCCCACATCGCCAAGGTGACGTGAGCCAGCCAGGCAGGAGTGACCTCACATCAGAGGGCCCACCTCACAGAAGGGTAAGGGACCCAGCCATTATCAGACTCTCACCAGAGGGCCCACATCAGCAAGGGGCTGGGAACCAGGCAGGAGTGTCTTCACACCCGTGGGGCCACATCATCGCAAGTTGAGGTACCCAGCACATGTGGCCTCAAACCAGAGGACCCACATCTCCATGGGTCTCGGAGCGAGGCAGGCAGGATGAACCTCAAAACACGTGGCCCATTGTATAAAAAGGTGAGGAATCCAGCAGTTGGAACATCCCAGCAGGCGGCCCAGAGCACCGAGGCTATGGGATCCAGGCAATGATGAACTCACAACAGAGGGCCCTCATCATGAAACTGTGAGCAACCTAGCCATTGTGACCTCAGAGCACAAGGCCCACATCCCCATGGGGAAGCGAACCAAGCAGGAGTGTCATCGCACCAGTGGGCACACATCAGAAAATGTGGGGAGCCCAGCAGTTAGGGCCTGACGCCAGAGGGCCCTCATCACCGAGGAGAGGAGGCTCCCAGCAGGCTCCAACTGCTACAAGAGGGCCAAAGTCGCCAATGCGGGGTGTGCCAGCCAGGCAGGAGTGACCTCAGAGCAGAGGGCCAACCTCAAAAAAGTGTGAGGAACCCAAAGAGGATTAGACTCTCACCAGAGGGCCCACATCACCAAGAGGATCAGAACCAGGCAGGACTGTCTTCACACCAGGGTGACCACATCATAGAAAGGTGAGGAACCCAGCACATGTGGCCTAAACCAGAAGACCCACATCTCCAAGGGGCTCGGAGTGAGGCATGCAGGAGTAGCCTCACAACACAGGGCCCATAGAATAAAAAAGCTGAGGAATCCTGCAGTGGGAACCTCCCAGCAGGCGGCCCAGAGCACCGAGTCTATGCGATCCAGGCTGCAGTGAACTCACAGCAGAGGGCCCATATCATGAAACTGTGAGCAACCCAGCCATTGGGACCTCACAGCAGAAGGCCCACATCCCCATGGGGTTGGGAACATGGCAAGAGTGTCCTCGCACCACTTAGCACGTATCAGAAAAAGTGGGTACCCAGCAGTTACGGCCTGACGCTAGAGAGCCCTCATCACCGAGGGGAGGTGGCTCCCAGCAGGCTCCAACTGCCACAAGAGGGCCGATGTCGCCAAGGCGGGGTGTGCCAGCCAGTCAGTAGTGACCTCACAGCAGAGGGCCCACCTCACAGAAGGGTGAGGAACCCAGCCAGGATCAGACTCTCACCAGAGGGCCCACATCACCAAGGGGATAGAAACCAGGCAGGAGTGTCCTCACACCAGCGGGGCCACATCATCGAAAGGTGAGGGACCCAGCACACGTGGCCTCAAACCAGAGGACACACATCACCAAGGGGCTGGGAGTGAGTCAGGCAGGAGGAGTCTCCAAACAGAGGGCTCATAGAAGAAAAAAGGTGAGGAATCCCGCAGTTGGAACCTCCCCGCAGGCGGCCAGGAGCAGCGAGGCTATGGGATCCAGGCCGGAGTGAACTCACACCAGAGGGCCCTCATCATGAAACTGAGCCACCCACCGTTGGGACCTCAGAGCAGAAGGCCCATATTCCCATGGGGTTGGAAACCTGGCAGGAGTGTACTCACACCACAGGGCGCACATCAGAAAATTTTGGGAGCCCAGGAGTTAGAGCCTGACGCCAGAGGGCCCTCATTACCGAGGGGAGGAGACTCCCAGCAGGCACCAACTCCCACCTGAGGGCCCACGTCGCCAAGGTGACGTGTGCCAGTCAGGCAGGAGTGACCTCACAGCAGAGGGCCTACCTCACAGAAGGGTGAGGAAACCAGCCAGGATAAGACTCTCACCAGAGAGCCCACATCACCAAGGGGACCGGAACAAGGCAGGAGTGTCCTCACACCAGTGTGGCCACATTATAGAAAGGTGACGAACCCAGCACATGTGGCCTAAACCAGAGGACCCACATTTCCAAGGTGCTCCGAGTGAGGCAGGCAGGAGTAGCCTAACAACACAGGGCCCACAGAATAAAAAATGTGAGGAATCCAGCAGTTGGAACCCCCCAGCAGGTGGCCCAGAGTACGGAGTCTATGGGATCCAGGCCACAGTGAACTCACAGCAGAGGGCTCACATCATGACACTGTGAGCAATCCAGCTGGTGGGACCTCAGAGCAGAAGGCCCACATCCCCATGGGGATGGGAACGTGGCAGGAGTGTACTCGCACGACAGGGCACATATCAGAAAATTTTGGGAGCCCATGAGTTAGGGCCTGACGCCAGAGGGCCCTCATTACCGAGGGGAGGAGACTCCCAGCAGGCACCAACTCCCAACTGAGGAACCACATCGCCAAGGTGATGTGTGCCAGCCAGGCAGGAGTGACCTCACAGCAGAGGGCCCACCTCCCAGAAGGGTGAGGAATCCAGCCAGGATCAGACTCTCACCAGAGGGCCCCCATCACCAAGGGGATGGGAACCAGGCAGGAGTGTCCTCACACCAGTGGGGCCACATCAATAAAGGTGAGGAAACCGGCACATGTGGCCTCAAACCAGAGGACCCACATCACAAAGGGGCTGGGAGTGAGTCAGGAAGGAGGAGCATGAAAACACAGGACCCAAAGAATAAAAATGGTAAGGAATCCAGCAGTCGGAACCTCCCAGCAGGCGGCTCAGAGCACAGAGTCTATGGGATCTAGGCCTGAGTGAACTAACACCAGAGAGCCAACATCCTGAAACTGTGAACAACACAGGTGTTGGGACCATAGAGCAGAAGGCACATGGGGATGGGAACCTGGCAGGAGTGCCCTCACACCACTTAGCACGTATCAGAAAATGTGGGTAACCAGCAGTTAGGGCCTGATGCCAGAGGGCCTCATCACTGAGGGGAGGAGGCTCCCAGCGGGCTCCAACTGCCACCAGAGGGCCGACGTCGCCAAGGCGGGGTGTGTCAGCCAGGCAGGAGTGACCTCAGAGAAGAGGGCCCACCTCACAGAAGTGTGAGGAGCCCAACCAGGATCAGACTCTCACTGGAGGGCTCACATCACCAAGGGGATGGGAACCAGGCAGGAGTGTCCGCACACCAGTGGGGCCACATCTGCGAAAGGTGAGGAACCCAGCACATGTGGCCTCAAACCAGAGGACACACATCACCAAGGGGCTGGGAGTGAGGCAGGTGTCTGGAGGGGCACATTTAACTCTAATTTCCCACCAGGAAGAGGAATTAACCAAAGGCTCAGAGTGCCGTGCAGGACCCTGATTACGGCCTGAAGCAAACCTGCGGTTCTGTGGCCAGCTTTCAAGGAAACGAGTTAAGAAAGGAAATCACAGGCACTGTAATTCACAAACCAGCAGAGTTATAAATGACAGCTATTGGCAAAAATATATTGAAGTAAGTCTGCACAGAGGACTTGAAAACGAGGCAGAATTGCAGGAATCATATTTCAGGAGGTAGATTGGAATTGCATTTAAAGCATGTGAAAAGCGGCAGATCTTTGACAGTGATGCACTTGGACAAAAAGTGCGTATACATTTTTTCCTGAATATATTCAGGAAAAAACGCATATGCCCTTTGTGGCCAACCAAGAATTCGAGCAATGGAAATCCGCACTACAATGAACTCTCATTTCCCATTCGTCAAAAGAGTCATCTGAAAAAAGTGTAAAACCCAGAAACACAGGACAGGCCATGGAGAACAGGGAGCCTTGTTATGCTGATGGACGGGATGTAAATTGCCAACAGACACTCTGGTGATGTTTATGGTGTATGCTGAAACATCTAAAAAACAAAGCTACAGAGCCTAGGGCACTTCCACTTTTGGCCCTATAGCTTAGGAAAATTAAAATCAACAAGACACAGCCAACACAATATCCAGGGCTGCTGTGTTTACAAGAACCTTGAGTCCAGTACAAATTAAATATCCCAGAAAGAAAAAAATGGATAAAGGAGTTGTCCTACTTACGTACAACGGAATATCACTCAGCAATGAAATCAATGTCATCAGGCCTGTAGCAGCAAATTGAGTGGATTTAAGTATGATGATTCTAAGAGAAATATGTCACACAGAGAAACATAATTATCATAAGATATCACAAATAGAGGGAGTGTAAACTTGGCTACACATAAACTGAATTACAAAACCGAACAGAGTCTCACATTTAGATAAAAACTTATGCTTGCTTAACGGGAAAGTTGAGTTGGGGTGCTGTATAAAACCAGAGATTGAAATGAGCACACATACCGTTCCATAAGCCAAATATGTAATAGACAAGACCTACTCTTTGCTCAACGAAATAGACTAATCCATGGTGTATCACCTCACACCTGTTAGAATGGGCATCATCAGAAAATCTACAAACAACAAATGCTGGAAAGGGTGCGGAGATAAGGAAACCTCTTCCACTATTGTTGGGAATGTAAATTGATGCAGTCACTGTGGAGAACATTATGGAGTTTCTTATAAAACTAAGAATAGAATTACCATATAATACAGCAATCCCACTACTGGGCATATACCCAGACAAAACCATAAAACGAAAAGAGACATTCACCGCAATGTTCATTGCATCACTATTTACAATATCCAGGTAATGGAAGCAAACTAAATGCCCACAGACAGACGAATGCATAAAGATAAGGTACATATATAAAATGGAATATTACTAAGCCATAAAAAGGAATGAAATTGGGTCATTTGTAGAGACGTTGATGGATCTAGAGACTGTCATACAGAGTGAAGTAAGTCAGAAAGAGAAAAACAAATCCTGTATATAAATGCATATATGTGGAACCTAGAAAAGTTGTACAGATGAAGCGTTTTGCAAGGCAGAAATAGAGCAACAGATGTAGACAACAAACGTATGGACACCAAGGGGGGAAAGCTGTTAGGGGGGTGGTGGTGGGAGTTGAGAGATTGGGATTGACATGTATACATTTCTATGTATAAAATAGGTAACCAAAAAGAACCTGCTGTATAAAAAAATAAAATAAAATTCAAAATTACAAAAAGTAAAACAGAAAAAATATTCTTCCCTTCATATACATGTATTTATATGAATAAATTATTTCCATGCTTATATCTGTAAATACAAAAAAGAGGAATAAAATCTACCTTGAACCAAAAACGAAAAAAAGAAAAAAAAACAGAACCCACCAGTTACACAGAGGAAAACCGTATCAGGGCCCTTGCTCCAGTTGTAAACAATTCTGAAGTTGGTCAGTGGTGGGGAATCATCTCCCATTCAGCCAGCATGCCCCACACAACAAGCGTCCTCATTGCAAAGCTGGGGGCCCGTGCCGAGGCATCTGTGAGTAAACATGGGCCGAGCCCCAGGCCAGCTGCTGCTGAAATGTTCCCACCCTTCCCAGGTAAAACACCTGAATATGTACAAGGACTTGAAAGCCTAGAGGAAGGGCCATGGAGCCACATGAGCGACAGCATGCCAGCCGACTTGGTGCCTGCAGGCCAGACAGGATGGTCCTGGCCCTGGGTGCTCTTCTGGAAGCTTTCCATTTCCCTGCCTGAGATACCCCTCCTGTCCCGGCCCCCACTGCTTTCTTCCTTACTCACCTCTGCCCAGGGAGAAATTCCAGCGGCAGGTATGGGTGGCACATCCTCTTCTTTAGCAGGTGGCATCTTGGCAACTGCTGCAGAAAGTCCAGCAGAGCCCCACTCACACTGGGCAACCCACAAAGCCGTGGCCTCTCACTCCCTCCCACCAGTCCAGCCCCGAGACTGCTGACAGGGCAGAAAATGGCGTCAGGCACAGCTGCAGGTGCTCTTGCTGCCTGGAGCGGTGTTTATATTGATCTCAACCCAGGCACACCTTGGGAGGGATGGCCGGCATGGTCAGGCTTCCCAGGCCAGCCAATAATCACCCCTCAGGGGCTCACAGTTGCAGAAACTGGAACTTGCTGAATCGGCCAGGTCCAAGGAACAGGTGTGGGCTCCTGAGAGTCAGGATAGACAAGGGCCTGCAGCTCTGGCTTGTTTTCTAATTATATTATCTGGCCCATGAGTGGGAGACAACTTCAAGAAAACCATCTCCTAATGAGAAGTACCCAGGAGTCAGGGAGAGCAGGGGTGGGTGGTGGGTGGAGACAGAGGCCTGGTGCCCCGGGTGCAGTGGAAATCTCTGGAAGACCAGGTGGAGGGAGGCCACACAGAGTGATGCCCAGGGTCACAGACCTGTCGGAGCTGCTGTTTGTTAGTTCAAGTCCTGCTCTGAGGTGCTCTGTGTCAGATCTGAGTGACAGGTGAGCTGGGAGTGCTCTGCAATGAGGGCGATGTGCATGGCTCCTGTGTGCCCAGCCCTGCCACGGTACCTGAAAGGGTAGCTCTGTATCCTGGGAGGGGCCTGACCACGAGAGCCCCATGGGCTGCAGGGGAACCTGCCCAGGGAGCCCCATATCCTGGGAGGGGCCTGAACACGAGAGCCCCGTGGGCTGGGGTGGGGGTGGGGTACCTGCCCAGGTGAGCTCCATATCCTGGGATTGGCCTGACCTTGAGAGCCCCATGGGCTGCTGGAGTCCTGGTAAAAGATGTCAGGACAGTCAGTGAAGCCACCGAGGATATACCTCCAGTAGTTCCTAAACCCTACACCCTGCTGGTCATTCTACTAACCACCAGGACATGGTATTCTGTATTAGTCTTCAATGAAGCCTTCTTTTGTATTCTATTAGTCCCAGAGTCACAAGAAATTTTGGCTTGTGAGTGGCAGGACTCAACATACAACTAAAACAATACTTCCGGGCCGTCTTGCCCCAAGGGTTCAAAAATTCCCACACCATCTTTGGGGAAAGCTCAGCTAAAGACCTAAAAGTTCTACCTCTGGAAAAGGAAACACTCCTTCAATATGCAGACGACATTCTGATCGCCAGCCCTACTAAGGAGACCTCTGAACTACCAAGCCAATAAAGGATACAAGTTGTCCAAGAAAAAGCTCAAATATCACAGACTATGGTGACCTGCGTGGGCTGCATTCTCACAGAAGGTCGGAGAAGCCCATCCCAGGAAAGGGAAGAAACGATTTACAGCCTTACCCATTTCTAAAACTAGAAGACAGCTTAGGGGTTCCTGGGGAGGCCAGGGTTTGCTGCTTCTGGATCCCTAACTACAGTCTACTAGCTGGGCCTCTATATGAAACACTGAAAGAAAAAGATGATGATCCTTTTGAATAGAATCCAGAAGTGGCCTTTCAAGAATGGAAAGAGCAGTCAATTCAGACCCTTGCCCTGGAACTCCCTAATTTAGCTAAACCCTTTGACCTTTACATTCCTAGTGAAATTTGAATGGCCATTGGAGTATTAGTGCAAAACCTGGGACCACTTGAAATGGAACAATGCAAGAATGCCATCCAGGTAGGATAAACTACGGTCACCAAGGGGCTTGGCCCACCGCCACATCTGGCCAAGATACTGGCAGTATCTGAAAACCTGGAAATCAGCAGCCCAAAAGGCCACCTCCCTCCTAAGGGAAAAGGACCCCACGTGGTGATCCTAACCCCCAACCATGCCCTGAAGTTGCAGGGTTTGCTCCGTGGGCACACTGACCTTGAGTGAGGAGGTCCTCCAACTCCAACCTCCAGAGAGATAACTGGGGCAAAGTGGCACCATGACGACTCATGTGACCATCACTTGACCTGGAGTTTCTCTCATAAAACAACAAGAGTGTGTCCCAAAAGAGTAGACTACTGCTTGCAGGACTTACTGCACCCAGAGGGGAGGTAATAATCTTGGCAGGGGAACCGTATATCACGCTGTCACCATAGAAAAGCCTACAGACACTGTGATGATGGTGGCCAATAAGACCGGCTGGACTCCTGTTTACTTCAAAAGGCTGTTGACTCAGTGGCCATCATGGTCCTTCATCACCACTGACCCTGGACTGTCTGGGAGTTGAGCAGTCAGGGTGCTGACACCTGGTGCTGTTTTTACGTTAATTCAGGGGCCTAACTGAAGAAAGCACAGACTACTGGTCAGAGCATCTAGGCTGGCAGAAACGGTCAGCCTAAGGTGGCTGAACAAATGTGCGGCGGGGTGAAACTGGACCTCACAGCGTCACTGCACATCTCCTTCCTGGACCCTTAAAGGTCATTAGAATCTATAACACTACCAATACTTGTGCTCAGGCGGACGAGCAGGGAGGCAGGAGGCCTGCGGACAATCAACGTCACCTGGAGGCTGCTGGGGAGAAGTTCAGACCCTCTCCCACGGGTATGAGGGCTCCTAACTCAGCACTCAGCAGTTACAGATGAAGGGTCTGCACCCTCAGCACTCTAAGAATGAGGAAGGGGACAAAATGCAGAAGAGGGGTTTGTCCCAGGCAAAGCCCCTTAAAAATCCCTGGGAGATAAAAATAGAATCTGGGCAATAAAATAAAGTCTAACCTTTTTTATCCTTTGTGCTTTGTCTAATTTCACGTGCTCCTAGGGTCCCGCATACAGAGGTTCAACAGCCGGCACTTCAGACCAGATTTCCTAGTGCAGAATGGCTGGGTCGACACTTCAGCTCCTGGAGCACAGTGCAGACTCCGCGATATAGAGCCTGAGCTGCAGCCAACCGGGCCCTCGAGAGCTCCGCCCCCTCCCTCCCACTGACTCTGACAGGATCTCTACACAGCAGCCCAGCCCACAGCCCACGGGGTAGCACATGCTCTCACCTCTGCATTCTCTGATCAAAATATAAAGTTTCCTTTGCTTCTGAACCAAACTCAGTCTCGATCTGTTGGCTCCAATGACACTGGGCAGGGGGACACTTGTTGGGGTCCACTCTGGAGGATCAGTAACAGAAATTGAGAACATTGTAACTTCAATGAACAGATGTGTGAGCCAAACTGTAATTAACATAGAACAGTGTATAAGGCTCGGGTAAAATAAGATGTTTCTAACACTTCCATTTGATATTTCCATCACTTTATTATAAGCAAGTTCAGTGAAAGGTTTGTCTTATTTGTCAGGTCAATACTAGAGAAACGAAGTGATTTCTTTCCAAGGATGTACATCTAATAATCTTGGTTAAAGCTTCAATCTTGTTTTAAATGCTTTTCCATTGAAAATGATACCTCTCTTTCAGCTCCCCCATTTCTGAGAAGTATAAAATCTTATAATTTATTATTACCAAAGGGGAAAGGTGGGAGGAGGGATAAATTAACAGTTTGGGATTAACACATACACACTGCTATGTATAAAATCGATCATTAACAAGGAACTACTGTACAGCACAGGGAACCACACTCAATATTTTGCAATAACCTATAAGGGGAAATAATCTGAAAAAAGAATAGATATTTTTATTGACATCATCTATTAATGACAGTTAAAATGGAACCTAAGGGAAACCGGTGGTGAGTGCTTCTGACCCTGAAGACTTCAATCATCTAAAGTTTGGACTCTGCCTACTTCCCAAGGCCCTTAATGAACCTATGTGTAGCCGTAGCTTAAACAATTCCCCAGTTTGGGTTGTGGAGAGACACTGATTTTGAAAAAGCCCTGGTGTTCTCCTCACATGAATGGGACACTTCCTACAGCTAAAATATGCCTGTCACACCCAGAAGATGGTATACCGTCTGATCGGGAAGAGTTTGGAAAAGGCATCTCATCTCCTCATCTCCTGGTGCTCGGGTTCACCCCTCCAGCGTCTTTACGAACAGTCTCCCCACTTGGAGATGTCAGCACTGTCAACATCCTGTTGCATACAGTTTGGAATTTGTCCAGAGAATGAAGCAGAAGGAGGAGGAACAATGAGAGACAAGTCCTAGGTGTTCGGACAGGCACATGTCACTCTAATTTCCAATCAGGAAGACGAATTGACTAAAAGCTAGGGTTGCCCATGGAAACAGAATAGGGCTTGAGGAAATCCCGCTGCTTTGTGGCCAGTTCCCATAAACACAAGTTGAAAAATGGAACTCAGGGCCGCTAAAATTCACGAAACTGCAGAGTTGAAAATATCTCTCACTGAAAAATGTCTTGAGGAAAGTCAGAGAAAAGGACTTGTAAGCAACGGAGAATGGCAGGAAAGGGATTGGAAGAGGTAGAAAGGACTCGCCATTAAGCACAAGAAAAGGGGCTGAACATTGCCAACATTGCAGTTGGCCAAAAAGGGTGTATGCGTCTTTTTCTGTATATATTCAAGAAAAGGGCATACACTTTTTTAGCCAACCAAACAGGTGCGCACTGGAAATCAGTACTACAAAACATATCACTTCGCATCAGTCAGAAGAGCCTTCCTCATAAAGTGTAAACACCAGAAATGCAGGACAGGGCAAGGAGAAAAGGGAGCCCTGTGAGGCTTATAGTGGAAATGTATATTGCCAATGGTCACTCTTGAGAAGTGTATTGTGTTTACTAAAGCATCTAAAAAATGAGCTACAGAGCACAGGGCACTTGCACTCATGGACGTATATCTTGGGAAAGACAAAAATGGAGAGGACACAGGCACCCCAATGTTTACCGCCTCTCTGTTTAAAAGATCCTCGACTAGGATATAATTTATATGTCTCTGGAGGGAAAAAATGGATAGAGGTGTGGCACTTATGTAGAGTGGAATATTACTCAGCCTGAAAATCAGTGAAATATAGCCAGTTGTAACAACCCCAGAGTAGTTACGTATGATCATTCAAAGTCACATAATTCAAAAAGAAAAAGACAAACAATATTACTAATACATGGAATGTAAACGTGGCTACAAATGACCTGAATTACAAAACAGAATGGGGTCTCAAATTTAGAAGACCAACTTATGTTTGCTTAAGGAAAAAGGAGAGTTGGGGAGCTGCATAAAACCAGAGATTGAAATTAGCACAGATACCGTTCCATAAGCCAAATATGTAATAGAAAAAACCTACTCCCTGGTCAACAAAATGGGCTCAACACGCCATATTCAACACCTACGAATACACCTGACTAGTAAGAATCTTCAAACTCATGGATTTATATGTCTCCGGAAGAGAATCAAGAGTGAGTACAGCGGCATGAACGGAGCAGTGAAAATGCGATAAATCCCATTATCAAAATAAATTACAAAAACAAAACACAATGACAGTGAAATAGAGAGCAATTCTTAAATAATTCATTCAGGGCTTTTGATGCAACCTGGATTTACCACATCTACACCCAGAGCTGAGTGAGACATAAGGTTGGGCACTTCGGGCTGATAGCATTGTTGAGGTTCAATGAGCAAATGCAGACCCTTTGAAGTCATACTGCATGGTACCCATTCCATGGGTCCCAACTCTCCAGGTTTAAGGGATTCTTTCTTCAGCTAAAACATGCATGGGAAACCCACAGTATGGTGCACCGTGTGACCAGGAAAGGTTTTCAAATGCATCTCAGTTTTCGTCCCCTTTTACTCGGGTTCACCATTCCAGAACGTTTACTAACACTCTCCCCACTTGGAGAGTCAGTGCCTTTAACCTCCTGTTTGGCACAGTTTGCAATTTCTGCGCAAGATGAACAGGAATAGGGAGAACCAATGAGAGACTAGCAGTAAGTGTCTGCACGGGCAAATTTAATGCTCATTTCCCACCAGGAAGAGGAATTAACCAAAGGATCAGCATGCCGTGCCGGAACCAGATTAGGGCCTGAAGCAATCCTGCGGGTTTGCGCCCAGCTCACAAGTTGCGAGTTGAAGAATGGAGCTCAGGGGCACTGTAACTCACAAACATGCAGAGTTATAAATGACAGCTATCGTCCAAAAATATATTGAAGGAAAGCTGCGAATACGACTTGTAAGCAGGGCAGAATTGCAGGAAATCGATTTCAGGGGGTACACGGGAATTGCATTTAAAGCATAGGAAAAGAGGCAGAACGTCGACAATGATGCTCTTGGCCAAAAAGGGTGTATGCGTTTTTTCCTGAATTTATTCAGGAAAAAAAGCATATGCGCTTTTTGGCCAACCAAGCAAGCATGTTAAAGAAATCTGCACTACAATGAAGTCTCACTGCCCCCAGGTCAAAAGGGACATCTGAAACAAGTGTAAAATCCACAAAGACAGGACAGGGCAAGGAGAACAGAGAGCCTTGTTATGCTGATGGTCGGGATGTAAATTGCCAACAGCCACTCTGGAGAAGTGTATGGTGTATCCTGGAATCCCTGAAAAACAAAGCAACGGAGCCTACGGCACTTCCACTTATGGTCCTATAGCTTAGGGAAATTAAAATCAAAAACACACAGCCACCCCAAAGTGTCGGACGGCTCTGTTTACAAGAACCTCTTCTACGGTACAAGTTAAATATCCCAGAATGTGAAAAATGGATAAAGAAGTTGTGGTACGTACGTACAATGGAATATCACTCAGCAATGAAAGCTATGTCATCAGACCCGTCGCGGCATAATGAGTGGATTCAGGTACGATGATTCTAAGGGAAATAAGTCACACAGAAAATGAAACATCATAAGATATCACTAATACATGGAATGTAAACTTTGCTACACATGAACTGAATTATAAAACAGAACAGGGTCTCAAATTTAGAAAACCAACTTATGCTTGCTTAAGGGGAAAGGTGAGTTGGGGTGCTGCATAAAACCAGAGATAGAAATTAGCACAGATACCTTTACAAAAGCCAAATAAGTAATAGCCCAGACCTACCCCTTGCTCAACGAAATGGAATAAACACCCCATATTCAACGCCTAGGAATACACCTGACTGGTAAGAATCTTCAAACCCATGGATTCATATGCCTCCGTAAGAGAATGAAGCGTATGTACAGCGGCATGAATGCAGCAGAGAAAATCCGATAAATCCCATTGTCAAAATGAATTACAAAAACAAAACCCAAGGACAGTGAAATAGAGAGCAATTCTTAAATAATTCATTCAGGGCTTGTGATGCAACCTGGATTTACCACATATACACCCAGAGCTGAGTGACACATAAGTTTGGAAACTTTGGGCTGATAGCATTGTTGAGGTTCGATAAGCAAATGCAGACCCTTTGAAGTCATACTGCATGGTAGCCATTCCATGGGTCCCAACTCTCCAGGTTTAAGGGATACTTCCTTCGGCTAAAACATGCATGGGAAACACACATTATGGTGCACCATGTGACGGGGAAACGTTTTCAAATGCATCTCAGTTTTCGTCTCGTTTTACTTGGGTACACCATTCCAGACCCTTTAATAACACTCTCCCCACTTGGAGAGTCTGTACCTTTAACCTCCTGTTTGGCACAGTTTGCAATTTCTGCGCAAAATGAACAGGAATAGGGAGAACCAATGAGAGACTAGCTGTAGGTGTCTGCACGGGCAAATTTAACGCTCATTTCCAACCAGGAAGAGGAAATAACCAAAGGCTCAGCATGCCGTGCCGGAACCAAATTAGGGCCTGAATCTATCATGCGGGTTTGCGGCCAGCTCACAAGAAAGCGATTTGAAGAAAGGAGCTCAGGGGCACTGTAATTCACAAACCTGCAGAGTTATAAATGACAGCTATCGTCCAAAAATATATTGAAGGAAGGCTGTGAAGAGGACTTGAAAGCGGGGCAGAATTGCAGGAAAACGATTTCAGGGTGTAGACTGGAATTGCATTTAAAGCATAGGAAAAGAGGCAGAATGTCGACAATGATGCACTTGGCCAAAAAGGGCGTATGCGTTTTTTACTGAATATATTCAGGAAAAAACGCATACGCCCTTTTTGGCCAAACAAGCAAGCATGTTAAAGAAATCTGCACTACAATGAAGTCTCACTGCCCCCCGGTCAAAAGGGCCATCTGAAAAAAGTGTAAAATCCATAAATGCAGCACAGGCCATGGAGAACAGGGTGCCTGGTTATGCTGATGGGTGGGATGTAAATTGCCAACAGCCACTCTGGAGAAGTGTATGGTGTTTCCTGAAACACCTAAAAAACAAAGCAACGGAGCCTACGGCACTTCCACTTATGGTCCTATAGCTTAGGGAAATTAAAATCAAAAACACACAGCCACCCCAAAGTTTCAGACAGCTCTGTTTACAGGAACCTCGTCCACGGTACAAGTTAAATATCCCAGAAAGCGAAAAATGGATAAAGAAGTTGTGGTACGTACGTACAATGGAATATCACTCACCAATGAAGTCTATGTCATCTGGCCCGTCTTGGCATAATGATTGGATTCAGGTACGATGATTCTAAGTGAAATAAGTCACACAGAAAATGAAACATCATAAGATATCACTAATACACCGAATGTAATCTTGGCTACACATGAACTGAACTACAAAACAGAACAGGGTCTCAAATTTAGAAAACCAACTTATGTTTGCTTAAGGGGAAAGGTGAGTTGGGGTGCTGCATAAATCCAGAGATAGAAATTAGCACAGATACCATTCCATACGTCAAATACGTAATAGTCAAGACCTACACCTTGCTCAACAAAATGGGCTAAACCCCCTATATTCAACGCCTAGGAATACACCTGACTAGTAAGAATCTTCAAACCCATGGATTTATATGTCTCCATAAGAGAATCAAGCGTGTGTACAGCTGCATGAAGGCAGCAGAAAAAATCCGATAAATCCCATTATCAAAATGAATTACAAAAACAAAACACAATGACAGTGAAATAGAGAGCAATTCATAAATAATTCATTCAGGGCTTGTGATGCAACCTGGATTTACCTCAGTTACACCCAGAGCTGAGTGAGACATAAGGTTGGACACTTTGGGCTGATAGCATTGGTGAGGTTCGATGAGCAACTGCAGATCATTTGAAGCCATACTGCATGGTACCCATTCCATGGGTCCCAAATCTCCAGGTTTAAGTGATTCTTCCTTCAGCTACAACATGCATGGGAAACACACATTATGGTGCACCATGTGACGGGGAAACGTTTTCAAATGCATCTCAGTTTTCGTCTCGTTTTACTTGGGTACACCGTTCCAGACCCTTTAATAACACTCTCCCCACTTGGAGAGTCTGTACCTTTAACCTCCTGTTTGGCACAGTTTGCAATTTCTGCGCAAAATGAACAGGAATAGGGAGAACCAATGAGAGACTAGCTGTAGGTGTCTGCACGGGCAAATTTAACGCTCATTTCCAACCAGGAAGAGGAATTAACCAAAGGCTCAGCATGCCGTGCCGGAACCAAATTAGGGCCTGAATCTATCATGCGGGTTTGCGGCCAGCTCACAAGAAAGCGATTTGAAGAAAGGAGCTCAGGGGCACTGTAATTCACAAACCTGCAGAGTTATAAATGACAGCTATCGTCCAAAAATATATTGAAGGAAGGCTGTGAAGAGGACTTGAAAGCGGGGCAGAATTGCAGGAAAACGATTTCAGGGGGTAGACTGGAATTGCATTTAAAGCATAGGAAAAGAGGCAGGATGTCGACAATGATGCACTTGGCCAAAAAGTGCGTATGCGTTTTTTACTGAATATATTCAGGAAAAAACGCATACGCTCCTTTTGGCCAACCAAGCAAGCATGTTAAAGAAATCTGCACTACAATGAAGTCTCACTGCCCCCCGGGCAAAAGGGCCATCTGAAAAAAGTGTAAAATCCAGAAATGCAGCACAGGCCATGGAGAACAGGGAGCCTTGTTATGCTGAATGGTGGGATGTAAATTGCCAACAGCCACTCTGGAGAAGTGTATGGTGTTTCCTGAAACACCTAAAAAACAAAGCAACGGAGCCTACGGCACTTCCACTTATGGTCCTATAGCTTAGGGAAATTAAAATCAAAAACACACAGCCACGCCAAAGTGTCAGACGGCTCTGTTTACAAGAACCTCGTCTACGGTACAAGTTAAATATCCCAGAAAGCGAAAAATGGATAAAGAAGTTGTGGTACGTACGTACAATGGAATATCACTCACCAATGAAGTCTATGTCATCTGGCCCGTCTTGGCATAATGAGTGGATTCAGGTACGATGATTCTAAGTGAAATAAGTCACACAGAAAATGAAACATCATAAGATATCACTAATACACCGAATGTAATCTTGGCTACACATGAACTGAAATACAAAACAGAACAGGGTCTCAAATTTAGAAAACCAACTTATGTTTGCTTAAGGGGAAAGGTGAGTTGGGGTGCTGCATAAAACCAGAGATAGAAATTAGCACAGATACCATTCCTTACGTCAAATACGTAATAGTCAAGACCTACACCTTGCTCCACAAAATGGGCTAAACCCCCTATATTCAACGCCTAGGAATACACCTGACTAGTAAGAATCTTCAAACCCATGGATTTATATGTCTCCATAAGAGAATCAAGCGTGTGTACAGCTACATGAAGGCAGCAGAGAAAATCCGATAAATCCCATTATCAAAATGAATTAAAAAACAAAACACAATGACAGTGAAATAGAGAGCAATTCTTAAATAATTCATTCAGGGCTTGTGATGCAACCTGGATTTACCGCATCTACACCCAGAGCTGAGTGAGACATAAGGTTGGACACTTCGGGCTGATAGCATTGGTGAGTTTCGATGAGCAAATGAAGACCATTTGAAGTCATACTGCATGGTACCCATTCCATGGGTCCCAACTCTCCAGGTTTAAACGATTCTTCCTTCAGCTAAAACATACATGGGAATCCCACAGTATGGTGCACCGTGTGACCGGGAAACGTTTTCAAATGCTTCTCAGTTTTCGTCCCCTTTTATTCGGGTTCACTATTCCAGACCCTTTACTAACACGCTCCCCACTTGGAGAGTCAGTGCCTTTAACCTCCTGTTTGGCACAGTTTGCAATTTCTGCGCAAGATGAACAGGAATAGGGAGAACCAATGAGAGACTAGCTGTAGGTGTCTGCACGGACAAATTTAACGCTCATTTCCCACCAGGAAGAGGAATTAACCAAAGGCTCAGCATGCCGTGCCGCAACAAGATTTAGGCTTGAAGAAATCATGCGGGTTTGCGGCCAGCTCAAAAGAAAGCGATTTGAAGAAAGGAGCTCAGGGGCACTGTAATTCACAAACCTGCAGAGTTATAAATGACAGCTATCGTCCAAAAATATATTGAAGGAAGGCTGTGAAGAGGACTTGAAAGCGGGGCAGAATTGCAGGAAAACGATTTCAGGGGGTAGACTGGAATTGCATTTAAAGCATAGGAAAAGAGGCAGAACGACGACAATGATGCACTTGGCCAAAAAGGGCGTGTGCGTTTTTTCCTGAATATATTCAGGAAAAAACGCACACGCCCTTTTTGGCCAACCAAGCAAGCATGTTAAAGAAATCTGCACTACAATGAAGTCACACTGCCCCCCGGTCAAAAGGGCCATCTGAAAAAAGTGTAAAATCCAGAAATGCAGCACAGGCCATGGAGAACAGGGAGCCTTGTTATGCTGATGGGTGGGATGTAAATTGCCAACACCCACTCTGGAGAAGTGTATGGTGTTTCCTGAAACACCTAAAAAACAAAGCAACGGAGCCTACGGCACTTCCCCTTATGGTCCTATAGCTTAGGAAAATTAAAATCAAAAACACACAGCCACCTAAACGTCTCCGGCGGCTCTGTTTACAAGAACCTCGTCTACCGTACAAGTTAAATATCCCAGAATGTGAAAAGTGGATAAACAAGTTGTGGTACGTACGTACAATGGAATATCACACAGCAATGAAATCTATGTCATCAGGCCCGTCGCGGCATAATGAGTGGATTCAGGTACGATGATTGTAAGTGAAATAAGTCACACAGAAAATGAATCATCATAAGATGTCACTAATACACGGAATGTAAACTTGGCTACACATGAACTGAATTACAAAACAGAACAGAGTCTCAAATTTAGAGTACCAACTTATGCTTGCTTAAGGGGAAAGGTGAGTTGGGGTGCTGCATAAAACCAGAGATAGAAATTAGCACAGATACCTTTCCATAAGCCAAATATGTAATAGTCAAGACCTACCCCTTGCTCAACGAAATGGACTAAACACCCCATATTCAACGCCTAGGAATACACCTGACTAGTAAGAATCTTCAAACCCATGGATTTATATGTCTCCGTAAGAGAATGAAGCGTGTGTACAGCGGCATGAATGCAGCAGAGAAAATCCGATAAATCCCATTATCAAAATGAATTACACAAACAAAACCCAAGGACAGTGAAATAGAGAGCAATTCTTAAATAATTCATTCAGGGCTTGTGATGCAACCTGGATTTACCACATCTACACCCAGAGCTGAGTGAGACATAAGGTTGGGCACTTCGGGCTGATAGCATTGGTGAGGTTCGATGAGCAAATGCAGACCCTTTGAAGTCATACAGCATGGTACCCATTCCATGGGTCCCAACTCTCCAAGTTTAAGGGATTCTTCCTTCAGCTAAAACATGCATGGGAAACCCAAGGTATGGTGCACCGTGTGGCTGGCAAACGTTTTCAAATGCATCTCAGTTTTCGTCCCCTTTTAATCGGGTTCACCATTCCAGACCCTTTACGAACACTCTCCCCACTTGGAGAGTCAGTGCCTTTAACCTCCTGTTGGGCACAGTTTGCAATTTCTGCGCAAGATGAAAAGGAATAGGGAGAACCAATGAGAGACTAGCTCTAGGTGTCTGCATGGGCAAATTTAACCCTCATTTCCCACCAGGAAGAGGAATTAACCAAACGCTCAGCATGCCGTGCCGGAACCAGATTAGGGCCTGAGGCAATCTTGTGGGTTTGCGGCCAGCTCACAAGATAGCGAGTTGAAGAAATGAGCTCAGGGGCACTGTAACTCACAAACCTGCAGAGTTATAAATGACAGCTATCGTCCAAAAATATATTGAAGGAAGGCTGCGAAGACGACTTGTAATTGGGGCAGAATTGCAGGAAAACGATTTCAGGGGGTAGACGGGAATTGCATTTAAAGCATAGGAAAAGAGGCAGAACGTCGACAATGATGCTCTTGGCCAAAAAGGGCGTATGCGTTTTTTCCTGAATTCAGGAAAAAACGCATACGCCCTTTTTGGCCAACCAAGCAAGCATGTTAAAGAAATCTGCACTACAATGAAGTCTCACTGCCCCCCGGTCAAAAGGGCCATCTGAAAGAAGTGTAAAATCCAGAAAGGCAGCACAGGCCATGGAGAACAGGGAGCCTTGTTATGCTGATGGGCGGGATGTAAAATGCCAACAGCCACTCTGGAGAAGTGTATGGTGTTTCCCGGAACACCGAAAAAACAAAGCTACGGAGCCTACGGCACTTCCACTTATGGTCCTATAGCTTAGGGAAATTAAAATCAAAAACACACAGCCACCCCAAAGTGTCGGACGGCTCTGTTTACAAGAACCTCGTCTACGGTACAAGTTAATTATCCCAGAATGTGAAAAATGGATAAAGAAGTTGTGGTACATACGTACAATGGAATATCACTCAGCAATGAAATCTATGTCATCAGGCCCGTCGCGGCATAATGAGTGGATTCAGGTACGATGATTCTAAGTGAAATAAGTCACACAGAAAATGAAACATCATAAGATATCACTAATACACGGAATGTGAACTTGGCTACACATGAACTGAATTGCAAAACAGAACAGGGTCTCAAATTTAGAAAACCAACTTATGCTTGCTTAAGGGGAAAGGTGAGTTGGGGTGCTGCATAAAACCAGAGATAGAAATTAGCACAGATACCTTTCCATAAGCCAAATATGTAATAGTCAAGACCTACCCCTTGCTCAACGAAATGGACTAAACACCCCATATTCAACGCCTAGGAATACACCTGACTAGTAAGAATCTTCAAACCCATGGATTTATATGTCTCCGTAAGAGAATGAAGCGTGTGTACAGCGGCATGAATGCAGCAGAGAAAATCCGATAAATCCCATTATCAAAATGAATTACACAAACAAAACCCAGGGACAGTGAAATAGAGAGCAATTCTTAAATAATTCATTCAGGGCTTGTGATGCAACCTGGATTTACCACATCTACACCCAGAGCTGAGTGAGACATAAGGTTGGGCACTTCGGGCTGATAGCATTGGTGAGGTTCGATGAGCAAATGCAGACCCTTTGAAGTCATACAGCATGGTACCCATTCCATGGGTCCCAACTCTCCAAGTTTAAGGGATTCTTCCTTCAGCTAAAACATGCATGGGAAACCACAGTATGGTGCACCGTGTGACTGGCAAACGTTTTCAAATGCATCTCAGTTTTCGTCCCCTTTTACTCGGGTTCACCATTCCAGACACTTTACGAACACTCTCCCCACTTGGAGAGTCAGTGCCTTTAACCTCCTGTTGGGCACAGTTTGCAAATTCTGCGCAAGATGAAAAGGAAGAGGGAGAACGAATGAGAGACTAGCTCTAGGTGTCTGCACGGGCAAATTTAACCCTCATTTCCCACCAGGAAGAGGAATTAACCAAAGGCTCAGCATGCCGTGCCGGAACCAGATTAGGGCCTGAAGCAATCCTGTGGGTTTGCGGCCAGCTAACAAGATAGCGAGTTGAAGAAATGAGCTCAGGGGCACTGTAACTCACAAACCTGCGGAGTTATAAATGACAGCTATCGTCCAAAAATATATTGAAGGAAGGCTGCGAAGACGACTTGTAATTGGGGCAGAATTGCAGGAAAACGATTTCAGGGGGTAGACGGGAATTGCATTTAAAGCATAGGAAAAGAGGCAGAACGTCGACAATGATGCTCTTGGCCAAAAAGGGCGTATGCGTTTTTTCCTGAATATATTCAGGAAAAAACGCATACGCCCTTTTTGGCCAACCAAGCAAGCATGTTAAAGAAATCTGCACTACAATGAAGTCTCACTGCCCCCCGGTCAAAAGGGCCATCTGAAAGAAGTGTAAAATCCAGAAAGGCAGCACAGGCCATGGAGAACAGCGAGCCTTGTTATGCTGATGGGCGGGATGTAAATTGCCAACAGCCAGTCTGGAGAAGTGTATGGTGTTTCCCGGAACACCGAAAAAACAAAGCTACGGAGCCTAGGGCACTTCCACTTATGGTCCTATAGCTTAGGGAAATTAAAATCAAAAACACACAGCCACCCCAAAGTGTCGGACGGCTCTGTTTACAAGAACCTCGTCTACGGTACAAGTTAAATATCCCAGAATGTGAAAAATGGATAAAGAAGTTGTGGTACGTACGTACAATGGAATATCACTCAGCAATGAAATCTATGTCATCAGGCCCGTCGCGGCATAATGAGTGGATTCAGGTACGATGATTCTAAGTGAAATAAGTCACACAGAAAATGAAACATCATAAGATATCACTACTACACGGAATGTAAACTTGGCTACACATGAACTGAATTACAAAACAGAACAGGGTCTCAAATTTAGAAAACCAACTTATGCTTGCTTAAGGGGAAAGGTGAGTTGGGGTGCTGCATAAAACCAGAGATAGAAATTAGCACAGATACCTTTCCATAAGCCAAATATGTAATAGTCAAGACCTACCCCTTGCTCAACGAAATGGACTAAACACCCCATATTCAACGCCTAGGAATACACCTGACTAGTAAGAATCTTCAAACCCATGGATTTATATGTCTCCGTAAGAGAATGAAGCGTGTGTACAGCGGCATGAATGCAGCAGAGAAAATCCGATAAATCCCATTATCAAAATGAATTACACAAACAAAACCCAAGGACAGTGAGATAGAGAGCAATTCTTAAATAATTCATTCAGGGCTTGTGATGCAACCTGGATTTACCACATCTACACCCAGAGCTGAGTGAGACATAAGGTTGGGCACTTCGGGCTGATAGCATTGGTGAGGTTCGATGAGCAAATGCAGACCCTTTGAAGTCATACAGCATGGTACCCATTCCATGGGTCCCAACTCTCCAAGTTTAAGGGATTCTTCCTTCAGCTAAAACATGCATGGGAAACCCACAGTACGGTGCACCGTGTGACTGGCAAACGTTTTCAAATGATTCTCAGTTTTCGTCCCCTTTTACTCGGGTTCACCATTCCAGACCCTTTACGAACACTCTCCCCACTTGGAGAGTCAGTGCCTTTAACCTCCTGTTGGGCATAGTTTGCAATTTCTGCGCAAGATGAAAAGGAATAGGGAGAACCAATGAGAGACTAGCTCTAGGTGTCCGCACGGGCAAATTTAACGCTCATTTCCCACCAGGAAGAGGAATTAACCAAAGGCTCAGCATGCCGTGCCGGAACCAGATTAGGGCCCGAGGCAATCCTGTGGGTTTGCGGCCAGCTCACAAGATAGCGAGTTGAAGAAAGGAGCTCAGGGGCACTGTAACTCACAAACCTGCAGAGTTATAAATGACAGCTATCGTCCAAAAATATATTGAAGGAAGGCTGCGAAGACGACTTGTAAGCGGGACAGATTTGCAGAAAAACGATTTCAGGGGGTAGACGGGAATTGAATTTAAAGCATAGGAAAAGAGGCAGAACGTCGACAATGATGCTCTTGGCCAAAAAGGGCGTATGCGTTTTTTCCTGAATATATTCAGGAAAAAACGCATACGCACTTTTTGGCCAACCAAGCAAGCATGTTAAAGAAATCTGCACTACAATGAAGTCTCACTGCCCCCCGGTCAAAAGGGCCATCTGAAAAAAGTGTAAAATCCAGAAAGGCAGCACAGGCCATGGAGAACAGGGAGCCTTGTTATGCTGATGGGCGGGATGTAAATTGCCAACAGCCACTCTGGAGAAGTGTATGGTGTTTCCCGGAACACCGAAAAAACAAAGCTACGGAGCCTACGGCACTTCCACTTATGGTCCTATAGCTTAGGGAAATTAAAATCAAAAACACACAGCCACCCCAATGTGTCGGACGGCTCTGTTTACAAGAACCTCGTCTACGGTACAAGTTAAATATCCCAGAATGTGAAAAATGGATAAAGAAGTTGTGGTACGTACGTACAATGGAATATCACTCAGCAATGAAATCTATGTCATCAGGCCTGTAGCGGCATAATGAGTGGATTCAGGTACGATGATTCTACGTGCAATAGGTCACACAGAAAAAGAAACATCATAAGATATCACTAATACACGGAATGTAAACTTGGCTACACATGAAATGAATTACAAAACAGAACAGTGTCTCAAATTTAGAAAACCAACTTATGCTTGCTTTTTGGGAAAGGTGAGTTCGGGTGCTGCATAAAAACAGAGAGTGAAATTCGCACTGATACCGTTCCATAAGCCAAATATGTAATAGACAAGACCTACTGCTTGCTCAACGAAATGGGCTCAACACCCCATATTCAACGCCTAGGAATATACCTGCCTAGCAAGAATCTTAAAACCCATGGATTTATATGTGTCCATAAGAGAATCCAGCGTGTGTTCAGTGGCCTAAAGGCAACAGTGAAAATCCGATAAATCATATTATCAAAATAAATTTCAAAACCAAAACACAATGACAGTGAAATAGAGAGCAATTCTTAAATAATTCACTCAGGGCTTCTGATGCAACCTGGATTTACCACATGTACACCCAGTGCTGGGGAGACATAAGGCCGGACACTTCGCCCTGATAGTATTGTTGAGGTTCGGTGAGCAATTGCAGACCCTTTGAAGTCATACTGCATGGTACCCATTCCAAGGGTCCCAACTCTCCAGGTTTAAGGGATTCTTCCTTCCGCTACATCATGTATGGGAAACCCAGAGTATGGTCCACCATGTGATTGGGAAACGTTTTCAAATGCATCTCAGTTTTCGTCCCTTTATACTCGGGTTCACCATTCCAGATGCTTAACTAACACTCTCCCCACTTGGAGAGTCAGTGCCTTTAACCTCCTGTTTGTCACAGTTTGCAATTTCTGCGCAAGATGAACAGGAATAGGGAGAACCAATGAGAGACTAGCTGTAGGTGTCTGCACGGGCAATTTAATGCTCATTTCTCACCAGGAAGTGGAATTAACCAAAGGCTCAGAATGCCGTGCCGGAACCAGATTAGGGCCTGAAGCAATACTGCGGGTGTGCAGGCAGCTCACAAGATAGCGAGTTGAACAAAGGAGCTCAGGGGCACTGTAATTCACAAACCTGCAGAGTTATAAATGACAGCTATCGTCCAAAAATATATTGAAGGAAGGCTGCGAAGAGGACTTGAAAGCGGGGCAGAATTCCAGGAAAACGATTTCAGGAGGTAGACGGGAAATGCACTGAAAGCATAGGAGAAGAGGCAGAACCTCGACAATGATGCACTTGTTCAAAAAGTGCATATGCGTTTTTTCCAAAGCCCTCCTTAAAGAGGGTAGGGGGCTCCCAGCATGCTTCAGTGGCCAACAGAGGGCCCACATCGCCAAGGTGACGTGAGCCAGCCAGGCAGGAGTGACCTCACATCAGAGGGCCCACCTCACAGAAGGGTAAGGGACCCAGCCATTATCAGACTCTCACCAGAGGGCCCACATCAGCAAGGGGCTGGGAACCAGGCAGGAGTGTCTTCACACCCGTGGGGCCACATCATCGCAAGTTGAGGTACCCAGCACATGTGGCCTCAAACCAGAGGACCCACATCTCCATGGGTCTCGGAGCGAGGCAGGCAGGATGAACCTCAAAACACGTGGCCCATTGTATAAAAAAGGTGAGGAATCCAGCAGTTGGAACATCCCAGCAGGCGGCCCAGAGCACCGAGGCTATGGGATCCAGGCAATGATGAACTCACAACAGAGGGCCCTCATCATGAAACTGTGAGCAACCTAGCCATTGTGACCTCAGAGCACAAGGCCCACATCCCCATGGGGAAGCGAACCAAGCAGGAGTGTCATCGCACCAGTGGGCACACATCAGAAAATGTGGGGAGCCCAGAAGTTAGGGCCTGATGCCAGAGGGCCCTCATCACCGAGGAGAGGAGGCTCCCAGCAGGCTCCAACTGCTACAAGAGGGCCAACGTCGCCAATGCGGGGTGTGCCAGCCAGGCAGGAGTGACCTCAGAGCAGAGGGCCAACCTCAAAAAAGTGTGAGGAACCCAAAGAGGATTAGACTCTCACCAGAGGGCCCACATCACCAAGAGGATCAGAACCAGGCAGGACTGTCTTCACACCAGGGTGACCACATCATAGAAAGGTGAGGAACCCAGCACATGTGGCCTAAACCAGAAGACCCACATCTCCAAGGGGCTCGGAGTGAGGCATGCAGGAGTAGCCTCACAACACAGGGCCCATAGAATAAAAAAGCTGAGGAATCCTGCAGTGGGAACCTCCCAGCAGGCGGCCCAGAGCACCGAGTCTATGCGATCCAGGCTGCAGTGAACTCACAGCAGAGGGCCCATATCATGAAACTGTGAGCAACCCAGCCATTGGGACCTCACAGCACAAGGCCCACATCCCCATGGGGTTGGGAACATGGCAAGAGTGTCCTCGCACCACTTAGCACGTATCAGAAAAAGTGGGTACCCAGCAGTTACGGCCTGACGCTAGAGAGCCCTCATCACCGAGGGGAGGTGGCTCCCAGCAGGCTCCAACTGCCACAAGAGGGCCGATGTCGCCAAGGCGGGGTGTGCCAGCCAGTCAGTAGTGACCTCACAGCAGAGGGCCCACCTCACAGAAGGGTGAGGAACCCAGCCAGGATCAGACTCTCACCAGAGGGCCCACATCACCAAGGGGATAGAAACCAGGCAGGAGTGTCCTCACACCAGCGGGGCCACATCATCGAAAGGTGAGGGACCCAGCACACGTGGCCTCAAATCAGAGGACACACATCACCAAGGGGCTGGGAGTGAGTCAGGCAGGAGGAGTCTCCAAACAGAGGGCCCATAGAAGAGAAAAGGTGAGGAATCCCGCAGTTGGAACCTCCCCGCAGGCGGCCAGGAGCAGCGAGGCTATGGGATCCAGGCCGGAGTGAACTCACACCAGAGGGCCCTCATCATGAAACTGAGCCACCCACCGTTGGGACCTCAGAGCAGAAGGCCCATATTCCCATGGGGTTGGAAACCTGGCAGGAGTGTACTCACACCACAGGGCGCACATCAGAAAATTTTGGGAGCCCAGGAGTTAGAGCCTGACGCCAGAGGGCCCTCATTACCGAGGGGAGGAGACTCCCAGCAGGCACCAACTCCCAACTGAGGGCCCACGTCACCAAGGTGACGTGTGCCAGTCAGGCAGGAGTGACCTCACAGCAGAGGGCCTACCTCACAGAAGGGTGAGGAAACCAGCCAGGATAAGACTCTCACCAGAGAGCCCACATCACCAAGGGGACCGGAACAAGGCAGGAGTGTCCTCACACCAGTGTGGCCACATTATAGAAAGGTGACGAACCCAGCACATGTGGCCTAAACCAGAGGACCCACATTTCCAAGGTGCTCCGAGTGAGGCAGGCAGGAGTAGCCTAACAACACAGGGCCCACAGAATAAAAAATGTGAGGAATCCAGCAGTAGGAACCCCCCAGCAGGTGGCCCAGAGTACGGAGCCTATGTGATCCAGGCCACAGTGAACTCACAGCAGAGGGCTCACATCATGACACTGTGAGCAATCCAGCTGGTGGGACCTCAGAGCAGAAGGCCCACATCCCCATGGGGATGGGAACGTGGCAGGAGTGTACTCGCACGACAGGGCACATATCAGAAAATTTTGGGAGCCCATGAGTTAGGGCCTGACGCCAGAGGGCCCTCATTACCGAGGGGAGGAGACTCCCAGCAGGCACCAACTCCCAACTGAGGACCCACATCGCCAAGGTGATGTGTGCCAGCCAGGCAGGAGTGACCTCACAGCAGAGGGCCCACCTCCCAGAAGGGTGAGGAATCCAGCCAGGATCAGACTCTCACCAGAGGGCCCCCATCACCAAGGGGATGGGAACCAGGCAGGAGTGTCCTCACACCAGTGGGGCCACATCAATAAAGGTGAGGAAACCGGCACATGTGGCCTCAAACCAGAGGACCCACATCACAAAGGGGCTGGGAGTGAGTCAGGAAGGAGGAGCATGAAAACACAGGACCCAAAGAATAAAAATGGTAAGGAATCCAGCAGTAGGAACCTCCCAGCAGGCGGCTCAGAGCACAGAGTCTATGGGATCTAGGCCTGAGTGAACTAACACCAGAGAGCCAACATCCTGAAACTGTGAACAACACAGGTGTTGGGACCATAGAGCAGAAGGCACATGGGGATGGGAACCTGGCAGGAGTGCCCTCACACCACTTAGCACGTATCAGAAAATGTGG
Organism: Delphinapterus leucas; assembly: GCF_059928025.1. Taxonomy (NCBI): domain Eukaryota; kingdom Metazoa; phylum Chordata; class Mammalia; order Artiodactyla; family Monodontidae; genus Delphinapterus; species Delphinapterus leucas. The sequence continues at coordinate 430,063 of NW_028322254.1, forward strand.
GTAACCAGCAGTTAGGGCCTGATGCCAGAGGGTCTCATCACTGAGGGGAGGAGGCTCCCAGCGGGCTCCAACTGCCACCAGAGGGCCGACGTCGCCAAGGCGGGGTGTGTCAGCCAGGCAGGAGTGACCTCAGAGAAGAGGGCCCACCTCACAGAAGTGTGAGGAGCCCAACCAGGATCAGACTCTCACTGGAGGGCTCACATCACCAAGGGGATGGGAACCAGGCAGGAGTGTCCGCACACCAGTGGGGCCACATCTGCGAAAGGTGAGGAACCCAGCACATGTGGCCTCAAACCAGAGGACACACATCACCAAGGGGCTGGGAGTGAGGCAGGTGTCTGGAGGGGCACATTTAACTCTAATTTCCCACCAGGAAGAGGAATTAACCAAAGGCTCAGAGTGCCGTGCGGGACCCTGATTACGGCCTGAAGCAAACCTGCGGTTCTGTGGCCAGCTTTCAAGGAAACGAGTTAAGAAAGGAAACCACAGGCACTGTAATTCACAAACCTGCAGAGTTATAAATGACAGCTATTGGCAAAAATATATTGAAGTAAGTCTGCACAGAGGACTTGAAAACGAGGCAGAATTGCAGGAATCATATTTCAGGAGGTAGATTGGAATTGCATTTAAAGCATGTGAAAAGCGGCAGATCTTTGACAGTGATGCACTTGGACAAAAAGTGCGTATACATTTTTTCCTGAATATATTCAGGAAAAAACGCATATGCCCTTTGTGGCCAACCAAGAATTCGAGCAATGGAAATCCGCACTACAATGAACTCTCATTTCCCATTCGTCAAAAGAGCCATCTGAAAAAAGTGTAAAACCCAGAAACACAGGACAGGCCATGGAGAACAGGGAGCCTTGTTATGCTGATGGACGGATTGTAAATTGCCAACAGACACTCTGGTGATGTTTATAGTGTATGCTGAAACATCTAAAAAACAAAGCTACAGAGCCTAGGGCACTTCCACTTTTGGCCCTATAGCTTAGGAAAATTAAAATCAACAAGACACAGCCAACACAATATCCAGGGCTGCTGTGTTTACAAGAACCTTGAGTCCAGTACAAATTAAATATCCCAGAAAGAAAAAAATGGATAAAGGAGTTATCCTACTTACGTACAACGGAATATCACTCAGCAATGAAATCAATGTCATCAGGCCTGTAGCAGCAAATTGAGTGGATTTAAGTATGATGATTCTAAGAGAAATATGTCACACAGAGAAACATAATTATCATAAGATATCACAAATAGAGGGAGTGTAAACTTGGCTACACATAAACTGAATTACAAAACCGAGCAGAGTCTCACATTTAGATAAAAACTTATGCTTGCTTAACGGGAAAGTTGAGTTGGGGTGCTGTATCAAACCAGAGATTGAAATGAGCACACATACCGTTCCATAAGCCAAATATGTAATAGACAAGACCTACTCTTTGCTCAACGAAATAGACTAATCCATGGTGTATCACCTCACACCTGTTAGAATGGGCATCATCAGAAAATCTACAAACAACAAATGCTGGAAAGGGTGCGGAGATAAGGAAACCTCTTCCACTATTGTTGGGAATGTAAATTGATGCAGTCACTGTGGAGAACATTATGGAGTTTCTTATAAAACTAAGAATAGAATTACCATATAATACAGCAATCCCACTACTGGGCATATACCCAGACAAAACCATAAAACGAAAAGAGACATTCACCGCAATGTTCATTGCATCACTATTTACAATATCCAGGTAATGGAAGCAACCTAAATGCCCACAGACAGACGAATGCATAAAGATGAGGTACATATATAAAATGGAATATTACTAAGCCATAAAAAGGAATGAAATTGGGTCATTTGTAGAGACGTTGATGGATCTAGAGACTGTCATACAGAGTGAAGTAAGTCAGAAAGAGAAAAACAAATCCTGTATATAAATGCATATATGTGGAACCTAGAAAAGTTGTACAGATGAAGCGTTTTGCAAGGCAGAAATAGAGCAACAGATGTAGACAACAAACGTATGGACACCAAGGGGGGAAAGCTGTTAGGGGGGTGGTGGTGGGAGGAGTTGAGAGATTGGGATTGGCATGTATACATTTCTATGTATAAAATAGGTAACCAAAAAGAACCTGCTGTATAAAAAAATAAAATAAAATTCAAAATTACAAAAAGTAAAACAGAAAAAATATTCTTCCCTTCACATACATGTATTTATATGAATAAATTATTTCTATGCTTATATCTGTAAATACAAAAAAGAGGAATAAAATCTACCTTGAACCAAAAACGAAAAAAAGAAAAAAAAACAGAACCCACCAGTTACACAGAGGAAAACCGTATCAGGGCCCTTGCTCCAGTTGTAAACAATTCTGAAGTTGGTCAGTGGTGGGGAATCATCTCCCATTCAGCCAGCATGCCCCACGCAACAAGCGTCCTCATTGCAAAGCTGGGGGCCCGTGCCGAGGCATCTGTGAGTAAACGTGGGCCGAGCCCCAGGCCAGCTGCTGCAGAAATGTTCCCACCCTTCCCAGGTAAAACACCTGAATATGTACAAGGACTTGAAAGCCTAGAGGAAGGGCCATGGAGCCACATGAGCGACAGCATGCCAGCCGACTTGGTGCCTGCAGGCCAGACAGGATGGTCCTGGCCCTGGGTGCTCTTCTGGAAGCTTTCCATTTCCCTGCCTGAGATACCCCTCCTGTCCCGGCCCCCACTGCTTTCTTCCTTACTCACCTCTGCCCAGGGAGAAATTCCAGCGGCAGGTATGGGTGGCACATCCTCTTCTTTAGCAGGTGGCATCTTGGCAACTGCTGCAGAAAGTCCAGCAGAGCCCCACTCACACTGGGCAACCCACAAAGCCGTGGCCTCTCACTCCCTCCCACCAGTCCAGCCCCGAGACTGCTGACAGGGCAGAAAATGGCGTCAGGCACAGCTGCAGGTGCTCTTGCTGCCTGGAGCGGTGTTTATATTGATCTCAACCCAGGCACACCTGGGGAGGTCTGGCCGGCACGGTCGGGCTTCCCAGGCCAGCCAATAATCACCCCTCAGGGGCTCACAGTTACAGAAACTGGAACTTGCTGAATCGGCCAGGTCCAAGGAACAGGTGTGGGCTCCTGAGAGTCAGGATAGACAAGGGGCTGCAGCTCTGGCTTGTTTTCTAATTATATTATCTGGCCCATGAGTGGGAGACAACTTCAAGAAAACCCTCTCCTAATGAGAGGAACCCAGGAGTCAGGGAGAGGAGGGGTGGGTGGTGGGTGGAGACAGAGGCCTGGTGCCCCGGGTGCAGTGGAAGTCTCTGGAAGACCAGGTGGAGGGAGGCCACACAGAGTGATGCCCAGGGTCACAGACCTGTCGGAGCTGCTGTTTGTTAGTTCAAGTCCTGCTCTGAGGTGCTCTGTGTCAGATCTGAGTGACAGGTGAGCTGGGAGTGCTCTGCAATGAGGGCGATGTGCATGGCTCCTGTGTGCCCAGCCCTGCCACGGTACCTGAAAGGGTTGCTCTGTATCCTGGGAGGGGCCTGACCACGAGAGCCCCGTGAGCTGGGGTGGGGGTGGGGTACCTGCCCAGGTGAGCTCCATATCCTGGGATTGGCCTGACCTCGAGAGCCCCATGGGCTGCTGGAATCCTGGTAAAAGATGTCAGGACAGTCAGTGAAGCCACCGAGGATATGCCTCCAGTAGTTCCTAAACCCTACACCCTGCTGGTCATTCTACTAACCACCAGGACATGGTATTCTGTATTAGTCTTCAATGAAGCCTTCTTTTGTATTCTATTAGTCCCAGAGTCACAAGAAATTTTGGCTTGTGAGTGGCAGGACTCAACATACAACTAAAACAATACTTCCGGGCCGTCTTGCCCCAAGGGTTCAAAAATTCCCACACCATCTTTGGGGAAAGCTCAGCTAAAGACCTAAAAGTTCTACCTCTGGAAAAGGAAACACTCCTTCAATATGCAGACGACATTCTGATCGCCAGCCCTACTAAGGAGACCTCTGAACTACCAAGCCAATAAAGGATACAAGTTGTCCAAGAAAAAGCTCAAATATCACAGACTATGGTGACCTGCGTGGGCTGCATTCTCACAGAAGGTCGGAGAAGCCCATCCCAGGAAAGGGAAGAAACAATTTACAGCCTTACCCATTTCTAAAACTAGAAGACAGCTTAGGGGTTCCTGGGGAGGCCAGGGTTTGCTGCTTCTGGATCCCTAACTACAGTCTACTAGCTGGGCCTCTATATGAAACACTGAAAGAAAAAGATGATGATCCTTTTGAATAGAATCCAGAAGTGGCCTTTCAAGAATGGAAAGAGCAGTCAATTCAGACCCTTGCCCTGGAACTCCCTAATTTAGCTAAACCCTTTGACCTTTACATTCCTAGTGAAATTTGAATGGCCATTGGAGTATTAGTGCAAAACCTGGGACCACTTGAAATGGAACAATGCAAGAATGCCATCCAGGTAGGATAAACTACGGTCACCAAGGGGCTTGGCCCACCGCCACATCTGGCCAAGATACTGGCAGTATCTGAAAACCTGGAAATCAGCAGCCCAAAAGGCCACCTCCCTCCTAAGGGAAAAGGACCCCACGTGGTGATCCTAACCCCCAACCATGCCCTGAAGTTGCAGGGTTTGCTCCGTGGGCACACTGACCTTGAGTGAGGAGGTCCTCCAACTCCAACCTCCAGAGAGATAACTGGGGCAAAGGGGCACCATGACGACTCGTGTGACCATCACTTGACCTGGAGTTTCTCTCATAAAACAACAAGAGTGTGTCCCAAAAGAGTAGACTACTGCTTGCAGGACTTACTGCACCCAGAGGGGAGGTAATAATCTTGGCAGGGGAACAGTATATCACGCTGTCACCATAGAAAAGCCTACAGACACTGTGATGATGGTGGCCAATAAGACCGGCTGGACTCCTGTTTACTTCAAAAGGCTGTTGACTCAGTGGCCATCATGGTCCTTCATCACCACTGACCCTGGACTGTCTGGGAGTTGAGCAGTCAGGGTGCTGACACCTGGTGCTGTTTTTACGTTAATTCAGGGGCCTAACTGAAGAAAGCACAGACTACTGGTCAGAGCATCTAGGCTGGCAGAAACGGTCAGCCTAAGGTGGCCGAACAAATGTGGGGCGGGGTGAAACTGGACCTCACAGCGTCACTGCACATCTCCTTCCTGGACCCTTAAAGGTCATTAGAATCTATAACACTACCAATACTTGTGCTCAGGCGGACGAGCAGGGAGGCAGGAGGCCTGCGGACAAACAACGTCACCTGGAGGCTGCTGGGGAGAAGTTCAGACCCTCTCCCACAGGTATGAGGGCTCCTAACTCAGCACTCAGCAGTTACAGATGAAGGGTCTGCACCCTCAGCACTCTAAGAATGAGGAAGGGGACAAAATGCAGAAGAGGGGTTTGTCCCAGGCAAAGCCCCTTAAAAATCCCTGGGAGATAAAAATAGAATCTGGGCAATAAAATAAAGTCTAACCTTTTTTATCCTTTGTGCTTTGTCTAATTTCACGTGCTCCTAGGGTCCCGCATACAGAGGTTCAACAGCCGGCACTTCAGACCAGATTTCCTAGTGCAGAATGGCTGGGTCGACACTTCAGCTCCTGGAGCACAGTGCAGACTCCGCGATATAGAGCCTGAGCTGCAGCCAACCGGGCCCTCGAGAGCTCCGCCCCCTCCCTCCCACTGACTCTGACAGGATCTCTACACAGCAGCCCAGCCCACAGCCCACGGGGTAGCACATGCTCTCACCTCTGCATTCTCTGATCAAAATATAAAGTTTCCTTTGCTTCTGAACCAAACTCAGTCTCGATCTGTTGGCTCCAATGACACTGGGCAGGGGGACACTTGTTGGGGTCCACTCTGGAGGATCAGTAACAGAAATTGAGAACATTGTAACTTCAATGAACAGATGTGTGAGCCAAACTGTAATTAACATAGAACAGTGTATAAGGCTCGGGTAAAATAAGATGTTTCTAACACTTCCATTTGATATTTCCATCACTTTATTATAAGCAAGTTCAGTGAAAGGTTTGTCTTATTTGTCAGGTCAATACTAGAGAAACGAAGTGATTTCTTTCCAAGGATGTACATCTAATAATCTTGGTTAAAGCTTCAATCTTGTTTTAAATGCTTTTCCATTGAAAATGATACCTCTCTTTCAGCTCCCCCATTTCTGAGAAGTATAAAATCTTATAATTTATTATTACCAAAGGGGAAAGGTGGGAGGAGGGATAAATTAACAGTTTGGGATTAACACATACACACTGCTATGTATAAAATCGATCATCAACAAGGAAATACTGTACAGCACAGGGAACTACACTCAATATTTTGCAAAAACCTATAAGGGGAAATAATCTGAAAAAAGAATAGATATTTTTATTGACATCATCTATTAATGACAGTTAAAATGGAACCTAACGGAAGCCGGTGGTGAGTGCTTCTGACCCTGAAGACTTCAATCATCTAAAGTTTGGACTCTGCCTACTTCCCAAGGCCCTTAATGAACATATGTGTAGCCGTAGCTTAAACAATTCCCCAGTTTGGGTTGTGGAGAGACAGTGATTTTGAAAAAGCCCTGGTGTTCTCCTCACATGAATGGGACACTTCCTACAGCTAAAATATGCCTGTCACACCCAGAAGATGGTATACCGTCTGATCGGGAAGAGTTTGGAAAAGGCATCTCATCTCCTCATCTCCTGGTGCTCGGGTTCACCCCTCCAGCGTCTTTACGAACAGTCTTCCCACTTGGAGATGTCAGCACTGTCAACATCCTGTTGCATACAGTTTGGAATTTGTCCAGAGAATGAAGCAGAAGGAGGAGGAACAATGAGAGACAAGTCCTAGGTGTTCGGACAGGCACATGTCACTCTAATTTCCAATCAGGAAGACGAATTGACCAAAGGCTAGGGTTGCCCATGGAAACAGAATAGGGCTTGAGGAAATCCCGCTGCTTTGTGGCCAGTTCCCATAAACACAAGTTGAAAAATGGAACTCAGGGCCGCTAAAATTCACGAAACTGCAGAGTTGAAAATATCTCTCACTGAAAAATGTCTTGAGGAAAGTCAGAGAAAAGGACTTGTAAGCAACGGAGAATGGCAGGAAAGGGATTGGAAGAGGTAGAAAGGACTCGCCATTAAGCACAAGAAAAGGGGCTGAACATTGCCAACATTGCAGTTGGCCAAAAAGGGTGTATGCGTCTTTTTCTGTATATATTCAAGAAAACGGCATACACTTTTTTAGCCAACCAAACAGGTGGGCACTGGAAATCAGTACTACAAAACATATCACTTCGCATCAGTCAGAAGAGCCTTCCTCATAAAGTGTAAACACCAGAAATGCAGGACAGGGCAAGGAGAAAAGGGAGCCCTGTGAGGCTTATAGTGGAAATGTATATTGCCAATGGTCACTCTTGAGAAGTGTATTGTGTTTACTAAAGCATCTAAAAAATGAGCTACAGAGCACAGGGCACTTGCACTCATGGACGTATATCTTGGGAAAGACAAAAATGGAGAGGACACAGGCACCCCAATGTTTACCGCCTCTCTGTTTAAAAGATCCTCGACTAGGGTATAATTTATATGTCTCTGGAGGGAAAAAATGGATAGAGGTGTGGCACTTATGTAGAGTGGAATATTACTCAGCCTGAAAATCACTGAAATATGGCCAGTTGTAACAACCCCAGAGTAGTTACGTATGATCATTCAGTCACATAATTCAAAAAGAAAAAGACATACGATATTACTAATACATGGAATGTAAACGTGGCTACAAAGTACCTGAATTACAAAACAGAATGGGGTCTCAAATTTAGAAGACCAACTTATGTTTGCTTAAGGAAAAAGGAGAGTTGGGGAGCTGCATAAAACCAGAGATTGAAATTAGCACAGATACCGTTCGATAAGCCAAATATGTAATAGAAAAAACCTACTCCCTGGTCAACGAAATGGACTCAACACGCCATATTCAACACCTACGAATACACCTGACTAGTAAGAATCTTCAAACTCATGGATTTATATGTGTCCGTAAGAGAATCAAGCGTGAGTACAGCGGCATGAACACAGCAGTGAAAATGCGATAAATCCCATTATGAAAATAAATTACACAAAAAAAAGCCAAGGACAGTGAAATAGAGAGCAATTCTTAAATAATTCATTCAGGGCTTGTGATGCAACCTGGATTTACCACATCTACACCCAGAGCTGAGTGAGACATAAGGTTGGGCACTTCGGGCTGATAGCATTGGTGAGGTTCGATGAGCAAATGCAGACCCTTTGAAGTCATACTTCATGGTACCTATTCCATGGTTCCCACCTCTCCAGATTTAAGGGATTCTTCCTTCAGCTAAAAGATGCATGGGAAACCCACAGTATGGTGCACCGTGTGACCGACAAACGTTTTCAAATGCATCTCAGTTTTCGTCCCCTTTTACTCGGGTTCACCATTCCAGACCCTTTACGAACACTCTCCCCACTTGGAGAGTCAGTGCCTTTAACCTCCTGTTGGGCACAGTTTGCAATTTCTGCGCAAGATGAAAAGGAATAGGGAGAACCAATGAGAGACTAGCTCTAGGTGTCTGCACGGGCAAATTTAACGCTCATTTCCCACCAGGAAGAGGAATTAACCAAAGGCTCAGCATGCCGTGCCGCAACAAGATTAGGGCCTGAGGCAATCCTGTGGGTTTGCGGCCAGCTCACAAGATAGCGAGTTGAAGAAAGGAGCTCAGGGGCATTGTAACTCACAAACATGCAGAGTTATAAATGACAGCTATCGTCCAAAAATATATTGAAGGAAGGCTGCGAAGACGACTTGTAATCGGGACAGATTTGCAGGAAAACGATTTCAGGGGGTAGACGGGAATTGCATTTAAAGCATAGGAAAAGAGGCAGAACGTCGACAATGATGCTCTTGGCCAAAAAGGGCGTATGCGTTTTTTCCTGAATATATTCAGGAAAAAACGCATACGCCCTTTTTGGCCAACCAAGCAAGCATGTTAAAGAAATCTGCACTACAATGAAGTCTCACTGCCCCCCGGTCAAAAGGGCCATCTGAAAAAAGTGTAAAATCCAGAAAGGCAGCACAGGCCATGGAGAACAGGGAGCCTTGTTATGCTGATGGGCGGGATGTAAATTGCCAACAGCCACTCTGGAGAAGTGTATGGTGTTTCCCGGAACACCGAAAAAACAAAGCTACGGAGCCTACGGCACTTCCACTTATGGTCCTATAGCTTAGGGAAATTAAAATCAAAAACACACAGCCACCCCAAAGTGTCGGACGGCTCTGTTTACAAGAACCTCGTCTACGGTACAAGTTAAATATCCCAGAAAGCGAAAAATGGATAAAGAATTTGTGGTACGTACGTACAGTGGAATATCACACAGCAATGAAATCTATGTCATCAGGCCCGTCGCGGCAAAATGAGTGGATTCAGGTACGATGATTCTAAGTGAAATAAGTCACACAGAAAATGAAACATCATAAGATATCACTAATACACGGAATGTAAACTTGGCTACACATGAACTGAATTACAAAACAGAACAGGGTCTCAAATTTAGAAAACCAACTTATGCTTGCTTAAGGGGAAAGGTGAGTTGGGGTGCTGCATAAAACCAGAGATAGAAATTAGCACAGATACCTTTCCATAAGCCAAATATGTAATAGTCAAGACCTACCCCTTGCTCAACGAAATGGACTAAACACCCCATATTCAACGCCTAGGAATACACCTGACTAGTAAGAATCTTCAAACCCATGGATTTATATGTCTCCATAAGAGAATGAAGCGTGTGTACAGCGGCATGAATGCAGCAGAGAAAATCCGATAAATCCCATTATCAAAATTAATTACACAAACAAAACCCAAGGACAGTGAAATAGAGAGCAATTCTTAAATAATTCATTCAGGGCTTGTGATGCAACCTGGATTTACCACATCTACACCCAGAGCTGAGTGAGACATAAGGTTGGGCAATTCGGGCTGATAGCATTGGTGAGGTTCGATGAGCAAATGCAGACCCTTTGAAGTCATACAGCATGGTACCCATTCCATGGGTCCCAACTCTCCAAGTTTAAGGGATTCTTCCTTCAGCTAAAACATGCATGGGAAACCCACAGTATGGTGCACCGTGTGACTGGCAAACGTTTTCAAATGCATCTCAGTTTTCGTCCCCTTTTACTCGGGTTCACCATTCCAGACCCTTTACGAACACTCTCCCCACTTGGAGAGTCAGTGCCTTTAACCTGCTGTTTGGCACAGTTTGCAATTTCTGCGCAAGATGAACAGGAATAGGGAGAACCAATGAGAGACTAGCTGTAGGTGTCTGCACGGGCAAATTTAACGCTCATTTCCCACCAGGAAGAGGAATTAACCAAAGGCTCAGCATGCCGTGCCGGAACCAGATTAGGGCCTGAGGCAATCCTGTGGGTTTGCGGCCAGCTCACAAGATAGCGAGTTGAAGAAATGAGCTCAGGGGCACTGTAACTCACAAACCTGCAGAGTTATAAATGACAGCTATCGTCCAAAAATATATTGAAGGAAGGCTGCGAAGACGACTTGTAATCGGGACAGATTTGCAGGAAAACGATTTCAGGGGGTAGACGGGAATTGAATTTAAAGCATAGGAAAAGAGGCAGAACGTCGACAATGATGCTCTTGGCCAAAAAGGGCGTATGCGTTTTTTCCTGAATATATTCAGGAAAAAACGCATACGCCCTTTTTGGCCAACCAAGCAAGCATGTTAAAGAAATCTGCACTACAATGAAGTCTCACTGCCCCCCGGTCAAAAGGGCCATCTGAAAAAAGTGTAAAATCCAGAAAGGCAGCACAGGCCATGGAGAACAGGGAGCCTTGTTATGCTGATGGTCGGGATGTAAATTGCCAACAGCCACTCTGGAGAAGTGTATGGTGTTTTCCGGAACACCTAAAAAACAAAGCAACGGAGCCTACGGCATTTCCACTTATGGTCCTACAGTTTAGGGACATTAAAATGAAAAACACACAGCCACCCCAAAGTGTCGGACGGCTCTATTTACAAGAACCTCGTCTACAGTACAAGGTAAATATCCCAGAATGTGAAAAATGGATAAAGAAGTTGTGGTATATACGTACAATGGAATATCACTCAGCAATGAAATCTATATCATCAGGCCCGTCGCGGCATAATGAGTGGATTCAGGTACGATGATTCTAAGTGAAATAAGTCACACAGAAAATGAAACATCATAAGATATCACTACTACACGGAATGTAAACTTGGCTACACATGAACAGAATTACAAAACAGAACAGGGTCTCAAATTTAGAAAACCAACTTATGCTTGCTTAAGGGGAAAGGTGAGTTGGCGTGCTGCATAAAACCAGAGATAGAAATTAGCACAGATAACTTTCCATAAGCCAAATATGTCATAGTCAAGACCCACCACTTGCTCAACGAAATGGACTAAACACCACATATTCAACACCTAGGAATACACCTGACTAGTAAGAATCTTCAAACCCATGGATTCATATGCCTCCGTAAGAGAATGAAGCGTGTGTACAGCGGCATGAATGCAGCAGAGAAAACCCGATAAATCCCATTGTCAAAATGAATTACAAAAACAAAACCCAAGGACAGTGAAATAGAGAGCAATTCTTAAATAATTCATTCAGGGCTTGTGATGCAACCTGGATTTACCACATCTACACCCAGAGCTGAGTGAGACATAAGGTTGGACACTTTGGGCTGATAGCATTGGTGAGGTTCGATAAGCAAATGCAGACCCTTTGAAGTCATACTGCATGGTAGCCATTCCATGGGTCCCAACTGCCAGGTTTAAGGGATTCTTCCTTCAGCTAAAATATGCATGGGAAACCCACATTATGGTGCACCATGTGACGGGGAAACGTTTTCAAATGCATATCAGTTTTCGTCTCGTTTTACTTGGGTACACCATTCCAGACCCTTTAATAACACTCTCCCCCTTGGAGAGTCTGTACTTTTAACCTCCTGTTTGGCACAGTTTGCAATTTCTGCGCAAGATGAACAGGAATAGGGAGAACCAATGAGAGACTAGCTGTAGGTGTCTGCACGGGCAAATTTAATGCTCATTTCGCACCAGGAAGAGGAATTAACCAAAGGCTCAACATGCCGTGCCTGAACCAGATTAGGGCCTGACAATCGTGCGGGTTTGCAGCCAGCTCACAAGATAGCGAGTTGAAGAAAGGAGCTCAGGGGCACTGTAACTCACAAACCTGCAGAGTAATAAATGACAGCTATCGTCCAAAAATATATTGAAGGAGGTCTGCAAAGACGACTTGTAAGCGGGACAGATTTGCAGGAAAACGATTTCAGGGGGTAGACGGGAATTGCATTTAAAGCATAGGAAAAGAGGCAGAACGTCAACAATGATGCTCTTGGCCAAAAAGGGCGTATGCGTTTTTTTCCTGAATATATTCAGGAATAAACGCATACGCCCTTTTTGGCCAACCAAGCAAGCATGTTAAAGAAATCTGCACTACAATGAAGTCTCACTGCCCCCCGGTCAAAAGGGCCATCTGAAAAAAGTGTAAAATCAGAAAGGCAGCACAGGCCATGGAGAACAGGGAGCCTTGTTATGCTGATGGGCGGGATGTAAATTGCCAACAGCCACCCTGGAGAAGTGTATGGTGTTTCCCGGAACACCGAAAAAACAAAGCTACGGAGCCTACGGCACTTCCACTTATGGTCCTATAGCTTAGGGAAATTAAAATCAAAAACACACAGCCACCCCAAAGTGTCGGACGGCTCTGTTTACAAGAACCTCGTATACGGTACAAGTTAAATATCCCAGAATGTGAAAAATGGATAAAGAAGTTGTGGTACGTACGTACAATGGAATATCACTCAGCAATGAAATCTATGTCATCAGGCCCATCGCGGCATAATGAGTGGATTCAGGTACGATGATTCTAAGTGAAATAAGTCACACAGAAAATGAAACATCATAAGATATCACTAATACACGGAATGTAAACTTGGCTACACATGAACTGAATTGCAAAACAGAACAGGGTCTCAAATTTAGAAAACCAACTTATGCTTGCTTAAGGGGAAAGGTGAGTTGGGGTGCTGCATAAAACCAGAGATAGAAATTAGCACAGATACCTTTCCATAAGCCAAATATGTAATAGTCAAGACCTACCCCTTGCTCAACGAAATGGACTAAACACCCCATATTCAACGCCTAGGAATACACCTGAGTAGTAAGAATCTTCAAACCCATGGATTTATATGTCTCCGTACGAGAATGAAGCGTGTGTACAGCGGCATGAATGCAGCAGAGAAAATCCGAAAAATCCCATTATCAAAATGAATTACACAAACAAAACCCAAGGACAGTGAAATAGAGAACAATTCTTAAATAATTCATTCAGGGCTTGTGATGCAACCTGGATTTACCACATCTACACCCAGAGCTGAGTGAGACATAAGGTTGGGCACTTCGGGCTGATAGCATTGGTGAGGTTCGATGAGCAAATGCAGACCCTTTGAAGTCATACAGCATGGTACCCATTCCATGGGTCCCAACTCTCCAGGTTTAAGCGATTCTTCCTTCAGCTAAACCATGCATGGGAAACCCACAGTATGGTGCACCATGTGACCGGGAAACGTTTTCAAATGCATCTCAGTTTTTGTCCTCTTTTACTCGGGTTCACAATTCCAGACCCTTTACTAACACTCTCCACACTTGGAGAGTCAGTGCCTTTAACCTCCTGTTTCGCACACTTTGCAATTTCTGCGCAAGATGAACAGGAATAGGGAGAACCAATGAGTGACTAGCTGTAGGTGTCTGCAGGGGCTAATTTAACGCTCATTTCCAACCAGGAAGAGGATTTAACCAAACGCTCAGCATGCCGTGCCGGAACAAGATTAGGGCCTGAAGCAATCCTGCGGGTTTGCGGCCAGCTCACAAGAAAGCGATTTGAAGAAAGGAGCTCAGGGGCACTGTAATTCACAAACCTGCAGAGTTATAAATGACAGCTATCGTCCAAAAATATATTGAAGGAAGGCTGCGCAGAGGACTTGAAAGCGGGGCAGAATTTCAGGAAAACGATTTCATGGGGTAGACTGGAATTGCATTTAAAGCATAGGAAAAGAGGCAGAACGTCGACAATGATGCACTTGGCCAAAAAGGGCGTATGCGTTTTTTCCTGAATATATTCAGGAAAAAACGCATACGCCCTTTTTGGCCAACCAAGCAAGCATGTTAAAGAAATCTGCACTACAATGAAGTCTCACTGCCCCCCGGTAAAAACGGCCATCTGAAAATAGTGTAAAATCCAGAAATGCAGCACAGGCCATGGAGAACAGGGAGCCTTGTTATGCTGATGGGTGGGATGTAAATTGCCAACAGCCACTCTGCAGAAGTGTATGGTGTTTCCTGAAACACCTAAAAAACAAAGCAACAGAGCCTACGGCACTTCCACTTATGGTCCTATAGCTTAGGGAAATTAAAATAAAAAACACACAGCCACCCCAAAGTTTCAGAGGGCTCTGTTTACAAGAACCTCGTCTACGGTACAAGTTAAATATCCCAGAAAGCGAAAAATGGATAAAGAAGTTGTGGTACGTACGTACAATGGAATATCACTCACCAATGAAATCTATGTCATCTGGCCCGTCGTGGCATAATGAGTGGATTCAGGTACGATGATTCTAAGAGAAATAAGTCACACAGAAAATGAAACATCATAAGATATCACTAATACACCGAATGTAATCTTGGCTACACATGAACTGAATTACAAAACAGAACAGGGTCTCAAATTTAGAAAACCAACTTATGTTTGCTTAAGGGGAAAGGTGAGTTGGGGTGCTGCATAAAACCAGAGATAGAAATTAGCACAGATACCATTCCATACGTCATATATGTAATAGTCAAGGGGGCTTCCCTGGTGGCGCACTGGTTGAGAGTTCGCCTGCCGATGCAGGGGACGCGGGTTCGTGCCCCGGTCCGAGAGGATCCCACATGCCGCGGAGCTACTGGCCCCGTGAGTCATGGCCGTTGAGCCTGCGCGTCCGGAGCCTGTGCTCCGCAACGGGAGAGGCCACAACACTGAGAGGCCCGCGTACAGCAAAAAAAAAAAAAAATATGTAATAGTCAAGACCTACCCCTTGCTCAACGAAATGGGCTAAACACCCTATATTCAACGCCTAGGAATACACCTGACTAGTAAGAATCTTCAAACCCATGGATTTATATGTCTCCATAAGAGAATCAAGCATGTGTACAGCTGCATGAAGGCAGCAGAGAAAATCCGATAAATCCTATTATCAAAATGAATTACAAAAACAAAACACAATGACAGTGAAATAGAGAACAATTCTTAAATAATTCATTCAGGGCTTGTGATGCAACCTGGATTTACCTCATCTACACCCAGAGCTGAGTGAGACATAAGGTTGGACACTTCGGGGTGATACCACTGGTGAGGTTCGATGAGCAAATGCAGACCATTTGAAGTCATACTGCATGGTACCCATTCCATGGGTCCCAACTCTCCAGGTTTAAGCGATTCTTCCTTCAGCTAAAGCATGCATGGGAAGCCCACAGTATGGTGCACCGTGTGACCAGGAAACGTTTTCAAAGGCATCTCAATTTTCGTCCCCTTTTACTCGGGTTCACAATTCCAGACCCTTTTCTAACACTCTCCAGACTTGGAGAGTCAGGGCCTTTAACCTCCTGTTTGGCACAGTTTGCAATTTCTGCGCAAGATGAACAGGAATAGGGAGAACCAATGAGAGACTAGCTGTAGGTGTCTGCACGGGCAAATTTAACGCACATTTCCCACCAGAAAGACGAATTAACCAAAGGCTCAGCATGCCGTGCCGGAACAAGATTAGGGCCTGAAGCAATCCTGCGGGTTTGCGGCCAGCTTACAAGAAAGCGATTTGAAGAAAGGAGCTCAGGGGCACTGTAATTCACAAACCTGCAGAGTTATAAATGACAGCTATCGTCCAAAAATATATTGAAGGAAGGCTGCGAAGAGGACTTGAAAGCGGGGCAGAATTGCAGGAAAACGATTTCATGGGGTAGACTGGAATTGCATTTAAAGCATAGGAAAAGAGGCAGAACGTCGACAATGACGCACTTGGCCAAAAAGGGCGTATGCGTTTTTTCCTGAATATATTCAGGAAAAAACGCATACGCCCTTTTTGGCCAACCAAGCAAGCATGTTAAAGAAATCTGCACTACAATGAAGTCTCACTGCCCCCCGGTAAAAACGGCCATCTGAAAAAAGTGTAAAATCCAGAAATGCAGCACAGGCCATGGAGAACAGGGAGCCTTGTTATGCTGATGGGTGGGATGTAAATTGCCAACAGCCACTCTGCAGAAGTGTATGGTGTTTCCTGAAACACCTAAAAAACAAAGCAACGGAGCCTACGGCACTTCCACTTATGGTCCTATAGCTTAGGGAAATTAAAATAAAAAACACACAGCCACCCCAAAGTTTCAGACGGCTCTGTTTACAAGAACCTCGTCTACGGTACAAGTTAAATATCCCAGAAAGCGAAAAATGGATAAAGAAGTTGTGGTACGTACGTACAATGGAATATCACTCACCAATGAAATCTATGTCATCTGGCCCGTCGTGGCATAATGAGTGGATTCAGGTACGATGATTCTAAGAGAAATAAGTCACACAGAAAATGAAACATCATAAGATATCACTAATACACCGAATGTAATCTTGGCTACACATGAACTGAATTACAAAACAGAACAGGGTCTCAAATTTAGAAAACCAACTTATGTTTGCTTAAGGGGAAAGGTGAGTTGGGGTGCTGCATAAAACCAGAGATAGAAATTAGCACAGATACCATTCCATACGTCATATATGTAATAGTCAAGGGGGCTTCCCTGGTGGCGCACTGGTTGAGAGTTCGCCTGCCGATGCAGGGGACGCGGGTTCGTGCCCCGGTCCGAGAGGATCCCACATGCCGCGGAGCTACTGGCCCCGTGAGTCATGGCCGTTGAGCCTGCGCGTCCGGAGCCTGTGCTCCGCAACGGGAGAGGCCACAACACTGAGAGGCCCGCGTACAGCAAAAAAAAAAAAAAATATGTAATAGTCAAGACCTACCCCTTGCTCAACGAAATGGGCTAAACACCCTATATTCAACGCCTAGGAATACACCTGACTAGTAAGAATCTTCAAACCCATGGATTTATATGTCTCCATAAGAGAATCAAGCATGTGTACAGCTGCATGAAGGCAGCAGAGAAAATCCGATAAATCCTATTATCAAAATGAATTACAAAAACAAAACACAATGACAGTGAAATAGAGAACAATTCTTAAATAATTCATTCAGGGCTTGTGATGCAACCTGGATTTACCTCATCTACACCCAGAGCTGAGTGAGACATAAGGTTGGACACTTCGGGGTGATACCACTGGTGAGGTTCGATGAGCAAATGCAGACCATTTGAAGTCATACTGCATGGTACCCATTCCATGGGTCCCAACTCTCCAGGTTTAAGCGATTCTTCCTTCAGCTAAAGCATGCATGGGAAGCCCACAGTATGGTGCACCGTGTGACCAGGAAACGTTTTCAAAGGCATCTCAATTTTCGTCCCCTTTTACTCGGGTTCACAATTCCAGACCCTTTTCTAACACTCTCCAGACTTGGAGAGTCAGGGCCTTTAACCTCCTGTTTGGCACAGTTTGCAATTTCTGCGCAAGATGAACAGGAATAGGGAGAACCAATGAGAGACTAGCTGTAGGTGTCTGCACGGGCAAATTTAACGCACATTTCCCACCAGAAAGACGAATTAACCAAAGGCTCAGCATGCCGTGCTGGAACAAGATTAGGGCCTGAAGCAATCCTGCGAGTTTGCGGCCAGCTCACAAGAAAGGGATTTGAAGAAAGGAGCTCAGGGGCACTGTAATTCACAAACCTGCAGAGTTATAAATGACAGCTATCGTCCAAAAATATATTGAAGGAAGGCTGCGAAGAGGACTTGAAAGCGGGGCAGAATTGCAGGAAAACGATTTCAGGGGGTAGACTGGAATTGCATTTAAAGCATAGGAAAAGAGGCAGGACGTCCACAATGATGCACTTGGCCAAAAAGGTCGTATGCGTTTTTTCCTGAATATATTCAGGAAAAAGCGCATACGCCCTTTTTGGCCAACCAAGCAAGCATGTTAAAGAAATCTGCACTACAATGAAGTCTCACTGCCCCCCGGTCAAAAGGGCCATCTGAAAAAAGTGTAAAATCCAGAAATGCAGCACAGGCCATGGAGAACAGGGAGCCTTGTTATGCTGATGGGTGGGATGTAAATTGCCAACAGCCACTCTGCAGAAGTGTATGGTGTTTCCTGAAACACCTAAAAAACAAAGCAACGGAGCCTACGGCACTTCCACTTATGGTCCTATAGCCTAGGGAAATTAAAATAAAATACACACAGCCACCCCAAAGTGTCGGACGGCTCTGTTTACAAGAACCTCTTCTACGGTACAAGTTAAATATCCCAGAAAGCGAAAAATGGATAAAGAAGTTGTGGTACGTACGTACAATGGAATATCACTCACCAATGAAATCTATGTCATCTGGCCCATCGTGGCATAATGAGTGGATTCAGGTACGATGATTCTAAGAGAAATAAGTCACACAGAAAATGAAACATCATAAGATATCACTAATACACCGAATGTAATCTTGGCTACACATGAACTGAATTACAAAACAGAACAGGGTCTCAAATTTAGAAAACCAACTTATGTTTGTTTGAGGGGAAAGGTGAGTTGGGGTGCTGCATAAAACCAGAGATAGAAATTAGCACAGATACCATTCCATACGTCAAATATGTAATAGTCAAGACCTACACCTTGCTCAACGAAATGGGTAAACACCATATATTCAACGCCTAGGAATACACCTGACTAGTAAGAATCTTCAAACCCATGGATTTATATGTCTCCATAAGAGAATCAAGCGAGTGTACAGCTGCATGAAGGTAGCAGAGAAAATCCGATAAATCCTATTATCAAAATGAATTACAAAAACAAAACACAATGACAGTGAAATAGAGAGCAATTCTTAAATAATTCATTCAGGGCTTGTGATGCAACCTGGATTTACCTCATCTACACCCAGAGCTGAGTGAGACATAAAGTTGGACACTTCGGGCTGATAGCATTGGTGATGTTCGAAGAGCAAATGCAGACCATTTGAAGTCATACTGCATGGTACCCATTCCATGGGTCCCAACTCTCCAGGTTTAAGCGATTCTTCCTTCAGCTAAAACATGCATGGGAAACCCACTGTATGGTGCACCGTGTAACCGGGAAACGTTTTCAAATGCATCTCAGTTTTCGTCCCCTTTTACTCGGGTCCACAATTCCAGACCCTTTACTAACACTCTACCGACTTGGAGAGTCAGTGCCTTTAACCTGCTGTTTGGCACAGTTTGCAATTTCTGCGCAAGATGAACAGGAATAGGGAGAACCAATGAGAGACTAGCTGTAGGTGTCTGCACGGGCAAATTTAACGCTCATTTCCCACCAGGAAGAGGAATTAACCAAACGCTCAGCATGCCCTGCCGGAACCAGATTAGGGCCTGAAGCAACCCTGCGAGTTTGCGCCCAGCTCACAAGTTGCGAGTTGAAGAATCGAGCTCAGGGGCACTGTAACTCACAAACATGCAGAGTTATAAATGACAGCTATCGTCCAAAAATATATTGAAGGAAAGCTGCGAATACGACTTGTAAGCAGGGCAGAATTGCAGGAAATCGATTTCAGGGGGTACACGGGAATTGCATTTAAAGCATAGGAAAAGAGGCAGAACGTCGACAATGATGCTCTTGGCCAAAAAGGGTGTATGCGTTTTTTCCTGAATTTATTCAGGAAAAAAAGCATATGCGCTTTTTGGCCAACCAAGCAAGCATGTTAAAGAAATCTGCACTACAATGAAGTCTCACTGCCCCCAGGTCAAAAGGGACATCTGAAACAAGTGTAAAATCCACAAAGACAGGACAGGGCAAGGAGAACAGAGAGCCTTGTTATGCTGATGGTCGGGATGTAAATTGCCAACAGCCACTCTGGAGAAGTGTATGGTGTATCCGGGAACCCCTGAAAAACAAAGCAACGGAGCCTACGGCACTTCCACTTATGGTCCTATAGCTTAGGGAAATTAAAATCAAAAACACACAGCCACCCCAAAGTGTCGGACGGCTCTGTTTACAAGAACCTCTTCTACGGTACAAGTTAAATATCCCAGAATGTGAAAAATGGATAAAGAAGTTGTGGTACGTACGTACAATGGAATATCACTCAGCAATGAAAGCTATGTCATCAGACCCGTCGCGGCATAATGAGTGGATTCAGGTACGATGATTCTAAGGGAAATAAGTCACACAGAAAATGAAACATCATAAGATATCACTAATACATGGAATGTAAACTTTGCTACACATGAACTGAATTATAAAACAGAACAGGGTCTCAAATTTAGAAAACCAACTTATGCTTGCTTAAGGGGAAAGGTGAGTTGGGGTGCTGCATAAAACCAGAGATAGAAATTAGCACAGATACCTTTCCAAAAGCCAAATATGTAATAGCCCAGACCTACCCCTTGCTCAACGAAATGGACTAAACACCCCATATTCAACGCCTAGGAATACACCTGACTAGTAAGAATCTTCAAACCCATGGATTCATATGCCTCCGTAAGAGAATGAAGCGTGTGTACAGCGGCATGAATGCAGCAGAGAAAATCCGATAAATCCCATTGTCAAAATGAATTACAAAAACAAAACCCAAGGACAGTGAAATAGAGAGCAATTCTTAAATAATTCATTCAGGGCTTGTGATGCAACCTGGATTTACCACATATAAACCCAGAGCTGAGTGACACATAAGGTTGGACACTTTGGGCTGATAGCATTGTTGAGGTTCGATAAGCAAATGCAGACCCTTTGAAGTCATACTGCATGGTAGCCATTCCATGGGTCCCAACTCTCCAGGTTTAAGGGATACTTCCTTCAGCTAAAACATGCATGGGAAACACACATTATGGTGCACCATGTGACGGGGAAACGTTTTCAAATGCATCTCAGTTTTCGTCTCGTTTTACTTGGGTACACCATTCCAGACCCTTTAATAACACTCTCCCCACTTGGAGAGTCTGTACCTTTAACCTCCTGTTTGGCACAGTTTGCAATTTCTGCGCAAAATGAACAGGAATAGGGAGAACCAATGAGAGACTAGCTGTAGGTGTCTGCACGGGCAAATTTAACGCTCATTTCCAACCAGGAAGAGGAATTAACCAAAGGCTCAGCATGCCGTGCCGGAACCAAATTAGGGCCTGAATCTATCATGTGGGTTTGCGGCCAGCTCACAAGAAAGCGATTTGAAGAAAGGAGCTCAGGGGCACTGTAATTCACAAACCTGCAGAGTTATAAATGACAGCTATCGTCCAAAAATATATTGAAGGAAGGCTGTGAAGAGGACTTGAAAGCGGGGCAGAATTGCAGGAAAACGATTTCAGGGGGTAGACTGGAATTGCATTTAAAGCATAGGAAAAGAGGCAGAATGTCGACAATGATGCACTTGGCCAAAAAGTGCGTATGCGTTTTTTACTGAATATATTCAGGAAAAAACGCATAGGCCCTTTTTGGCCAACCAAGCAAGCATGTTAAAGAAATCTGCACTACAATGAAGTCTCACTGCCCCCCGGTCAAAAGGGCCATCTGAAAAAAGTGTAAAATCCAGAAATGCAGCACAGGCCATGGAGAACAGGGAGCCTTGTTATGCTGATGGGTGGGATGTAAATTGCCAACAGCCACTCTGGAGAAGTGTATGGTGTTTCCTGAAACACCTAAAAAACAAAGCAACGGAGCCTACGGCACTTCCACTTATGGTCCTATAGCTTAGGGAAATTAAAATCAAAAACACACAGCCACCCCAAAGTTTCACACAGCTCTGTTTACAAGAACCTCGTCCACGGTACAAGTTAAATATCCCAGAAAGCGAAAAATGGATAAAGAAGTTGTGGTACGTACGTACAATGGAATATCACTCACCAATGAAGTCTATGTCATCTGGCCCGTCTTGGCATAATGATTGGATTCAGGTACGATGATTCTAAGTGAAATAAGTCACACAGAAAATGAAACATCATAAGATATCACTAATACACCGAATGTAATCTTGGCTACACATGAACTGAATTACAAAACAGAACATGGTCTCAAATTTAGAAAACCAACTTATGTTTGCTTAAGGGGAAAGGTGAGTTGGGGTGCTGCATAAAACCAGAGATAGAAATTAGCACAGATACCATTCCATACGTCAAATACGTAATAGTCAAGAACTACACCTTGCTCAACAAAATGGGCTAAACCCCCTATATTCAACGCCTAGGAATACACCTGACTAGTAAGAATCTTCAAACCCATGGATTTATATGTCTCCATAAGAGAATCAAGCGTGTGTACAGCTGCATGAAGGCAGCAGAAAAAATCCGATAAATCCCATTATCAAAATGAATTACAAAAACAAAACACAATGACAGTGAAATAGAGAGCAATTCATAAATAATTCATTCAGGGCTTGTGATGCAACCTGGATTTACCTCATCTACACCCAGAGCTGAGTGAGACATAAGGTTGGACACTTTGGGCTGATAGCATTGGTGAGGTTCGATGAGCAACTGCAGATCATTTGAAGCCATACTGCATGGTACCCATTCCATGGGTCCCAAATCTCCAGGTTTAAGTGATTCTTCCTTCAGCTACAACATGCATGGGAAACACACAGTATGGTGCACCGTGTGACCGGGAAACGTTTTCAAATGCATCTCAGGTTTCGTCCCCTTTTACTCGGGTTCACAATTCCAGACCCTTTACTAACACTCTCCCCACTTGGAGAGTCAGTGCCTTTAACCTGCTGTTTGGCACAGTTTGCAATTTCTGTGCAAGATGAACAGGAATAGGGAGAACCAATGAGAGACTAGCTGTAGGTTTCTGCACGGGCAAATTTAACGCTCATTTCCAACCAGGAAGAGGAATTAACCAAAGGCTCAGCATGCCGTGCCGGAACCAAATTAGGGCCTGAATCTATCATGCGGGTTTGCGGCCAGCTCACAAGAAAGCGATTTGAAGAAAGGAGCTCAGGGGCACTGTAATTCACAAACATGCAGAGTTATAAATGACAGCTATCGTCCAAAAATATATTGAAGGAAGGCTGTGAAGAGGACTTGAAAGCGGGGCAGAATTGCAGGAAAACGATTTCAGGGGGTAGACTGGAATTGCATTTAAAGCATAGGAAAAGAGGCAGAATGTCGACAATGATGCACTTGGCCAAAAAGTGCGTATGCGTTTTTTACTGAATATATTCAGGAAAAAACGCATACGCCCTTTTTGGCCAACCAAGCAAGCATGTTAAAGAAATCTGCACTACAATGAAGTCTCACTGCCCCCCGGTCAAAAGGGCCATCTGAAAAAAGTGTAAAATCCAGAAATGCAGCACAGGCCATGGAGAACAGGGAGCCTTGTTATGCTGATGGGTGGGATGTAAATTGCCAACAGCCACTCTGGAGAAGTGTATGGTGTTTCCTGAAACACCTAAAAAACGAAGCAACGGAGCCTACGGCACTTCCATTTATGGTCCTATAGCTTAGGGAAATTAAAATCAAAAACACACAGCCACCCCAAAGTGTCAGACGGCTCTGTTTACAAGAACCTCGTCTACGGTACAAGTTAAATATCCCAGAAAGCGAAAAATGGATAAAGAAGTTGTGGTACGTACGTACAATGGAATATCACTCACCAATGAAGTCTATGTCATCTGGCCCGTCTTGGCATAATGATTGGATTCAGGTACGATGATTCTAAGTGAAATAAGTCACACAGAAAATGAAACATCATAAGATATCACTAATACACCGAATGTAATCTTGGCTACACATGAACTGAAATACAAAACAGAACAGGGTCTCAAATTTAGAAAACCAACTTATGTTTGCTTAAGGGGAAAGGTGAGTTGGGGTGCTGCATAAAACCAGAGATAGAAATTAGCACAGATACCATTCCTTACGTCAAATACGTAATAGTCAAGACCTACACCTTGCTCCACAAAATTGGCTAAACCCCCTATATTCAACGCCTAGGAATACACCTGACTAGTAAGAATCTTCAAACCCATGGATTTATATGTCTCCATAAGAGAATCAAGCGTGTGTACAGCTACATGAAGGCAGCAGAGAAAATCCGATAAATCCCATTATCAAAATGAATTAAAAAACAAAACACAATGACAGTGAAATAGAGAGCAATTCTTACACAATTCATTCAGGGCTTGTGATGCAACCTGGATTTACCCCATCTACACCCAGAGCTGAGTGAGACATAAGGTTGGACACTTCGGGCTGATAGCATTGGTGAGTTTCGATGAGCAAATGAAGACCATTTGAAGTCATACTGCATGATACCCATTCCATGGGTCCCAACTCTCCAGGTTTAAACGATTCTTCCTTCAGCTAAAACATACATGGGAATCCCACAGTATGGTGCACCGTGTGACCGGGAAACGTTTTCAAATGCTTCTCAGTTTTCGTCCCCTTTTATTCGGGTTCACTATTCCAGACCCTTTACTAACACGCTCCCCACTTGGAGAGTCAGTGCCTTTAACCTCCTGTTTGGCACAGTTTGCAATTTCTGCGCAAGATGAACAGGAATAGGGAGAACCAATGAGAGACTAGCTGTAGGTGTCTGCACGGGCAAATTTAACGCTCATTTCCCACCAGGAAGAGGAATTAACCAAAGGCTCAGCATGCCGTGCCGCAACAAGATTAAGGCTTGAAGAAATCCTGCGGGTTTGCGGCCAGCTCAAAAGAAAGCGATTTGAAGAAAGGAGCTCAGGGGCACTGTAATTCACAAACCTGCAGAGTTATAAATGACAGCTATCGTCCAAAAATATATTGAAGGAAGGCTGTGAAGAGGACATGAAAGCGGGGCAGAATTGCAGGAAAACGATTTCAGGGGGTAGACTGGAATTGCATTTAAAGCATAGGAAAAGAGGCAGAACGACGACAATGATGCACTTGGCCAAAAAGGGCGTGTGCGTTTTTTACTGAATATATTCAGGAAAAAACACACACGCCCTTTTTGGCCAACCAAGCAAGCATGTTAAAGAAATCTGCACTACAATGAAGTCTCACTGCCCCCCGGTCAAAAGGGCCTTCTGAAAAAAGTGTAAAATCCAGAAAGGCAGCACAGGCCATGGAGAACAGGGAGCCTTGTTATGCTGATGGGCGGGATGTAAATTGCCAACAGCCACCCTGGAGAAGTGTATGGTGTTTCCCGGAACACCGAAAAAACAAAGCTACGGAGCCTACGGCACTTCCACTTATGGTCCTATAGCTTAGGGAAATTAAAATCAAAAACACACAGCCACCCCAAAGTGTCGGACGGCTCTGTTTACAAGAACCTCGTCTACGGTACAAGTTAAATATCCCAGAATGTGAAAAATGGATAAAGAAGTTGTGGTACGTACGTACAATGGAATATCACTCAGCAATGAAATCTATGTCATCAGGCCCGTCGCGGCATAATGAGTGGATTCAGGTACGATGATTCTAAGTGAAATAAGTCACACAGAAAATGAAACATCATAAGATATCACTACTACACGGAATGTAAACTTGGCTACACATGAACTGAATTACAAAACAGAACAGGGTCTCAAATTTAGAAAACCAACTTATGCTTGCTTAAGGGGAAAGGTGAGTTGGGGTGCTGCATAAAACCAGAGATAGAAATTAGCACAGATACCTTTCCATAAGCCAAATATGTAATAGTCAAGACCTACCCCTTGCTCAACGAAATGGACTAAGCACCCCATATTCAACGCCTAGGAATACACCTGACTAATAAGAATCTTCAAACCCATGGATTTATATGTCTCCGTAAGAGAATGAAGCGTGTGTACAGTGGCATGAATGCAGCAGAGAAAATCCGATAAATCCCATTATCAAAATGAATTACACAAACAAAACCCAAGGACAGTGAAATAGAGAGCAATTCTTAATTAATTCATTCAGGGCTTGTGATGCAACCTGGATTTACCACATCTACACCCAGAGCTGAGTGAGACATAAGGTTGGGCACTTCGGGCTGATAGCACTGGTGAGGTTCGATGAGCAAATGCAGACCCTTTGAAGTCATACAGCATGGTACCCATTCCATGGGTCCCTACTCTCCAAGTTTAAGGGATTCTTCCTTCAGCTAAAACATGCATGGGAAACCCACAGTACAGTGCACCGTGTGACTGGCAAACGTTTTCAAATGCATCTCAGTTTTCGTCCCCTTTTACTCGGGTTCACCATTCCAGACCCTTTACGAACACTCTCCCCACTTGGAGAGTCAGTGTCTTTAACCTCCTGTTGGGCACAGTTTGCAATTTCTGCGCAAGATGAAAAGGAATAGGGAGAACCAATGAGAGACTAGCTCTAGGTGTCTGCACGGGCAAATTTAACACTCATTTCCCACCAGGAAGAGGAATTAACCAAAGGCTCAGCATGCCGTGCCGGAACCAGATTAGGGCCTGAGGCAATCCTGTGGGTTTTCGGCCAGCTCACAAGATAGCGAGTTGAAGAAAGGAGTTCACGGGCACTGTAACTCACAAACTTGCAGAGTTATAAATGACAGCTATCGTCCAAAAATATATTGAAGGAAGGCTGCGTAGACGACTTGTAAGTGGGGCAGAATTGCAGGAAAACGATTTCAGGGGGTAGACTGGAATTGCATTTAAAGCATAGGAAAAGAGGCAGAACGTCGACAATGATGCACTTGGCCAAAAAGGGCGTATGCGTTTTTTCCTGAATATATTCAGGAAAAAACGCATACGCCCTTTTTGGCCAACCAAGCAAGCATGTTAAAGAAATCTGCACTACAATGAAGTCTCACTGCCCCCCGGTCAAAAGGGCCATGTGAAAAAAGTGTAAAATCAGAAATGCAGCACAGGCCATGGAGAACAGGGAGCCTTGTTATGCTGATGGGTGGGATGTAAATTGCCAACAGCCACTCTGGAGAAGTGTATGGTGTTTCCTGAAACACCGAAAAAACAAAGCAACAGAGCCTACGGCACTTCCACTTATGGTCCTATAGATTAGGGAAATTAAAATCAAAAACACACAGCCACGCCAAAGTTTCAGACGGCTCTGTTTACAAGAACCTCGTCTACGGTACAAGTTAAATATCCCAGAAAGCGAAAAATGAATAAAGAAGTTGTGGTACGTACGTACAATGGAATATCAGTCACCAATGAAATCTATGTCATCTGGCCCGTCGTGGCATAATGAGTGGATTCTGGTACGATGATTCTAAGTGAAAAATGTCACACAGAAAATGAAACATCATAAGATATCACTAATACACCGAATATAATCTTGGCTACACATGAACTGAATTACAAAACAGAACAGGGTCTCAAATTTAGAAAACCAACTTATGCTTGCTTAAGGGGAAAGGTGAGTTGGGGTGCTGCATAAAACGAGAGATAGAAATTAGCACAGATACCATTCCATACGTCAAATATGTAATAGTCAAGACCTACCCCTTGCTCAACGAAATGGGCTAAACACCCTATATTCAAAGCCTAGCAATACACCTGACTACTAAGACTCTTCAAACCCATGGATTTACATGTCTACATAAGAGAATCAAGCGTGTGTACAGCTGCATGAAGGCAGCAGAGAAAATCCGATAAATCCTATTATCAAAATGAATTACAAAAACAAAACACAATGACAGTGAAATAGAGAGCAATTCTTAAATTATTCATTCAGGGCTTGTGATGCAACCTGGATTTACCTCATCTAAACCCAGAGCTGAGTGAGACATAAGGTTGGACCCTTCGGGCTGATAGCATTGGTGAGGTTCGATGAGCAAATGCAGACCTTTTGAAGTCATAATACATGGTACACATTCCATGGGTCCCAACTCTCCAGGTTTAAGCGATTCTTCCTTCAGCTAAACCATGCATGGGAAACCCACAGTATGGTGCACCATGTGACCGGTAAACGTTTTCAAATGCATCTCATTTTTTGTCCTCTTTTACTCGGGTTCACAATTCCAGACCCTTTACTAACACTCTCCACACTTGGAGAGTCAGTGCCTTTAACCTCCTGTTTCGCACACTTTGCAATTTCTGCGCAAAATGAACAGGAATAGGGAGAACCAATGAGTGACTAGCTGTAGGTGTCTGCAGGGGCTAATTTAACGCTCATTTCCAACCAGGAAGAGGATTTAACCAAACGCTCAGCATGCCGTGCCGGAACCAGATTAGGGCCTGAAGCAATCCTGCGGGTTTGCGGCCAGCTCACAAGAAAGCGATTTGAAGAAAGGAGCTCAGGGGCACTGTAATTCACAAACCTGCAGAGTTATAAATGACAGCTATCGTCCAAAAATATATTGAAGGAAGGCTGCGCAGAGGACTTGAAAGCGGGGCAGAATTTCAGGAAAACGATTTCATGGGGTAGACTGGAATTGCATTTAAAGCATAGGAAAAGAGGCAGAACGTCGACAATGATGCACTTGGCCAAAAAGGGCGTATGCGTTTTTTCCTGAATATATTCAGGAAAAAACGCATACGCCCTTTTTGGCCAACCAAGCAAGCATGTTAAAGAAATCTGCACTACAATGAAGTCTCACTGCCCCCCGGTAAAAAGGGCCATCTGAAAAAAGTGTAAAATCCAGAAATGCAGCACAGGCCATGGAGAACAGGGAGCCTTGTTATGCTGATGGGTGGGATGTAAATTGCCAACAGCCACTCTGCAGAAGTGTATGGTGTTTCCTGAAACACCTAAAAAACAAAGCAACAGAGCCTACGGCACTTCCACTTATGGTCCTATAGCTTAGGGAAATTAAAATAAAAAACACACAGCCACCCCAAAGTTTCAGACGGCTCTGTTTACAAGAACCTCGTCTACGGTACAAGTTAAATATCCCAGAAAGCGAAAAATGGATAAAGAAGTTGTGGTACGTACGTACAATGGAATATCACTCACCAATGAAATCTATGTCATCTGGCCCGTCGTGGCATAATGAGTGGATTCAGGTACGATGATTCTAAGAGAAATAAGTCACACAGAAAATGAAACATCATAAGATATCACTAATACACCGAATGTAATCTTGGCTACACATGAACTGAATTACAAAACAGAACAGGGTCTCAAATTTAGAAAACCAACTTATGTTTGCTTAAGGGGAAAGGTGAGTTGGGGTGCTGCATAAAACCAGAGATAGAAATTAGCACAGATACCATTCCATACGTCATATATGTAATAGTCAAGGGGGCTTCCCTGGTGGCGCACTGGTTGAGAGTTCACCTGCCGATGCAGGGGACGCGGGTTCGTGCCCCGGTCCGAGAGGATCCCACATGCCGCGGAGCTACTTGCCCCGTGAGTCATGGCTGTTGAGCCTGCGCGTCCGGAGCCTGTGCTCCGCAACGGGAGAGGCCACAACACTGAGAGGCCCGCGTACAGCAAAAAAAATAAATAAATATGTAATAGTCAAGACCTACCCCTTGCTCAACGAAATGGGCTAAACACCCTATATTCAACGCCTAGGAATACACCTGACTAGTAAGAATCTTCAAACCCATGGATTTATATGTCTCCATAAGAGAATCAAGCATGTGTACAGCTGCATGAAGGCAGCAGAGAAAATCCGATAAATCCTATTATCAAAATGAATTACAAAAACAAAACACAATGACAGTGAAATAGAGAACAATTCTTAAATAATTCATTCAGGGCTTGTGATGCAACCTGGATTTACCTCATCTACACCCAGAGCTGAGTGAGACATAAGGTTGGACACTTCGGGGTGATACCACTGGTGAGGTTCGATGAGCAAATGCAGACCATTTGAAGTCATACTGCATGGTACCCATTCCATGGGTCCCAACTCTCCAGGTTTAAGCGATTCTTCCTTCAGCTAAAGCATGCATGGGAAGCCCACAGTATGGTGCACCGTGTGACCAGGAAACGTTTTCAAAGGCATCTCAATTTTCGTCCCCTTTTACTCGGGTTCACAATTCCAGACCCTTTTCTAACACTCTCCAGACTTGGAGAGTCAGGGCCTTTAACCTCCTGTTTGGCACAGTTTGCAATTTCTGCGCAAGATGAACAGGAATAGGGAGAACCAATGAGAGACTAGCTGTAGGTGTCTGCACGGGCAAATTTAACGCACATTTCCCACCAGAAAGACGAATTAACCAAAGGCTCAGCATGCCGTGCCGGAACAAGATTAGGGCCTGAAGCAATCCTGCGAGTTTGCGGCCAGCTCACAAGAAAGCGATTTGAAGAAAGGAGCTCAGGGGCACTGTAATTCACAAACCTGCAGAGTTATAAATGACAGCTATCGTCCAAAAATATATTGAAGGAAGGCTGCGAAGAGGACTTGAAAGCGGGGCAGAATTGCAGGAAAACGATTTCAGGGGGTAGACTGGAATTGCATTTAAAGCATAGGAAAAGAGGCAGGACGTCGACAATGATGCACTTGGCCAAAAAGGTCGTATGCGTTTTTTCCTGAATATATTCAGGAAAAAGCGCATACGCCCTTTTTGGCCAACCAAGCAAGCATGTTAAAGAAATCTGCACTACAATGAAGTCTCACTGCCCCCCGGTCAAAAGGGCCATCTGAAAAAAGTGTAAAATCCAAAAATGCAGCACAGGCCATGGAGAACAGGGAGCCTTGTTATGCTGATGGGTGGGATGTAAATTGCCAACAGCCACTCTGCAGAAGTGTATGGTGTTTCCTGAAACACCTAAAAAACAAAGCAACGGAGCCTACGGCACTTCCACTTATGGTCCTATAGCTTAGGGAAATTAAAATAAAATACACACAGCCACCCCAAAGTTTCAGACGGCTCTGTTTACAAGAACCTCTTCTACGGTACAAGTTAAATATCCCAGAAAGCGAAAAATGGATAAAGAAGTTGTGGTACGTACGTACAATGGAATAGCACTCACCAATGAAATCTATGTCATCTGGCCCGTCGTGGCATAATGAGTGGATTCAGGTACGATGATTCTAAGAGAAATAAGTCACACAGAAAATGAAACATCATAAGATATCACTAATACACCGAATGTAATCTTGGCTACACATGAACTGAATTACAAAACAGAACAGGGTCTCAAATTTAGAAAACCAACTTATGTTTGCTTGAGGGGAAAGGTGAGTTGGGGTGCTGCATAAAACCAGAGATAGAAATTAGCACAGATACCATTCCATACGTCAAATTTGTAATAGTCAAGACCTACCCCTTGCTCAACGAAATGGGCTAAACACCCTATATTCAACGCCTAGGAATACACCTGACTAGTAAGAATCTTCAAACCCATGGATTTATATGTCTCCATAAGAGAATCAAGCGTGTGTACAGCTGCATGAAGGTAGCAGAGAAAATCCGATAAATCCTATTATCAAAATGAATTACAAAAACAAAACACAATGACAGTGAAATAGAGAGCAATTCTTAAATAATTCATTCAGGGCTTGTGATGCAACCTGGATTTACCTCATCTACACCCAGAGCTGAGTGAGACATAAAGTTGGACACTTCGGGCTGATAGCATTGGTGATGTTCGAAGAGCAAATGCAGACCATTTGAAGTCATACTGCATGGTACCCATTCCATGGGTCCCAACTCTCCAGGTTTAAGCGATTCTTCCTTCAGCTAAAACATGCATGGGAAACCCACTGTATGGTGCACCGTGTAACCGGGAAACGTTTTCAAATGCATCTCAGTTTTCGTCCCCTTTTACTCGGGTCCACAATTCCAGACCCTTTACTAACACTCTACCGACTTGGAGAGTCAGTGCCTTTAACCTGCTGTTTGGCACAGTTTGCAATTTCTGCGCAAGATGAACAGGAATAGGGAGAACCAATGAGAGACTAGCTGTAGGTGTCTGCACGGGCAAATTTAACGCTCATTTCCCACCAGGAAGAGGAATTAACCAAACGCTCAGCATGCCCTGCCGGAACCAGATTAGGGCCTGAAGCAACCCTGCGAGTTTGCGGCCAGCTCACAAGAAAGCGATTTGAAGAAAGGAGCTCCGGGGCACTCTAATTCACAAAATTGCAGAGTTATAAATGACAGCTATCGTCCAAAAATATATTGAAGGAAGCCTGCGAAGAGGACTTGAAAGCGGGGCAGAATTGCAGGAGAACGATTTCAGGGGGTAGACTGGAATTGCATTTAAAGCATAGGAAAAGAGGCAGAACGTCGACAATGATTCACTTGGCCAAAAAGGGCGTATGCGTTTTTTCCTGAATATATTCAGGAAAAAACGCATACGCCCTTTTTGGCCAACCAAGCAAGCATGTTAAAGAAATCTGCACTACAATGAAGTCTCACTGCCCCCCGGTCAAAAGGGCCATCTGAAAAAAGTGTAAAATCCAGAAAGGCAGCACAGGCCATGGAGAACAGGGAGCCTTGTTATGCTGATGGGCGGGATGTAAATTGCCAAGAGCCACTCTGGAGAAGTGTATGGTTTTTCCTGAAACACCTAAAAAACAAAGCAACAGAGCCTACGGCACTTCCACTTGTGGTCCTATAGCTTAGGGAAATTAAAATAAAAAACACACAGCCACCCCAAAGTTTCAGACGGCTCTGTTTACAAGAACCTCGTCTACGGTACAAGTTAAATATCCCAGAAAGCGAAAAATGGATAAAGAAGTTGTGGTACGTACGTACAATGGAATATCACTCACCAATGAAATCTATGTCATCTGGCCCGTCGTGGCATAATGAGTGGATTCAGGTACGATGATTCTAAGAGAAATAAGTCACACAGAAAATGAAACATCATAAGATATCACTAATACACCGAATGTAATCTTGGCTACACATGAACTGAATTACAAAACAGAACAGGGTCTCAAATTTAGAAAACCAACTTATGTTTGCTTAAGGGGAAAGGTGCGTTGGGGTGCTGCATAAAACCAGAGATAGAAATTAGCACAGATACCATTCCATACGTCATATATGTAATAGTCAAGGGGGCTTCCCTGGTGGCACACTGGTTGTGAGTTCGCCTGCCGATGCAGGGGACGCGGGTTCGTGCCCCGGTCCGAGGATCCCACATGCCGCGGAGCTACTGGCCCCGTGAGTCATGGTCGTTGAGCCTGCGCGTCCGGAGCCTGTGCTCCGCAACGGGAGAGGCCACAACACTGAGGGGCCCGCGTACAGCAAAAAAAATAAATAAATATGTAATAGTCAAGACCTACCCCTTGCTCAACGAAATGGGCTAAACACCCTATATTCAACGCCTAGGAATACACCTGACTAGTAAGAATCTTCAAACCCATGGATTTATATGTCTCCATAAGAGAATCAAGCATGTGTACAGCTGCATGAAGGCAGCAGAGAAAATCCGATAAATCCTATTATCAAAATGAATTACAAAAACAAAACACAATGACAGTGAAATAGAGAACAATTCTTAAATAATTCATTCAGGGCTTGTGATGCAACCTGGATTTACCTCATCTACACCCAGAGCTGAGTGAGACATAAGGTTGGACACTTCGGGGTGATACAACTGGTGAGGTTCGATGAGCAAATGCAGACCATTTGAAGTCATACTGCATGGTACCCATTCCATGGGTCCCAACTCTCCAGGTTTAAGCGATTCTTCCTTCAGCTAAAGCATGCATGGGAAGCCCACAGTATGGTGCACCGTGTGACCAGGAAACGTTTTCAAAGGCATCTCAATTTTCGTCCCCTTTTACTCGGGTTCACAATTCCAGACCCTTTTCTAACACTCTCCAGACTTGGAGAGTCAGGGCCTTTAACCTCCTGTTTGGCACAGTTTGCAATTTCTGCGCAAGATGAACAGGAATAGGGAGAACCAATGAGAGACTAGCTGTAGGTGTCTGCACGGGCAAATTTAACGCACATTTCCCACCAGAAAGACGAATTAACCAAAGGCTCAGCATGCCGTGCCGGAACAAGATTAGGGCCTGAAGCAATCCTGCGAGTTTGCGGCCAGCTCACAAGAAAGCGATTTGAAGAAAGGAGCTCAGGGGCACTGTAATTCACAAACCTGCAGAGTTATAAATGACAGCTATCGTCCAAAAATATATTGAAGGAAGGCTGCGAAGAGGACTTGAAAGCGGGGCAGAATTGCAGGAAAACGATTTCAGGGGGTAGACTGGAATTGCATTTAAAGCATAGGAAAAGAGGCAGGACGTCGACAATGATGCACTTGGCCAAAAAGGGCGTATGCGTTTTTTCCTGAATATATTCAGGAAAAAGCGCATACGCCCTTTTTGGCCAACCAAGCAAGCATGTTAAAGAAATCTGCACTACAATGAAGTCTCACTGCCCCCCGGTCAAAAGGGCCATCTGAAAAAAGTGTAAAATCCAGAAATGCAGCACAGGCCATGGAGAACAGGGAGCTTGTTATGCTGATGGGTGGGATGTAAATTGCCAACAGCCACTCTGCAGAAGTGTATGGTGTTTCCTGAAACACCTAAAAAACAAAGCAACGGAGCCTACGGCACTTCCACTTATGGTCCTATAGCTTAGGGAAATTAAAATAAAATACACACAGCCACCCCAAAGTTTCAGACGGCTCTGTTTACAAGAACCTCTTCTACGGTACAAGTTAAATATCCCAGAAAGCGAAAAATGGATAAAGAAGTTGTGGTACGTACGTACAATGGAATATCACTCACCAATGAAATCTATGTCATCTGGCCCGTCGTGGCATAATGAGTGGATTCAGGTACGATGATTCTAAGAGAAATAAGTCACACAGAAAATGAAACATCATAAGATATCACTAATACACCGAATGTAATCTTGGCTACACATGAACTGAATTACAAAACAGAACAGGGTCTCAAATTTAGAAAACCAACTTATGTTTGTTTGAGGGGAAAGGTGAGTTGGGGTGCTGCATAAAACCAGAGATAGAAATTAGCACAGATACCATTCCATACGTCAAATATGTAATAGTCAAGACCTACACCTTGCTCAACGAAATGGGCTAAACACCCTATATTCAACGCCTAGGAATACACCTGACTAGTAAGAATCTTCAAACCCATGGATTTATATGTCTCCATAAGAGAATCAAGCGTGTGTACAGCTGCATGAAGGTAGCAGAGAAAATCCGATAAATCCTATTATCAAAATGAATTACAAAAACAAAACACAATGACAGTGAAATAGAGAGCAATTCTTAAATAATTCATTCAGGGCTTGTGATGCAACCTGGATTTACCTCATCTACACCCAGAGCTGAGTGAGACATAAAGTTGGACACTTCGGGCTGATAGCATTGGTGATGTTCGAAGAGCAAATGCAGACCATTTGAAGTCATACTGCATGGTACCCATTCCATGGGTCCCAACTCTCCAGGTTTAAGCGATTCTTCCTTCAGCTAAAACATGCATGGGAAACCCACTGTATGGTGCACCGTGTAACCGGGAAACGTTTTCAAATGCATCTCAGTTTTCGTCCCCTTTTACTCGGGTCCACAATTCCAGACCCTTTACTAACACTCTACCGACTTGGAGAGTCAGTGCCTTTAACCTGCTGTTTGGCACAGTTTGCAATTTCTGCGCAAGATGAACAGGAATAGGGAGAACCAATGAGAGACTAGCTGTAGGTGTCTGCACGGGCAAATTTAACGCTCATTTCCCACCAGGAAGAGGAATTAACCAAACGCTCAGCATGCCCTGCCGGAACCAGATTAGGGCCTGAAGCAACCCTGCGAGTTTGCGGCCAGCTCACAAGAAAGCGATTTGAAGAAAGGAGCTCCGGGGCACTCTAATTCACAAAACTGCAGAGTTATAAATGACAGCTATCGTCCAAAAATATATTGAAGGAAGCCTGCGAAGAGGACATGAAAGCGGGGCAGAAATGCAGGAAAACGATTTCAGGGGGTAGACTGGAATTGCATTTAAAGCATAGGAAAAGAGGCAGAACGTCGACAATGATTCACTTGGCCAAAAAGGGCGTATGCGTTTTTTCCTGAATATATTCAGGAAAAAACGCATACGCCCTTTTTGGCCAACCAAGCAAGCATGTTAAAGAAATCTGCACTACAATGAAGTCTCACTGCCCCCCGGTCAAAAGGGCCATCTGAAAAAAGTGTAAAATCCAGAAAGGCAGCACAGGCCATGGAGAACAGGGAGCCTTGTTATGCTGATGGGCGGGATGTAAATTGCCAAGAGCCACTCTGGAGAAGTGTATGGTTTTTCTTGAAACACCTAAAAAACAAAGCAACAGAGCCTACGGCACTTCCACTTATGGTTCTATAGCTTAGGGAAATTTAAATCAAAAACACACAGCCAAGCCAAAGTTTCAGATGGCTCTGTTTACAAGAACCTCTTCTACGGTACAAGTTAAATATCCCAGAAAGCGAAAAATGGATAAAGAAGTTGTGGTACGTACGTACAATGGAATATCAGTCACCAAGGAAAGCTATGTCATCTGGCCCGGCGTGGCGTAATGAGTGGATTCAGGTACGATGATTCTAAGTGAAATAAGTCACACAGAAAATGAAACATCATAAGATATCACTAACACACCGAATGTAATCTTGGCTACACATGAACTGAATTACAAAACAGAACAGGGTCTCAAATTTAGAAAACCAACTTATGTTTGCTTAAGGGGAAAGGTGAGTTGGGGTGCTGCATAAAACCAGAGATAGAAATTAGCACAGATACCATTCCATACGTCAAATATGTAATAGTCAAGACCTACCCCTTGCCCAACGAAATGGGCTAAACACCCTATATTCAACGCCTAGGAATACACCTGACTAGTAAGAATCTTCAAACCCATGGATTTATATGTCTCCATAAGAGAATCAAGCGGGTGTACAGCTGCATGAATGCAGCAGAGAAAATCCGATAAATCCTATTATCAAAATGAATTACAAAAACAAAACACAATGACAGTGAAATAGAGAGCAATTCTTAAATAATTCTTTCAGGGCTTGTGATGCAACCTGGATTTACCTCATCTACACCCAGAGCTGAGTGAGACATAAAGTTGGACACTTCGTGCTGATAGCATTGGTGAGGTTAGATGAGCAAATGCAGACCCTTTGAAGTCATACAGCATGGTACCCATTCCATGGGTCCCAACTCTCCAAGTTTAAGGGATTCTTCCTTCAGCTAA
This sequence comes from Delphinapterus leucas, assembly GCF_059928025.1. Lineage (NCBI taxonomy): Eukaryota > Metazoa > Chordata > Mammalia > Artiodactyla > Monodontidae > Delphinapterus > Delphinapterus leucas. The sequence continues at coordinate 467,255 of NW_028322254.1, forward strand.
AACATGCATGGGAAACCCACAGTATGGTGCACCGTGTGACTGGCAAACGTTTTCAAATGATTCTCAGTTTTCGTCCCCTTTTACTCGGGTTCACAATTCCAGACCCTTTACTAACACTCTCCCCACTTAGAGAGTCAGTGCCTTTAACCTCCTGTTTGGCACAGTTTGCAATTTCTGCGCAAGATGAACAGGAATAGGGAGAACCAATGAGAGACTAGCTGTAGGTGTCTGCATGGGCAAATTTAACGCTCATTTCCCACCAGGAAGAGGAATTAACCAAAGGCTCAGCATGCCGTGCCGGAACCAGATTAGGGCCTGAAGCAATCCTGCGGGTTTGCGGCCAGCTCACAAGAAAGCGATTTGAAGAAAGGAGCTCCGGGGCACTGTAATTCAAAACCTGCAGTGTTATAAATGACAGCTATCGTCCAAAAATATATTGAAGGAAGGCTGCGAAGAGGACTTGAAAGCGGGGCAGAATTGCAGGAAAACGATTTCAGGGGGTAGACTGGAATTGCATTTAAAGCATAGGAAAAGAGGCAGAACGTCGACAATGATGCACTTGGCCAAAAAGGGCGTATGCGTTTTTTCCTGAATATATTCAGGAAAAAGCGCATACGCCCTTTTTGGCCAACCAAGCAAGCATGTTAAAGAAATCTGCACTACAATGAAGTCTCACTGCCCCCCGGTCAAAAGGGCCATCTGAAAAAAGTGTAAAATCCAGAAATGCAGCACAGGCCATGGAGAACTGGGAGCCTTGTTATGCTGATGGGTGGGATGTGAATTGCCAACAGCCACTCTGGAGAAGTGTATGGTGTTTCCTGAAACACCTAAAAAACAAAGCAACGGAGCCTACGGCACTACCACTTATGGTCCTATAGCTTAGGGAAATTAAAATCAAAAACACACAGCCACCCCAAAATTTCAGACGGCTCTGTTTACAAGAACCTCGTCTACGGTACAAGTTAAATATCCCAGAAAGCGAAAAATGGATAAAGAAGTTGTGGTACGTACGTACAATGGAATATCACTCACCAATGAAATCTATGTCATCTGGCCCGTCGTGGCATAATGAGTGGATTCAGGTACGATGATTCTAAGAGAAATAAATCACACAGAAAATGAAACATCATAAGTTAACTCTAATACACCGAATGTAATCTTGGCTACACATGAACTGAATTACAAAACAGAACAGGGTCTCAAATTTAGAAAACCAACTTATGTTTGCTTAAGGGGAAAGGGGAGTTGGGGTGCTGCATAAAACCAGAGATAGAAATTAGCACATATACCATTCCATACATCAAATATGTAATAGTCAAGACCTACCCCTTGCTCAACGAAATGGGCTAAACACCCTATATTCAACGCCTAGGAATACACCTGACTAGTAAGAATCTTCAAACCCATGGATTTATATGTCTCCATAAGAGAATCAAGCATGTGTACAGCTGCATGAAGGCAGCAGAGAAAATCCGATAAATCCTATTATCAAAATGAATTACAAAAACAAAACACAATGACAGTGAAATAGAGAACAATTCTTAAATAATTCATTCAGGGCTTGTGATGCAACCTGGATTTACCTCATCTAAACCCAGAGCTGAGTGAGACATAAGGTTGGACACTTCGGGCTGATAGCATTGGTGAGGTTCGATGAGCAAATGCAGACCATTTGAAGTCATACTACATGGTACCCATTCCATGGGTCCCAACTCTCCAGGTTTAAGCGATTCTTCCTTCAGCTAAAGCATGCATGGGAAGCCCACAGTATGGTGCACCGTGTGACCGGGAAACATTTTCAAATGCATCTCAATTTTTGTCCCCTTTTACTCGGGTTCACAATTCCAGACCCTTTACTAACACTCTCCCCACTTGGAGAGTCAGTGCCTTTAACCTCCTATTTGGCACAGTTTGCAATTTCTGTGCAAGATGAACAGGAATAGGGAGTACCAATGAGAGACTAGCTGTAGGTGTCTGCACGGGCAAATTTATCGCTCATTTCCAACCAGGAAGAGGAATTAACCAAACGCTCAGCATGCCGTGCCGGAACCAGATTAGGGCCTGAAGCAATCCTGCGGGTTTGCGGCCAGCTCAAAAGAAAGCGATTTGAAGAAAGGAGCTCAGGGGCACTCTAATTCACAAACCTGCAGAGTTATAAGTGACAGCTATCATCCAAAAATATATTGAAGGAAGGCTGTGAAGAGGACTTGAAAGCGGGGCAAAATTGCAGGAAAACGATTTCAGGGGGTAGACTGGAATTGCATTTAAAGCATAGGAAAAGAGGCAGTACGTCGACAATGATGCACTTGGCCAAAAAGGGCGTATGCGTTTTTTCCTGAATATATTCAGGAAAAAACGCATACGCCCTTTTTGGCCAACCAAGCAAGCATGTTAAAGAAATCTGCACTACAATGAAGTCTCACTGCCCCCCAGTCAAAAGGGCCATCTGAAAAAAGTGTAAAATCCAGAAAGGCAGCACAGGCCATGGAGAACAGGGAGCCTTGTTATGCTGATGGGCGGGATGTGAACTGCCAACAGCCACTCTGGAGAAGTGTATGGTGTTTCCTGGAACACGTAGGAAACAAAGCAACACAGCCTATGGCACTTCCACTTATGGTCCTATAGCTTAGGGAAGTTAAAATCAAAAACACACAGCCACCCCAAAGTTTGGGTCGGCTCTGTTTACAAGAACCTCGTCTACGGTACAAGTTAAATATCACAGAAAGCGAAAATGGATAAAGAAGTTGTGGTACATACGTACAATGGAAAATCACTCAGCAATGAAATCTATGTCATCTGGCCCTTAGCGGCATAATGAGTGGATTCAGGTACAATGATTCTACGTGAAATAAGTCACACAGAAAAAGGAACATCATAAGATATCACTAATACATGGAATGAAACTTGGCTTCACATGAACTGAATTACAAAACAGAAGAGGGTCTCCAAGTTAGAAAACCAACTGATGGTTGCTTATGGGGAAAGGTGAGTTGGGGTGCTGCATAAAACCAGAGATTTATATTAGCACAGAAACTGTTCCATAAACCAAATATGTAATAGAAAAGACCTACTCCTTGCTCAACGAAATGGAGTCAACACCCCATATTCAACGCCTAGGAATATACCTGACTAGTAAGGATCTTAAAACCCATGGATTTATATGTCTCCGTAAGAGAATCAAGCGTGTGTACAGCGGCCTAAACGCATCAGTGAAAATCCGATAAATCCTATTATCAAAATAAATTTCAAAAACAAAACACAATGACACTGAAATAGAGGGCAATTCTTAAATAATTCATTCAGGGCTTGTGATACAACCTGGATTTAGCACATCTTCAACCAGAGCTGGGTGAGACATAAGGCTGGACACTTCGGGCTGATAGCATTGGTGAGGTTCGGTGAGCAAATGCCGACCATTTGAAGTCATACTGCATGGTACCCATTCCATGGGTCCCAACTCTCCAGGTTTAAGGGATTCTTCCTTCAGCTAAAACATGCATGGGAAACCCAGAGTATGGTCCACCTTGTGATTTGGATTCGTTTTCAAATGCATCTCAGTTTTTTTCCCCTGGTACTAGGGTTCAATATTCCAGACCCGTCAATAACACTCTCCCCATATATATATTCAGGAAAAAACGCATACGCCCTTTTTGGCCAACCAAGCAAGCGTGTAAAGGAAATCTGCACTACAATGAAGCCTCACTGCCCCCCGGTCAAAAGGGCCATCTGAAAAAAGTGTAAAATCCAGAAAGGCAGGACAGGCCATGGGGAACATGTAGCCTTGTTATGCTGATGGGCGGGATGTGAACCGCCAACAGCCACTCTGGAGAACTGTATGGTGTTTCCGGAAACACGTAGGGAACAAAGCAACACAGCCTATGGCACTTCCACTTATGGTCCTATAGCTTAGGGACATTAAAATGAAAAACACAGAGCCACCCCAAAGTTTGGGACGGCTCTGTTTACAAGAACCTCGTCTACGATACAAGTTAAATATCCCAGAAATCGAAATATGGATAAAGAAGATGTGGTACGTATGTACAATGGAATATCACTCAGCAATGATATCTATGTCATCAGGCCAGTAGTGGCATAATGAATGGATTCAGGTATGATGATTTTACGTGAAATAAGTCACACAGAAAAAGAAACATCATAAGTTATCACTAATACATGGAATGTAAACTTGGCTACACATGAACTGATCTACAAAACAGAACACGGTCTCAAATTTAGAAAACGAACTTACGCTTGCTTATGGGGAAAGGTGAGTTGGCGTGCTGCATAAAACCAGAGATTGAAATTAGCACAGATATCTTTCCATAAGCCAAATATATAATAGACAAGACCTACTCCTTGCTCAACGAAATGAACTCAACACCCCATATTCAACGCCTCGGAATATACCTGACTAGTAAGAATCTTAAAACCCATGGATTTATATGTCTCCGTAAGAGAATCAAGCGTGTGTACAGTGGCCTAAACGCAGCAGTGAAAATCGGATAACTTCCTTTATCAAAAAAAATTTCAAAAACAAAACACAATGACAGTGAAATAGAGAGCAATTCTTAAATAATTCATTCAGGGCTTGTGATGCAACCTGGATTTACCACATCTACACCCAGAGCTGGGTGAGACATAAGGCTGGACCCTTCGCGCTGATACCATTGGTGAGGCTCGGTGAGCAAATGCAGACCGTTTGAAGGCATACTGCATGGTACCCATTCCATGGGTCCCAACTCTCCAGGTTTAAGGGATTCTTCCTTCAGCTAAAACATGCATGAGAAACGCAGAGTATATTCCACCATGTGATTGCGAAACGTTTTCAAATGCATCTCAGTTTTTGTGCCCTGGTACTCGGGTTCACCATTCCAGACGCTTTACTAACACTCTCCCCACTTGGAGAGTCAATGCCTTTAACATCCTGTTCAGCACAGTTTGCAATTTCTGAGCAAGATGAACAGGAATAGGGAGAACCAATGAGAGACTAGCTGTAGGTGCCTGCACGGGCAAGTGTAACGACCATTTCCCACCAGGAAGAGGAATTAACCAAAGGGTCAGCGTGCCCTGCCAGAAACAGATTAGCGCCTGAAGCATTCCTGCGGTTTTCGGCCAGCTCACAAGAAAGCGAGTTGAAGAAAGGAGCTCAGGGGCACTCTAATTCACAAACCTGCAGAGTTATGAATGACAGCTATCGTCCAAAAATATATTGAAGTAAGTCTGCGAAGAGGACTGGAAAGGGGGGCAGCATTTGAGGAAAACTATTTCAGGGGGTAGACTGGAATTGCACTTAAAGCATAGGAAATGAGGCAGAATGTCGACAATGATGCACTTTGCCAAAAAGGGCGTATGCATTTTTTCCTGAATATATTCAGGAAAAAACGCATACACCCTTGATGGCCAACCAAGCAAGCCTGTAAAGGAAATCTGCACCAAGGGCAGAAAGCTGTTGGGGGGATGGTGGTGTGAAGAGTTGAGAGATTGGGATTGACATGTATACATTTATATGTATAAAATAGATAACCAATAAGAACCTGCTGTATAAAAAATAAGATTAAAAATTAAAAAAAATAAAATTAAAAAGTAAAACAGAAAAAATATTCTTCCCTCCACATACATGTATTTATATGAATAAATTATTTCTATGCTTATATTTGTAAATGCAAAAAAGAGGAATGAAATCTACCTTGAACCAAAAACGAAAAATAGAAAAAACAAACAGAATCCACAAGTTACACAGAGGAAAACCGTATCAGGACACTTGCTCCAGTTGTAAACAATTCTGAAGTTGGTCAGTGGTGGGGAATCATCTCCCATACAGCCAGCAGGCCCCACGCAACAAGCGTCCTCATTGCAAAGCTGGGGGACCGTGCTGAGGCATCTGTGAGTAAACGTGGTCCGAGCCCCAGGCCAGCTGCTGCTGAAATGTTCCCACCCTTCCCAGATAAAACACCTGAATATGTTCAAGGACTTGAAAGCCTAGAGGAAGGGCAATGGAGCCACACGAGTGATTGCATGCCAGCCAACTTGGTGCCTGCAGGCCAGCCAGGATGGTCCTGGCCCTGGGTGCTCTTCTGGAAGCTTTCCATTTCCCTGCCTGAGATACCCCTCCTGTCCCGGCCCCCACTGATTTCTTCCTTCCTCACGTCTGCCCAGGGAGAAATTCCAGCGCCAGGTATGGGTGACACATCCTCTTCTTTAGCAGGTGGCATCTTGACAACTGCTGCAGAAAGTCCAGCAGAGCCCCACTCACACTGGGCCACCCACAACGCCGTGACCTGTCACTCCCTCCCACCAGCCCAGCCCTGAGACTGCTGACAGGGCAGAGAAAATGGCGTCAGGCACAGCTGCAGGGGTTCTTGCTGCCTGGAGCGGTGTTTATATTGATCTCAAAACAGGCACACCTGGGGAGGGCTGGCCGGCATGGTCAGGCTGCCCAGGTCAGCCAATCATCACCCCTCAGGGTCTCACAGTTGCAGAAAATGGAACTTGCTGAATCGGCCAGGTCCAAGGAACAGGTGTGGGCTCTTGAGAGTCAGGATAGACAATGGGCTGCAGCTCTGGCTTGTATTCTAATCATTTTATCTGGCCCATGAGTGGGAGACAGCTTCAAGAAAACCCTGGCCTAATAAGAGGACCCCAGGAGTCAGGGAGAGGAGGGGTGGGTGGTGGGTGGTGGGTGGAGACAGAGGCCTGGTGCCCCGGGTGCAGTGGAAGTCTCTGGAAGACCAGGTGGTGGCAGGCCGTACAGAGTGATGCCCAGGGTCACAGACCTGTCGGAGTTGCTATTTGTTAGTTCAAGTCCTGCTCTGAGGTGCTCTGTGTCAGATCTGAGTGACAGGTGAGCTGAGAGTGCTCTGCAATGAGGGCAATGTGCACGGTTCCTGTGTGCTCTGCCCTGCCACAGTACCTGCAAGTGTAGCTCTGTATCCTGGGAGGGAGCTGACCACGAGAGCCCCATGGGCTGCAGGGGACCTGCCCAGGGAACCCCATATCCTGGGATGGGCCTGACCATGAGAGCCCCATGGGCTGGTGTGGAGGTGGGGTACCTGCCCAGGTGAGCTCCATATCCTGAGATTGGCCTGACCACGAGAGCCCCATGGGCTGCCAGGGGCCTGGTAAAGATGTCAGGATCGTCAGTGAAGCCACCGAGTATATACCTCCAGTAGTTCCTAATTCCTACACCCTGCTGGTCATTCTACCAACCACCAGGAGACGGTATTCTGTATTAGTCTTCAATGATGCCTTCTTTTGTATGCCATTAGTCCCAGAGTCACAAGAAATTTTGGCTTGTAAGTGGCAGGACTCAACATACAACTAAAACAATACATCCAGGCCGTCTTGCCCCAAGTGTTCAAAAATTCCCACACCATCTTTGGGGAAAGCTTAGCTAAAGACGTAAAAGTTCTACCTCTGGAAAAGGAAACACTCCTTCAATATGCTGACGACATTCTGATCACCAGCCCTACTAAGGAGGCCTCTGAACTACCAAGCCAATAAAGGATAGAAGTTGTCCAAGAAAAAGCTCAAATATCACAGACTACGGTGACCTGCCTGGGCTTCATTCTCACAGAAGGTCGGAGAAGCTCATCCCAGGAAAGGGAAGAAACAATTTACAGCCTTACCCCTTTCTAAAACTAGAAGACAGCTTAGGGGTTCCTGGGGAGGCCAGAGTTTGCTGCTTCTGGATCCCTAACTACAGTCTACTAGCTGGGCCTCTATATGAAACACTGAAAGGAAAAGATGATGATCCTTTTGAATAGAATCCAGAAGTGGCCTTTCAAGAATGGAAAGAGCAGTCAATTCAGACCCTTGCCCTGGAACTCCCTAATTTAGCTAAACCCTTTGACCTTTACATTCCTGGTGAAAGGTGAATTGCCATTGGAGTATTAGTGCAAAACCTGGGACCACTTGAAATGGAACAATGCAAGAATGCCATCCAGGTAGGATAAACTATAGTCACCAAGGGGCTTGGCCCACTGCCACATCTGGCCAACATACTGGCGGTATCTAAAAACCTGGAAATCAGCAGCTCAAAAGGCCACCTCCCTCCTAAGGGAAAAGGACCCCACGTGGTGTTCCTAACCCCCAACCATGCCCTGAAGTTGCAGGGTTTGCTCCGTGGGCACACTGACCTCCAGTGAGGAAGCCCTCCTACTCCAACATCCAGAGAGATATCCGGGGGCAACGGGGCACCATGACGACACATGTGACCATCACTTGACCTGGAGTTTCTCTCATAAAACAACAAGAGTGTGTCACAAAAGAGTAGACTACTGCTTGCAGGACTTACTGCACCCAGAGGGGAGGTAATAATCTTGGCAGGGGAACCGTATATCACGCTGTCACCATAGAAAAGCCTACAGACACCGTGATGATGGTGACCAGTAAGACCGGCTGGACTCCTGTTTACTTCAAAAGGCTGTTGACTCAGTGGCCATCATGGTCCTTCATCACCACTGACCCTGGACTGTCTGGGAGTTGAGCAGTCAGGGTGCTGACACCTGGTGCTGTTTTTACGTTAATTCAGGGGCCTAACTGAAGAAAGCACAGACTACTGGTCAGAGCATCTAGGCTGGCAGAAACGGTCAGCCTAAGGTGGCTGAACAAATGTGCGGCGGGGTGAAACTGGACCTCACAGCGTCACTGCACATCTCCTTCCTGGACCCTTAAAGGTCATTAGAATCTATAACACTACCAATACTTGTGCTCAGGCGGACGAGCAGGGAGGCAGGAGGCCTGCGGACAATCAACGTCACCTGGAGGCTGCTGGGGAGAAGTTCAGACCCTCTCCCACGGGTATGAGGGCTCCTAACTCAGCACTCAGCAGTTACAGATGAAGGGTCTGCACCCTCAGCACTCTAAGAATGAGGAAGGGGACAAAATGCAGAAGAGGGGTTTGTCCCAGGCAAAGCCCCTTAAAAATCCCTGGGAGATAAAAATAGAATCTGGGCAATAAAATAAAGTCTAACCTTTTTTATCCTTTGTGCTTTGTCTAATTTCACGTGCTCCTAGGGTCCCGCATACAGAGGTTCAACAGCCGGCACTTCAGACCAGATTTCCTAGTGCAGAATGGCTGGGTCGACACTTCAGCTCCTGGAGCACAGTGCAGACTCCGCGATATAGAGCCTGAGCTGCAGCCAACCGGGCCCTCGAGAGCTCCGCCCCCTCCCTCCCACTGACTCTGACAGGATCTCTACACAGCAGCCCAGCCCACAGCCCACGGGGTAGCACATGCTCTCACCTCTGCATTCTCTGATCAAAATATAAAGTTTCCTTTGCTTCTGAACCAAACTCAGTCTCGATCTGTTGGCTCCAATGACACTGGGCAGGGGGACACTTGTTGGGGTCCACTCTGGAGGATCAGTAACAGAAATTGAGAACATTGTAACTTCAATGAACAGATGTGTGAGCCAAACTGTAATTAACATAGAACAGTGTATAAGGCTCGGGTAAAATAAGATGTTTCTAACACTTCCATTTGATATTTCCATCACTTTATTATAAGCAAGTTCAGTGAAAGGTTTGTCTTATTTGTCAGGTCAATACTAGAGAAACGAAGTGATTTCTTTCCAAGGATGTACATCTAATAATCTTGGTTAAAGCTTCAATCTTGTTTTAAATGCTTTTCCATTGAAAATGATACCTCTCTTTCAGCTCCCCCATTTCTGAGAAGTATAAAATCTTATAATTTATTATTACCAAAGGGGAAAGGTGGGAGGAGGGATAAATTAACAGTTTGGGATTAACACATACACACTGCTATGTATAAAATCGATCATTAACAAGGAACTACTGTACAGCACAGGGAACCACACTCAATATTTTGCAATAACCTATAAGGGGAAATAATCTGAAAAAAGAATAGATATTTTTATTGACATCATCTATTAATGACAGTTAAAATGGAACCTAAGGGAAACCGGTGGTGAGTGCTTCTGACCCTGAAGACTTCAATCATCTAAAGTTTGGACTCTGCCTACTTCCCAAGGCCCTTAATGAACCTATGTGTAGCCGTAGCTTAAAAAATTCCCCAGTTTGGGTTGCGGAGAGACAGTGATTTTGAAAAAGCCCTGGTGTTCTCCTCACATGAATGGGACCCTTCCTACAGCTAAAGCATGCCTGTCACACCCAGAGGATGGTATACCGTCTGATCGGGAAGAGTTTGGAAAAGGCATCTCATCTCCTCATTTCCTGGTGCTCGGGTTCACACTTCCAGCGTCTTTACTAACAGTCTCCCCACTTGGAGATGTCAGCACTGTCAACATCCTGTTGCATACAGTTTGGAATTTGTCCAGAGGATGAAGCAGAAGGAGGAGGAACAATGAGAGACAAGTCCTAGGTGTTCGGACAGGCACATGTCACTCTAATTTCCAATCAGGAAGACGAATTGACCAAAGGCTAGGGTTGCCCATGGAAACAGAATAGGGCTTGAGGAAATCCCGCTGCTTTGTGGCCAGTTCCCATAAACACAAGTTGAAAAATGGAGCTCAGTGGCACTAAAATTCACGAAACTGCAGAGTTGAAAATATCTATCACTGAAAAATGTCTTGAGGAAAGTCAGAGAAAAGGACTTGTAAGCAACGGAGAATGGCAGGAAAGGGATTGGAAGAGGTAGAAAGGACTCGCCATTAAGCACAAGAAAAGGGGCTGAACATTGCCAACATTGCAGTTGGCCAAAAAGGGTGTATGCGTCTTTTTCTGTATATATTCAAGAAAAGGGCATACACTTTTTTAGCCAACCAAACAGGTGGGCACTGGAAATCAATACTACAAAACATATCACTTCGCATCAGTCAGAAGAGCCATCCTCATAAAGTGTAAACACCAGAAATGCAGGACAGGGCAAGGAGAAAAGGGAGCCCTGTGAGGCTTATAGTGGAAACGTATATTGCCAACGGTCACTCTGGAGAAGTGTATTGTGTTTAATAAAGCATCTGAAAAATGAGCTACAGAGCACAGGGCACTTGCACTCATGGACGTATATCTTGGGAAAAACAAAAATCGAGAGGACACAGGCACCCCAATGTATACCGCCTAATTGTTTAAAAGATCCTCGACCAGGATATAACTTAAATGTCTCTGGAGGGAAATAATGGATACAGATGTGGTGCTTATGTAGAGTGGAATATGACTCAGCCTGGAAATCAATGCAATATGGCCACTTGTAACAACTCCAGAGGAGTTACGTATGATCATTCAAAGTCACAGAATTCAAAAAGAAAAAGACATACTATATCACTAATACATGGAATGTAAGCTTGGCTACACATGAACTGAATTACAAAACAGAACAGGGTCTCAAATATAGAAAACCAACTTATTCTTGCTTAAGGATAAAGGTGAGTTGGGGTGCTGCATAAAACCAGAGATTGAAATTAGCACAGATACTGTTCCATAAGCCAAATATGTAATAGTCAAGACCTACTGCTTGCTCAACAAAATGGACTCAGAACCCCATATTCAACGCCTAGGAATATACCTGACTAGTAAGAATATTAAAACCCATGGATTTATATGTCTTCATAAGAGAATCAAGTGTGTGTACAATGGCATGAACGCAGCAGTGAAAATAAGATATATCCCATTATCAAAATAAATTTCAAAAACAAAACACAATGACAGTGAAATAGAGAGCAATTCTTAAATAATGCATTCAGGGCTTGTGATGCAACCTGGATTTACCACATCTACACCCAGAGCTGGGTGAGACATAAGGCTGGACACTTCGGGCTGATAGCATTGGTGAGGTTCGTTGAGCAAATGCAGACACTTTGAAGTCATACTGCATGGTACCCATTCGAATGATCGCAACTCTCCAGGTTTAAAGGATTCTTCTTTCATCTAAAATATGCATGGGTAACCCAGAGTATGGTCCAACATGTGACCAGGAAACGTTTTAAAATGAATCTCATGTTTCATCCCCTGGTACTCGGTTTCACCATTTCAGACGCTTTACTAACACTCTCCCCACTTGGAGAGTCAGTGCCTTTAACCTCCTGTTGGGCACAGTTTGCAATTTCTGCGGAAGATGAACAGGAATAGGGAGAACCATTGAGAGACTAGCTGTAGGTGCCTGCACGGGCAAATGGAATGCTCATTTCCCACCAGGAAGAGGAATTAACCAAAGGCTCAGCGTGCCCTTCCGGAAACAGATTAGGGCCTGAAGCAATCCTGCGGTTTTGCGGCCAGCTCACAAGAAAGCGAGTTGAAGAAAGGAGCTCAGGGGCACTGTAATTCAAAAACCTGCAGAGTTATGAATGGCAGCTATCGTCCAAAAATATATTGAAGGAAGGCTGCGAAGACGACTTGTAAGCGGGACAGATTTGCAGGAAAACGATTTCAGGGGGTAGACGGGAATTGCATTTAAAGCATAGGAAAAGAGGCAGAACGTCGACAATGATGCTCTTGGCCAAAAAGGGCGTATGCGTTTTTTCCTGAATATATTCAGGAAAAAACGCATACGCCCTTTTTGGCCAACCAAGCAAGCATGTTAAAGAAATCTGCACTACAATGAAGTCTCACTGCCCCCCTGTCAAAAGGGCCATCTGAAAAAAGTGTAAAATCCAGAAAGGCAACACAGGCCATGGAGAACAGGGAGCCTTGTTATGCTGATGGGCGGGATGTAAATTGCCAACAGCCACTCTGGAGAAGTGTATGGTGTTTCCCAGAACACCGAAAAAACAAAGCTACGGAGCCTACGGCACTTCCACTTATGGTCCTATAGCTTAGGGAAATTAAATTCAAAAACACACAGCCACCCCAAAGTGTCGGACGGCTCTGTTTACAAGAACCTCGTCTACGGTACAAGTTAAATATCCCAGAATGTGAAAAATGGATAAAGAAGTTGTGGTACGTACGTACAATGGAATATCACTCAGCAATGAAATCTATGTCATCAGGCCCATCGCGGCAAAATGAGTGGATTCAGGTACGATGATTCTAAGTGAAATAAGTCACACAGAAAATGAAACATCATAAGATATCACTAATACACGGAATGTAAACTTGGCTACACATGAACTGAATTACAAAACAGAACAGGGTCTCAAATTTAGAAAACCAACTTATGCTTGCTTAAGGGGAAAGGTGAGTTGGGGTGCTGCATAAAACCAGAGATAGAAATTAGCACAGATACCTTTCCATAAGCCAAATATGTAATAGTCAAGACCTACCCCTTGCTCAACGAAATGGACTAAACACCCCATATTCAACGCCTAGGAATACACCTGACTAGTAAGAATCTTCAAACCCATGGATTTATATGTCTCCGTAAGAGAATGAAGCGTGTGTACAGCGGCATGAATGCAGCAGAGAAAATCCGATAAATCCCATTATCAAAATGAATTACACAAACAAAACCCAAGGACAGTGAAATAGAGAGCAATTCTTAAATAATTCATTCAGGGCTTGTGATGCAACCTGGATTTACCACATCTACACCCAGAGCTGAGTGAGACATAAGGTTGGGCACTTCGGGCTGATAGCATTGGTGAGGTTCGATGAGCAAATGCAGACCCTTTGAAGTCATACAGCATGGTACCCATTCCATGGGTCCCAACTCTCCAAGTTTAAGGGATTCTTCCTTCAGCTAAAACATGCATGGGAAACCCACAGTATGGTGCACCGTGTGACTGGCAAACGTTTTCAAATGCATCTCAGTTTTCGTCCCCTTTTACTCGGGTTCACCATTCCAGACCCTTTACGAACACTCTCCCCACTTGGAGTGTCAGTGCCTTTAACCTCCTGTTGGGCACAGTTTGCAATTTCTGCGCAAGATGAAAAGGAATAGGGAGAACGAATGAGAGACTAGCTCTAGGTATCTGCACGGGGAAATTTAACGCTCATTTCGCACCAGGAAGAGGAATTAACCAAAGGCTCAGCATGCCGTGCCGGAACCAGATTAAGGCCTGAAGCAATGCTGCGGGTTTGAGGCCAGCTCACAAGATAGCGAGTTGAAGAAAGGAGCTCAGGGGCACTGTAACTCACAAACCTGCAGAGCTATAAATGACAGCTATCGTCCAAAAATATATTGAAGGAAGGCTGCGAAGACGACTTGTAAGCGGGGCAGAATTGCAGGAAAACGATTTCAGGGGGTAGACGGGAATTGCATTTAAAGCACAGGAAAAGAGGCAGAACGTCGACAATGATGCTCTTGGCCAAAACGGGCGTATGCGTTTTCTCCTGAATATATTCATGAAAAAACGCATACGCCCTTTTTGGCCAACCAAGCAAGCATGTTAAAGAAATCTGCACTACAATGAAGTCTCACTGCCCCCCGGTCAAAAGGGCCATCTGAAAAAATGTAAAATCCAGAAAGGCAGCACAGGCCATGGAGAACAGGGAGCCTTGTTATGCTGATGGGCGGGATGTAAATTGCCAACAGCCACTCTGGAGAAGTGTATGGTGTTTCCTGGAACACCGAAAAAACAAAGCAACGGAGCCTACGGCACTTCCACTTATGTTCCTATAGCTTAGGGAAATTAAAATCAAAAACACACAGCCACCCCAAAGTGTCGGACGGCTCTGTTTACAAGAACCTCGTCTACGGTACAAGTTAAATATCCCAGAATGTGAAAAATGGATAAAGAATTTGTGGTACGTACGTACAATGGAATATCACTCAGCAATGAAATCTATGTCATCAGGCCCGTCGCGGCATAATGAGTGGATTCAGGTACGATGATTCTAAGTGAAATAAGTCACACAGAAAATGAAACATCATAAGATATCTCTAATACACGGAATGTAATCTTGGCTACACATGAACTGAATTACAAAACAGAACAGGGTCTCAAATTTAGAAAACCAACTTATGCTTGATTAAGGGGAAAGGTGAGTTGGGGTGCTGCATAAAACCAGAGATAGAAATTAGCAATGATACCTTTCCATAAGTCAAATATGTAATAGTCAAGTCCTACCCCTTGCTCAACGAAATGGACTAAACACCCCATATTCAACGCCTAGGAATACACCTGACTAGTAAGAATCTTCAAACCCATGGATTTATATGTCTCCAAAAGAGAATCAAGCGTGTGTACAGCTGCATGAAGGCAGCAGAGAAAATCCGATAAATCCCATTATCAAAATGAATTACAAAAACAAAACCCAAGGACAGTGAAATAGAGACCAATTATTAAATAGTTCATTCAGGGCTTGTGATGCAACCTGGATTTACCACATCTACACCCAGAGCTGAGTGAGACATAAGGTTGGGCACTTCGGGCTGATAGCATTGGTGAGGTTCAATGAGCAAATGCAGACCCTTTGAAGTCATACTGCATGGTACCCATTCCATGAGTCCCAACTCTCCATGTTTAATGGATTCTTCCTTCAGCTAAAACATGCATGGGAAACCCACAGTATGGTGCACCGTGTGACCGACAAACGTTTTCAAATGCATCTCAGTTTTTGTACCATTTTACTTGGGTTCACCATTCCAGACCCTTTACTAACACTCTCACCACTTGGAGAGTAGGTGCCTTTAACCTCCTGTTGGTCACAGTTTGCAATTTCTGCGCAAGATGAACAGGAATAGGGAGAACCAATGAGAGACTAGCTGTAGGTGTCTGCACGGGCAAATGGAACGCTCATTTCCCACCAGGAAGAGGAAATAACCAAAGGCCCAGCATGCCCTGCCGGAACCAGATTAGGGCCTGAAGCAATCCTGTGGTTTTGCGGCCAACTCACAGGAAAGCGTGTTGAAGAAAGCAGCTCAGGGGCACTGTAATTCACAAACCTGCAGAGTTATAAATGACAGCTATCGTCCAAAATATATTGAAGTATGTCTGCGAAGAGGACTTAGAATTTGGGCTGAAATTCAGGAAAACGATTTCGGGGGTAGACTGGAATTGCACTTAACGCCTAGGAAAAGACGGAGAACGGCGACAATGATGCACTTGGCCAAAAAGGGTGTATGCGTTTTTTCCTGAATATAATCAGGAAAAAACGCATACGCCCTTTTTGGCCAACCAAGCAAGCGTGTAAAGAAATCTGCACTACAATGAAGTCTCTCTGCCCCCCGGTCAAAAGGGCCATCTGAAAAAAGTGTAAAATCCAGAAAGGCAGGACAGGCCATGGAGAAGAGGGAGCATTGTTATCCTGATGGGCGGGATGTGAATTGCCAACAGCCACTCTGGAGAAGTGTATGGTATTTCCTGAAACACATAAGAAACAAAGCAACACAGCCTATGGCACTTCCACTTATGGTCCTATAGCTTAGGGAAATTAAAATCAAAACCACACAGGCACCCCAAAGTTTGGAACGGCTCTGTTTACAAGAACCTCGTCTACGGTACAAGTTAAATATCCCAGAGGGCGAAAAATGGATAAAGAAGTTGTGGTTCTTACGTACAATGGAATATCACTCAGCAATGAAATCTATGTCATCAGGCCCGTAGCGGCATAATGAGTGGATTCAGGTACGATGATTCTACGTGCAATAGGTCACACAGAAAAAGAAACATCATAAGGTATCACTAATACACGGAATGTAATCTTGGCTACACATGAACTGAATTACAAAACAGAACAGTGTCTCAAATTTAGAAAACCAACTTATGCTTGCTTTTTGGGAAAGGTGAGTTCGGGTGCTGCATAAAAACAGAGATTGAAATTCGCACTGATACAGTTCCATAAGCCAAATATGTAATAGACAAGACCTACTGCTTGCTCAACGAAATGGGCTCAACACCCCATATTCAACGCCTAGAAATATACCTGCCTAGCAAGAATCTTAAAACCCATGGATTTATATGTGTCTGAAAGAGAATCCAGCGTGTGTTCAGTGGCCTAAAGGCAACAGTGAAAATCCGATAAATCATATTATCAAAATAAATTTCAAAAACAAAACACAATGACAGTGAAATAGAGAGCAATTCTTAAATAATTCACTCAGGGCTTCTGATGCAACCTGGATTTACCACATGTACACCCAGTGCTGGGGAGACATAAGGCCGGACACTTCGCCCTGATAGCATTGTTGAGGTTCGGTGAGCAATTGCAGACCCTTTGAAGTCATACTGCATGGTACCCATTCCAAGGGTCCCAACTCTCCAGGTTTAAGGGATTCTTCCTTCCGCTACATCATGTATGGGAAACCCAGAGTATGGTCCACCATGTGATTGGGAAACGTTTTCAAATGCATCTCAGTTTTCTTCCCTTTATACTCGGGTTCACCATTCCAGACGCTTAACTAACACTCTCCCCACTTGGAGAGTCAGTGCCTTTAACCTCCTGCTTGTCACAGTTTGCAATTTCTGCGCAAGATGAACAGGAATAGGGAGAACCAATGAGAGACTAGCTGTAGGTGTCTGCACGGGCAATTTAATGCTCATTTCTCACCAGGAAGTGGAATTAACCAAAGGCTCAGAATGCCCTGCCAGAACCAGATTAGGGCCTGAAGCAATACTGCGGGTGTGCAGGCAGCTCACAAGATAGCGAGTTGAACAAAGGAGCTCAGGGGCACTGTAATTCACAAACCTGCAGAGTTATAAATGACAGCTATCGTCCAAAAATATATTGAAGGAAGGCTGCGAAGAGGACTTGAAAGCGGGGCAGAATTCCAGGAAAACGATTTCAGGAGGTAGACGGGAAGTGCACTGAAAGCATAGGAGAAGAGGCAGAACCTCGACAATGATGCACTTGTTCAAAAAGTGCATATGCGTTTTTTCCAAGGCCCTCCTTAAAGAGGGTAGGGGGCTCCCAGCATGCTTCAGTGGCCAACAGAGGGCCCACATCGCCAAGGTGACGTGAGCCAGCCAGGCAGGAGTGACCTCACATCAGAGGGCCCACCTCACAGAAGGGTAAGGGACCCAGCCATTATCAGACTCTCACCAGAGGGCCCACATCAGCAAGGGGCTGGGAACCAGGCAGGAGTGTCTTCACACCCGTGGGGCCACATCATCGCAAGTTGAGGTACCCAGCACATGTGGCCTCAAACCAGAGGACCCACATCTCCATGGGTCTCGGAGCGAGGCAGGCAGGATGAACCTCAAAACACGTGGCCCATTGTATAAAAAGGTGAGGAATCCAGCAGTTGGAACATCCCAGCAGGCGGCCCAGAGCACCGAGGCTATGGGATCCAGGCAATGATGAACTCACAACAGAGGGCCCTCATCATGAAACTGTGAGCAACCTAGCCATTGTGACCTCAGAGCACAAGGCCCACATCCCCATGGGGAAGCGAACCAAGCAGGAGTGTCATCGCACCAGTGGGCACACATCAGAAAATGTGGGGAGCCCAGCAGTTAGGGCCTGACGCCAGAGGGCCCTCATCACCGAGGAGAGGAGGCTCCCAGCAGGCTCCAACTGCTACAAGAGGGCCAACGTCGCCAATGCGGGGTGTGCCAGCCAGGCAGGAGTGACCTCAGAGCAGAGGGCCAACCTCAAAAAAGTGTGAGGAACCCAAAGAGGATTAGACTCTCACCAGAGGGCCCACATCACCAAGAGGATCAGAACCAGGCAGGACTGTCTTCACACCAGGGTGACCACATCATAGAAAGGTGAGGAACCCAGCACATGTGGCCTAAACCAGAAGACCCACATCTCCAAGGGGCTCGGAGTGAGGCATGCAGGAGTAGCCTCACAACACAGGGCCCATAGAATAAAAAAGCTGAGGAATCCTGCAGTGGGAACCTCCCAGCAGGCGGCCCAGAGCACCGAGTCTATGCGATCCAGGCTGCAGTGAACTCACAGCAGAGGGCCCATATCATGAAACTGTGAGCAACCCAGCCATTGGGACCTCACAGCAGAAGGCCCACATCCCCATGGGGTTGGGAACATGGCAAGAGTGTCCTCGCACCACTTAGCACGTATCAGAAAAAGTGGGTACCCAGCAGTTACGGCCTGACGCTAGAGAGCCCTCATCACCGAGGGGAGGTGGCTCCCAGCAGGCTCCAACTGCCACAAGAGGGCCGATGTCGCCAAGGCGGGGTGTGCCAGCCAGTCAGTAGTGACCTCACAGCAGAGGGCCCACCTCACAGAAGGGTGAGGAACCCAGCCAGGATCAGACTCTCACCAGAGGGCCCACATCACCAAGGGGATAGAAACCAGGCAGGAGTGTCCTCACACCAGCGGGGCCACATCATCGAAAGGTGAGGGACCCAGCACACGTGGCCTCAAACCAGAGGACACACATCACCAAGGGGCTGGGAGTGAGTCAGGCAGGAGGAGTCTCCAAACAGAGGGCTCATAGAAGAAAAAAGGTGAGGAATCCCGCAGTTGGAACCTCCCCACAGGCGGCCAGGAGCAGCGAGGCTATGGGATCCAGGCCGGAGTGAACTCACACCAGAGGGCCCTCATCATGAAACTGAGCCACCCACCGTTGGGACCTCAGAGCAGAAGGCCCATATTCCCATGGGGTTGGAAACCTGGCAGGAGTGTACTCACACCACAGGGCGCACATCAGAAAATTTTGGGAGCCCAGGAGTTAGAGCCTGACGCCAGAGGGCCCTCATTACCGAGGGGAGGAGACTCCCAGCAGGCACCAACTCCCACCTGAGGGCCCACGTCGCCAAGGTGACGTGTGCCAGTCAGGCAGGAGTGACCTCACAGCAGAGGGCCTACCTCACAGAAGGGTGAGGAAACCAGCCAGGATAAGACTCTCACCAGAGAGCCCACATCACCAAGGGGACCGGAACAAGGCAGGAGTGTCCTCACACCAGTGTGGCCACATTATAGAAAGGTGACGAACCCAGCACATGTGGCCTAAACCAGAGGACCCACATTTCCAAGGTGCTCCGAGTGAGGCAGGCAGGAGTAGCCTAACAACACAGGGCCCACAGAATAAAAAATGTGAGGAATCCAGCAGTTGGAACCCCCCAGCAGGTGGCCCAGAGTACGGAGTCTATGGGATCCAGGCCACAGTGAACTCACAGCAGAGGGCTCACATCATGACACTGTGAGCAATCCAGCTGGTGGGACCTCAGAGCAGAAGGCCCACATCCCCATGGGGATGGGAACGTGGCAGGAGTGTACTCGCACGACAGGGCACATATCAGAAAATTTTGGGAGCCCATGAGTTAGGGCCTGACGCCAGAGGGCCCTCATTACCGAGGGGAGGAGACTCCCAGCAGGCACCAACTCCCAACTGAGGAACCACATCGCCAAGGTGATGTGTGCCAGCCAGGCAGGAGTGACCTCACAGCAGAGGGCCCACCTCCCAGAAGGGTGAGGAATCCAGCCAGGATCAGACTCTCACCAGAGGGCCCCCATCACCAAGGGGATGGGAACCAGGCAGGAGTGTCCTCACACCAGTGGGGCCACATCAATAAAGGTGAGGAAACCGGCACATGTGGCCTCAAACCAGAGGACCCACATCACAAAGGGGCTGGGAGTGAGTCAGGAAGGAGGAGCATGAAAACACAGGACCCAAAGAATAAAAATGGTAAGGAATCCAGCAGTCGGAACCTCCCAGCAGGCGGCTCAGAGCACAGAGTCTATGGGATCTAGGCCTGAGTGAACTAACACCAGAGAGCCAACATCCTGAAACTGTGAACAACACAGGTGTTGGGACCATAGAGCAGAAGGCACATGGGGATGGGAACCTGGCAGGAGTGCCCTCACACCACTTAGCACGTATCAGAAAATGTGGGTAACCAGCAGTTAGGGCCTGATGCCAGAGGGCCTCATCACTGAGGGGAGGAGGCTCCCAGCGGGCTCCAACTGCCACCAGAGGGCCGACGTCGCCAAGGCGGGGTGTGTCAGCCAGGCAGGAGTGACCTCAGAGAAGAGGGCCCACCTCACAGAAGTGTGAGGAGCCCAACCAGGATCAGACTCTCACTGGAGGGCTCACATCACCAAGGGGATGGGAACCAGGCAGGAGTGTCCGCACACCAGTGGGGCCACATCTGCGAAAGGTGAGGAACCCAGCACATGTGGCCTCAAACCAGAGGACACACATCACCAAGGGGCTGGGAGTGAGGCAGGTGTCTGGAGGGGCACATTTAACTCTAATTTCCCACCAGGAAGAGGAATTAACCAAAGGCTCAGAGTGCCGTGCAGGACCCTGATTACGGCCTGAAGCAAACCTGCGGTTCTGTGGCCAGCTTTCAAGGAAACGAGTTAAGAAAGGAAATCACAGGCACTGTAATTCACAAACCAGCAGAGTTATAAATGACAGCTATTGGCAAAAATATATTGAAGTAAGTCTGCACAGAGGACTTGAAAACGAGGCAGAATTGCAGGAATCATATTTCAGGAGGTAGATTGGAATTGCATTTAAAGCATGTGAAAAGCGGCAGATCTTTGACAGTGATGCACTTGGACAAAAAGTGCGTATACATTTTTTCCTGAATATATTCAGGAAAAAACGCATATGCCCTTTGTGGCCAACCAAGAATTCGAGCAATGGAAATCCGCACTACAATGAACTCTCATTTCCCATTCGTCAAAAGAGTCATCTGAAAAAAGTGTAAAACCCAGAAACACAGGACAGGCCATGGAGAACAGGGAGCCTTGTTATGCTGATGGACGGGATGTAAATTGCCAACAGACACTCTGGTGATGTTTATGGTGTATGCTGAAACATCTAAAAAACAAAGCTACAGAGCCTAGGGCACTTCCACTTTTGGCCCTATAGCTTAGGAAAATTAAAATCAACAAGACACAGCCAACACAATATCCAGGGCTGCTGTGTTTACAAGAACCTTGAGTCCAGTACAAATTAAATATCCCAGAAAGAAAAAAATGGATAAAGGAGTTGTCCTACTTACGTACAACGGAATATCACTCAGCAATGAAATCAATGTCATCAGGCCTGTAGCAGCAAATTGAGTGGATTTAAGTATGATGATTCTAAGAGAAATATGTCACACAGAGAAACATAATTATCATAAGATATCACAAATAGAGGGAGTGTAAACTTGGCTACACATAAACTGAATTACAAAACCGAACAGAGTCTCACATTTAGATAAAAACTTATGCTTGCTTAACGGGAAAGTTGAGTTGGGGTGCTGTATAAAACCAGAGATTGAAATGAGCACACATACCGTTCCATAAGCCAAATATGTAATAGACAAGACCTACTCTTTGCTCAACGAAATAGACTAATCCATGGTGTATCACCTCACACCTGTTAGAATGGGCATCATCAGAAAATCTACAAACAACAAATGCTGGAAAGGGTGCGGAGATAAGGAAACCTCTTCCACTATTGTTGGGAATGTAAATTGATGCAGTCACTGTGGAGAACATTATGGAGTTTCTTATAAAACTAAGAATAGAATTACCATATAATACAGCAATCCCACTACTGGGCATATACCCAGACAAAACCATAAAACGAAAAGAGACATTCACCGCAATGTTCATTGCATCACTATTTACAATATCCAGGTAATGGAAGCAAACTAAATGCCCACAGACAGACGAATGCATAAAGATAAGGTACATATATAAAATGGAATATTACTAAGCCATAAAAAGGAATGAAATTGGGTCATTTGTAGAGACGTTGATGGATCTAGAGACTGTCATACAGAGTGAAGTAAGTCAGAAAGAGAAAAACAAATCCTGTATATAAATGCATATATGTGGAACCTAGAAAAGTTGTACAGATGAAGCGTTTTGCAAGGCAGAAATAGAGCAACAGATGTAGACAACAAACGTATGGACACCAAGGGGGGAAAGCTGTTAGGGGGGTGGTGGTGGGAGTTGAGAGATTGGGATTGACATGTATACATTTCTATGTATAAAATAGGTAACCAAAAAGAACCTGCTGTATAAAAAAATAAAATAAAATTCAAAATTACAAAAAGTAAAACAGAAAAAATATTCTTCCCTTCATATACATGTATTTATATGAATAAATTATTTCCATGCTTATATCTGTAAATACAAAAAAGAGGAATAAAATCTACCTTGAACCAAAAACGAAAAAAAGAAAAAAAAACAGAACCCACCAGTTACACAGAGGAAAACCGTATCAGGGCCCTTGCTCCAGTTGTAAACAATTCTGAAGTTGGTCAGTGGTGGGGAATCATCTCCCATTCAGCCAGCATGCCCCACACAACAAGCGTCCTCATTGCAAAGCTGGGGGCCCGTGCCGAGGCATCTGTGAGTAAACGTGGGCCGAGCCCCAGGCCAGCTGCTGCTGAAATGTTCCCACCCTTCCCAGGTAAAACACCTGAATATGTACAAGGACTTGAAAGCCTAGAGGAAGGGCCATGGAGCCACATGAGCGACAGCATGCCAGCCGACTTGGTGCCTGCAGGCCAGACAGGATGGTCCTGGCCCTGGGTGCTCTTCTGGAAGCTTTCCATTTCCCTGCCTGAGATACCCCTCCTGTCCCGGCCCCCACTGCTTTCTTCCTTACTCACCTCTGCCCAGGGAGAAATTCCAGCGGCAGGTATGGGTGGCACATCCTCTTCTTTAGCAGGTGGCATCTTGGCAACTGCTGCAGAAAGTCCAGCAGAGCCCCACTCACACTGGGCAACCCACAAAGCCGTGGCCTCTCACTCCCTCCCACCAGTCCAGCCCCGAGACTGCTGACAGGGCAGAAAATGGCGTCAGGCACAGCTGCAGGTGCTCTTGCTGCCTGGAGCGGTGTTTATATTGATCTCAACCCAGGCACACCTTGGGAGGGATGGCCGGCATGGTCAGGCTTCCCAGGCCAGCCAATAATCACCCCTCAGGGGCTCACAGTTGCAGAAACTGGAACTTGCTGAATCGGCCAGGTCCAAGGAACAGGTGTGGGCTCCTGAGAGTCAGGATAGACAAGGGCCTGCAGCTCTGGCTTGTTTTCTAATTATATTATCTGGCCCATGAGTGGGAGACAACTTCAAGAAAACCATCTCCTAATGAGAAGTACCCAGGAGTCAGGGAGAGCAGGGGTGGGTGGTGGGTGGAGACAGAGGCCTGGTGCCCCGGGTGCAGTGGAAATCTCTGGAAGACCAGGTGGAGGGAGGCCACACAGAGTGATGCCCAGGGTCACAGACCTGTCGGAGCTGCTGTTTGTTAGTTCAAGTCCTGCTCTGAGGTGCTCTGTGTCAGATCTGAGTGACAGGTGAGCTGGGAGTGCTCTGCAATGAGGGCGATGTGCATGGCTCCTGTGTGCCCAGCCCTGCCACGGTACCTGAAAGGGTAGCTCTGTATCCTGGGAGGGGCCTGACCACGAGAGCCCCATGGGCTGCAGGGGAACCTGCCCAGGGAGCCCCATATCCTGGGAGGGGCCTGAACACGAGAGCCCCGTGGGCTGGGGTGGGGGTGGGGTACCTGCCCAGGTGAGCTCCATATCCTGGGATTGGCCTGACCTTGAGAGCCCCATGGGCTGCTGGAGTCCTGGTAAAAGATGTCAGGACAGTCAGTGAAGCCACCGAGGATATACCTCCAGTAGTTCCTAAACCCTACACCCTGCTGGTCATTCTACTAACCACCAGGACATGGTATTCTGTATTAGTCTTCAATGAAGCCTTCTTTTGTATTCTATTAGTCCCAGAGTCACAAGAAATTTTGGCTTGTGAGTGGCAGGACTCAACATACAACTAAAACAATACTTCCGGGCCGTCTTGCCCCAAGGGTTCAAAAATTCCCACACCATCTTTGGGGAAAGCTCAGCTAAAGACCTAAAAGTTCTACCTCTGGAAAAGGAAACACTCCTTCAATATGCAGACGACATTCTGATCGCCAGCCCTACTAAGGAGACCTCTGAACTACCAAGCCAATAAAGGATACAAGTTGTCCAAGAAAAAGCTCAAATATCACAGACTATGGTGACCTGCGTGGGCTGCATTCTCACAGAAGGTCGGAGAAGCCCATCCCAGGAAAGGGAAGAAACGATTTACAGCCTTACCCATTTCTAAAACTAGAAGACAGCTTAGGGGTTCCTGGGGAGGCCAGGGTTTGCTGCTTCTGGATCCCTAACTACAGTCTACTAGCTGGGCCTCTATATGAAACACTGAAAGAAAAAGATGATGATCCTTTTGAATAGAATCCAGAAGTGGCCTTTCAAGAATGGAAAGAGCAGTCAATTCAGACCCTTGCCCTGGAACTCCCTAATTTAGCTAAACCCTTTGACCTTTACATTCCTAGTGAAATTTGAATGGCCATTGGAGTATTAGTGCAAAACCTGGGACCACTTGAAATGGAACAATGCAAGAATGCCATCCAGGTAGGATAAACTACGGTCACCAAGGGGCTTGGCCCACCGCCACATCTGGCCAAGATACTGGCAGTATCTGAAAACCTGGAAATCAGCAGCCCAAAAGGCCACCTCCCTCCTAAGGGAAAAGGACCCCACGTGGTGATCCTAACCCCCAACCATGCCCTGAAGTTGCAGGGTTTGCTCCGTGGGCACACTGACCTTGAGTGAGGAGGTCCTCCAACTCCAACCTCCAGAGAGATAACTGGGGCAAAGTGGCACCATGACGACTCATGTGACCATCACTTGACCTGGAGTTTCTCTCATAAAACAACAAGAGTGTGTCCCAAAAGAGTAGACTACTGCTTGCAGGACTTACTGCACCCAGAGGGGGGGTAATAATCTTGGCAGGGGAACCGTATATCACGCTGTCACCATAGAAAATCCTACAGACACTGTGATGATGGTGGCCAATAAGACCGGCTGGACTCCTGTTTACTTCAAAAGGCTGTTGACTCAGTGGCCATCATGGTCCTTCATCACCACTGACCCTGGACTGTCTGGGAGTTGAGCAGTCAGGGTGCTGACACCTGGTGCTGTTTTTACGTTAATTCAGGGGCCTAACTGAAGAAAGCACAGACTACTGGTCAGAGCATCTAGGCTGGCAGAAACGGTCAGCCTAAGGTGGCTGAACAAATGTGCGGCGGGGTGAAACTGGACCTCACAGCGTCACTGCACATCTCCTTCCTGGACCCTTAAAGGTCATTAGAATCTATAACACTACCAATACTTGTGCTCAGGCGGACGAGCAGGGAGGCAGGAGGCCTGCGGACAATCAACGTCACCTGGAGGCTGCTGGGGAGAAGTTCAGACCCTCTCCCACGGGTATGAGGGCTCCTAACTCAGCACTCAGCAGTTACAGATGAAGGGTCTGCACCCTCAGCACTCTAAGAATGAGGAAGGGGACAAAATGCAGAAGAGGGGTTTGTCCCAGGCAAAGCCCCTTAAAAATCCCTGGGAGATAAAAATAGAATCTGGGCAATAAAATAAAGTCTAACCTTTTTTATCCTTTGTGCTTTGTCTAATTTCACGTGCTCCTAGGGTCCCGCATACAGAGGTTCAACAGCCGGCACTTCAGACCAGATTTCCTAGTGCAGAATGGCTGGGTCGACACTTCAGCTCCTGGAGCACAGTGCAGACTCCGCGATATAGAGCCTGAGCTGCAGCCAACCGGGCCCTCGAGAGCTCCGCCCCCTCCCTCCCACTGACTCTGACAGGATCTCTACACAGCAGCCCAGCCCACAGCCCACGGGGTAGCACATGCTCTCACCTCTGCATTCTCTGATCAAAATATAAAGTTTCCTTTGCTTCTGAACCAAACTCAGTCTCGATCTGTTGGCTCCAATGACACTGGGCAGGGGGACACTTGTTGGGGTCCACTCTGGAGGATCAGTAACAGAAATTGAGAACATTGTAACTTCAATGAACAGATGTGTGAGCCAAACTGTAATTAACATAGAACAGTGTATAAGGCTCGGGTAAAATAAGATGTTTCTAACACTTCCATTTGATATTTCCATCACTTTATTATAAGCAAGTTCAGTGAAAGGTTTGTCTTATTTGTCAGGTCAATACTAGAGAAACGAAGTGATTTCTTTCCAAGGATGTACATCTAATAATCTTGGTTAAAGCTTCAATCTTGTTTTAAATGCTTTTCCATTGAAAATGATACCTCTCTTTCAGCTCCCCCATTTCTGAGAAGTATAAAATCTTATAATTTATTATTACCAAAGGGGAAAGGTGGGAGGAGGGATAAATTAACAGTTTGGGATTAACACATACACACTGCTATGTATAAAATCGATCATTAACAAGGAACTACTGTACAGCACAGGGAACCACACTCAATATTTTGCAATAACCTATAAGGGGAAATAATCTGAAAAAAGAATAGATATTTTTATTGACATCATCTATTAATGACAGTTAAAATGGAACCTAAGGGAAACCGGTGGTGAGTGCTTCTGACCCTGAAGACTTCAATCATCTAAAGTTTGGACTCTGCCTACTTCCCAAGGCCCTTAATGAACCTATGTGTAGCCGTAGCTTAAACAATTCCCCAGTTTGGGTTGTGGAGAGACACTGATTTTGAAAAAGCCCTGGTGTTCTCCTCACATGAATGGGACACTTCCTACAGCTAAAATATGCCTGTCACACCCAGAAGATGGTATACCGTCTGATCGGGAAGAGTTTGGAAAAGGCATCTCATCTCCTCATCTCCTGGTGCTCGGGTTCACCCCTCCAGCGTCTTTACGAACAGTCTCCCCACTTGGAGATGTCAGCACTGTCAACATCCTGTTGCATACAGTTTGGAATTTGTCCAGAGAATGAAGCAGAAGGAGGAGGAACAATGAGAGACAAGTCCTAGGTGTTCGGACAGGCACATGTCACTCTAATTTCCAATCAGGAAGACGAATTGACTAAAAGCTAGGGTTGCCCATGGAAACAGAATAGGGCTTGAGGAAATCCCGCTGCTTTGTGGCCAGTTCCCATAAACACAAGTTGAAAAATGGAACTCAGGGCCGCTAAAATTCACGAAACTGCAGAGTTGAAAATATCTCTCACTGAAAAATGTCTTGAGGAAAGTCAGAGAAAAGGACTTGTAAGCAACGGAGAATGGCAGGAAAGGGATTGGAAGAGGTAGAAAGGACTCGCCATTAAGCACAAGAAAAGGGGCTGAACATTGCCAACATTGCAGTTGGCCAAAAAGGGTGTATGCGTCTTTTTCTGTATATATTCAAGAAAAGGGCATACACTTTTTTAGCCAACCAAACAGGTGCGCACTGGAAATCAGTACTACAAAACATATCACTTCGCATCAGTCAGAAGAGCCTTCCTCATAAAGTGTAAACACCAGAAATGCAGGACAGGGCAAGGAGAAAAGGGAGCCCTGTGAGGCTTATAGTGGAAATGTATATTGCCAATGGTCACTCTTGAGAAGTGTATTGTGTTTACTAAAGCATCTAAAAAATGAGCTACAGAGCACAGGGCACTTGCACTCATGGACGTATATCTTGGGAAAGACAAAAATGGAGAGGACACAGGCACCCCAATGTTTACCGCCTCTCTGTTTAAAAGATCCTCGACTAGGATATAATTTATATGTCTCTGGAGGGAAAAAATGGATAGAGGTGTGGCACTTATGTAGAGTGGAATATTACTCAGCCTGAAAATCAGTGAAATATAGCCAGTTGTAACAACCCCAGAGTAGTTACGTATGATCATTCAAAGTCACATAATTCAAAAAGAAAAAGACAAACAATATTACTAATACATGGAATGTAAACGTGGCTACAAATGACCTGAATTACAAAACAGAATGGGGTCTCAAATTTAGAAGACCAACTTATGTTTGCTTAAGGAAAAAGGAGAGTTGGGGAGCTGCATAAAACCAGAGATTGAAATTAGCACAGATACCGTTCCATAAGCCAAATATGTAATAGAAAAAACCTACTCCCTGGTCAACAAAATGGGCTCAACACGCCATATTCAACACCTACGAATACACCTGACTAGTAAGAATCTTCAAACTCATGGATTTATATGTCTCCGGAAGAGAATCAAGAGTGAGTACAGCGGCATGAACGGAGCAGTGAAAATGCGATAAATCCCATTATCAAAATAAATTACAAAAACAAAACACAATGACAGTGAAATAGAGAGCAATTCTTAAATAATTCATTCAGGGCTTTTGATGCAACCTGGATTTACCACATCTACACCCAGAGCTGAGTGAGACATAAGGTTGGGCACTTCGGGCTGATAGCATTGTTGAGGTTCAATGAGCAAATGCAGACCCTTTGAAGTCATACTGCATGGTACCCATTCCATGGGTCCCAACTCTCCAGGTTTAAGGGATTCTTTCTTCAGCTAAAACATGCATGGGAAACCCACAGTATGGTGCACCGTGTGACCAGGAAAGGTTTTCAAATGCATCTCAGTTTTCGTCCCCTTTTACTCGGGTTCACCATTCCAGAACGTTTACTAACACTCTCCCCACTTGGAGAGTCAGTGCCTTTAACCTCCTGTTTGGCACAGTTTGCAATTTCTGCGCAAGATGAACAGGAATAGGGAGAACCAATGAGAGACTAGCAGTAAGTGTCTGCACGGGCAAATTTAATGCTCATTTCCCACCAGGAAGAGGAATTAACCAAAGGATCAGCATGCCGTGCCGGAACCAGATTAGGGCCTGAAGCAATCCTGCGGGTTTGCGCCCAGCTCACAAGAAAGCGATTTGAAGAATGGAGCTCAGGGGCACTGTAACTCACAAACATGCAGAGTTATAAATGACAGCTATCGTCCAAAAATATATTGAAGGAAAGCTGCGAATACGACTTGTAAGCAGGGCAGAATTGCAGGAAATCGATTTCAGGGGGTACACGGGAATTGCATTTAAAGCATAGGAAAAGAGGCAGAACGTCGACAATGATGCTCTTGGCCAAAAAGGGTGTATGCGTTTTTTCCTGAATTTATTCAGGAAAAAAAGCATATGCGCTTTTTGGCCAACCAAGCAAGCATGTTAAAGAAATCTGCACTACAATGAAGTCTCACTGCCCCCAGGTCAAAAGGGACATCTGAAACAAGTGTAAAATCCACAAAGACAGGACAGGGCAAGGAGAACAGAGAGCCTTGTTATGCTGATGGTCGGGATGTAAATTGCCAACAGCCACTCTGGAGAAGTGTATGGTGTATCCTGGAACCCCTGAAAAACAAAGCAACGGAGCCTACGGCACTTCCACTTATGGTCCTATAGCTTAGGGAAATTAAAATCAAAAACACACAGCCACCCCAAAGTGTCGGACGGCTCTGTTTACAAGAACCTCTTCTACGGTACAAGTTAAATATCCCAGAATGTGAAAAATGGATAAAGAAGTTGTGGTACGTACGTACAATGGAATATCACTCAGCAATGAAAGCTATGTCATCAGACCCGTCGCGGCATAATGAGTGGATTCAGGTACGATGATTCTAAGGGAAATAAGTCACACAGAAAATGAAACATCATAAGATATCACTAATACATGGAATGTAAACTTTGCTACACATGAACTGAATTATAAAACAGAACAGGGTCTCAAATTTAGAAAACCAACTTATGCTTGCTTAAGGGGAAAGGTGAGTTGGGGTGCTGCATAAAACCAGAGATAGAAATTAGCACAGATACCTTTACAAAAGCCAAATAAGTAATAGCCCAGACCTACCCCTTGCTCAACGAAATGGAATAAACACCCCATATTCAACGCCTAGGAATACACCTGACTGGTAAGAATCTTCAAACCCATGGATTCATATGCCTCCGTAAGAGAATGAAGCGTATGTACAGCGGCATGAATGCAGCAGAGAAAATCCGATAAATCCCATTGTCAAAATGAATTACAAAAACAAAACCCAAGGACAGTGAAATAGAGAGCAATTCTTAAATAATTCATTCAGGGCTTGTGATGCAACCTGGATTTACCACATATACACCCAGAGCTGAGTGACACATAAGTTTGGACACTTTGGGCTGATAGCATTGTTGAGGTTCGATAAGCAAATGCAGACCCTTTGAAGTCATACTGCATGGTAGCCATTCCATGGGTCCCAACTCTCCAGGTTTAAGGGATACTTCCTTCGGCTAAAACATGCATGGGAAACACACATTATGGTGCACCATGTGACGGGGAAACGTTTTCAAATGCATCTCAGTTTTCGTCTCGTTTTACTTGGGTACACCATTCCAGACCCTTTAATAACACTCTCCCCACTTGGAGAGTCTGTACCTTTAACCTCCTGTTTGGCACAGTTTGCAATTTCTGCGCAAAATGAACAGGAATAGGGAGAACCAATGAGAGACTAGCTGTAGGTGTCTGCACGGGCAAATTTAACGCTCATTTCCAACCAGGAAGAGGAAATAACCAAAGGCTCAGCATGCCGTGCCGGAACCAAATTAGGGCCTGAATCTATCATGCGGGTTTGCGGCCAGCTCACAAGAAAGCGATTTGAAGAAAGGAGCTCAGGGGCACTGTAATTCACAAACCTGCAGAGTTATAAATGACAGCTATCGTCCAAAAATATATTGAAGGAAGGCTGTGAAGAGGACTTGAAAGCGGGGCAGAATTGCAGGAAAACGATTTCAGGGTGTAGACTGGAATTGCATTTAAAGCATAGGAAAAGAGGCAGAATGTCGACAATGATGCACTTGGCCAAAAAGGGCGTATGCGTTTTTTACTGAATATATTCAGGAAAAAACGCATACGCCCTTTTTGGCCAAACAAGCAAGCATGTTAAAGAAATCTGCACTACAATGAAGTCTCACTGCCCCCCGGTCAAAAGGGCCATCTGAAAAAAGTGTAAAATCCATAAATGCAGCACAGGCCATGGAGAACAGGGTGCCTGGTTATGCTGATGGGTGGGATGTAAATTGCCAACAGCCACTCTGGAGAAGTGTATGGTGTTTCCTGAAACACCTAAAAAACAAAGCAACGGAGCCTACGGCACTTCCACTTATGGTCCTATAGCTTAGGGAAATTAAAATCAAAAACACACAGCCACCCCAAAGTTTCAGACAGCTCTGTTTACAGGAACCTCGTCCACGGTACAAGTTAAATATCCCAGAAAGCGAAAAATGGATAAAGAAGTTGTGGTACGTACGTACAATGGAATATCACTCACCAATGAAGTCTATGTCATCTGGCCCGTCTTGGCATAATGATTGGATTCAGGTACGATGATTCTAAGTGAAATAAGTCACACAGAAAATGAAACATCATAAGATATCACTAATACACCGAATGTAATCTTGGCTACACATGAACTGAACTACAAAACAGAACAGGGTCTCAAATTTAGAAAAGAAACTTATGTTTGCTTAAGGGGAAAGGTGAGTTGGGGTGCTGCATAAATCCAGAGATAGAAATTAGCACAGATACCATTCCATACGTCAAATACGTAATAGTCAAGACCTACACCTTGCTCAACAAAATGGGCTAAACCCCCTATATTCAACGCCTAGGAATACACCTGACTAGTAAGAATCTTCAAACCCATGGATTTATATGTCTCCATAAGAGAATCAAGCGTGTGTACAGCTGCATGAAGGCAGCAGAAAAAATCCGATAAATCCCATTATCAAAATGAATTACAAAAACAAAACACAATGACAGTGAAATAGAGAGCAATTCATAAATAATTCATTCAGGGCTTGTGATGCAACCTGGATTTACCTCAATTACACCCAGAGCTGAGTGAGACATAAGGTTGGACACTTTGGGCTGATAGCATTGGTGAGGTTCGATGAGCAACTGCAGATCATTTGAAGCCATACTGCATGGTACCCATTCCATGGGTCCCAAATCTCCAGGTTTAAGTGATTCTTCCTTCAGCTACAACATGCATGGGAAACACACATTATGGTGCACCATGTGACGGGGAAACGTTTTCAAATGCATCTCAGTTTTCGTCTCGTTTTACTTGGGTACACCGTTCCAGACCTTTTAATAACACTCTCCCCACTTGGAGAGTCTGTACCTTTAACCTCCTGTTTGGCACAGTTTGCAATTTCTGCGCAAAATGAACAGGAATAGGGAGAACCAATGAGAGACTAGCTGTAGGTGTCTGCACGGGCAAATTTAACGCTCATTTCCAACCAGGAAGAGGAATTAACCAAAGGCTCAGCATGCCGTGCCGGAACCAAATTAGGGCCTGAATCTATCATGAGGGTTTGCGGCCAGCTCACAAGAAAGCGATTTGAAGAAAGGAGCTCAGGGGCACTGTAATTCACAAACCTGCAGAGTTATAAATGACAGCTATCGTCCAAAAATATATTGAAGGAAGGCTGTGAAGAGGACTTGAAAGCGGGGCAGAATTGCAGGAAAACGATTTCAGGGGGTAGACTGGAATTGCATTTAAAGCATAGGAAAAGAGGCAGAATGTCGACAATGATGCACTTGGCCAAAAAGTGCGTATGCGTTTTTTACTGAATATATTCAGGAAAAAACGCATACGCTCCTTTTGGCCAACCAAGCAAGCATGTTAAAGAAATCTGCACTACAATGAAGTCTCACTGCCCCCCGGGCAAAAGGGCCATCTGAAAAAAGTGTAAAATCCAGAAATGCAGCACAGGCCATGGAGAACAGGGAGCCTTGTTATGCTGAATGGTGGGATGTAAATTGCCAACAGCCACTCTGGAGAAGTGTATGGTGTTTCCTGAAACACCTAAAAAACAAAGCAACGGAGCCTACGGCACTTCCACTTATGGTCCTATAGCTTAGGGAAATTAAAATCAAAAACACACAGCCACGCCAAAGTGTCAGACGGCTCTGTTTACAAGAACCTCGTCTACGGTACAAGTTAAATATCCCAGAAAGCGAAAAATGGATAAAGAAGTTGTGGTACGTACGTACAATGGAATATCACTCACCAATGAAGTCTATGTCATCTGGCCCGTCTTGGCATAATGAGTGGATTCAGGTACGATGATTCTAAGTGAAATAAGTCACACAGAAAATGAAACATCATAAGATATCACTAATACACCGAATGTAATCTTGGCTACACATGAACTGAAATACAAAACAGAACAGGGTCTCAAATTTAGAAAACCAACTTATGTTTGCTTAAGGGGAAAGGTGAGTTGGGGTGCTGCATAAAACCAGAGATAGAAATTAGCACAGATACCATTCCTTACGTCAAATACGTAATAGTCAAGACCTACACCTTGCTCCACAAAATGGGCTAAACCCCCTATATTCAACGCCTAGGAATACACCTGACTAGTAAGAATCTTCAAACCCATGGATTTATATGTCTCCATAAGAGAATCAAGCGTGTGTACAGCTACATGAAGGCAGCAGAGAAAATCCGATAAATCCCATTATCAAAATGAATTAAAAAACAAAACACAATGACAGTGAAATAGAGAGCAATTCTTAAATAATTCATTCAGGGCTTGTGATGCAACCTGGATTTACCGCATCTACACCCAGAGCTGAGTGAGACATAAGGTTGGACACTTCGGGCTGATAGCATTGGTGAGTTTCGATGAGCAAATGAAGACCATTTGAAGTCATACTGCATGGTACCCATTCCATGGGTCCCAACTCTCCAGGTTTAAACGATTCTTCCTTCAGCTAAAACATACATGGGAATCCCACAGTATGGTGCACCGTGTGACCGGGAAACGTTTTCAAATGCTTCTCAGTTTTCGTCCCCTTTTATTCGGGTTCACTATTCCAGACCCTTTACTAACACGCTCCCCACTTGGAGAGTCAGTGCCTTTAACCTCCTGTTTGGCACAGTTTGCAATTTCTGCGCAAGATGAACAGGAATAGGGAGAACCAATGAGAGACTAGCTGTAGGTGTCTGCACGGACAAATTTAACGCTCATTTCCCACCAGGAAGAGGAATTAACCAAAGGCTCAGCATGCCGTGCCGCAACAAGATTTAGGCTTGAAGAAATCATGCGGGTTTGCGGCCAGCTCAAAAGAAAGCGATTTGAAGAAAGGAGCTCAGGGGCACTGTAATTCACAAACCTGCAGAGCTTTAAATGACAGCTATCGTCCAAAAATATATTGAAGGAAGGCTGTGAAGAGGACTTGAAAGCGGGGCAGAATTGCAGGAAAACGATTTCAGGGGGTAGACTGGAATTGCATTTAAAGCATAGGAAAAGAGGCAGAACGACGACAATGATGCACTTGGCCAAAAAGGGCGTGTGCGTTTTTTCCTGAATATATTCAGGAAAAAACGCACACGCCCTTTTTGGCCAACCAAGCAAGCATGTTAAAGAAATCTGCACTACAATGAAGTCACACTGCCCCCCGGTCAAAAGGGCCATCTGAAAAAAGTGTAAAATCCAGAAATGCAGCACAGGCCATGGAGAACAAGGAGCCTTGTTATGCTGATGGGTGGGATGTAAATTGCCAACACCCACTCTGGAGAAGTGTATGGTGTTTCCTGAAACACCTAAAAAACAAAGCAACGGAGCCTACGGCACTTCCCCTTATGGTCCTATAGCTTAGGAAAATTAAAATCAAAAACACACAGCCACCTAAACGTCTCGGGCGGCTCTGTTTACAAGAACCTCGTCTACCGTACAAGTTAAATATCCCAGAATGTGAAAAGTGGATAAACAAGTTGTGGTACGTACGTACAATGGAATATCACACAGCAATGAAATCTATGTCATCAGGCCCGTCGCGGCATAATGAGTGGATTCAGGTACGATGATTGTAAGTGAAATAAGTCACACAGAAAATGAATCATCATAAGATGTCACTAATACACGGAATGTAAACTTGGCTACACATGAACTGAATTACAAAACAGAACAGAGTCTCAAATTTAGAGTATCAACTTATGCTTGCTTAAGGAGAAAGGTGAGTTGGGGTGCTGCATAAAACCAGAGATAGAAATTAGCACAGATACCTTTCCATAAGCCAAATATGTAATAGTCAAGACCTACCCCTTGCTCAACGAAATGGACTAAACACCCCATATTCAACGCCTAGGAATACACCTGACTAGTAAGAATCTTCAAACCCATGGATTTATATGTCTCCGTAAGAGAATGAAGCGTGTGTACAGCGGCATGAATGCAGCAGAGAAAATCCGATAAATCCCATTATCAAAATGAATTACACAAACAAAACCCAAGGACAGTGAAATAGAGAGCAATTCTTAAATAATTCATTCAGGTCTTGTGATGCAACCTGGATTTACCACATCTACACCCAGAGCTGAGTGAGACATAAGGTTGGGCACTTCGGGCTGATAGCATTGGTGAGGTTCGATGAGCAAATGCAGACCCTTTGAAGTCATACAGCATGGTACCCATTCCATGGGTCCCAACTCTCCAAGTTTAAGGGATTCTTCCTTCAGCTAAAACATGCATGGGAAACCCAAGGTATGGTGCACCGTGTGGCTGGCAAACGTTTTCAAATGCATCTCAGTTTTCGTCCCCTTTTAATCGGGTTCACCATTCCAGACCCTTTACGAACACTCTCCCCACTTGGAGAGTCAGTGCCTTTAACCTCCTGTTGGGCACAGTTTGCAATTTCTGCGCAAGATGAAAAGGAATAGGGAGAACCAATGAGAGACTAGCTCTAGGTGTCTGCATGGGCAAATTTAACCCTCATTTCCCACCAGGAAGAGGAATTAACCAAACGCTCAGCATGCCGTGCCGGAACCAGATTAGGGCCTGAGGCAATCTTGTGGGTTTGCGGCCAGCTCACAAGATAGCGAGTTGAAGAAATGAGCTCAGGGGCACTGTAACTCACAAACCTGCAGAGTTATAAATGACAGCTATCGTCCAAAAATATATTGAAGGAAGGCTGCGAAGACGACTTGTAATTGGGGCAGAATTGCAGGAAAACGATTTCAGGGGGTAGACGGGAATTGCATTTAAAGCATAGGAAAAGAGGCAGAACGTCGACAATGATGCTCTTGGCCAAAAAGGGCGTATGCGTTTTTTCCTGAATTCAGGAAAAAACGCATACGCCCTTTTTGGCCAACCAAGCAAGCATGTTAAAGAAATCTGCACTACAATGAAGTCTCACTGCCCCCCGGTCAAAAGGGCCATCTGAAAGAAGTGTAAAATCCAGAAAGGCAGCACAGGCCATGGAGAACAGCGAGCCTTGTTATGCTGATGGGCGGGATGTAAATTGCCAACAGCCAGTCTGGAGAAGTGTATGGTGTTTCCCGGAACACCGAAAAAACAAAGCTACGGAGCCTACGGCACTTCCACTTATGGTCCTATAGCTTAGGGAAATTAAAATCAAAAACACACAGCCACCCCAAAGTGTCGGACGGCTCTGTTTACAAGAACCTCGTCTACGGTACAAGTTAAATATCCCAGAATGTGAAAAATGGATAAAGAAGTTGTGGTACGTACGTACAATGGAATATCACTCAGCAATGAAATCTATGTCATCAGGCCCGTCGCGGCATAATGAGTGGATTCAGGTACGATGATTCTAAGTGAAATAAGTCACACAGAAAATGAAACATCATAAGATATCACTACTACACGGAATGTAAACTTGGCTACACATGAACTGAATTACAAAACAGAACAGGGTCTCAAATTTAGAAAACCAACTTATGCTTGCTTAAGGGGAAAGGTGAGTTGGGGTGCTGCATAAAACCAGAGATAGAAATTAGCACAGATACCTTTCCATAAGCCAAATATGTAATAGTCAAGACCTACCCCTTGCTCAACGAAATGGACTAAACACCCCATATTCAACGCCTAGGAATACACCTGACTAGTAAGAATCTTCAAACCCATGGATTTATATGTCTCCGTAAGAGAATGAAGCGTGTGTACAGCGGCATGAATGCAGCAGAGAAAATCCGATAAATCCCATTATCAAAATGAATTACACAAACAAAACCCAAGGACAGTGAAATAGAGAGCAATTCTTAAATAATTCATTCAGGGCTTGTGATGCAACCTGGATTTACCACATCTACACCCAGAGCTGAGTGAGACATAAGGTTGGGCACTTCGGGCTGATAGCATTGGTGAGGTTCGATGAGCAAATGCAGACCCTTTGAAGTCATACAGCATGGTACCCATTCCATGGGTCCCAACTCTCCAAGTTTAAGGGATTCTTCCTTCAGCTAAAACATGCATGGGAAACCCACAGTACGGTGCACCGTGTGACTGGCAAACGTTTTCAAATGATTCTCAGTTTTCGTCCCCTTTTACTCGGGTTCACCATTCCAGACCCTTTACGAACACTCTCCCCACTTGGAGAGTCAGTGCCTTTAACCTCCTGTTGGGCATAGTTTGCAATTTCTGCGCAAGATGAAAAGGAATAGGGAGAACCAATGAGAGACTAGCTCTAGGTGTCCGCACGGGCAAATTTAACGCTCATTTCCCACCAGGAAGAGGAATTAACCAAAGGCTCAGCATGCCGTGCCGGAACCAGATTAGGGCCCGAGGCAATCCTGTGGGTTTGCGGCCAGCTCACAAGATAGCGAGTTGAAGAAAGGAGCTCAGGGGCACTGTAACTCACAAACCTGCAGAGTTATAAATGACAGCTATCGTCCAAAAATATATTGAAGGAAGGCTGCGAAGACGACTTGTAAGCGGGACAGATTTGCAGAAAAACGATTTCAGGGGGTAGACGGGAATTGAATTTAAAGCATAGGAAAAGAGGCAGAACGTCGACAATGATGCTCTTGGCCAAAAAGGGCGTATGCGTTTTTTCCTGAATATATTCAGGAAAAAACGCATACGCACTTTTTGGCCAACCAAGCAAGCATGTTAAAGAAATCTGCACTACAATGAAGTCTCACTGCCCCCCGGTCAAAAGGGCCATCTGAAAAAAGTGTAAAATCCAGAAAGGCAGCACAGGCCATGGAGAACAGGGAGCCTTGTTATGCTGATGGGCGGGATGTAAATTGCCAACAGCCACTCTGGAGAAGTGTATGGTGTTTCCCGGAACACCGAAAAAACAAAGCTACGGAGCCTACGGCACTTCCACTTATGGTCCTATAGCTTAGGGAAATTAAAATCAAAAACACACAGCCACCCCAATGTGTCGGACGGCTCTGTTTACAAGAACCTCGTCTACGGTACAAGTTAAATATCCCAGAATGTGAAAAATGGATAAAGAAGTTGTGGTACGTACGTACAATGGAATATCACTCAGCAATGAAATCTATGTCATCAGGCCTGTAGCGGCATAATGAGTGGATTCAGGTACGATGATTCTACGTGCAATAGGTCACACAGAAAAAGAAACATCATAAGATATCACTAATACACGGAATGTAAACTTGGCTACACATGAAATGAATTACAAAACAGAACAGTGTCTCAAATTTAGAAAACCAACTTATGCTTGCTTTTTGGGAAAGGTGAGTTCGGGTGCTGCATAAAAACAGAGAGTGAAATTCGCACTGATACCGTTCCATAAGCCAAATATGTAATAGACAAGACCTACTGCTTGCTCAACGAAATGGGCTCAACACCCCATATTCAACGCCTAGGAATATACCTGCCTAGCAAGAATCTTAAAACCCATGGATTTATATGTGTCCATAAGAGAATCCAGCGTGTGTTCAGTGGCCTAAAGGCAACAGTGAAAATCCGATAAATCATATTATCAAAATAAATTTCAAAACCAAAACACAATGACAGTGAAATAGAGAGCAATTCTTAAATAATTCACTCAGGGCTTCTGATGCAACCTGGATTTACCACATGTACACCCAGTGCTGGGGAGACATAAGGCCGGACACTTCGCCCTGATAGTATTGTTGAGGTTCGGTGAGCAATTGCAGACCCTTTGAAGTCATACTGCATGGTACCCATTCCAAGGGTCCCAACTCTCCAGGTTTAAGGGATTCTTCCTTCCGCTACATCATGTATGGGAAACCCAGAGTATGGTCCACCATGTGATTGGGAAACGTTTTCAAATGCATCTCAGTTTTCGTCCCTTTATACTCGGGTTCACCATTCCAGATGCTTAACTAACACTCTCCCCACTTGGAGAGTCAGTGCCTTTAACCTCCTGTTTGTCACAGTTTGCAATTTCTGCGCAAGATGAACAGGAATAGGGAGAACCAATGAGAGACTAGCTGTAGGTGTCTGCACGGGCAATTTAATGCTCATTTCTCACCAGGAAGTGGAATTAACCAAAGGCTCAGAATGCCGTGCCGGAACCAGATTAGGGCCTGAAGCAATACTGCGGGTGTGCAGGCAGCTCACAAGATAGCGAGTTGAACAAAGGAGCTCAGGGGCACTGTAATTCACAAACCTGCAGAGTTATAAATGACAGCTATCGTCCAAAAATATATTGAAGGAAGGCTGCGAAGAGGACTTGAAAGCGGGGCAGAATTCCAGGAAAACGATTTCAGGAGGTAGACGGGAAATGCACTGAAAGCATAGGAGAAGAGGCAGAACCTCGACAATGATGCACTTGTTCAAAAAGTGCATATGCGTTTTTTCCAAAGCCCTCCTTAAAGAGGGTAGGGGGCTCCCAGCATGCTTCAGTGGCCAACAGAGGGCCCACATCGCCAAGGTGACGTGAGCCAGCCAGGCAGGAGTGACCTCACATCAGAGGGCCCACCTCACAGAAGGGTAAGGGACCCAGCCATTATCAGACTCTCACCAGAGGGCCCACATCAGCAAGGGGCTGGGAACCAGGCAGGAGTGTCTTCACACCCGTGGGGCCACATCATCGCAAGTTGAGGTACCCAGCACATGTGGCCTCAAACCAGAGGACCCACATCTCCATGGGTCTCGGAGCGAGGCAGGCAGGATGAACCTCAAAACACGTGGCCCATTGTATAAAAAAGGTGAGGAATCCAGCAGTTGGAACATCCCAGCAGGCGGCCCAGAGCACCGAGGCTATGGGATCCAGGCAATGATGAACTCACAACAGAGGGCCCTCATCATGAAACTGTGAGCAACCTAGCCATTGTGACCTCAGAGCACAAGGCCCACATCCCCATGGGGAAGCGAACCAAGCAGGAGTGTCATCGCACCAGTGGGCACACATCAGAAAATGTGGGGAGCCCAGAAGTTAGGGCCTGATGCCAGAGGGCCCTCATCACCGAGGAGAGGAGGCTACCAGCAGGCTCCAACTGCTACAAGAGGGCCAACGTCGCCAATGCGGGGTGTGCCAGCCAGGCAGGAGTGACCTCAGAGCAGAGGGCCAACCTCAAAAAAGTGTGAGGAACCCAAAGAGGATTAGACTCTCACCAGAGGGCCCACATCACCAAGAGGATCAGAACCAGGCAGGACTGTCTTCACACCAGGGTGACCACATCATAGAAAGGTGAGGAACCCAGCACATGTGGCCTAAACCAGAAGACCCACATCTCCAAGGGGCTCGGAGTGAGGCATGCAGGAGTAGCCTCACAACACAGGGCCCATAGAATAAAAAAGCTGAGGAATCCTGCAGTGGGAACCTCCCAGCAGGCGGCCCAGAGCACCGAGTCTATGCGATCCAGGCTGCAGTGAACTCACAGCAGAGGGCCCATATCATGAAACTGTGAGCAACCCAGCCATTGGGACCTCACAGCAGAAGGCCCACATCCCCATGGGTTTGGGAACATGGCAAGAGTGTCCTCGCACCACTTAGCACGTATCAGAAAAAGTGGGTACCCAGCAGTTACGGCCTGACGCTAGAGAGCCCTCATCACCGAGGGGAGGTGGCTCCCAGCAGGCTCCAACTGCCACAAGAGGGCCGATGTCGCCAAGGCGGGGTGTGCCAGCCAGTCAGTAGTGACCTCACAGCAGAGGGCCCACCTCACAGAAGGGTGAGGAACCCAGCCAGGATCAGACTCTCACCAGAGGGCCCACATCACCAAGGGGATAGAAACCAGGCAGGAGTGTCCTCACACCAGCGGGGCCACATCATCGAAAGGTGAGGGACCCAGCACACGTGGCCTCAAATCAGAGGACACACATCACCAAGGGGCTGGGAGTGAGTCAGGCAGGAGGAGTCTCCAAACAGAGGGCCCATAGAAGAGAAAAGGTGAGGAATCCCGCAGTTGGAACCTCCCCGCAGGCGGCCAGGAGCAGCGAGGCTATGGGATCCAGGCCGGAGTGAACTCACACCAGAGGGCCCTCATCATGAAACTGAGCCACCCACCGTTGGGACCTCAGAGCAGAAGGCCCATATTCCCATGGGGTTGGAAACCTGGCAGGAGTGTACTCACACCACAGGGCGCACATCAGAAAATTTTGGGAGCCCAGGAGTTAGAGCCTGACGCCAGAGGGCCCTCATTACCGAGGGGAGGAGACTCCCAGCAGGCACCAACTCCCAACTGAGGGCCCACGTCGCCAAGGTGACGTGTGCCAGTCAGGCAGGAGTGACCTCACAGCAGAGGGCCTACCTCACAGAAGGGTGAGGAAACCAGCCAGGATAAGACTCTCACCAGAGAGCCCACATCACCAAGGGGACCGGAACAAGGCAGGAGTGTCCTCACACCAGTGTGGCCACATTATAGAAAGGTGACGAACCCAGCACATGTGGCCTAAACCAGAGGACCCACATTTCCAAGGTGCTCCGAGTGAGGCAGGCAGGAGTAGCCTAACAACACAGGGCCCACAGAATAAAAAATGTGAGGAATCCAGCAGTAGGAACCCCCCAGCAGGTGGCCCAGAGTACGGAGCCTATGTGATCCAGGCCACAGTGAACTCACAGCAGAGGGCTCACATCATGACACTGTGAGCAATCCAGCTGGTGGGACCTCAGAGCAGAAGGCCCACATCCCCATGGGGATGGGAACGTGGCAGGAGTGTACTCGCACGACAGGGCACATATCAGAAAATTTTGGGAGCCCATGAGTTAGGGCCTGACGCCAGAGGGCCCTCATTACCGAGGGGAGGAGACTCCCAGCAGGCACCAACTCCCAACTGAGGACCCACATCGCCAAGGTGATGTGTGCCAGCCAGGCAGGAGTGACCTCACAGCAGAGGGCCCACCTCCCAGAAGGGTGAGGAATCCAGCCAGGATCAGACTCTCACCAGAGGGCCCCCATCACCAAGGGGATGGGAACCAGGCAGGAGTGTCCTCACACCAGTGGGGCCACATCAATAAAGGTGAGGAAACCGGCACATGTGGCCTCAAACCAGAGGACCCACATCACAAAGGGGCTGGGAGTGAGTCAGGAAGGAGGAGCATGAAAACACAGGACCCAAAGAATAAAAATGGTAAGGAATCCAGCAGTAGGAACCTCCCAGCAGGCGGCTCAGAGCACAGAGTCTATGGGATCTAGGCCTGAGTGAACTAACACCAGAGAGCCAACATCCTGAAACTGTGAACAACACAGGTGTTGGGACCATAGAGCAGAAGGCACATGGGGATGGGAACCTGGCAGGAGTGCCCTCACACCACTTAGCACGTATCAGAAAATGTGGGTAACCAGCAGTTAGGGCCTGATGCCAGAGGGTCTCATCACTGAGGGGAGGAGGCTCCCAGCGGGCTCCAACTGCCACCAGAGGGCCGACGTCGCCAAGGCGGGGTGTGTCAGCCAGGCAGGAGTGACCTCAGAGAAGAGGGCCCACCTCACAGAAGTGTGAGGAGCCCAACCAGGATCAGACTCTCACTGGAGGGCTCACATCACCAAGGGGATGGGAACCAGGCAGGAGTGTCCGCACACCAGTGGGGCCACATCTGCGAAAGGTGAGGAACCCAGCACATGTGGCCTCAAACCAGAGGACACACATCACCAAGGGGCTGGGAGTGAGGCAGGTGTCTGGAGGGGCACATTTAACTCTAATTTCCCACCAGGAAGAGGAATTAACCAAAGGCTCAGAGTGCCGTGCGGGACCCTGATTACGGCCTGAAGCAAACCTGCGGTTCTGTGGCCAGCTTTCAAGGAAACGAGTTAAGAAAGGAAACCACAGGCACTGTAATTCACAAACCTGCAGAGTTATAAATGACAGCTATTGGCAAAAATATATTGAAGTAAGTCTGCACAGAGGACTTGAAAAC
Source organism: Delphinapterus leucas (assembly GCF_059928025.1). NCBI lineage: Eukaryota > Metazoa > Chordata > Mammalia > Artiodactyla > Monodontidae > Delphinapterus > Delphinapterus leucas. Next base: position 510,833 of record NW_028322254.1, read on the forward strand.
GAGGCAGAATTGCAGGAATCATATTTCAGGAGGTAGATTGGAATTGCATTTAAAGCATGTGAAAAGCGGCAGATCTTTGACAGTGATGCACTTGGACAAAAAGTGCGTATACATTTTTTCCTGAATATATTCAGGAAAAAACGCATATGCCCTTTGTGGCCAACCAAGAATTCGAGCAATGGAAATCCGCACTACAATGAACTCTCATTTCCCATTCGTCAAAAGAGCCATCTGAAAAAAGTGTAAAACCCAGAAACACAGGACAGGCCATGGAGAACAGGGAGCCTTGTTATGCTGATGGACGGATTGTAAATTGCCAACAGACACTCTGGTGATGTTTATAGTGTATGCTGAAACATCTAAAAAACAAAGCTACAGAGCCTAGGGCACTTCCACTTTTGGCCCTATAGCTTAGGAAAATTAAAATCAACAAGACACAGCCAACACAATATCCAGGGCTGCTGTGTTTACAAGAACCTTGAGTCCAGTACAAATTAAATATCCCAGAAAGAAAAAAATGGATAAAGGAGTTATCCTACTTACGTACAACGGAATATCACTCAGCAATGAAATCAATGTCATCAGGCCTGTAGCAGCAAATTGAGTGGATTTAAGTATGATGATTCTAAGAGAAATATGTCACACAGAGAAACATAATTATCATAAGATATCACAAATAGAGGGAGTGTAAACTTGGCTACACATAAACTGAATTACAAAACCGAGCAGAGTCTCACATTTAGATAAAAACTTATGCTTGCTTAACGGGAAAGTTGAGTTGGGGTGCTGTATCAAACCAGAGATTGAAATGAGCACACATACCGTTCCATAAGCCAAATATGTAATAGACAAGACCTACTCTTTGCTCAACGAAATAGACTAATCCATGGTGTATCACCTCACACCTGTTAGAATGGGCATCATCAGAAAATCTACAAACAACAAATGCTGGAAAGGGTGCGGAGATAAGGAAACCTCTTCCACTATTGTTGGGAATGTAAATTGATGCAGTCACTGTGGAGAACATTATGGAGTTTCTTATAAAACTAAGAATAGAATTACCATATAATACAGCAATCCCACTACTGGGCATATACCCAGACAAAACCATAAAACGAAAAGAGACATTCACCGCAATGTTCATTGCATCACTATTTACAATATCCAGGTAATGGAAGCAACCTAAATGCCCACAGACAGACGAATGCATAAAGATGAGGTACATATATAAAATGGAATATTACTAAGCCATAAAAAGGAATGAAATTGGGTCATTTGTAGAGACGTTGATGGATCTAGAGACTGTCATACAGAGTGAAGTAAGTCAGAAAGAGAAAAACAAATCCTGTATATAAATGCATATATGTGGAACCTAGAAAAGTTGTACAGATGAAGCGTTTTGCAAGGCAGAAATAGAGCAACAGATGTAGACAACAAACGTATGGACACCAAGGGGGGAAAGCTGTTAGGGGGGTGGTGGTGGGAGGAGTTGAGAGATTGGGATTGGCATGTATACATTTCTATGTATAAAATAGGTAACCAAAAAGAACCTGCTGTATAAAAAAATAAAATAAAATTCAAAATTACAAAAAGTAAAACAGAAAAAATATTCTTCCCTTCACATACATGTATTTATATGAATAAATTATTTCTATGCTTATATCTGTAAATACAAAAAAGAGGAATAAAATCTACCTTGAACCAAAAACGAAAAAAAGAAAAAAAAACAGAACCCACCAGTTACACAGAGGAAAACCGTATCAGGGCCCTTGCTCCAGTTGTAAACAATTCTGAAGTTGGTCAGTGGTGGGGAATCATCTCCCATTCAGCCAGCATGCCCCACGCAACAAGCGTCCTCATTGCAAAGCTGGGGGCCCGTGCCGAGGCATCTGTGAGTAAACGTGGGCCGAGCCCCAGGCCAGCTGCTGCAGAAATGTTCCCACCCTTCCCAGGTAAAACACCTGAATATGTACAAGGACTTGAAAGCCTAGAGGAAGGGCCATGGAGCCACATGAGCGACAGCATGCCAGCCGACTTGGTGCCTGCAGGCCAGACAGGATGGTCCTGGCCCTGGGTGCTCTTCTGGAAGCTTTCCATTTCCCTGCCTGAGATACCCCTCCTGTCCCAGCCCCCACTGCTTTCTTCCTTACTCACCTCTGCCCAGGGAGAAATTCCAGCGGCAGGTATGGGTGGCACATCCTCTTCTTTAGCAGGTGGCATCTTGGCAACTGCTGCAGAAAGTCCAGCAGAGCCCCACTCACACTGGGCAACCCACAAAGCCGTGGCCTCTCACTCCCTCCCACCAGTCCAGCCCCGAGACTGCTGACAGGGCAGAAAATGGCGTCAGGCACAGCTGCAGGTGCTCTTGCTGCCTGGAGCGGTGTTTATATTGATCTCAACCCAGGCACACCTGGGGAGGTCTGGCCGGTCGGGCTTCCCAGGCCAGCCAATAATCACCCCTCAGGGGCTCACAGTTACAGAAACTGGAACTTGCTGAATCGGCCAGGTCCAAGGAACAGGTGTGGGCTCCTGAGAGTCAGGATAGACAAGGGGCTGCAGCTCTGGCTTGTTTTCTAATTATATTATCTGGCCCATGAGTGGGAGACAACTTCAAGAAAACCCTCTCCTAATGAGAGGAACCCAGGAGTCAGGGAGAGGAGGGGTGGGTGGTGGGTGGAGACAGAGGCCTGGTGCCCCGGGTGCAGTGGAAGTCTCTGGAAGACCAGGTGGAGGGAGGCCACACAGAGTGATGCCCAGGGTCACAGACCTGTCGGAGCTGCTGTTTGTTAGTTCAAGTCCTGCTCTGAGGTGCTCTGTGTCAGATCTGAGTGACAGGTGAGCTGGGAGTGCTCTGCAATGAGGGCGATGTGCATGGCTCCTGTGTGCCCAGCCCTGCCACGGTACCTGAAAGGGTTGCTCTGTATCCTGGGAGGGGCCTGACCACGAGAGCCCCGTGAGCTGGGGTGGGGGTGGGGTACCTGCCCAGGTGAGCTCCATATCCTGGGATTGGCCTGACCTCGAGAGCCCCATGGGCTGCTGGAATCCTGGTAAAAGATGTCAGGACAGTCAGTGAAGCCACCGAGGATATGCCTCCAGTAGTTCCTAAACCCTACACCCTGCTGGTCATTCTACTAACCACCAGGACATGGTATTCTGTATTAGTCTTCAATGAAGCCTTCTTTTGTATTCTATTAGTCCCAGAGTCACAAGAAATTTTGGCTTGTGAGTGGCAGGACTCAACATACAACTAAAACAATACTTCCGGGCCGTCTTGCCCCAAGGGTTCAAAAATTCCCACACCATCTTTGGGGAAAGCTCAGCTAAAGACCTAAAAGTTCTACCTCTGGAAAAGGAAACACTCCTTCAATATGCAGACGACATTCTGATCGCCAGCCCTACTAAGGAGACCTCTGAACTACCAAGCCAATAAAGGATACAAGTTGTCCAAGAAAAAGCTCAAATATCACAGACTATGGTGACCTGCGTGGGCTGCATTCTCACAGAAGGTCGGAGAAGCCCATCCCAGGAAAGGGAAGAAACAATTTACAGCCTTACCCATTTCTAAAACTAGAAGACAGCTTAGGGGTTCCTGGGGAGGCCAGGGTTTGCTGCTTCTGGATCCCTAACTACAGTCTACTAGCTGGGCCTCTATATGAAACACTGAAAGAAAAAGATGATGATCCTTTTGAATAGAATCCAGAAGTGGCCTTTCAAGAATGGAAAGAGCAGTCAATTCAGACCCTTGCCCTGGAACTCCCTAATTTAGCTAAACCCTTTGACCTTTACATTCCTAGTGAAATTTGAATGGCCATTGGAGTATTAGTGCAAAACCTGGGACCACTTGAAATGGAACAATGCAAGAATGCCATCCAGGTAGGATAAACTACGGTCACCAAGGGGCTTGGCCCACCGCCACATCTGGCCAAGATACTGGCAGTATCTGAAAACCTGGAAATCAGCAGCCCAAAAGGCCACCTCCCTCCTAAGGGAAAAGGACCCCACGTGGTGATCCTAACCCCCAACCATGCCCTGAAGTTGCAGGGTTTGCTCCGTGGGCACACTGACCTTGAGTGAGGAGGTCCTCCAACTCCAACCTCCAGAGAGATAACTGGGGCAAAGGGGCACCATGACGACTCGTGTGACCATCACTTGACCTGGAGTTTCTCTCATAAAACAACAAGAGTGTGTCCCAAAAGAGTAGACTACTGCTTGCAGGACTTACTGCACCCAGAGGGGAGGTAATAATCTTGGCAGGGGAACAGTATATCACGCTGTCACCATAGAAAAGCCTACAGACACTGTGATGATGGTGGCCAATAAGACCGGCTGGACTCCTGTTTACTTCAAAAGGCTGTTGACTCAGTGGCCATCATGGTCCTTCATCACCACTGACCCTGGACTGTCTGGGAGTTGAGCAGTCAGGGTGCTGACACCTGGTGCTGTTTTTACGTTAATTCAGGGGCCTAACTGAAGAAAGCACAGACTACTGGTCAGAGCATCTAGGCTGGCAGAAACGGTCAGCCTAAGGTGGCCGAACAAATGTGGGGCGGGGTGAAACTGGACCTCACAGCGTCACTGCACATCTCCTTCCTGGACCCTTAAATGTCATTAGAATCTATAACACTACCAATACTTGTGCTCAGGCGGACGAGCAGGGAGGCAGGAGGCCTGCGGACAAACAACGTCACCTGGAGGCTGCTGGGGAGAAGTTCAGACCCTCTCCCACAGGTATGAGGGCTCCTAACTCAGCACTCAGCAGTTACAGATGAAGGGTCTGCACCCTCAGCACTCTAAGAATGAGGAAGGGGACAAAATGCAGAAGAGGGGTTTGTCCCAGGCAAAGCCCCTTAAAAATCCCTGGGAGATAAAAATAGAATCTGGGCAATAAAATAAAGTCTAACCTTTTTTATCCTTTGTGCTTTGTCTAATTTCACGTGCTCCTAGGGTCCCGCATACAGAGGTTCAACAGCCGGCACTTCAGACCAGATTTCCTAGTGCAGAATGGCTGGGTCGACACTTCAGCTCCTGGAGCACAGTGCAGACTCCGCGATATAGAGCCTGAGCTGCAGCCAACCGGGCCCTCGAGAGCTCCGCCCCCTCCCTCCCACTGACTCTGACAGGATCTCTACACAGCAGCCCAGCCCACAGCCCACGGGGTAGCACATGCTCTCACCTCTGCATTCTCTGATCAAAATATAAAGTTTCCTTTGCTTCTGAACCAAACTCAGTCTCGATCTGTTGGCTCCAATGACACTGGGCAGGGGGACACTTGTTGGGGTCCACTCTGGAGGATCAGTAACAGAAATTGAGAACATTGTAACTTCAATGAACAGATGTGTGAGCCAAACTGTAATTAACATAGAACAGTGTATAAGGCTCGGGTAAAATAAGATGTTTCTAACACTTCCATTTGATATTTCCATCACTTTATTATAAGCAAGTTCAGTGAAAGGTTTGTCTTATTTGTCAGGTCAATACTAGAGAAACGAAGTGATTTCTTTCCAAGGATGTACATCTAATAATCTTGGTTAAAGCTTCAATCTTGTTTTAAATGCTTTTCCATTGAAAATGATACCTCTCTTTCAGCTCCCCCATTTCTGAGAAGTATAAAATCTTATAATTTATTATTACCAAAGGGGAAAGGTGGGAGGAGGGATAAATTAACAGTTTGGGATTAACACATACACACTGCTATGTATAAAATCGATCATCAACAAGGAAATACTGTACAGCACAGGGAACTACACTCAATATTTTGCAAAAACCTATAAGGGGAAATAATCTGAAAAAAGAATAGATATTTTTATTGACATCATCTATTAATGACAGTTAAAATGGAACCTAACGGAAGCCGGTGGTGAGTGCTTCTGACCCTGAAGACTTCAATCATCTAAAGTTTGGACTCTGCCTACTTCCCAAGGCCCTTAATGAACATATGTGTAGCCGTAGCTTAAAAAATTCCCCAGTTTGGGTTGTGGAGAGACAGTGATTTTGAAAAAGCCCTGGTGTTCTCCTCACATGAATGGGACACTTCCTACAGCTAAAATATGCCTGTCACACCCAGAAGATGGTATACCGTCTGATCGGGAAGAGTTTGGAAAAGGCATCTCATCTCCTCATCTCCTGGTGCTCGGGTTCACCCCTCCAGCGTCTTTACGAACAGTCTTCCCACTTGGAGATGTCAGCACTGTCAACATCCTGTTGCATACAGTTTGGAATTTGTCCAGAGAATGAAGCAGAAGGAGGAGGAACAATGAGAGACAAGTCCTAGGTGTTCGGACAGGCACATGTCACTCTAATTTCCAATCAGGAAGACGAATTGACCAAAGGCTAGGGTTGCCCATGGAAACAGAATAGGGCTTGAGGAAATCCCGCTGCTTTGTGGCCAGTTCCCATAAACACAAGTTGAAAAATGGAACTCAGGGCCGCTAAAATTCACGAAACTGCAGAGTTGAAAATATCTCTCACTGAAAAATGTCTTGAGGAAAGTCAGAGAAAAGGACTTGTAAGCAACGGAGAATGGCAGGAAAGGGATTGGAAGAGGTAGAAAGGACTCGCCATTAAGCACAAGAAAAGGGGCTGAACATTGCCAACATTGCAGTTGGCCAAAAAGGGTGTATGCGTCTTTTTCTGTATATATTCAAGAAAACGGCATACACTTTTTTAGCCAACCAAACAGGTGGGCACTGGAAATCAGTACTACAAAACATATCACTTCGCATCAGTCAGAAGAGCCTTCCTCATAAAGTGTAAACACCAGAAATGCAGGACAGGGCAAGGAGAAAAGGGAGCCCTGTGAGGCTTATAGTGGAAATGTATATTGCCAATGGTCACTCTTGAGAAGTGTATTGTGTTTACTAAAGCATCTAAAAAATGAGCTACAGAGCACAGGGCACTTGCACTCATGGACGTATATCTTGGGAAAGACAAAAATGGAGAGGACACAGGCACCCCAATGTTTACCGCCTCTCTGTTTAAAAGATCCTCGACTAGGATATAATTTATATGTCTCTGGAGGGAAAAAATGGATAGAGGTGTGGCACTTATGTAGAGTGGAATATTACTCAGCCTGAAAATCAGTGAAATATGGCCAGTTGTAACAACCCCAGAGTAGTTACGTATGATCATTCAGTCACATAATTCAAAAAGAAAAAGACATACGATATTACTAATACATGGAATGTAAACGTGGCTACAAAGTACCTGAATTACAAAACAGAATGGGGTCTCAAATTTAGAAGACCAACTTATGTTTGCTTAAGGAAAAAGGAGAGTTGGGGAGCTGCATAAAACCAGAGATTGAAATTAGCACAGATACCGTTCGATAAGCCAAATATGTAATAGAAAAAACCTACTCCCTGGTCAACGAAATGGACTCAACACGCCATATTCAACACCTACGAATACACCTGACTAGTAAGAATCTTCAAACTCATGGATTTATATGTGTCCGTAAGAGAATCAAGCGTGAGTACAGCGGCATGAACACAGCAGTGAAAATGCGATAAATCCCATTATGAAAATAAATTACACAAACAAAAGCCAAGGACAGTGAAATAGAGAGCAATTCTTAAATAATTCATTCAGGGCTTGTGATGCAACCTGGATTTACCACATCTACACCCAGAGCTGAGTGAGACATAAGGTTGGGCACTTCGGGCTGATAGCATTGGTGAGGTTCGATGAGCAAATGCAGACCCTTTGAAGTCATACTGCATGGTACCTATTCCATGGTTCCCACCTCTCCAGATTTAAGGGATTCTTCCTTCAGCTAAAAGATGCATGGGAAACCCACAGTATGGTGCACCGTGTGACCGACAAACGTTTTCAAATGCATCTCAGTTTTCGTCCCCTTTTACTCGGGTTCACCATTCCAGACCCTTTACGAACACTCTCCCCACTTGGAGAGTCAGTGCCTTTAACCTCCTGTTGGGCACAGTTTGCAATTTCTGCGCAAGATGAAAAGGAATAGGGAGAACCAATGAGAGACTAGCTCTAGGTGTCTGCACGGGCAAATTTAACGCTCATTTCCCACCAGGAAGAGGAATTAACCAAAGGCTCAGCATGCCGTGCCGGAACCAGATTAGGGCCTGAGGCAATCCTGTGGGTTTGCGGCCAGCTCACAAGATAGCGAGTTGAAGAAAGGAGCTCAGGGGCATTGTAACTCACAAACATGCAGAGTTATAAATGACAGCTATCGTCCAAAAATATATTGAAGGAAGGCTGCGAAGACGACTTGTAATCGGGACAGATTTGCAGGAAAACGATTTCAGGGGGTAGACGGGAATTGCATTTAAAGCATAGGAAAAGAGGCAGAACGTCGACAATGATGCTCTTGGCCAAAAAGGGCGTATGCGTTTTTTCCGGAATATATTCAGGAAAAAACGCATACGCCCTTTTTGGCCAACCAAGCAAGCATGTTAAAGAAATCTGCACTACAATGAAGTCTCACTGCCCCCCGGTCAAAAGGGCCATCTGAAAAAAGTGTAAAATCCAGAAATGCAGCACAGGCCATGGAGAACAGGGAGCCTTGTTATGCTGATGGGCGGGATGTAAATTGCCAACAGCCACTCTGGAGAAGTGTATGGTGTTTCCCGGAACACCGAAAAAACAAAGCTACGGAGCCTACGGCACTTCCACTTATGGTCCTATAGCTTAGGGAAATTAAAATCAAAAACACACAGCCACCCCAAAGTGTCGGACGGCTCTGTTTACAAGAACCTCGTCTACGGTACAAGTTAAATATCCCAGAAAGCGAAAAATGGATAAAGAAGTTGTGGTACGTACGTACAGTGGAATATCACACAGCAATGAAATCTATGTCATCAGGCCCGTCGCGGCAAAATGAGTGGATTCAGGTACGATGATTCTAAGTGAAATAAGTCACACAGAAAATGAAACATCATAAGATATCACTAATACACGGAATGTAAACTTGGCTACACATGAACTGAATTACAAAACAGAACAGGGTCTCAAATTTAGAAAACCAACTTATGCTTGCTTAAGGGGAAAGGTGAGTTGGGGTGCTGCATAAAACCAGAGATAGAAATTAGCACAGATACCTTTCCATAAGCCAAATATGTAATAGTCAAGACCTACCCCTTGCTCAACGAAATGGACTAAACACCCCATATTCAACGCCTAGGAATACACCTGACTAGTAAGAATCTTCAAACCCATGGATTTATATGTCTCCATAAGAGAATGAAGCGTGTGTACAGCGGCATGAATGCAGCAGAGAAAATCCGATAAATCCCATTATCAAAATTAATTACACAAACAAAACCCAAGGACAGTGAAATAGAGAGCAATTCTTAAATAATTCACTCAGGGCTTGTGATGCAACCTGGATTTACCACATCTACACACAGAGCTGAGTGAGACATAAGGTTGGGCAATTCGGGCTGATAGCATTGGTGAGGTTCGATGAGCAAATGCAGACCCTTTGAAGTCATACAGCATGGTACCCATTCCATGGGTCCCAACTCTCCAAGTTTAAGGGATTCTTCCTTCAGCTAAAACATGCATGGGAAACCCACAGTATGGTGCACCGTGTGACTGGCAAACGTTTTCAAATGCATCTCAGTTTTCGTCCCCTTTTACTCGGGTTCACCATTCCAGACCCTTTACGAACACTCTCCCCACTTGGAGAGTCAGTGCCTTTAACCTGCTGTTTGGCACAGTTTGCAATTTCTGCGCAAGATGAACAGGAATAGGGAGAACCAATGAGAGACTAGCTGTAGGTGTCTGCACGGGCAAATTTAACGCTCATTTCCCACCAGGAAGAGGAATTAACCAAAGGCTCAGCATGCCGTGCCGGAACCAGATTAGGGCCTGAGGCAATCCTGTGGGTTTGCGGCCAGCTCACAAGATAGCGAGTTGAAGAAATGAGCTCAGGGGCACTGTAACTCACAAACCTGCAGAGTTATAAATGACAGCTATCGTCCAAAAATATATTGAAGGAAGGCTGCGAAGACGACTTGTAATCGGGACAGATTTGCAGGAAAACGATTTCAGGGGGTAGACGGGAATTGAATTTAAAGCATAGGAAAAGAGGCAGAACGTCGACAATGATGCTCTTGGCCAAAAAGGGCGTATGCGTTTTTTCCTGAATATATTCAGGAAAAAACGCATACGCCCTTTTTGGCCAACCAAGCAAGCATGTTAAAGAAATCTGCACTACAATGAAGTCTCACTGCCCCCCGGTCAAAAGGGCCATCTGAAAAAAGTGTAAAATCCAGAAAGGCAGCACAGGCCATGGAGAACAGGGAGCCTTGTTATGCTGATGGTCGGGATGTAAATTGCCAACAGCCACTCTGGAGAAGTGTATGGTGTTTTCCGGAACACCTAAAAAACAAAGCAACGGAGCCTACGGCATTTCCACTTATGGTCCTACAGTTTAGGGACATTAAAATGAAAAACACACAGCCACCCCAAAGTGTCGGACGGCTCTATTTACAAGAACCTCGTCTACAGTACAAGGTAAATATCCCAGAATGTGAAAAATGGATAAAGAAGTTGTGGTATATACGTACAATGGAATATCACTCAGCAATGAAATCTATATCATCAGGCCCGTCGCGGCATAATGAGTGGATTCAGGTACGATGATTCTAAGTGAAATAAGTCACACAGAAAATGAAACATCATAAGATATCACTACTACACGGAATGTAAACTTGGCTACACATGAACAGAATTACAAAACAGAACAGGGTCTCAAATTTAGAAAACCAACTTATGCTTGCTTAAGGGGAAAGGTGAGTTGGCGTGCTGCATAAAACCAGAGATAGAAATTAGCACAGATAACTTTCCATAAGCCAAATATGTCATAGTCAAGACCCACCACTTGCTCAACGAAATGGACTAAACACCACATATTCAACACCTAGGAATACACCTGACTAGTAAGAATCTTCAAACCCATGGATTCATATGCCTCCGTAAGAGAATGAAGCGTGTGTACAGCGGCATGAATGTAGCAGAGAAAACCCGATAAATCCCATTGTCAAAATGAATTACAAAAACAAAACCCAAGGACAGTGAAATAGAGAGCAATTCTTAAATAATTCATTCAGGGCTTGTGATGCAACCTGGATTTACCACATCTACACCCAGAGCTGAGTGAGACATAAGGTTGGACACTTTGGGCTGATAGCATTGGTGAGGTTCGATAAGCAAATGCAGACCCTTTGAAGTCATACTGCATGGTAGCCATTCCATGGGTCCCAACTGCCAGGTTTAAGGGATTCTTCCTTCAGCTAAAATATGCATGGGAAACCCACATTATGGTGCACCATGTGACGGGGAAACGTTTTCAAATGCATATCAGTTTTCGTCTCGTTTTACTTGGGTACACCATTCCAGACCCTTTAATAACACTCTCCCCCTTGGAGAGTCTGTACTTTTAACCTCCTGTTTGGCACAGTTTGCAATTTCTGTGCAAGATGAACAGGAATAGGGAGAACCAATGAGAGACTAGCTGTAGGTGTCTGCACGGGCAAATTTAATGCTCATTTCGCACCAGGAAGAGGAATTAACCAAAGGCTCAACATGCCGTGCCTGAACCAGATTAGGGCCTGACAATCGTGCGGGTTTGCAGCCAGCTCACAAGATAGCGAGTTGAAGAAAGGAGCTCAGGGGCACTGTAACTCACAAACCTGCAGAGTAATAAATGACAGCTATCGTCCAAAAATATATTGAAGGAGGTCTGCAAAGACGACTTGTAAGCGGGACAGATTTGCAGGAAAACGATTTCAGGGGGTAGACGGGAATTGCATTTAAAGCATAGGAAAAGAGGCAGAACGTCAACAATGATGCTCTTGGCCAAAAAGGGCGTATGCGTTTTTTTCCTGAATATATTCAGGAATAAACGCATACGCCCTTTTTGGCCAACCAAGCAAGCATGTTAAAGAAATCTGCACTACAATGAAGTCTCACTGCCCCCCGGTCAAAAGGGCCATCTGAAAAAAGTGTAAAATCAGAAAGGCAGCACAGGCCATGGAGAACAGGGAGCCTTGTTATGCTGATGGGCGGGATGTAAATTGCCAACAGCCACCCTGGAGAAGTGTATGGTGTTTCCCGGAACACCGAAAAAACAAAGCTACGGAGCCTACGGCACTTCCACTTATGGTCCTATAGCTTAGGGAAATTAAAATCAAAAACACACAGCCACCCCAAAGTGTCGGACGGCTCTGTTTACAAGAACCTCGTATACGGTACAAGTTAAATATCCCAGAATGTGAAAAATGGATAAAGAAGTTGTGGTACGTACGTACAATGGAATATCACTCAGCAATGAAATCTATGTCATCAGGCCCATCGCGGCATAATGAGTGGATTCAGGTACGATGATTCTAAGTGAAATAAGTCACACAGAAAATGAAACATCATAAGATATCACTAATACACGGAATGTAAACTTGGCTACACATGAACTGAATTGCAAAACAGAACAGGGTCTCAAATTTAGAAAACCAACTTATGCTTGCTTAAGGGGAAAGGTGAGTTGGGGTGCTGCATAAAACCAGAGATAGAAATTAGCACAGATACCTTTCCATAAGCCAAATATGTAATAGTCAAGACCTACCCCTTGCTCAACGAAATGGACTAAACACCCCATATTCAACGCCTAGGAATACACCTGAGTAGTAAGAATCTTCAAACCCATGGATTTATATGTCTCCGTACGAGAATGAAGCGTGTGTACAGCGGCATGAATGCAGCAGAGAAAATCCGAAAAATCCCATTATCAAAATGAATTACACAAACAAAACCCAAGGACAGTGAAATAGAGAACAATTCTTAAATAATTCATTCAGGGCTTGTGATGCAACCTGGATTTACCACATCTACACCCAGAGCTGAGTGAGACATAAGGTTGGGCACTTCGGGCTGATAGCATTGGTGAGGTTCGATGAGCAAATGCAGACCCTTTGAAGTCATACAGCATGGTACCCATTCCATGGGTCCCAACTCTCCAGGTTTAAGCGATTCTTCCTTCAGCTAAACCATGCATGGGAAACCCACAGTATGGTGCACCATGTGACCGGGAAACGTTTTCAAATGCATCTCAGTTTTTGTCCTCTTTTACTCGGGTTCACAATTCCAGACCCTTTACTAACACTCTCCCCACTTGGAGAGTCAGTGCCTTTAACCTCCTGTTTCGCACACTTTGCAATTTCTGCGCAAGATGAACAGGAATAGGGAGAACCAATGAGTGACTAGCTGTAGGTGTCTGCAGGGGCTAATTTAACGCTCATTTCCAACCAGGAAGAGGATTTAACCAAACGCTCAGCATGCCGTGCCGGAACAAGATTAGGGCCTGAAGCAATCCTGCGGGTTTGCGGCCAGCTCACAAGAAAGCGATTTGAAGAAAGGAGCTCAGGGGCACTGTAATTCACAAACCTGCAGAGTTATAAATGACAGCTATCGTCCAAAAATATATTGAAGGAAGGCTGCGCAGAGGACTTGAAAGCGGGGCAGAATTTCAGGAAAACGATTTCATGGGGTAGACTGGAATTGCATTTAAAGCATAGGAAAAGAGGCAGAACGTCGAAAATGATGCACTTGGCCAAAAAGGGCGTATGCGTTTTTTCCTGAATATATTCAGGAAAAAACGCATACGCCCTTTTTGGCCAACCAAGCAAGCATGTTAAAGAAATCTGCACTACAATGAAGTCTCACTGCCCCCCGGTAAAAACGGCCATCTGAAAATAGTGTAAAATCCAGAAATGCAGCACAGGCCATGGAGAACAGGGAGCCTTGTTATGCTGATGGGTGGGATGTAAATTGCCAACAGCCACTCTGCAGAAGTGTATGGTGTTTCCTGAAACACCTAAAAAACAAAGCAACAGAGCCTACGGCACTTCCACTTATGGTCCTATAGCTTAGGGAAATTTAAATCAAAAACACACAGCCAAGCCAAAGTTTCAGATGGCTCTGTTTACAAGAACCTCTTCTACGGTACAAGTTAAATATCCCAGAAAGCGAAAAATGGATAAAGAAGTTGTGGTACGTACGTACAATGGAATATCACTCACCAATGAAATCTATGTCATCTGGCCCGTCGTGGCATAATGAGTGGATTCAGGTACGATGATTCTAAGAGAAATAAGTCACACAGAAAATGAAACATCATAAGATATCACTAATACACCGAATGTAATCTTGGCTACACATGAACTGAATTACAAAACAGAACAGGGTCTCAAATTTAGAAAACCAACTTATGTTTGCTTAAGGGGAAAGGTGAGTTGGGGTGCTGCATAAAACCAGAGATAGAAATTAGCACAGACACCATTCCATACGTCATATATGTAATAGTCAAGGGGGCTTCCCTGGTGGCGCACTGGTTGAGAGTTCGCCTGCCGATGCAGGGGACGCGGGTTCGTGCCCCGGTCCGAGAGGATCCCACATGCCGCGGAGCTACTGGCCCCGTGAGTCATGGCCGTTGAGCCTGCGCGTCCGGAGCCTGTGCTCCGCAACGGGAGAGGCCACAACACTGAGAGGCCCGCGTACAGCAAAAAAAAAAAAAAAATATGTAATAGTCAAGACCTACCCCTTGCTCAACGAAATGGGCTAAACACCCTATATTCAACGCCTAGGAATACACCTGACTAGTAAGAATCTTCAAACCCATGGATTTATATGTCTCCATAAGAGAATCAAGCATGTGTACAGCTGCATGAAGGCAGCAGAGAAAATCCGATAAATCCTATTATCAAAATGAATTACAAAAACAAAACACAATGACAGTGAAATAGAGAACAATTCTTAAATAATTCATTCAGGGCTTGTGATGCAACCTGGATTTACCTCATCTACACCCAGAGCTGAGTGAGACATAAGGTTGGACACTTCGGGGTGATACCACTGGTGAGGTTCGATGAGCAAATGCAGACCATTTGAAGTCATACTGCATGGTACCCATTCCATGGGTCCCAACTCTCCAGGTTTAAGCGATTCTTCCTTCAGCTAAAGCATGCATGGGAAGCCCACAGTATGGTGCACCGTGTGACCAGGAAACGTTTTCAAAGGCATCTCAATTTTCGTCCCCTTTTACTCGGGTTCACAATTCCAGACCCTTTTCTAACACTCTCCAGACTTGGAGAGTCAGGGCCTTTAACCTCCTGTTTGGCACAGTTTGCAATTTCTGCGCAAGATGAACAGGAATAGGGAGAACCAATGAGAGACTAGCTGTAGGTGTCTGCACGGGCAAATTTAACGCACATTTCCCACCAGAAAGACGAATTAACCAAAGGCTCAGCATGCCGTGCCGGAACAAGATTAGGGCCTGAAGCAATCCTGCGGGTTTGCGGCCAGCTCACAAGAAAGCGATTTGAAGAAAGGAGCTCAGGGGCACTGTAATTCACAAACCTGCAGAGTTATAAATGACAGCTATCGTCCAAAAATATATTGAAGGAAGGCTGCGAAGAGGACTTGAAAGCGGGGCAGAATTTCAGGAAAACGATTTCATGGGGTAGACTGGAATTGCATTTAAAGCATAGGAAAAGAGGCAGAACGTCGACAATGACGCACTTGGCCAAAAAGGGCGTATGCGTTTTTTCCTGAATATATTCAGGAAAAAACGCATACGCCCTTTTTGGCCAACCAAGCAAGCATGTTAAAGAAATCTGCACTACAATGAAGTCTCACTGCCCCCCGGTAAAAACGGCCATCTGAAAAAAGTGTAAAATCCAGAAATGCAGCACAGGCCATGGAGAACAGGGAGCCTTGTTATGCTGATGGGTGGGATGTAAATTGCCAACAGCCACTCTGCAGAAGTGTATGGTGTTTCCTGAAACACCTAAAAAACAAAGCAACGGAGCCTACGGCACTTCCACTTATGGTCCTATAGCTTAGGGAAATTAAAATAAAAAACACACAGCCACCCCAAAGTTTCAGAGGGCTCTGTTTACAAGAACCTCGTCTACGGTACAAGTTAAATATCCCAGAAAGCGAAAAATGGATAAAGAAGTTGTGGTACGTACGTACAATGGAATATCACTCACCAATGAAATCTATGTCATCTGGCCCGTCGTGGCATAATGAGTGGATTCAGGTACGATGATTCTAAGAGAAATAAGTCACACAGAAAATGAAACATCATAAGATATCACTAATACACCGAATGTAATCTTGGCTACACATGAACTGAATTACAAAACAGAACAGGGTCTCAAATTTAGAAAACCAACTTATGTTTGCTTAAGGGGAAAGGTGAGTTGGGGTGCTGCATAAAACCAGAGATAGAAATTAGCACAGATACCATTCCATACGTCATATATGTAATAGTCAAGGGGGCTTCCCTGGTGGCGCACTGGTTGAGAGTTCGCCTGCCGATGCAGGGGACGCGGGTTCGTGCCCCGGTCCGAGAGGATCCCACATGCCGCGGAGCTACTGGCCCCGTGAGTCATGGCCGTTGAGCCTGCGCGTCCGGAGCCTGTGCTCCGCAACGGGAGAGGCCACAACACTGAGAGGCCCGCGTACAGCAAAAAAAAAAAAAAATATGTAATAGTCAAGACCTACCCCTTGCTCAACGAAATGGGCTAAACACCCTATATTCAACGCCTAGGAATACACCTGACTAGTAAGAATCTTCAAACCCATGGATTTATATGTCTCCATAAGAGAATCAAGCATGTGTACAGCTGCATGAAGGCAGCAGAGAAAATCCGATAAATCCTATTATCAAAATGAATTACAAAAACAAAACACAATGACAGTGAAATAGAGAACAATTCTTAAATAATTCATTCAGGGCTTGTGATGCAACCTGGATTTACCTCATCTACACCCAGAGCTGAGTGAGACATAAGGTTGGACACTTCGGGGTGATACCACTGGTGAGGTTCGATGAGCAAATGCAGACCATTTGAAGTCATACTGCATGGTACCCATTCCATGGGTCCCAACTCTCCAGGTTTAAGCGATTCTTCCTTCAGCTAAAGCATGCATGGGAAGCCCACAGTATGGTGCACCGTGTGACCAGGAAACGTTTTCAAAGGCATCTCAATTTTCGTCCCCTTTTACTCGGGTTCACAATTCCAGACCCTTTTCTAACACTCTCCAGACTTGGAGAGTCAGGGCCTTTAACCTCCTGTTTGGCACAGTTTGCAATTTCTGCGCAAGATGAACAGGAATAGGGAGAACCAATGAGAGACTAGCTGTAGGTGTCTGCACGGGCAAATTTAACGCACATTTCCCACCAGAAAGACGAATTAACCAAAGGCTCAGCATGCCGTGCCGGAACAAGATTAGGGCCTGAAGCAATCCTGCGGGTTTGCGGCCAGCTCACAAGAAAGCGATTTGAAGAAAGGAGCTCAGGGGCACTGTAATTCACAAACCTGCAGAGTTATAAATGACAGCTATCGTCCAAAAATATATTGAAGGAAGGCTGCGAAGAGGACTTGAAAGCGGGGCAGAATTTCAGGAAAACGATTTCATGGGGTAGACTGGAATTGCATTTAAAGCATAGGAAAAGAGGCAGAACGTCGACAATGACGCACTTGGCCAAAAAGGGCGTATGCGTTTTTTCCTGAATATATTCAGGAAAAAACGCATACGCCCTTTTTGGCCAACCAAGCAAGCATGTTAAAGAAATCTGCACTACAATGAAGTCTCACTGCCCCCCGGTAAAAACGGCCATCTGAAAAAAGTGTAAAATCCAGAAATGCAGCACAGGCCATGGAGAACAGGGAGCCTTGTTATGCTGATGGGTGGGATGTAAATTGCCAACAGCCACTCTGCAGAAGTGTATGGTGTTTCCTGAAACACCTAAAAAACAAAGCAACGGAGCCTACGGCACTTCCACTTATGGTCCTATAGCTTAGGGAAATTAAAATAAAAAACACACAGCCACCCCAAAGTTTCAGACGGCTCTGTTTACAAGAACCTCGTCTACGGTACAAGTTAAATATCCCAGAAAGCGAAAAATGGATAAAGAAGTTGTGGTACGTACGTACAATGGAATATCACTCACCAATGAAATCTATGTCATCTGGCCCGTCGTGGCATAATGAGTGGATTCAGGTACGATGATTCTAAGAGAAATAAGTCACACAGAAAATGAAACATCATAAGATATCACTAATACACCGAATGTAATCTTGGCTACACATGAACTGAATTACAAAACAGAACAGGGTCTCAAATTTAGAAAACCAACTTATGTTTGCTTAAGGGGAAAGGTGAGTTGGGGTGCTGCATAAAACCAGAGATAGAAATTAGCACAGATACCATTCCATACGTCATATATGTAATAGTCAAGGGGGCTTCCCTGGTGGCGCACTGGTTGAGAGTTCGCCTGCCGATGCAGGGGACGCGGGTTCGTGCCCCGGTCCGAGAGGATCCCACATGCCGCGGAGCTACTGGCCCCGTGAGTCATGGCCGTTGAGCCTGCGCGTCCGGAGCCTGTGCTCCGCAACGGGAGAGGCCACAACACTGAGAGGCCCGCGTACAGCAAAAAAAAAAAAAAAATATGTAATAGTCAAGACCTACCCCTTGCTCAACGAAATGGGCTAAACACCCTATATTCAACGCCTAGGAATACACCTGACTAGTAAGAATCTTCAAACCCATGGATTTATATGTCTCCATAAGAGAATCAAGCATGTGTACAGCTGCATGAAGGCAGCAGAGAAAATCCGATAAATCCTATTATCAAAATGAATTACAAAAACAAAACACAATGACAGTGAAATAGAGAACAATTCTTAAATAATTCATTCAGGGCTTGTGATGCAACCTGGATTTACCTCATCTACACCCAGAGCTGAGTGAGACATAAGGTTGGACACTTCGGGGTGATACCACTGGTGAGGTTCGATGAGCAAATGCAGACCATTTGAAGTCATACTGCATGGTACCCATTCCATGGGTCCCAACTCTCCAGGTTTAAGCGATTCTTCCTTCAGCTAAAGCATGCATGGGAAGCCCACAGTATGGTGCACCGTGTGACCAGGAAACGTTTTCAAAGGCATCTCAATTTTCGTCCCCTTTTACTCGGGTTCACAATTCCAGACCCTTTTCTAACACTCTCCAGACTTGGAGAGTCAGGGCCTTTAACCTCCTGTTTGGCACAGTTTGCAATTTCTGCGCAAGATGAACAGGAATAGGGAGAACCAATGAGAGACTAGCTGTAGGTGTCTGCACGGGCAAATTTAACGCACATTTCCCACCAGAAAGACGAATTAACCAAAGGCTCAGCATGCCGTGCCGGAACAAGATTAGGGCCTGAAGCAATCCTGCGAGTTTGCGGCCAGCTCACAAGAAAGCGATTTGAAGAAAGGAGCTCAGGGGCACTGTAATTCACAAACCTGCAGAGTTATAAATGACAGCTATCGTCCAAAAATATATTGAAGGAAGGCTGCGAAGAGGACTTGAAAGCGGGGCAGAATTGCAGGAAAACGATTTCAGGGGGTAGACTGGAATTGCATTTAAAGCATAGGAAAAGAGGCAGGACGTCCACAATGATGCACTTGGCCAAAAAGGGCGTATGCGTTTTTTCCTGAATATATTCAGGAAAAAGCGCATACGCCCTTTTTGGCCAACCAAGCAAGCATGTTAAAGAAATCTGCACTACAATGAAGTCTCACTGCCCCCCGGTCAAAAGGGCCATCTGAAAAAAGTGTCAAATCCAGAAATGCAGCACAGGCCATGGAGAACAGGGAGCCTTGTTATGCTGATGGGCGGGATGTAAATTGCCAACAGCCACTCTGGAGAAGTGTATGGTGTTTCCCGGAACACCGAAAAAACAAAGCTACGGAGCCTACGGCACTTCCACTTATGGTCCTATAGCTTAGGGAAATTAAAATCAAAAACACACAGCCACCCCAATGTGTCGGACGGCTCTGTTTACAAGAACCTCGTCTACGGTACAAGTTAAATATCCCAGAATGTGAAAAATGGATAAAGAAGTTGTGGTACGTACGTACAATGGAATATCACTCAGCAATGAAATCTATGTCATCAGGCCTGTAGCGGCATAATGAGTGGATTCAGGTACGATGATTCTACGTGCAATAGGTCACACAGAAAAAGAAACATCATAAGATATCACTAATACACGGAATGTAAACTTGGCTACACATGAAATGAATTACAAAACAGAACAGTGTCTCAAATTTAGAAAACCAACTTATGCTTGCTTTTTGGGAAAGGTGAGTTCGGGTGCTGCATAAAAACAGAGAGTGAAATTCGCACTGATACCGTTCCATAAGCCAAATATGTAATAGACAAGACCTACTGCTTGCTCAACGAAATGGGCTCAACACCCCATATTCAACGCCTAGGAATATACCTGCCTAGCAAGAATCTTAAAAGCCATGGATTTATATGTGTCCATAAGAGAATCCAGCGTGTGTTCAGTGGCCTAAAGGCAACAGTGAAAATCCGATAAATCATATTATCAAAATAAATTTCAAAACCAAAACACAATGACAGTGAAATAGAGAGCAATTCTTAAATAATTCACTCAGGGCTTCTGATGCAACCTGGATTTACCACATGTACACCCAGTGCTGGGGAGACATAAGGCCGGACACTTCGCCCTGATAGTATTGTTGAGGTTCGGTGAGCAATTGCAGACCCTTTGAAGTCATACTGCATGGTACCCATTCCAAGGGTCCCAACTCTCCAGGTTTAAGGGATTCTTCCTTCCGCTACATCATGTATGGGAAACCCAGAGTATGGTCCACCATGTGATTGGGAAACGTTTTCAAATGCATCTCAGTTTTCGTCCCTTTATACTCGGGTTCACCATTCCAGATGCTTAACTAACACTCTCCCCACTTGGAGAGTCAGTGCCTTTAACCTCCTGTTTGTCACAGTTTGCAATTTCTGCGCAAGATGAACAGGAATAGGGAGAACCAATGAGAGACTAGCTGTAGGTGTCTGCACGGGCAATTTAATGCTCATTTCTCACCAGGAAGTGGAATTAACCAAAGGCTCAGAATGCCGTGCCGGAACCAGATTAGGGCCTGAAGCAATACTGCGGGTGTGCAGGCAGCTCACAAGATAGCGAGTTGAACAAAGGAGCTCAGGGGCACTGTAATTCACAAACCTGCAGAGTTATAAATGACAGCTATCGTCCAAAAATATATTGAAGGAAGGCTGCGAAGAGGACTTGAAAGCGGGGCAGAATTCCAGGAAAACGATTTCAGGAGGTAGACGGGAAATGCACTGAAAGCATAGGAGAAGAGGCAGAACCTCGACAATGATGCACTTGTTCAAAAAGTGCATATGCGTTTTTTCCAAAGCCCTCCTTAAAGAGGGTAGGGGGCTCCCAGCATGCTTCAGTGGCCAACAGAGGGCCCACATCGCCAAGGTGACGTGAGCCAGCCAGGCAGGAGTGACCTCACATCAGAGGGCCCACCTCACAGAAGGGTAAGGGACCCAGCCATTATCAGACTCTCACCAGAGGGCCCACATCAGCAAGGGGCTGGGAACCAGGCAGGAGTGTCTTCACACCCGTGGGGCCACATCATCGCAAGTTGAGGTACCCAGCACATGTGGCCTCAAACCAGAGGACCCACATCTCCATGGGTCTCGGAGCGAGGCAGGCAGGATGAACCTCAAAACACGTGGCCCATTGTATAAAAAAGGTGAGGAATCCAGCAGTTGGAACATCCCAGCAGGCGGCCCAGAGCACCGAGGCTATGGGATCCAGGCAATGATGAACTCACAACAGAGGGCCCTCATCATGAAACTGTGAGCAACCTAGCCATTGTGACCTCAGAGCACAAGGCCCACATCCCCATGGGGAAGCGAACCAAGCAGGAGTGTCATCGCACCAGTGGGCACACATCAGAAAATGTGGGGAGCCCAGAAGTTAGGGCCTGATGCCAGAGGGCCCTCATCACCGAGGAGAGGAGGCTACCAGCAGGCTCCAACTGCTACAAGAGGGCCAACGTCGCCAATGCGGGGTGTGCCAGCCAGGCAGGAGTGACCTCAGAGCAGAGGGCCAACCTCAAAAAAGTGTGAGGAACCCAAAGAGGATTAGACTCTCACCAGAGGGCCCACATCACCAAGAGGATCAGAACCAGGCAGGACTGTCTTCACACCAGGGTGACCACATCATAGAAAGGTGAGGAACCCAGCACATGTGGCCTAAACCAGAAGACCCACATCTCCAAGGGGCTCGGAGTGAGGCATGCAGGAGTAGCCTCACAACACAGGGCCCATAGAATAAAAAAGCTGAGGAATCCTGCAGTGGGAACCTCCCAGCAGGCGGCCCAGAGCACCGAGTCTATGCGATCCAGGCTGCAGTGAACTCACAGCAGAGGGCCCATATCATGAAACTGTGAGCAACCCAGCCATTGGGACCTCACAGCAGAAGGCCCACATCCCCATGGGTTTGGGAACATGGCAAGAGTGTCCTCGCACCACTTAGCACGTATCAGAAAAAGTGGGTACCCAGCAGTTACGGCCTGACGCTAGAGAGCCCTCATCACCGAGGGGAGGTGGCTCCCAGCAGGCTCCAACTGCCACAAGAGGGCCGATGTCGCCAAGGCGGGGTGTGCCAGCCAGTCAGTAGTGACCTCACAGCAGAGGGCCCACCTCACAGAAGGGTGAGGAACCCAGCCAGGATCAGACTCTCACCAGAGGGCCCACATCACCAAGGGGATAGAAACCAGGCAGGAGTGTCCTCACACCAGCGGGGCCACATCATCGAAAGGTGAGGGACCCAGCACACGTGGCCTCAAATCAGAGGACACACATCACCAAGGGGCTGGGAGTGAGTCAGGCAGGAGGAGTCTCCAAACAGAGGGCCCATAGAAGAGAAAAGGTGAGGAATCCCGCAGTTGGAACCTCCCCGCAGGCGGCCAGGAGCAGCGAGGCTATGGGATCCAGGCCGGAGTGAACTCACACCAGAGGGCCCTCATCATGAAACTGAGCCACCCACCGTTGGGACCTCAGAGCAGAAGGCCCATATTCCCATGGGGTTGGAAACCTGGCAGGAGTGTACTCACACCACAGGGCGCACATCAGAAAATTTTGGGAGCCCAGGAGTTAGAGCCTGACGCCAGAGGGCCCTCATTACCGAGGGGAGGAGACTCCCAGCAGGCACCAACTCCCAACTGAGGGCCCACGTCGCCAAGGTGACGTGTGCCAGTCAGGCAGGAGTGACCTCACAGCAGAGGGCCTACCTCACAGAAGGGTGAGGAAACCAGCCAGGATAAGACTCTCACCAGAGAGCCCACATCACCAAGGGGACCGGAACAAGGCAGGAGTGTCCTCACACCAGTGTGGCCACATTATAGAAAGGTGACGAACCCAGCACATGTGGCCTAAACCAGAGGACCCACATTTCCAAGGTGCTCCGAGTGAGGCAGGCAGGAGTAGCCTAACAACACAGGGCCCACAGAATAAAAAATGTGAGGAATCCAGCAGTAGGAACCCCCCAGCAGGTGGCCCAGAGTACGGAGCCTATGTGATCCAGGCCACAGTGAACTCACAGCAGAGGGCTCACATCATGACACTGTGAGCAATCCAGCTGGTGGGACCTCAGAGCAGAAGGCCCACATCCCCATGGGGATGGGAACGTGGCAGGAGTGTACTCGCACGACAGGGCACATATCAGAAAATTTTGGGAGCCCATGAGTTAGGGCCTGA
The DNA here is from genome assembly GCF_059928025.1 of Delphinapterus leucas. Classification (NCBI taxonomy): domain Eukaryota; kingdom Metazoa; phylum Chordata; class Mammalia; order Artiodactyla; family Monodontidae; genus Delphinapterus; species Delphinapterus leucas. The sequence continues at coordinate 534,452 of NW_028322254.1, forward strand.
CGCCAGAGGGCCCTCATTACCGAGGGGAGGAGACTCCCAGCAGGCACCAACTCCCAACTGAGGACCCACATCGCCAAGGTGATGTGTGCCAGCCAGGCAGGAGTGACCTCACAGCAGAGGGCCCACCTCCCAGAAGGGTGAGGAATCCAGCCAGGATCAGACTCTCACCAGAGGGCCCCCATCACCAAGGGGATGGGAACCAGGCAGGAGTGTCCTCACACCAGTGGGGCCACATCAATAAAGGTGAGGAAACCGGCACATGTGGCCTCAAACCAGAGGACCCACATCACAAAGGGGCTGGGAGTGAGTCAGGAAGGAGGAGCATGAAAACACAGGACCCAAAGAATAAAAATGGTAAGGAATCCAGCAGTAGGAACCTCCCAGCAGGCGGCTCAGAGCACAGAGTCTATGGGATCTAGGCCTGAGTGAACTAACACCAGAGAGCCAACATCCTGAAACTGTGAACAACACAGGTGTTGGGACCATAGAGCAGAAGGCACATGGGGATGGGAACCTGGCAGGAGTGCCCTCACACCACTTAGCACGTATCAGAAAATGTGGGTAACCAGCAGTTAGGGCCTGATGCCAGAGGGTCTCATCACTGAGGGGAGGAGGCTCCCAGCGGGCTCCAACTGCCACCAGAGGGCCGACGTCGCCAAGGCGGGGTGTGTCAGCCAGGCAGGAGTGACCTCAGAGAAGAGGGCCCACCTCACAGAAGTGTGAGGAGCCCAACCAGGATCAGACTCTCACTGGAGGGCTCACATCACCAAGGGGATGGGAACCAGGCAGGAGTGTCCGCACACCAGTGGGGCCACATCTGCGAAAGGTGAGGAACCCAGCACATGTGGCCTCAAACCAGAGGACACACATCACCAAGGGGCTGGGAGTGAGGCAGGTGTCTGGAGGGGCACATTTAACTCTAATTTCCCACCAGGAAGAGGAATTAACCAAAGGCTCAGAGTGCCGTGCGGGACCCTGATTACGGCCTGAAGCAAACCTGCGGTTCTGTGGCCAGCTTTCAAGGAAACGAGTTAAGAAAGGAAACCACAGGCACTGTAATTCACAAACCTGCAGAGTTATAAATGACAGCTATTGGCAAAAATATATTGAAGTAAGTCTGCACAGAGGACTTGAAAACGAGGCAGAATTGCAGGAATCATATTTCAGGAGGTAGATTGGAATTGCATTTAAAGCATGTGAAAAGCGGCAGATCTTTGACAGTGATGCACTTGGACAAAAAGTGCGTATACATTTTTTCCTGAATATATTCAGGAAAAAACGCATATGCCCTTTGTGGCCAACCAAGAATTCGAGCAATGGAAATCCGCACTACAATGAACTCTCATTTCCCATTCGTCAAAAGAGCCATCTGAAAAAAGTGTAAAACCCAGAAACACAGGACAGGCCATGGAGAACAGGGAGCCTTGTTATGCTGATGGACGGATTGTAAATTGCCAACAGACACTCTGGTGATGTTTATAGTGTATGCTGAAACATCTAAAAAACAAAGCTACAGAGCCTAGGGCACTTCCACTTTTGGCCCTATAGCTTAGGAAAATTAAAATCAACAAGACACAGCCAACACAATATCCAGGGCTGCTGTGTTTACAAGAACCTTGAGTCCAGTACAAATTAAATATCCCAGAAAGAAAAAAATGGATAAAGGAGTTATCCTACTTACGTACAACGGAATATCACTCAGCAATGAAATCAATGTCATCAGGCCTGTAGCAGCAAATTGAGTGGATTTAAGTATGATGATTCTAAGAGAAATATGTCACACAGAGAAACATAATTATCATAAGATATCACAAATAGAGGGAGTGTAAACTTGGCTACACATAAACTGAATTACAAAACCGAGCAGAGTCTCACATTTAGATAAAAACTTATGCTTGCTTAACGGGAAAGTTGAGTTGGGGTGCTGTATCAAACCAGAGATTGAAATGAGCACACATACCGTTCCATAAGCCAAATATGTAATAGACAAGACCTACTCTTTGCTCAACGAAATAGACTAATCCATGGTGTATCACCTCACACCTGTTAGAATGGGCATCATCAGAAAATCTACAAACAACAAATGCTGGAAAGGGTGCGGAGATAAGGAAACCTCTTCCACTATTGTTGGGAATGTAAATTGATGCAGTCACTGTGGAGAACATTATGGAGTTTCTTATAAAACTAAGAATAGAATTACCATATAATACAGCAATCCCACTACTGGGCATATACCCAGACAAAACCATAAAACGAAAAGAGACATTCACCGCAATGTTCATTGCATCACTATTTACAATATCCAGGTAATGGAAGCAACCTAAATGCCCACAGACAGACGAATGCATAAAGATGAGGTACATATATAAAATGGAATATTACTAAGCCATAAAAAGGAATGAAATTGGGTCATTTGTAGAGACGTTGATGGATCTAGAGACTGTCATACAGAGTGAAGTAAGTCAGAAAGAGAAAAACAAATCCTGTATATAAATGCATATATGTGGAACCTAGAAAAGTTGTACAGATGAAGCGTTTTGCAAGGCAGAAATAGAGCAACAGATGTAGACAACAAACGTATGGACACCAAGGGGGGAAAGCTGTTAGGGGGGTGGTGGTGGGAGGAGTTGAGAGATTGGGATTGGCATGTATACATTTCTATGTATAAAATAGGTAACCAAAAAGAACCTGCTGTATAAAAAAATAAAATAAAATTCAAAATTACAAAAAGTAAAACAGAAAAAATATTCTTCCCTTCACATACATGTATTTATATGAATAAATTATTTCTATGCTTATATCTGTAAATACAAAAAAGAGGAATAAAATCTACCTTGAACCAAAAACGAAAAAAAGAAAAAAAAACAGAACCCACCAGTTACACAGAGGAAAACCGTATCAGGGCCCTTGCTCCAGTTGTAAACAATTCTGAAGTTGGTCAGTGGTGGGGAATCATCTCCCATTCAGCCAGCATGCCCCACGCAACAAGCGTCCTCATTGCAAAGCTGGGGGCCCGTGCCGAGGCATCTGTGAGTAAACGTGGGCCGAGCCCCAGGCCAGCTGCTGCAGAAATGTTCCCACCCTTCCCAGGTAAAACACCTGAATATGTACAAGGACTTGAAAGCCTAGAGGAAGGGCCATGGAGCCACATGAGCGACAGCATGCCAGCCGACTTGGTGCCTGCAGGCCAGACAGGATGGTCCTGGCCCTGGGTGCTCTTCTGGAAGCTTTCCATTTCCCTGCCTGAGATACCCCTCCTGTCCCAGCCCCCACTGCTTTCTTCCTTACTCACCTCTGCCCAGGGAGAAATTCCAGCGGCAGGTATGGGTGGCACATCCTCTTCTTTAGCAGGTGGCATCTTGGCAACTGCTGCAGAAAGTCCAGCAGAGCCCCACTCACACTGGGCAACCCACAAAGCCGTGGCCTCTCACTCCCTCCCACCAGTCCAGCCCCGAGACTGCTGACAGGGCAGAAAATGGCGTCAGGCACAGCTGCAGGTGCTCTTGCTGCCTGGAGCGGTGTTTATATTGATCTCAACCCAGGCACACCTGGGGAGGTCTGGCCGGCACGGTCGGGCTTCCCAGGCCAGCCAATAATCACCCCTCAGGGGCTCACAGTTACAGAAACTGGAACTTGCTGAATCGGCCAGGTCCAAGGAACAGGTGTGGGCTCCTGAGAGTCAGGATAGACAAGGGGCTGCAGCTCTGGCTTGTTTTCTAATTATATTATCTGGCCCATGAGTGGGAGACAACTTCAAGAAAACCCTCTCCTAATGAGAGGAACCCAGGAGTCAGGGAGAGGAGGGGTGGGTGGTGGGTGGAGACAGAGGCCTGGTGCCCCGGGTGCAGTGGAAGTCTCTGGAAGACCAGGTGGAGGGAGGCCACACAGAGTGATGCCCAGGGTCACAGACCTGTCGGAGCTGCTGTTTGTTAGTTCAAGTCCTGCTCTGAGGTGCTCTGTGTCAGATCTGAGTGACAGGTGAGCTGGGAGTGCTCTGCAATGAGGGCGATGTGCATGGCTCCTGTGTGCCCAGCCCTGCCACGGTACCTGAAAGGGTTGCTCTGTATCCTGGGAGGGGCCTGACCACGAGAGCCCCGTGAGCTGGGGTGGGGGTGGGGTACCTGCCCAGGTGAGCTCCATATCCTGGGATTGGCCTGACCTCGAGAGCCCCATGGGCTGCTGGAATCCTGGTAAAAGATGTCAGGACAGTCAGTGAAGCCACCGAGGATATGCCTCCAGTAGTTCCTAAACCCTACACCCTGCTGGTCATTCTACTAACCACCAGGACATGGTATTCTGTATTAGTCTTCAATGAAGCCTTCTTTTGTATTCTATTAGTCCCAGAGTCACAAGAAATTTTGGCTTGTGAGTGGCAGGACTCAACATACAACTAAAACAATACTTCCGGGCCGTCTTGCCCCAAGGGTTCAAAAATTCCCACACCATCTTTGGGGAAAGCTCAGCTAAAGACCTAAAAGTTCTACCTCTGGAAAAGGAAACACTCCTTCAATATGCAGACGACATTCTGATCGCCAGCCCTACTAAGGAGACCTCTGAACTACCAAGCCAATAAAGGATACAAGTTGTCCAAGAAAAAGCTCAAATATCACAGACTATGGTGACCTGCGTGGGCTGCATTCTCACAGAAGGTCGGAGAAGCCCATCCCAGGAAAGGGAAGAAACAATTTACAGCCTTACCCATTTCTAAAACTAGAAGACAGCTTAGGGGTTCCTGGGGAGGCCAGGGTTTGCTGCTTCTGGATCCCTAACTACAGTCTACTAGCTGGGCCTCTATATGAAACACTGAAAGAAAAAGATGATGATCCTTTTGAATAGAATCCAGAAGTGGCCTTTCAAGAATGGAAAGAGCAGTCAATTCAGACCCTTGCCCTGGAACTCCCTAATTTAGCTAAACCCTTTGACCTTTACATTCCTAGTGAAATTTGAATGGCCATTGGAGTATTAGTGCAAAACCTGGGACCACTTGAAATGGAACAATGCAAGAATGCCATCCAGGTAGGATAAACTACGGTCACCAAGGGGCTTGGCCCACCGCCACATCTGGCCAAGATACTGGCAGTATCTGAAAACCTGGAAATCAGCAGCCCAAAAGGCCACCTCCCTCCTAAGGGAAAAGGACCCCACGTGGTGATCCTAACCCCCAACCATGCCCTGAAGTTGCAGGGTTTGCTCCGTGGGCACACTGACCTTGAGTGAGGAGGTCCTCCAACTCCAACCTCCAGAGAGATAACTGGGGCAAAGGGGCACCATGACGACTCGTGTGACCATCACTTGACCTGGAGTTTCTCTCATAAAACAACAAGAGTGTGTCCCAAAAGAGTAGACTACTGCTTGCAGGACTTACTGCACCCAGAGGGGAGGTAATAATCTTGGCAGGGGAACAGTATATCACGCTGTCACCATAGAAAAGCCTACAGACACTGTGATGATGGTGGCCAATAAGACCGGCTGGACTCCTGTTTACTTCAAAAGGCTGTTGACTCAGTGGCCATCATGGTCCTTCATCACCACTGACCCTGGACTGTCTGGGAGTTGAGCAGTCAGGGTGCTGACACCTGGTGCTGTTTTTACGTTAATTCAGGGGCCTAACTGAAGAAAGCACAGACTACTGGTCAGAGCATCTAGGCTGGCAGAAACGGTCAGCCTAAGGTGGCCGAACAAATGTGGGGCGGGGTGAAACTGGACCTCACAGCGTCACTGCACATCTCCTTCCTGGACCCTTAAATGTCATTAGAATCTATAACACTACCAATACTTGTGCTCAGGCGGACGAGCAGGGAGGCAGGAGGCCTGCGGACAAACAACGTCACCTGGAGGCTGCTGGGGAGAAGTTCAGACCCTCTCCCACAGGTATGAGGGCTCCTAACTCAGCACTCAGCAGTTACAGATGAAGGGTCTGCACCCTCAGCACTCTAAGAATGAGGAAGGGGACAAAATGCAGAAGAGGGGTTTGTCCCAGGCAAAGCCCCTTAAAAATCCCTGGGAGATAAAAATAGAATCTGGGCAATAAAATAAAGTCTAACCTTTTTTATCCTTTGTGCTTTGTCTAATTTCACGTGCTCCTAGGGTCCCGCATACAGAGGTTCAACAGCCGGCACTTCAGACCAGATTTCCTAGTGCAGAATGGCTGGGTCGACACTTCAGCTCCTGGAGCACAGTGCAGACTCCGCGATATAGAGCCTGAGCTGCAGCCAACCGGGCCCTCGAGAGCTCCGCCCCCTCCCTCCCACTGACTCTGACAGGATCTCTACACAGCAGCCCAGCCCACAGCCCACGGGGTAGCACATGCTCTCACCTCTGCATTCTCTGATCAAAATATAAAGTTTCCTTTGCTTCTGAACCAAACTCAGTCTCGATCTGTTGGCTCCAATGACACTGGGCAGGGGGACACTTGTTGGGGTCCACTCTGGAGGATCAGTAACAGAAATTGAGAACATTGTAACTTCAATGAACAGATGTGTGAGCCAAACTGTAATTAACATAGAACAGTGTATAAGGCTCGGGTAAAATAAGATGTTTCTAACACTTCCATTTGATATTTCCATCACTTTATTATAAGCAAGTTCAGTGAAAGGTTTGTCTTATTTGTCAGGTCAATACTAGAGAAACGAAGTGATTTCTTTCCAAGGATGTACATCTAATAATCTTGGTTAAAGCTTCAATCTTGTTTTAAATGCTTTTCCATTGAAAATGATACCTCTCTTTCAGCTCCCCCATTTCTGAGAAGTATAAAATCTTATAATTTATTATTACCAAAGGGGAAAGGTGGGAGGAGGGATAAATTAACAGTTTGGGATTAACACATACACACTGCTATGTATAAAATCGATCATCAACAAGGAAATACTGTACAGCACAGGGAACTACACTCAATATTTTGCAAAAACCTATAAGGGGAAATAATCTGAAAAAAGAATAGATATTTTTATTGACATCATCTATTAATGACAGTTAAAATGGAACCTAACGGAAGCCGGTGGTGAGTGCTTCTGACCCTGAAGACTTCAATCATCTAAAGTTTGGACTCTGCCTACTTCCCAAGGCCCTTAATGAACATATGTGTAGCCGTAGCTTAAAAAATTCCCCAGTTTGGGTTGTGGAGAGACAGTGATTTTGAAAAAGCCCTGGTGTTCTCCTCACATGAATGGGACACTTCCTACAGCTAAAATATGCCTGTCACACCCAGAAGATGGTATACCGTCTGATCGGGAAGAGTTTGGAAAAGGCATCTCATCTCCTCATCTCCTGGTGCTCGGGTTCACCCCTCCAGCGTCTTTACGAACAGTCTTCCCACTTGGAGATGTCAGCACTGTCAACATCCTGTTGCATACAGTTTGGAATTTGTCCAGAGAATGAAGCAGAAGGAGGAGGAACAATGAGAGACAAGTCCTAGGTGTTCGGACAGGCACATGTCACTCTAATTTCCAATCAGGAAGACGAATTGACCAAAGGCTAGGGTTGCCCATGGAAACAGAATAGGGCTTGAGGAAATCCCGCTGCTTTGTGGCCAGTTCCCATAAACACAAGTTGAAAAATGGAACTCAGGGCCGCTAAAATTCACGAAACTGCAGAGTTGAAAATATCTCTCACTGAAAAATGTCTTGAGGAAAGTCAGAGAAAAGGACTTGTAAGCAACGGAGAATGGCAGGAAAGGGATTGGAAGAGGTAGAAAGGACTCGCCATTAAGCACAAGAAAAGGGGCTGAACATTGCCAACATTGCAGTTGGCCAAAAAGGGTGTATGCGTCTTTTTCTGTATATATTCAAGAAAACGGCATACACTTTTTTAGCCAACCAAACAGGTGGGCACTGGAAATCAGTACTACAAAACATATCACTTCGCATCAGTCAGAAGAGCCTTCCTCATAAAGTGTAAACACCAGAAATGCAGGACAGGGCAAGGAGAAAAGGGAGCCCTGTGAGGCTTATAGTGGAAATGTATATTGCCAATGGTCACTCTTGAGAAGTGTATTGTGTTTACTAAAGCATCTAAAAAATGAGCTACAGAGCACAGGGCACTTGCACTCATGGACGTATATCTTGGGAAAGACAAAAATGGAGAGGACACAGGCACCCCAATGTTTACCGCCTCTCTGTTTAAAAGATCCTCGACTAGGATATAATTTATATGTCTCTGGAGGGAAAAAATGGATAGAGGTGTGGCACTTATGTAGAGTGGAATATTACTCAGCCTGAAAATCAGTGAAATATGGCCAGTTGTAACAACCCCAGAGTAGTTACGTATGATCATTCAGTCACATAATTCCAAAAGAAAAAGACATACGATATTACTAATACATGGAATGTAAACGTGGCTACAAAGTACCTGAATTACAAAACAGAATGGGGTCTCAAATTTAGAAGACCAACTTATGTTTGCTTAAGGAAAAAGGAGAGTTGGGGAGCTGCATAAAACCAGAGATTGAAATTAGCACAGATACCGTTCGATAAGCCAAATATGTAATAGAAAAAACCTACTCCCTGGTCAACGAAATGGACTCAACACGCCATATTCAACACCTACGAATACACCTGACTAGTAAGAATCTTCAAACTCATGGATTTATATGTGTCCGTAAGAGAATCAAGCGTGAGTACAGCGGCATGAACACAGCAGTGAAAATGCGATAAATCCCATTATGAAAATAAATTACACAAACAAAAGCCAAGGACAGTGAAATAGAGAGCAATTCTTAAATAATTCATTCAGGGCTTGTGATGCAACCTGGATTTACCACATCTACACCCAGAGCTGAGTGAGACATAAGGTTGGGCACTTCGGGCTGATAGCATTGGTGAGGTTCGATGAGCAAATGCAGACCCTTTGAAGTCATACTGCATGGTACCTATTCCATGGTTCCCACCTCTCCAGATTTAAGGGATTCTTCCTTCAGCTAAAAGATGCATGGGAAACCCACAGTATGGTGCACCGTGTGACCGACAAACGTTTTCAAATGCATCTCAGTTTTCGTCCCCTTTTACTCGGGTTCACCATTCCAGACCCTTTACGAACACTCTCCCCACTTGGAGAGTCAGTGCCTTTAACCTCCTGTTGGGCACAGTTTGCAATTTCTGCGCAAGATGAAAAGGAATAGGGAGAACCAATGAGAGACTAGCTCTAGGTGTCTGCACGGGCAAATTTAACGCTCATTTCCCACCAGGAAGAGGAATTAACCAAAGGCTCAGCATGCCGTGCCGGAACCAGATTAGGGCCTGAGGCAATCCTGTGGGTTTGCGGCCAGCTCACAAGATAGCGAGTTGAAGAAAGGAGCTCAGGGGCATTGTAACTCACAAACATGCAGAGTTATAAATGACAGCTATCGTCCAAAAATATATTGAAGGAAGGCTGCGAAGACGACTTGTAATCGGGACAGATTTGCAGGAAAACGATTTCAGGGGGTAGACGGGAATTGCATTTAAAGCATAGGAAAAGAGGCAGAACGTCGACAATGATGCTCTTGGCCAAAAAGGGCGTATGCGTTTTTTCCTGAATATATTCAGGAAAAAACGCATACGCCCTTTTTGGCCAACCAAGCAAGCATGTTAAAGAAATCTGCACTACAATGAAGTCTCACTGCCCCCCGGTCAAAAGGGCCATCTGAAAAAAGTGTAAAATCCAGATATGCAGCACAGGCCATGGAGAACAGGGAGCCTTGTTATGCTGATGGGCGGGATGTAAATTGCCAACAGCCACTCTGGAGAAGTGTATGGTGTTTCCCGGAACACCGAAAAAACAAAGCTACGGAGCCTACGGCACTTCCACTTATGGTCCTATAGCTTAGGGAAATTAAAATCAAAAACACACAGCCACCCCAAAGTGTCGGACGGCTCTGTTTACAAGAACCTCGTCTACGGTACAAGTTAAATATCCCAGAAAGCGAAAAATGGATAAAGAAGTTGTGGTACGTACGTACAGTGGAATATCACACAGCAATGAAATCTATGTCATCAGGCCCGTCGCGGCAAAATGAGTGGATTCAGGTACGATGATTCTAAGTGAAATAAGTCACACAGAAAATGAAACATCATAAGATATCACTAATACACGGAATGTAAACTTGGCTACACATGAACTGAATTACAAAACAGAACAGGGTCTCAAATTTAGAAAACCAACTTATGCTTGCTTAAGGGGAAAGGTGAGTTGGGGTGCTGCATAAAACCAGAGATAGAAATTAGCACAGATACCTTTCCATAAGCCAAATATGTAATAGTCAAGACCTACCCCTTGCTCAACGAAATGGACTAAACACCCCATATTCAACGCCTAGGAATACACCTGACTAGTAAGAATCTTCAAACCCATGGATTTATATGTCTCCATAAGAGAATGAAGCGTGTGTACAGCGGCATGAATGCAGCAGAGAAAATCCGATAAATCCCATTATCAAAATTAATTACACAAACAAAACCCAAGGACAGTGAAATAGAGAGCAATTCTTAAATAATTCACTCAGGGCTTGTGATGCAACCTGGATTTACCACATCTACACACAGAGCTGAGTGAGACATAAGGTTGGGCAATTCGGGCTGATAGCATTGGTGAGGTTCGATGAGCAAATGCAGACCCTTTGAAGTCATACAGCATGGTACCCATTCCATGGGTCCCAACTCTCCAAGTTTAAGGGATTCTTCCTTCAGCTAAAACATGCATGGGAAACCCACAGTATGGTGCACCGTGTGACTGGCAAACGTTTTCAAATGCATCTCAGTTTTCGTCCCCTTTTACTCGGGTTCACCATTCCAGACCCTTTACGAACACTCTCCCCACTTGGAGAGTCAGTGCCTTTAACCTGCTGTTTGGCACAGTTTGCAATTTCTGCGCAAGATGAACAGGAATAGGGAGAACCAATGAGAGACTAGCTGTAGGTGTCTGCACGGGCAAATTTAACGCTCATTTCCCACCAGGAAGAGGAATTAACCAAAGGCTCAGCATGCCGTGCCGGAACCAGATTAGGGCCTGAGGCAATCCTGTGGGTTTGCGGCCAGCTCACAAGATAGCGAGTTGAAGAAATGAGCTCAGGGGCACTGTAACTCACAAACCTGCAGAGTTATAAATGACAGCTATCGTCCAAAAATATATTGAAGGAAGGCTGCGAAGACGACTTGTAATCGGGACAGATTTGCAGGAAAACGATTTCAGGGGGTAGACGGGAATTGAATTTAAAGCATAGGAAAAGAGGCAGAACGTCGACAATGATGCTCTTGGCCAAAAAGGGCGTATGCGTTTTTTCCTGAATATATTCAGGAAAAAACGCATACGCCCTTTTTGGCCAACCAAGCAAGCATGTTAAAGAAATCTGCACTACAATGAAGTCTCACTGCCCCCCGGTCAAAAGGGCCATCTGAAAAAAGTGTAAAATCCAGAAAGGCAGCACAGGCCATGGAGAACAGGGAGCCTTGTTATGCTGATGGTCGGGATGTAAATTGCCAACAGCCACTCTGGAGAAGTGTATGGTGTTTTCCGGAACACCTAAAAAACAAAGCAACGGAGCCTACGGCATTTCCACTTATGGTCCTACAGTTTAGGGACATTAAAATGAAAAACACACAGCCACCCCAAAGTGTCGGACGGCTCTATTTACAAGAACCTCGTCTACAGTACAAGGTAAATATCCCAGAATGTGAAAAATGGATAAAGAAGTTGTGGTATATACGTACAATGGAATATCACTCAGCAATGAAATCTATATCATCAGGCCCGTCGCGGCATAATGAGTGGATTCAGGTACGATGATTCTAAGTGAAATAAGTCACACAGAAAATGAAACATCATAAGATATCACTACTACACGGAATGTAAACTTGGCTACACATGAACAGAATTACAAAACAGAACAGGGTCTCAAATTTAGAAAACCAACTTATGCTTGCTTAAGGGGAAAGGTGAGTTGGCGTGCTGCATAAAACCAGAGATAGAAATTAGCACAGATAACTTTCCATAAGCCAAATATGTCATAGTCAAGACCCACCACTTGCTCAACGAAATGGACTAAACACCACATATTCAACACCTAGGAATACACCTGACTAGTAAGAATCTTCAAACCCATGGATTCATATGCCTCCGTAAGAGAATGAAGCGTGTGTACAGCGGCATGAATGTAGCAGAGAAAACCCGATAAATCCCATTGTCAAAATGAATTACAAAAACAAAACCCAAGGACAGTGAAATAGAGAGCAATTCTTAAATAATTCATTCAGGGCTTGTGATGCAACCTGGATTTACCACATCTACACCCAGAGCTGAGTGAGACATAAGGTTGGACACTTTGGGCTGATAGCATTGGTGAGGTTCGATAAGCAAATGCAGACCCTTTGAAGTCATACTGCATGGTAGCCATTCCATGGGTCCCAACTGCCAGGTTTAAGGGATTCTTCCTTCAGCTAAAATATGCATGGGAAACCCACATTATGGTGCACCATGTGACGGGGAAACGTTTTCAAATGCATATCAGTTTTCGTCTCGTTTTACTTGGGTACACCATTCCAGACCCTTTAATAACACTCTCCCCCTTGGAGAGTCTGTACTTTTAACCTCCTGTTTGGCACAGTTTGCAATTTCTGCGCAAGATGAACAGGAATAGGGAGAACCAATGAGAGACTAGCTGTAGGTGTCTGCACGGGCAAATTTAATGCTCATTTCGCACCAGGAAGAGGAATTAACCAAAGGCTCAACATGCCGTGCCTGAACCAGATTAGGGCCTGACAATCGTGCGGGTTTGCAGCCAGCTCACAAGATAGCGAGTTGAAGAAAGGAGCTCAGGGGCACTGTAACTCACAAACCTGCAGAGTAATAAATGACAGCTATCGTCCAAAAATATATTGAAGGAGGTCTGCAAAGACGACTTGTAAGCGGGACAGATTTGCAGGAAAACGATTTCAGGGGGTAGACGGGAATTGCATTTAAAGCATAGGAAAAGAGGCAGAACGTCAACAATGATGCTCTTGGCCAAAAAGGGCGTATGCGTTTTTTTCCTGAATATATTCAGGAATAAACGCATACGCCCTTTTTGGCCAACCAAGCAAGCATGTTAAAGAAATCTGCACTACAATGAAGTCTCACTGCCCCCCGGTCAAAAGGGCCATCTGAAAAAAGTGTAAAATCAGAAAGGCAGCACAGGCCATGGAGAACAGGGAGCCTTGTTATGCTGATGGGCGGGATGTAAATTGCCAACAGCCACCCTGGAGAAGTGTATGGTGTTTCCCGGAACACCGAAAAAACAAAGCTACGGAGCCTACGGCACTTCCACTTATGGTCCTATAGCTTAGGGAAATTAAAATCAAAAACACACAGCCACCCCAAAGTGTCGGACGGCTCTGTTTACAAGAACCTCGTATACGGTACAAGTTAAATATCCCAGAATGTGAAAAATGGATAAAGAAGTTGTGGTACGTACGTACAATGGAATATCACTCAGCAATGAAATCTATGTCATCAGGCCCATCGCGGCATAATGAGTGGATTCAGGTACGATGATTCTAAGTGAAATAAGTCACACAGAAAATGAAACATCATAAGATATCACTAATACACGGAATGTAAACTTGGCTACACATGAACTGAATTGCAAAACAGAACAGGGTCTCAAATTTAGAAAACCAACTTATGCTTGCTTAAGGGGAAAGGTGAGTTGGGGTGCTGCATAAAACCAGAGATAGAAATTAGCACAGATACCTTTCCATAAGCCAAATATGTAATAGTCAAGACCTACCCCTTGCTCAACGAAATGGACTAAACACCCCATATTCAACGCCTAGGAATACACCTGAGTAGTAAGAATCTTCAAACCCATGGATTTATATGTCTCCGTACGAGAATGAAGCGTGTGTACAGCGGCATGAATGCAGCAGAGAAAATCCGAAAAATCCCATTATCAAAATGAATTACACAAACAAAACCCAAGGACAGTGAAATAGAGAACAATTCTTAAATAATTCATTCAGGGCTTGTGATGCAACCTGGATTTACCACATCTACACCCAGAGCTGAGTGAGACATAAGGTTGGGCACTTCGGGCTGATAGCATTGGTGAGGTTCGATGAGCAAATGCAGACCCTTTGAAGTCATACAGCATGGTACCCATTCCATGGGTCCCAACTCTCCAGGTTTAAGCGATTCTTCCTTCAGCTAAACCATGCATGGGAAACCCACAGTATGGTGCACCATGTGACCGGGAAACGTTTTCAAATGCATCTCAGTTTTTGTCCTCTTTTACTCGGGTTCACAATTCCAGACCCTTTACTAACACTCTCCCCACTTGGAGAGTCAGTGCCTTTAACCTCCTGTTTCGCACACTTTGCAATTTCTGCGCAAGATGAACAGGAATAGGGAGAACCAATGAGTGACTAGCTGTAGGTGTCTGCAGGGGCTAATTTAACGCTCATTTCCAACCAGGAAGAGGATTTAACCAAACGCTCAGCATGCCGTGCCGGAACAAGATTAGGGCCTGAAGCAATCCTGCGGGTTTGCGGCCAGCTCACAAGAAAGCGATTTGAAGAAAGGAGCTCAGGGGCACTGTAATTCACAAACCTGCAGAGTTATAAATGACAGCTATCGTCCAAAAATATATTGAAGGAAGGCTGCGCAGAGGACTTGAAAGCGGGGCAGAATTTCAGGAAAACGATTTCATGGGGTAGACTGGAATTGCATTTAAAGCATAGGAAAAGAGGCAGAACGTCGACAATGATGCACTTGGCCAAAAAGGGCGTATGCGTTTTTTCCTGAATATATTCAGGAAAAAACGCATACGCCCTTTTTGGCCAACCAAGCAAGCATGTTAAAGAAATCTGCACTACAATGAAGTCTCACTGCCCCCCGGTAAAAACGGCCATCTGAAAATAGTGTAAAATCCAGAAATGCAGCACAGGCCATGGAGAACAGGGAGCCTTGTTATGCTGATGGGTGGGATGTAAATTGCCAACAGCCACTCTGCAGAAGTGTATGGTGTTTCCTGAAACACCTAAAAAACAAAGCAACAGAGCCTACGGCACTTCCACTTATGGTCCTATAGCTTAGGGAAATTTAAATCAAAAACACACAGCCAAGCCAAAGTTTCAGATGGCTCTGTTTACAAGAACCTCTTCTACGGTACAAGTTAAATATCCCAGAAAGCGAAAAATGGATAAAGAAGTTGTGGTACGTACGTACAATGGAATATCACTCACCAATGAAATCTATGTCATCTGGCCCGTCGTGGCATAATGAGTGGATTCAGGTACGATGATTCTAAGAGAAATAAGTCACACAGAAAATGAAACATCATAAGATATCACTAATACACCGAATGTAATCTTGGCTACACATGAACTGAATTACAAAACAGAACAGGGTCTCAAATTTAGAAAACCAACTTATGTTTGCTTAAGGGGAAAGGTGAGTTGGGGTGCTGCATAAAACCAGAGATAGAAATTAGCACAGATACCATTCCATACGTCATATATGTAATAGTCAAGGGGGCTTCCCTGGTGGCGCACTGGTTGAGAGTTCGCCTGCCGATGCAGGGGACGCGGGTTCGTGCCCCGGTCCGAGAGGATCCCACATGCCGCGGAGCTACTGGCCCCGTGAGTCATGGCCGTTGAGCCTGCGCGTCCGGAGCCTGTGCTCCGCAACGGGAGAGGCCACAACACTGAGAGGCCCGCGTACAGCAAAAAAAAAAAAAATATGTAATAGTCAAGACCTACCCCTTGCTCAACGAAATGGGCTAAACACCCTATATTCAACGCCTAGGAATACACCTGACTAGTAAGAATCTTCAAACCCATGGATTTATATGTCTCCATAAGAGAATCAAGCATGTGTACAGCTGCATGAAGGCAGCAGAGAAAATCCGATAAATCCTATTATCAAAATGAATTACAAAAACAAAACACAATGACAGTGAAATAGAGAACAATTCTTAAATAATTCATTCAGGGCTTGTGATGCAACCTGGATTTACCTCATCTACACCCAGAGCTGAGTGAGACATAAGGTTGGACACTTCGGGGTGATACCACTGGTGAGGTTCGATGAGCAAATGCAGACCATTTGAAGTCATACTGCATGGTACCCATTCCATGGGTCCCAACTCTCCAGGTTTAAGCGATTCTTCCTTCAGCTAAAGCATGCATGGGAAGCCCACAGTATGGTGCACCGTGTGACCAGGAAACGTTTTCAAAGGCATCTCAATTTTCGTCCCCTTTTACTCGGGTTCACAATTCCAGACCCTTTTCTAACACTCTCCAGACTTGGAGAGTCAGGGCCTTTAACCTCCTGTTTGGCACAGTTTGCAATTTCTGCGCAAGATGAACAGGAATAGGGAGAACCAATGAGAGACTAGCTGTAGGTGTCTGCACGGGCAAATTTAACGCACATTTCCCACCAGAAAGACGAATTAACCAAAGGCTCAGCATGCCGTGCCGGAACAAGATTAGGGCCTGAAGCAATCCTGCGGGTTTGCGGCCAGCTCACAAGAAAGCGATTTGAAGAAAGGAGCTCAGGGGCACTGTAATTCACAAACCTGCAGAGTTATAAATGACAGCTATCGTCCAAAAATATATTGAAGGAAGGCTGCGAAGAGGACTTGAAAGCGGGGCAGAATTTCAGGAAAACGATTTCATGGGGTAGACTGGAATTGCATTTAAAGCATAGGAAAAGAGGCAGAACGTCGACAATGACGCACTTGGCCAAAAAGGGCGTATGCGTTTTTTCCTGAATATATTCAGGAAAAAACGCATACGCCCTTTTTGGCCAACCAAGCAAGCATGTTAAAGAAATCTGCACTACAATGAAGTCTCACTGCCCCCCGGTAAAAACGGCCATCTGAAAAAAGTGTAAAATCCAGAAATGCAGCACAGGCCATGGAGAACAGGGAGCCTTGTTATGCTGATGGGTGGGATGTAAATTGCCAACAGCCACTCTGCAGAAGTGTATGGTGTTTCCTGAAACACCTAAAAAACAAAGCAACGGAGCCTACGGCACTTCCACTTATGGTCCTATAGCTTAGGGAAATTAAAATAAAAAACACACAGCCACCCCAAAGTTTCAGAGGGCTCTGTTTACAAGAACCTCGTCTACGGTACAAGTTAAATATCCCAGAAAGCGAAAAATGGATAAAGAAGTTGTGGTACGTACGTACAATGGAATATCACTCACCAATGAAATCTATGTCATCTGGCCCGTCGTGGCATAATGAGTGGATTCAGGTACGATGATTCTAAGAGAAATAAGTCACACAGAAAATGAAACATCATAAGATATCACTAATACACCGAATGTAATCTTGGCTACACATGAACTGAATTACAAAACAGAACAGGGTCTCAAATTTAGAAAACCAACTTATGTTTGCTTAAGGGGAAAGGTGAGTTGGGGTGCTGCATAAAACCAGAGATAGAAATTAGCACAGATACCATTCCATACGTCATATATGTAATAGTCAAGGGGGCTTCCCTGGTGGCGCACTGGTTGAGAGTTCGCCTGCCGATGCAGGGGACGCGGGTTCGTGCCCCGGTCCGAGAGGATCCCACATGCCGCGGAGCTACTGGCCCCGTGAGTCATGGCCGTTGAGCCTGCGCGTCCGGAGCCTGTGCTCCGCAACGGGAGAGGCCACAACACTGAGAGGCCCGCGTACAGCAAAAAAAAAAAAAAAATATGTAATAGTCAAGACCTACCCCTTGCTCAACGAAATGGGCTAAACACCCTATATTCAACGCCTAGGAATACACCTGACTAGTAAGAATCTTCAAACCCATGGATTTATATGTCTCCATAAGAGAATCAAGCATGTGTACAGCTGCATGAAGGCAGCAGAGAAAATCCGATAAATCCTATTATCAAAATGAATTACAAAAACAAAACACAATGACAGTGAAATAGAGAACAATTCTTAAATAATTCATTCAGGGCTTGTGATGCAACCTGGATTTACCTCATCTACACCCAGAGCTGAGTGAGACATAAGGTTGGACACTTCGGGGTGATACCACTGGTGAGGTTCGATGAGCAAATGCAGACCATTTGAAGTCATACTGCATGGTACCCATTCCATGGGTCCCAACTCTCCAGGTTTAAGCGATTCTTCCTTCAGCTAAAGCATGCATGGGAAGCCCACAGTATGGTGCACCGTGTGACCAGGAAACGTTTTCAAAGGCATCTCAATTTTCGTCCCCTTTTACTCGGGTTCACAATTCCAGACCCTTTTCTAACACTCTCCAGACTTGGAGAGTCAGGGCCTTTAACCTCCTGTTTGGCACAGTTTGCAATTTCTGCGCAAGATGAACAGGAATAGGGAGAACCAATGAGAGACTAGCTGTAGGTGTCTGCACGGGCAAATTTAACGCACATTTCCCACCAGAAAGACGAATTAACCAAAGGCTCAGCATGCCGTGCCGGAACAAGATTAGGGCCTGAAGCAATCCTGCGAGTTTGCGGCCAGCTCACAAGAAAGCGATTTGAAGAAAGGAGCTCAGGGGCACTGTAATTCACAAACCTGCAGAGTTATAAATGACAGCTATCGTCCAAAAATATATTGAAGGAAGGCTGCGAAGAGGACTTGAAAGCGGGGCAGAATTGCAGGAAAACGATTTCAGGGGGTAGACTGGAATTGCATTTAAAGCATAGGAAAAGAGGCAGGACGTCCACAATGATGCACTTGGCCAAAAAGGGCGTATGCGTTTTTTCCTGAATATATTCAGGAAAAAGCGCATACGCCCTTTTTGGCCAACCAAGCAAGCATGTTAAAGAAATCTGCACTACAATGAAGTCTCACTGCCCCCCGGTCAAAAGGGCCATCTGAAAAAAGTGTCAAATCCAGAAATGCAGCACAGGCCATGGAGAACAGGGAGCCTTGTTATGCTGATGGGTGGGATGTAAATTGCCAACAGCCACTCTGCAGAAGTGTATGGTGTTTCCTGAAACACCTAAAAAACAAAGCAACGGAGCCTACGGCACTTCCACTTATGGTCCTATAGCCTAGGGAAATTAAAATAAAATACACACAGCCACCCCAAAGTGTCGGACGGCTCTGTTTACAAGAACCTCTTCTACGGTACAAGTTAAATATCCCAGAAAGCGAAAAATGGATAAAGAAGTTGTGGTACGTACGTACAATGGAATATCACTCACCAATGAAATCTATGTCATCTGGCCCATCGTGGCATAATGAGTGGATTCAGGTACGATGATTCTAAGAGAAATAAGTCACACAGAAAATGAAACATCATAAGATATCACTAATACACCGAATGTAATCTTGGCTACACATGAACTGAATTACAAAACAGAACAGGGTCTCAAATTTAGAAAACCAACTTATGTTTGTTTGAGGGGAAAGGTGAGTTGGGGTGCTGCATAAAACCAGAGATAGAAATTAGCACAGATACCATTCCATACGTCAAATATGTAATAGTCAAGACCTACCCCTTGCTCAACGAAATGGGTAAACACCATATATTCAACGCCTAGGAATACACCTGACTAGTAAGAATCTTCAAACCCATGGATTTATATGTCTCCATAAGAGAATCAAGCGAGTGTACAGCTGCATGAAGGTAGCAGAGAAAATCCGATAAATCCTATTATCAAAATGAATTACAAAAACAAAACACAATGACAGTGAAATAGAGAGCAATTCTTAAATAATTCATTCAGGGCTTGTGATGCAACCTGGATTTACCTCATCTACACCCAGAGCTGAGTGAGACATAAAGTTGGACACTTCGGGCTGATAGCATTGGTGATGTTCGAAGAGCAAATGCAGACCATTTGAAGTCATACTGCATGGTACCCATTCCATGGGTCCCAACTCTCCAGGTTTAAGCGATTCTTCCTTCAGCTAAAACATGCATGGGAAACCCACTGTATGGTGCACCGTGTAACCGGGAAACGTTTTCAAATGCATCTCAGTTTTCGTCCCCTTTTACTCGGGTCCACAATTCCAGACCCTTTACTAACACTCTACCGACTTGGAGAGTCAGTGCCTTTAACCTGCTGTTTGGCACAGTTTGCAATTTCTGCGCAAGATGAACAGGAATAGGGAGAACCAATGAGAGACTAGCTGTAGGTGTCTGCACGGGCAAATTTAACGCTCATTTCCCACCAGGAAGAGGAATTAACCAAACGCTCAGCATGCCCTGCCGGAACCAGATTAGGGCCTGAAGCAACCCTGCGAGTTTGCGCCCAGCTCACAAGTTGCGAGTTGAAGAATCGAGCTCAGGGGCACTGTAACTCACAAACATGCAGAGTTATAAATGACAGCTATCGTCCAAAAATATATTGAAGGAAAGCTGCGAATACGACTTGTAAGCAGGGCAGAATTGCAGGAAATCGATTTCAGGGGGTACACGGGAATTGCATTTAAAGCATAGGAAAAGAGGCAGAACGTCGACAATGATGCTCTTGGCCAAAAAGGGTGTATGCGTTTTTTCCTGAATTTATTCAGGAAAAAAAGCATATGCGCTTTTTGGCCAACCAAGCAAGCATGTTAAAGAAATCTGCACTACAATGAAGTCTCACTGCCCCCAGGTCAAAAGGGACATCTGAAACAAGTGTAAAATCCACAAAGACAGGACAGGGCAAGGAGAACAGAGAGCCTTGTTATGCTGATGGTCGGGATGTAAATTGCCAACAGCCACTCTGGAGAAGTGTATGGAGTATCCGGGAACCCCTGAAAAACAAAGCAACGGAGCCTACGGCACTTCCACTTATGGTCCTATAGCTTAGGGAAATTAAAATCAAAAACACACAGCCACCCCAAAGTGTCGGACGGCTCTGTTTACAAGAACCTCTTCTACGGTACAAGTTAAATATCCCAGAATGTGAAAAATGGATAAAGAAGTTGTGGTACGTACGTACAATGGAATATCACTCAGCAATGAAAGCTATGTCATCAGACCCGTCGCGGCATAATGAGTGGATTCAGGTACGATGATTCTAAGGGAAATAAGTCACACAGAAAATGAAACATCATAAGATATCACTAATACATGGAATGTAAACTTTGCTACACATGAACTGAATTATAAAACAGAACAGGGTCTCAAATTTAGAAAACCAACTTATGCTTGCTTAAGGGGAAAGGTGAGTTGGGGTGCTGCATAAAACCAGAGATAGAAATTAGCACAGATACCTTTCCAAAAGCCAAATATGTAATAGCCCAGACCTACCCCTTGCTCAACGAAATGGACTAAACACCCCATATTCAACGCCTAGGAATACACCTGACTAGTAAGAATCTTCAAACCCATGGATTCATATGCCTCCGTAAGAGAATGAAGCGTGTGTACAGCGGCATGAATGCAGCAGAGAAAATCCGATAAATCCCATTGTCAAAATGAATTACAAAAACAAAACCCAAGGACAGTGAAATAGAGAGCAATTCTTAAATAATTCATTCAGGGCTTGTGATGCAACCTGGATTTACCACATATAAACCCAGAGCTGAGAGACACATAAGGTTGGACACTTTGGGCTGATAGCATTGTTGAGGTTCGATAAGCAAATGCAGACCCTTTGAAGTCATACTGCATGGTAGCCATTCCATGGGTCCCAACTCTCCAGGTTTAAGGGATACTTCCTTCAGCTAAAACATGCATGGGAAACACACATTATGGTGCACCATGTGACGGGGAAACGTTTTCAAATGCATCTCAGTTTTCGTCTCGTTTTACTTGGGTACACCATTCCAGACCCTTTAATAACACTCTCCCCACTTGGAGAGTCTGTACCTTTAACCTCCTGTTTGGCACAGTTTGCAATTTCTGCGCAAAATGAACAGGAATAGGGAGAACCAATGAGAGACTAGCTGTAGGTGTCTGCACGGGCAAATTTAACGCTCATTTCCAACCAGGAAGAGGAATTAACCAAAGGCTCAGCATGCCGTGCCGGAACCAAATTAGGGCCTGAATCTATCATGTGGGTTTGCGGCCAGCTCACAAGAAAGCGATTTGAAGAAAGGAGCTCAGGGGCACTGTAATTCACAAACCTGCAGAGTTATAAATGACAGCTATCGTCCAAAAATATATTGAAGGAAGGCTGTGAAGAGGACTTGAAAGCGGGGCAGAATTGCAGGAAAACGATTTCAGGGGGTAGACTGGAATTGCATTTAAAGCATAGGAAAAGAGGCAGAATGTCGACAATGATGCACTTGGCCAAAAAGTGCGTATGCGTTTTTTACTGAATATATTCAGGAAAAAACGCATACGCCCTTTTTGGCCAACCAAGCAAGCATGTTAAAGAAATCTGCACTACAATGAAGTCTCACTGCCCCCCGGTCAAAAGGGCCATCTGAAAAAAGTGTAAAATCCAGAAATGCAGCACAGGCCATGGAGAACAGGGAGCCTTGTTATGCTGATGGGTGGGATGTAAATTGCCAACAGCCACTCTGGAGAAGTGTATGGTGTTTCCTGAAACACCTAAAAAACAAAGCAACGGAGCCTACGGCACTTCCACTTATGGTCCTATAGCTTAGGGAAATTAAAATCAAAAACACACAGCCACCCCAAAGTTTCACACAGCTCTGTTTACAAGAACCTCGTCCACGGTACAAGTTAAATATCCCAGAAAGCGAAAAATGGATAAAGAAGTTGTGGTACGTACGTACAATGGAATATCACTCACCAATGAAGTCTATGTCATCTGGCCCGTCTTGGCATAATGATTGGATTCAGGTACGAGGATTCTAAGTGAAATAAGTCACACAGAAAATGAAACATCATAAGATATCACTAATACACCGAATGTAATCTTGGCTACACATGAACTGAATTACAAAACAGAACATGGTCTCAAATTTAGAAAACCAACTTATGTTTGCTTAAGGGGAAAGGTGAGTTGGGGTGCTGCATAAAACCAGAGATAGAAATTAGCACAGATACCATTCCATACGTCAAATACGTAATAGTCAAGAACTACACCTTGCTCAACAAAATGGGCTAAACCCCCTATATTCAACGCCTAGGAATACACCTGACTAGTAAGAATCTTCAAACCCATGGATTTATATGTCTCCATAAGAGAATCAAGCGTGTGTACAGCTGCATGAAGGCAGCAGAAAAAATCCGATAAATCCCATTATCAAAATGAATTACAAAAACAAAACACAATGACAGTGAAATAGAGAGCAATTCATAAATAATTCATTCAGGGCTTGTGATGCAACCTGGATTTACCTCATCTACACCCAGAGCTGAGTGAGACATAAGGTTGGACACTTTGGGCTGATAGCATTGGTGAGGTTCGATGAGCAACTGCAGATCATTTGAAGCCATACTGCATGGTACCCATTCCATGGGTCCCAAATCTCCAGGTTTAAGGGATTCTTCCTTCAGCTACAACATGCATGGGAAACACACAGTATGGTGCACCGTGTGACCGGGAAACGTTTTCAAATGCATCTCAGGTTTCGTCCCCTTTTACTCGGGTTCACAATTCCAGACCCTTTACTAACACTCTCCCCACTTGGAGAGTCAGTGCCTTTAACCTGCTGTTTGGCACAGTTTGCAATTTCTGTGCAAGATGAACAGGAATAGGGAGAACCAATGAGAGACTAGCTGTAGGTTTCTGCACGGGCAAATTTAACGCTCATTTCCAACCAGGAAGAGGAATTAACCAAAGGCTCAGCATGCCGTGCCGGAACCAAATTAGGGCCTGAATCTATCATGCGGGTTTGCGGCCAGCTCACAAGAAAGCGATTTGAAGAAAGGAGCTCAGGGGCACTGTAATTCACAAACATGCAGAGTTATAAATGACAGCTATCGTCCAAAAATATATTGAAGGAAGGCTGTGAAGAGGACTTGAAAGCGGGGCAGAATTGCAGGAAAACGATTTCAGGGGGTAGACTGGAATTGCATTTAAAGCATAGGAAAAGAGGCAGAATGTCGACAATGATGCACTTGGCCAAAAAGTGCGTATGCGTTTTTTACTGAATATATTCAGGAAAAAACGCATACGCCCTTTTTGGCCAACCAAGCAAGCATGTTAAAGAAATCTGCACTACAATGAAGTCTCACTGCCCCCCGGTCAAAAGGGCCATCTGAAAAAAGTGTAAAATCCAGAAATGCAGCACAGGCCATGGAGAACAGGGAGCCTTGTTATGATGATGGGTGGGATGTAAATTGCCAACAGCCACTCTGGAGAAGTGTATGGTGTTTCCTGAAACACCTAAAAAACGAAGCAACGGAGCCTACGGCACTTCCATTTATGGTCCTATAGCTTAGGGAAATTAAAATCAAAAACACACAGCCACCCCAATGTGTCAGACGGCTCTGTTTACAAGAACCTCGTGTACGGTACAAGTTAAATATCCCAGAAAGCGAAAAATGGATAAAGAAGTTGTGGTACGTACGTACAATGGAATATCACTCACCAATGAAGTCTATGTCATCTGGCCCGTCTTGGCATAATGATTGGATTCAGGTACGATGATTCTAAGTGAAATAAGTCACACAGAAAATGAAACATCATAAGATATCACTAATACACCGAATGTAATCTTGGCTACACATGAACTGAAATACAAAACAGAACAGGGTCTCAAATTTAGAAAACCAACTTATGTTTGCTTAAGGGGAAAGGTGAGTTGGGGTGCTGCATAAAACCAGAGATAGAAATTAGCACAGATACCATTCCTTACGTCAAATACGTAATAGTCAAGACCTACACCTTGCTCCACAAAATTGGCTAAACCCCCTATATTCAACGCCTAGGAATACACCTGACTAGTAAGAATCTTCAAACCCATGGATTTATATGTCTCCATAAGAGAATCAAGCGTGTGTACAGCTACATGAAGGCAGCAGAGAAAATCCGATAAATCCCATTATCAAAATGAATTAAAAAACAAAACACAATGACAGTGAAATAGAGAGCAATTCTTACACAATTCATTCAGGGCTTGTGATGCAACCTGGATTTACCGCATCTACACCCAGAGCTGAGTGAGACATAAGGTTGGACACTTCGGGCTGATAGCATTGGTGAGTTTCGATGAGCAAATGAAGACCATTTGAAGTCATACTGCATGATACCCATTCCATGGGTCCCAACTCTCCAGGTTTAAACGATTCTTCCTTCAGCTAAAACATACATGGGAATCCCACAGTATGGTGCACCGTGTGACCGGGAAACGTTTTCAAATGCTTCTCAGTTTTCGTCCCCTTTTATTCGGGTTCACTATTCCAGACCCTTTACTAACACGCTCCCCACTTGGAGAGTCAGTGCCTTTAACCTCCTGTTTGGCACAGTTTGCAATTTCTGCGCAAGATGAACAGGAATAGGGAGAACCAATGAGAGACTAGCTGTAGGTGTCTGCACGGGCAAATTTAACGCTCATTTCCCACCAGGAAGAGGAATTAACCAAAGGCTCAGCATGCCGTGCCGCAACAAGATTAAGGCTTGAAGAAATCCTGCGGGTTTGCGGCCAGCTCAAAAGAAAGCGATTTGAAGAAAGGAGCTCAGGGGCACTGTAATTCACAAACCTGCAGAGTTATAAATGACAGCTATCGTCCAAAAATATATTGAAGGAAGGCTGTGAAGAGGACATGAAAGCGGGGCAGAATTGCAGGAAAACGATTTCAGGGGGTAGACTGGAATTGCATTTAAAGCATAGGAAAAGAGGCAGAACGACGACAATGATGCACTTGGCCAAAAAGGGCGTGTGCGTTTTTTACTGAATATATTCAGGAAAAAACGCACACGCCCTTTTTGGCCAACCAAGCAAGCATGTTAAAGAAATCTGCACTACAATGAAGTCTCACTGCCCCCCGGTCAAAAGGGCCATCTGAAAAAAGTGTAAAATCCAGAAATGCAGCACAGGCCATGGAGAACAGGGAGCCTTGTTATGCTGATGGGTGGGATGTAAATTGCCAACACCCACTCTGGAGAAGTGTATGGTGTTTCCCGGAACACCGAAAAAACAAAGCTACGGAGCCTACGGCACTTCCACTTATGGTCCTATAGCTTAGGGAAATTAAAATCAAAAACACACAGCCACCCCAATGTGTCGGACGGCTCTGTTTACAAGAACCTCGTCTACGGTACAAGTTAAATATCCCAGAATGTGAAAAATGGATAAAGAAGTTGTGGTACGTACGTACAATGGAATATCACTCACCAATGAAATCTATGTCATCAGGCCCGTCGCGGCATAATGAGTGGATTCAGGTACGATGATTCTAAGTGAAATAAGTCACACAGAAAATGAAACATCATAAGATATCACTACTACACGGAATGTAAACTTGGCTACACATGAACTGAATTACAAAACAGAACAGGGTCTCAAATTTAGAAAACCAACTTATGCTTGCTTAAGGGGAAAGGTGAGTTGGGGTGCTGCATAAAACCAGAGATAGAAATTAGCACAGATACCTTTCCATAAGCCAAATATGTAATAGTCAAGTCCTACCCCTTGTTCAACGAAATGGACTAAACACCCCATATTCAACGCCTAGGAATACACCTGACTAGTAAGAATCTTCAAACCCATGCATTTATATGTCTCCGTAAGAGAATGAAGCGTGTGTACAGCGGCATGAATGCAGCAGAGAAAATCCGATAAATCCCATTATCAAAATGAATTACACAAACAAAACCCAAGGACAGTGAAATAGAGAGCAATTCTTAAATAATTCATTCAGGGCTTGTGATGCAACCTGGATTTACCACATCTACACCCAGAGCTGAGTGAGACATAAGGTTGGGCACTTCGGGCTGATAGCATTGGTGAGGTTCGATGAGCAAATGCAGACCCTGTGAAGTCATACAGCATGGTACCCATTCCATGGGTCCCAACTCTCCAAGTTTAAGGGATTCTTCCTTCAGCTAAAACATGCATGGGAAACCCACAGTATGGTGCACCGTGTGACTGGCAAGCCTTTTCAAATGATTCTCAGTTTTCATCCCCTTTTACTCGGGTTCACCATTCCAGACTCTTTATGAACACTCTCCCCACTTGGAGAGTCAGTGCCTTTAACCTCCTGTTGGGCACAGTTTGCAATTTCTGCGCAAGATGAAAAGGAATAGGGAGAACCAATGAGAGACTAGCTCTAGGTGTCTGCACGGGCAAATTTAACACTCATTTCCCACCAGGAAGAGGAATTAACCAAAGGCTCAGCATGCCGTGCCGGAACCAGATTAGGGCCTGAGGCAATCCTGTGGGTTTTCGGCCAGCTCACAAGATAGCGAGTTGAAGAAAGGAGTTCACGGGCACTGTAACTCACAAACTTGCAGAGTTATAAATGACAGCTATCGTCCAAAAATATATTGAAGGAAGGCTGCGTAGACGACTTGTAAGTGGGGCAGAATTGCAGGAAAACGATTTCAGGGGGTAGACTGGAATTGCATTTAAAGCATAGGAAAAGAGGCAGAACGTCGACAATGATGCACTTGGCCAAAAAGGGCGTATGCGTTTTTTCCTGAATATATTCAGGAAAAAACGCATACGCCCTTTTTGGCCAACCAAGCAAGCATGTTAAAGAAATCTGCACTACAATGAAGTCTCACTGCCCCCCGGTCAAAAGGGCCATGTGAAAAAAGTGTAAAATCAGAAATGCAGCACAGGCCATGGAGAACAGGGAGCCTTGTTATGCTGATGGGTGGGATGTAAATTGCCAACAGCCACTCTGGAGAAGTGTATGGTGTTTCCTGAAACACCGAAAAAACAAAGCAACAGAGCCTACGGCACTTCCACTTATGGTCCTATAGATTAGGGAAATTAAAATCAAAAACACACAGCCACGCCAAAGTTTCAGACGGCTCTGTTTACAAGAACCTCGTCTACGGTACAAGTTAAATATCCCAGAAAGCGAAAAATGAATAAAGAAGTTGTGGTACGTACGTACAATGGAATATCAGTCACCAATGAAATCTATGTCATCTGGCCCGTCGTGGCATAATGAGTGGATTCTGGTACGATGATTCTAAGTGAAAAATGTCACACAGAAAATGAAACATCATAAGATATCACTAATACACCGAATGTAATCTTGGCTACACATGAACTGAATTACAAAACAGAACAGGGTCTCAAATTTAGAAAACCAACTTATGCTTGCTTAAGGGGAAAGGTGAGTTGGGGTGCTGCATAAAACGAGAGATAGAAATTAGCACAGATACCATTCCATACGTCAAATATGTAATAGTCAAGACCTACCCCTTGCTCAACGAAATGGGCTAAACACCCTATATTCAAAGCCTAGGAATACACCTGACTACTAAGACTCTTCAAACCCATGGATTTACATGTCTACATAAGAGAATCAAGCGTGTGTACAGCTGCATGAAGGCAGCAGAGAAAATCCGATAAATCCTATTATCAAAATGAATTACAAAAACAAAACACAATGACAGTGAAATAGAGAGCAATTCTTAAATTATTCATTCAGGGCTTGTGATGCAACCTGGATTTACCTCATCTAAACCCAGAGCTGAGTGAGACATAAGGTTGGACCCTTCGGGCTGATAGCATTGGTGAGGTTCGATGAGCAAATGCAGACCTTTTGAAGTCATAATACATGGTACACATTCCATGGGTCCCAACTCTCCAGGTTTAAGCGATTCTTCCTTCAGCTAAACCATGCATGGGAAACCCACAGTATGGTGCACCATGTGACCGGTAAACGTTTTCAAATGCATCTCATTTTTTGTCCTCTTTTACTCGGGTTCACAATTCCAGACCCTTTACTAACACTCTCCACACTTGGAGAGTCAGTGCCTTTAACCTCCTGTTTCGCACACTTTGCAATTTCTGCGCAAAATGAACAGGAATAGGGAGAACCAATGAGTGACTAGCTGTAGGTGTCTGCAGGGGCTAATTTAACGCTCATTTCCAACCAGGAAGAGGATTTAACCAAACGCTCAGCATGCCGTGCCGGAACCAGATTAGGGCCTGAAGCAATCCTGCGGGTTTGCGGCCAGCTCACAAGAAAGCGATTTGAAGAAAGGAGCTCAGGGGCACTGTAATTCACAAACCTGCAGAGTTATAAATGACAGCTATCGTCCAAAAATATATTGAAGGAAGGCTGCGCAGAGGACTTGAAAGCGGGGCAGAATTTCAGGAAAACGATTTCATGGGGTAGACTGGAATTGCATTTAAAGCATAGGAAAAGAGGCAGAACGTCGACAATGATGCACTTGGCCAAAAAGGGCGTATGCGTTTTTTCCTGAATATATTCAGGAAAAAACGCATACGCCCTTTTTGGCCAACCAAGCAAGCATGTTAAAGAAATCTGCACTACAATGAAGTCTCACTGCCCCCCGGTAAAAACGGCCATCTGAAAAAAGTGTAAAATCCAGAAATGCAGCACAGGCCATGGAGAACAGGGAGCCTTGTTATGCTGATGGGTGGGATGTAAATTGCCAACAGCCACTCTGCAGAAGTGTATGGTGTTTCCTGAAACACCTAAAAAACAAAGCAACAGAGCCTACGGCACTTCCACTTATGGTCCTATAGCTTAGGGAAATTAAAATAAAAAACACACAGCCACCCCAAAGTTTCAGACGGCTCTGTTTACAAGAACCTCGTCTACGGTACAAGTTAAATATCCCAGAAAGCGAAAAATGGATAAAGAAGTTGTGGTACGTACGTACAATGGAATATCACTCACCAATGAAATCTATGTCATCTGGCCCGTCGTGGCATAATGAGTGGATTCAGGTACGATGATTCTAAGAGAAATAAGTCACACAGAAAATGAAACATCATAAGATATCACTAATACACCGAATGTAATCTTGGCTACACATGAACTGAATTACAAAACAGAACAGGGTCTCAAATTTAGAAAACCAACTTATGTTTGCTTAAGGGGAAAGGTGAGTTGGGGTGCTGCATAAAACCAGAGATAGAAATTAGCACAGATACCATTCCATACGTCATATATGTAATAGTCAAGGGGGCTTCCCTGGTGGCGCACTGGTTGAGAGTTCACCTGCCGATGCAGGGGACGCGGGTTCGTGCCCCGGTCCGAGAGGATCCCACATGCCGCGGAGCTACTTGCCCCGTGAGTCATGGCTGTTGAGCCTGCGCGTCCGGAGCCTGTGCTCCGCAACGGGAGAGGCCACAACACTGAGAGGCCCGCGTACAGCAAAAAAAATAAATAAATATGTAATAGTCAAGACCTACCCCTTGCTCAACGAAATGGGCTAAACACCCTATATTCAACGCCTAGGAATACACCTGACTAGTAAGAATCTTCAAACCCATGGATTTATATGTCTCCATAAGAGAATCAAGCATGTGTACAGCTGCATGAAGGCAGCAGAGAAAATCCGATAAATCCTATTATCAAAATGAATTACAAAAACAAAACACAATGACAGTGAAATAGAGAACAATTCTTAAATAATTCATTCAGGGCTTGTGATGCAACCTGGATTTACCTCATCTACACCCAGAGCTGAGTGAGACATAAGGTTGGACACTTCGGGGTGATACCACTGGTGAGGTTCGATGAGCAAATGCAGACCATTTGAAGTCATACTGCATGGTACCCATTCCATGGGTCCCAACTCTCCAGGTTTAAGCGATTCTTCCTTCAGCTAAAGCATGCATGGGAAGCCCACAGTATGGTGCACCGTGTGACCAGGAAACGTTTTCAAAGGCATCTCAATTTTCGTCCCCTTTTACTCGGGTTCACAATTCCAGACCCTTTTCTAACACTCTCCAGACTTGGAGAGTCAGGGCCTTTAACCTCCTGTTTGGCACAGTTTGCAATTTCTGCGCAAGATGAACAGGAATAGGGAGAACCAATGAGAGACTAGCTGTAGGTGTCTGCACGGGCAAATTTAACGCACATTTCCCACCAGAAAGACGAATTAACCAAAGGCTCAGCATGCCGTGCCGGAACAAGATTAGGGCCTGAAGCAATCCTGCGAGTTTGCGGCCAGCTCACAAGAAAGCGATTTGAAGAAAGGAGCTCAGGGGCACTGTAATTCACAAACCTGCAGAGTTATAAATGACAGCTATCGTCCAAAAATATATTGAAGGAAGGCTGCGAAGAGGACTTGAAAGCGGGGCAGAATTGCAGGAAAACGATTTCAGGGGGTAGACTGGAATTGCATTTAAAGCATAGGAAAAGAGGCAGGACGTCGACAATGATGCACTTGGCCAAAAAGGTCGTATGCGTTTTTTCCTGAATATATTCAGGAAAAAGCGCATACGCCCTTTTTGGCCAACCAAGCAAGCATGTTAAAGAAATCTGCACTACAATGAAGTCTCACTGCCCCCCGGTCAAAAGGGCCATCTGAAAAAAGTGTAAAATCCAGAAATGCAGCACAGGCCATGGAGAACAGGGAGCCTTGTTATGCTGATGGGTGGGATGTAAATTGCCAACAGCCACTCTGCAGAAGTGTATGGTGTTTCCTGAAACACCTAAAAAACAAAGCAACGGAGCCTACGGCACTTCCACTTATGGTCCTATAGCTTAGGGAAATTAAAATAAAATACACACAGCCACCCCAAAGTTTCAGACGGCTCTGTTTACAAGAACCTCTTCTACGGTACAAGTTAAATATCCCAGAAAGCGAAAAATGGATAAAGAAGTTGTGGTACGTACGTACAATGGAATAGCACTCACCAATGAAATCTATGTCATCTGGCCCGTCGTGGAATAATGAGTGGATTCAGGTACGATGATTCTAAGAGAAATAAGTCACACAGAAAATGAAACATCATAAGATATCACTAATACACCGAATGTAATCTTGGCTACACATGAACTGAATTACAAAACAGAACAGGGTCTCAAATTTAGAAAACCAACTTATGTTTGCTTGAGGGGAAAGGTGAGTTGGGGTGCTGCATAAAACCAGAGATAGAAATTAGCACAGATACCATTCCATACGTCAAATTTGTAATAGTCAAGACCTACCCCTTGCTCAACGAAATGGGCTAAACACCCTATATTCAACGCCTAGGAATACACCTGACTAGTAAGAATCTTCAAACCCATGGATTTATATGTCTCCATAAGAGAATCAAGCGTGTGTACAGCTGCATGAAGGTAGCAGAGAAAATCCGATAAATCCTATTATCAAAATGAATTACAAAAACAAAACACAATGACAGTGAAATAGAGAGCAATTCTTAAATAATTCATTCAGGGCTTGTGATGCAACCTGGATTTACCTCATCTACACCCAGAGCTGAGTGAGACATAAAGTTGGACACTTCGGGCTGATAGCATTGGTGATGTTCGAAGAGCAAATGCAGACCATTTGAAGTCATACTGCATGGTACCCATTCCATGGGTCCCAACTCTCCAGGTTTAAGCGATTCTTCCTTCAGCTAAAACATGCATGGGAAACCCACTGTATGGTGCACCGTGTAACCGGGAAACGTTTTCAAATGCATCTCAGTTTTCGTCCCCTTTTACTCGGGTCCACAATTCCAGACCCTTTACTAACACTCTACCGACTTGGAGAGTCAGTGCCTTTAACCTGCTGTTTGGCACAGTTTGCAATTTCTGCGCAAGATGAACAGGAATAGGGAGAACCAATGAGAGACTAGCTGTAGGTGTCTGCACGGGCAAATTTAACGCTCATTTCCCACCAGGAAGAGGAATTAACCAAACGCTCAGCATGCCCTGCCGGAACCAGATTAGGGCCTGAAGCAACCCTGCGAGTTTGCGGCCAGCTCACAAGAAAGCGATTTGAAGAAAGGAGCTCCGGGGCACTCTAATTCACAAAATTGCAGAGTTATAAATGACAGCTATCGTCCAAAAATATATTGAAGGAAGCCTGCGAAGAGGACTTGAAAGCGGGGCAGAATTGCAGGAGAACGATTTCAGGGGGTAGACTGGAATTGCATTTAAAGCATAGGAAAAGAGGCAGAACGTCGACAATGATTCACTTGGCCAAAAAGGGCGTATGCGTTTTTTCCTGAATATATTCAGGAAAAAACGCATACGCCCTTTTTGGCCAACCAAGCAAGCATGTTAAAGAAATCTGCACTACAATGAAGTCTCACTGCCCCCCGGTCAAAAGGGCCATCTGAAAAAAGTGTAAAATCCAGAAAGGCAGCACAGGCCATGGAGAACAGGGAGCCTTGTTATGCTGATGGGCGGGATGTAAATTGCCAAGAGCCACTCTGGAGAAGTGTATGGTTTTTCCTGAAACACCTAAAAAACAAAGCAACAGAGCCTACGGCACTTCCACTTGTGGTCCTATAGCTTAGGGAAATTAAAATAAAAAACACACAGCCACCCCAAAGTTTCAGACGGCTCTGTTTACAAGAACCTCGTCTACGGTACAAGTTAAATATCCCAGAAAGCGAAAAATGGATAAAGAAGTTGTGGTACGTACGTACAATGGAATATCACTCACCAATGAAATCTATGTCATCTGGCCCGTCGTGGCATAATGAGTGGATTCAGGTACGATGATTCTAAGAGAAATAAGTCACACAGAAAATGAAACATCATAAGATATCACTAATACACCGAATGTAATCTTGGCTACACATGAACTGAATTACAAAACAGAACAGGGTCTCAAATTTAGAAAACCAACTTATGTTTGCTTAAGGGGAAAGGTGCGTTGGGGTGCTGCATAAAATCAGAGATAGAAATTAGCACAGATACCATTCCATACGTCATATATGTAATAGTCAAGGGGTCTTCCCTGGTGGCACACTGGTTGAGAGTTCGCCTGCCGATGCAGGGGACGCGGGTTCGTGCCCCGGTCCGAGAGGATCCCACATGCCGCGGAGCTACTGGCCCCGTGAGTCATGGTCGTTGAGCCTGCGCGTCCGGAGCCTGTGCTCCGCAACGGGAGAGGCCACAACACTGAGAGGCCCGCGTACAGCAAAAAAAATAAATAAATATGTAATAGTCAAGACCTACCCCTTGCTCAACGAAATGGGCTAAACACCCTATATTCAACGCCTAGGAATACACCTGACTAGTAAGAATCTTCAAACCCATGGATTTATATGTCTCCATAAGAGAATCAAGCATGTGTACAGCTGCATGAAGGCAGCAGAGAAAATCCGATAAATCCTATTATCAAAATGAATTACAAAAACAAAACACAATGACAGTGAAATAGAGAACAATTCTTAAATAATTCATTCAGGGCTTGTGATGCAACCTGGATTTACCTCATCTACACCCAGAGCTGAGTGAGACATAAGGTTGGACACTTCGGGGTGATACAACTGGTGAGGTTCGATGAGCAAATGCAGACCATTTGAAGTCATACTGCATGGTACCCATTCCATGGGTCCCAACTCTCCAGGTTTAAGCGATTCTTCCTTCAGCTAAAGCATGCATGGGAAGCCCACAGTATGGTGCACCGTGTGACCAGGAAACGTTTTCAAAGGCATCTCAATTTTCGTCCCCTTTTACTCGGGTTCACAATTCCAGACCCTTTTCTAACACTCTCCAGACTTGGAGAGTCAGGGCCTTTAACCTCCTGTTTGGCACAGTTTGCAATTTCTGCGCAAGATGAACAGGAATAGGGAGAACCAATGAGAGACTAGCTGTAGGTGTCTGCACGGGCAAATTTAACGCACATTTCCCACCAGAAAGACGAATTAACCAAAGGCTCAGCATGCCGTGCCGGAACAAGATTAGGGCCTGAAGCAATCCTGCGAGTTTGCGGCCAGCTCACAAGAAAGCGATTTGAAGAAAGGAGCTCAGGGGCACTGTAATTCACAAACCTGCAGAGTTATAAATGACAGCTATCGTCCAAAAATATATTGAAGGAAGGCTGCGAAGAGGACTTGAAAGCGGGGCAGAATTGCAGGAAAACGATTTCAGGGGGTAGACTGGAATTGCATTTAAAGCATAGGAAAAGAGGCAGGACGTCGACAATGATGCACTTGGCCAAAAAGGTCGTATGCGTTTTTTCCTGAATATATTCAGGAAAAAGCGCATACGCCCTTTTTGGCCAACCAAGCAAGCATGTTAAAGAAATCTGCACTACAATGAAGTCTCACTGCCCCCCGGTCAAAAGGGCCATCTGAAAAAAGTGTAAAATCCAAAAATGCAGCACAGGCCATGGAGAACAGGGAGCCTTGTTATGCTGATGGGTGGGATGTAAATTGCCAACAGCCACTCTGCAGAAGTGTATGGTGTTTCCTGAAACACCTAAAAAACAAAGCAACGGAGCCTACGGCACTTCCACTTATGGTCCTATAGCTTAGGGAAATTAAAATAAAATACACACAGCCACCCCAAAGTTTCAGACGGCTCTGTTTACAAGAACCTCTTCTACGGTACAAGTTAAATATCCCAGAAAGCGAAAAATGGATAAAGAAGTTGTGGTACGTACGTACAATGGAATATCACTCACCAATGAAATCTATGTCATCTGGCCCGTCGTGGCATAATGAGTGGATTCAGGTACGATGATTCTAAGAGAAATAAGTCACACAGAAAATGAAACATCATAAGATATCACTAATACACCGAATGTAATCTTGGCTACACATGAACTGAATTACAAAACAGAACAGGGTCTCAAATTTAGAAAACCAACTTATGTTTGTTTGAGGGGAAAGGTGAGTTGGGGTGCTGCATAAAACCAGAGATAGAAATTAGCACAGATACCATTCCATACGTCAAATATGTAATAGTCAAGACCTACACCTTGCTCAACGAAATGGGCTAAACACCCTATATTCAACGCCTAGGAATACACCTGACTAGTAAGAATCTTCAAACCCATGGATTTATATGTCTCCATAAGAGAATCAAGCGTGTGTACAGCTGCATGAAGGTAGCAGAGAAAATCCGATAAATCCTATTATCAAAATGAATTACAAAAACAAAACACAATGACAGTGAAATAGAGAGCAATTCTTAAATAATTCATTCAGGGCTTGTGATGCAACCTGGATTTACCTCATCTACACCCAGAGCTGAGTGAGACATAAAGTTGGACACTTCGGGCTGATAGCATTGGTGATGTTCGAAGAGCAAATGCAGACCATTTGAAGTCATACTGCATGGTACCCATTCCATGGGTCCCAACTCTCCAGGTTTAAGCGATTCTTCCTTCAGCTAAAACATGCATGGGAAACCCACTGTATGGTGCACCGTGTAACCGGGAAACGTTTTCAAATGCATCTCAGTTTTCGTCCCCTTTTACTCGGGTCCACAATTCCAGACCCTTTACTAACACTCTACCGACTTGGAGAGTCAGTGCCTTTAACCTGCTGTTTGGCACAGTTTGCAATTTCTGCGCAAGATGAACAGGAATAGGGAGAACCAATGAGAGACTAGCTGTAGGTGTCTGCACGGGCAAATTTAACGCTCATTTCCCACCAGGAAGAGGAATTAACCAAAGGCTCAGCATGCCCTGCCGGAACCAGATTAGGGCCTGAAGCAATCCTGCGGGTTTGCGGCCAGCTCACAAGAAAGCGATTTGAAGAAAGGAGCTCCGGGGCACTGTAATTCAAAACCTGCAGTGTTATAAATGACAGCTATCGTCCAAAAATATATTGAAGGAAGGCTGCGAAGAGGACTTGAAAGCGGGGCAGAATTGCAGGAAAACGATTTCAGGGGGTAGACTGGAATTGCATTTAAAGCATAGGAAAAGAGGCAGAACGTCGACAATGATGCACTTGGCCAAAAAGGGCGTATGCGTTTTTTCCTGAATATATTCAGGAAAAAGCGCATACGCCCTTTTTGGCCAACCAAGCAAGCATGTTAAAGAAATCTGCACTACAATGAAGTCTCACTGCCCCCCGGTCAAAAGGGCCATCTGAAAAAAGTGTAAAATCCAGAAATGCAGCACAGGCCATGGAGAACTGGGAGCCTTGTTATGCTGATGGGTGGGATGTGAATTGCCAACAGCCACTCTGGAGAAGTGTATGGTGTTTCCTGAAACACCTAAAAAACAAAGCAACGGAGCCTACGGCACTTCCACTTATGGTCCTATAGCTTAGGGAAATTAAAATCAAAAACACACAGCCACCCCAAAATTTCAGACGGCTCTGTTTACAAGAACCTCGTCTACGGTACAAGTTAAATATCCCAGAAAGCGAAAAATGGATAAAGAAGTTGTGGTACGTACGTACAATGGAATATCACTCACCAATGAAATCTATGTCATCTGGCCCGTCGTGGCATAATGAGTGGATTCAGGTACGATGATTCTAAGAGAAATAAATCACACAGAAAATGAAACATCATAAGTTAACTCTAATACACCGAATGTAATCTTGGCTACACATGAACTGAATTACAAAACAGAACAGGGTCTCAAATTTAGAAAACCAACTTATGTTTGCTTAAGGGGAAAGGGGAGTTGGGGTGCTGCATAAAACCAGAGATAGAAATTAGCACATATACCATTCCATACGTCAAATATGTAATAGTCAAGACCTACCCCTTGCTTAACGAAATGGGCTAAACACCCTATATTCAACGCCTAGGAATACACCTGACTAGTAAGAATCTTCAAACCCATGGATTTATATGTCTCCATAAGAGAATCAAGCATGTGTACAGCTGCATGAAGGCAGCAGAGAAAATCCGATAAATCCTATTATCAAAATGAATTACAAAAACAAAACACAATGACAGTGAAATAGAGAACAATTCTTAAATAATTCATTCAGGGCTTGTGATGCAACCTGGATTTACCTCATCTAAACCCAGAGCTGAGTGAGACATAAGGTTGGACACTTCGGGCTGATAGCATTGGTGAGGTTCGATGAGCAAATGCAGACCATTTGAAGTCATACTACATGGTACCCATTCCATGGGTCCCAACTCTCCAGGTTTAAGCGATTCTTCCTTCAGCTAAAGCATGCATGGGAAGCCCACAGTATGGTGCACCGTGTGACCGGGAAACATTTTCGAATGCATCTCAATTTTTGTCCCCTTTTACTCGGGTTCACAATTCCAGACCCTTTACTAACACTCTCCCCACTTGGAGAGTCAGTGCCTTTAACCTCCTATTTGGCACAGTTTGCAATTTCTGTGCAAGATGAACAGGAATAGGGAGTACCAATGAGAGACTAGCTGTAGGTGTCTGCACGGGCAAATTTATCGCTCATTTCCAACCAGGAAGAGGAATTAACCAAACGCTCAGCATGCCGTGCCGGAACCAGATTAGGGCCTGAAGCAATCCTGCGGGTTTGCGGCCAGCTCAAAAGAAAGCGATTTGAAGAAAGGAGCTCAGGGGCACTCTAATTCACAAACCTGCAGAGTTATAAGTGACAGCTATCATCCAAAAATATATTGAAGGAAGGCTGTGAAGAGGACTTGAAAGCGGGGCAAAATTGCAGGAAAACGATTTCAGGGGGTAGACTGGAATTGCATTTAAAGCATAGGAAAAGAGGCAGTACGTCGACAATGATGCACTTGGCCAAAAAGGGCGTATGCGTTTTTTCCTGAATATATTCAGGAAAAAACGCATACGCCCTTTTTGGCCAACCAAGCAAGCATGTTAAAGAAATCTGCACTACAATGAAGTCTCACTGCCCCCCAGTCAAAAGGGCCATCTGAAAAAAGTGTAAAATCCAGAAAGGCAGCACAGGCCATGGAGAACAGGGAGCCTTGTTATGCTGATGGGCGGGATGTGAACTGCCAACAGCCACTCTGGAGAAGTGTATGGTGTTTCCTGGAACACGTAGGAAACAAAGCAACACACCCTATGGCACTTCCACTTATGGTCCTATAGCTTAGGGAAGTTAAAATCAAAAACACACAGCCACCCCAAAGTTTGGGTCGGCTCTGTTTACAAGAACCTCGTCTACGGTACAAGTTAAATATCACAGAAAGCGAAAATGGATAAAGAAGTTGTGGTACATACGTACAATGGAAAATCACTCAGCAATGAAATCTATGTCATCTGGCCCTTAGCGGCATAATGAGTGGATTCAGGTACAATGATTCTACGTGAAATAAGTCACACAGAAAAAGGAACATCATAAGATATCACTAATACATGGAATGAAACTTGGCTTCACATGAACTGAATTACAAAACAGAAGAGGGTCTCCAAGTTAGAAAACCAACTGATGGTTGCTTATGGGGAAAGGTGAGTTGGGGTGCTGCATAAAACCAGAGATTTATATTAGCACAGAAACTGTTCCATAAACCAAATATGTAATAGAAAAGACCTACTCCTTGCTCAACGAAATGGAGTCAACACCCCATATTCAACGCCTAGGAATATACCTGACTAGTAAGGATCTTAAAACCCATGGATTTATATGTCTCCGTAAGAGAATCAAGCGTGTGTACAGCGGCCTAAACGCATCAGTGAAAATCCGATAAATCCTATTATCAAAATAAATTTCAAAAACAAAACACAATGACACTGAAATAGAGGGCAATTCTTAAATAATTCATTCAGGGCTTGTGATACAACCTGGATTTAGCACATCTTCAACCAGAGCTGGGTGAGACATAAGGCTGGACACTTCGGGCTGATAGCATTGGTGAGGTTCGGTGAGCAAATGCCGACCATTTGAAGTCATACTGCATGGTACCCATTCCATGGGTCCCAACTCTCCAGGTTTAAGGGATTCTTCCTTCAGCTAAAACATGCATGGGAAACCCAGAGTATGGTCCACCTTGTGATTTGGATTCGTTTTCAAATGCATCTCAGTTTTTTTCCCCTGGTACTAGGGTTCAATATTCCAGACCCGTCAATAACACTCTCCCCATATATATATTCAGGAAAAAACGCATACGCCCTTTTTGGCCAACCAAGCAAGCGTGTAAAGGAAATCTGCACTACAATGAAGCCTCACTGCCCCCCGGTCAAAAGGGCCATCTGAAAAAAGTGTAAAATCCAGAAAGGCAGGACAGGCCATGGGGAACATGTAGCCTTGTTATGCTGATGGGCGGGATGTGAACCGCCAACAGCCACTCTGGAGAACTGTATGGTGTTTCCGGAAACACGTAGGGAACAAAGCAACACAGCCTATGGCACTTCCACTTATGGTCCTATAGCTTAGGGACATTAAAATGAAAAACACAGAGCCACCCCAAAGTTTGGGACGGCTCTGTTTACAAGAACCTCGTCTACGATACAAGTTAAATATCCCAGAAATCGAAATATGGATAAAGAAGATGTGGTACGTATGTACAATGGAATATCACTCAGCAATGATATCTATGTCATCAGGCCAGTAGTGGCATAATGAATGGATTCAGGTATGATGATTTTACGTGAAATAAGTCACACAGAAAAAGAAACATCATAAGTTATCACTAATACATGGAATGTAAACTTGGCTACACATGAACTGATCTACAAAACAGAACACGGTCTCAAATTTAGAAAACGAACTTACGCTTGCTTATGGGGAAAGGTGAGTTGGCGTGCTGCATAAAACCAGAGATTGAAATTAGCACAGATATCTTTCCATAAGCCAAATATATAATAGACAAGACCTACTCCTTGCTCAACGAAATGAACTCAACACCCCATATTCAACGCCTCGGAATATACCTGACTAGTAAGAATCTTAAAACCCATGGATTTATATGTCTCCGTAAGAGAATCAAGCGTGTGTACAGTGGCCTAAACGCAGCAGTGAAAATCGGATAACTTCCTTTATCAAAAAAAATTTCAAAAACAAAACACAATGACAGTGAAATAGAGAGCAATTCTTAAATAATTCATTCAGGGCTTGTGATGCAACCTGGATTTACCACATCTACACCCAGAGCTGGGTGAGACATAAGGCTGGACCCTTCGCGCTGATACCATTGGTGAGGCTCGGTGAGCAAATGCAGACCGTTTGAAGGCATACTGCATGGTACCCATTCCATGGGTCCCAACTCTCCAGGTTTAAGGGATTCTTCCTTCAGCTAAAACATGCATGAGAAACGCAGAGTATATTCCACCATGTGATTGCGAAACGTTTTCAAATGCATCTCAGTTTTTGTGCCCTGGTACTCGGGTTCACCATTCCAGACGCTTTACTAACACTCTCCCCACTTGGAGAGTCAATGCCTTTAACATCCTGTTCAGCACAGTTTGCAATTTCTGAGCAAGATGAACAGGAATAGGGAGAACCAATGAGAGACTAGCTGTAGGTGCCTGCACGGGCAAGTGTAACGACCATTTCCCACCAGGAAGAGGAATTAACCAAAGGGTCAGCGTGCCCTGCCAGAAACAGATTAGCGCCTGAAGCATTCCTGCGGTTTTCGGCCAGCTCACAAGAAAGCGAGTTGAAGAAAGGAGCTCAGGGGCACTCTAATTCACAAACCTGCAGAGTTATGAATGACAGCTATCGTCCAAAAATATATTGAAGTAAGTCTGCGAAGAGGACTGGAAAGGGGGGCAGCATTTGAGGAAAACTATTTCAGGGGGTAGACTGGAATTGCACTTAAAGCATAGGAAATGAGGCAGAATGTCGACAATGATGCACTTTGCCAAAAAGGGCGTATGCATTTTTTCCTGAATATATTCAGGAAAAAACGCATACACCCTTGATGGCCAACCAAGCAAGCCTGTAAAGGAAATCTGCACCAAGGGCAGAAAGCTGTTGGGGGGATGGTGGTGTGAAGAGTTGAGAGATTGGGATTGACATGTATACATTTATATGTATAAAATAGATAACCAATAAGAACCTGCTGTATAAAAAATAAGATTAAAAATTAAAAAAAATAAAATTAAAAAGTAAAACAGAAAAAATATTCTTCCCTCCACATACATGTATTTATATGAATAAATTATTTCTATGCTTATATTTGTAAATGCAAAAAAGAGGAATGAAATCTACCTTGAACCAAAAACGAAAAATAGAAAAAACAAACAGAATCCACAAGTTACACAGAGGAAAACCGTATCAGGACACTTGCTCCAGTTGTAAACAATTCTGAAGTTGGTCAGTGGTGGGGAATCATCTCCCATACAGCCAGCAGGCCCCACGCAACAAGCGTCCTCATTGCAAAGCTGGGGGACCGTGCTGAGGCATCTGTGAGTAAACGTGGTCCGAGCCCCAGGCCAGCTGCTGCTGAAATGTTCCCACCCTTCCCAGATAAAACACCTGAATATGTTCAAGGACTTGAAAGCCTAGAGGAAGGGCAATGGAGCCACACGAGTGATTGCATGCCAGCCAACTTGGTGCCTGCAGGCCAGCCAGGATGGTCCTGGCCCTGGGTGCTCTTCTGGAAGCTTTCCATTTCCCTGCCTGAGATACCCCTCCTGTCCCGGCCCCCACTGATTTCTTCCTTCCTCACGTCTGCCCAGGGAGAAATTCCAGCGCCAGGTATGGGTGACACATCCTCTTCTTTAGCAGGTGACATCTTGACAACTGCTGCAGAAAGTCCAGCAGAGCCCCACTCACACTGGGCCACCCACAACGCCGTGACCTGTCACTCCCTCCCACCAGCCCAGCCCCGAGACTGCTGACAGGGCAGAGAAAATGGCGTCAGGCACAGCTGCAGGGGTTCTTGCTGCCTGGAGCGGTGTTTATATTGATCTCAAAACAGGCACACCTGGGGAGGGCTGGCCGGCATGGTCAGGCTGCCCAGGTCAGCCAATCATCACCCCTCAGGGTCTCACAGTTGCAGAAAATGGAACTTGCTGAATCGGCCAGGTCCAAGGAACAGGTGTGGGCTCTTGAGAGTCAGGATAGACAATGGGCTGCAGCTCTGGCTTGTATTCTAATCATTTTATCTGGCCCATGAGTGGGAGACAGCTTCAAGAAAACCCTGGCCTAATAAGAGGACCCCAGGAGTCAGGGAGAGGAGGGGTGGGTGGTGGGTGGTGGGTGGAGACAGAGGCCTGGTGCCCCGGGTGCAGTGGAAGTCTCTGGAAGACCA
This sequence comes from Delphinapterus leucas, assembly GCF_059928025.1. Lineage (NCBI taxonomy): Eukaryota > Metazoa > Chordata > Mammalia > Artiodactyla > Monodontidae > Delphinapterus > Delphinapterus leucas. The sequence continues at coordinate 577,192 of NW_028322254.1, forward strand.
GGTGGTGGCAGGCCGTACAGAGTGATGCCCAGGGTCACAGACCTGTCGGAGTTGCTATTTGTTAGTTCAAGTCCTGCTCTGAGGTGCTCTGTGTCAGATCTGAGTGACAGGTGAGCTGAGAGTGCTCTGCAATGAGGGCAATGTGCACGGTTCCTGTGTGCTCTGCCCTGCCACAGTACCTGCAAGTGTAGCTCTGTATCCTGGGAGGGAGCTGACCACGAGAGCCCCATGGGCTGCAGGGGACCTGCCCAGGGAACCCCATATCCTGGGATGGGCCTGACCATGAGAGCCCCATGGGCTGGTGTGGAGGTGGGGTACCTGCCCAGGTGAGCTCCATATCCTGAGATTGGCCTGACCACGAGAGCCCCATGGGCTGCCAGGGGCCTGGTAAAGATGTCAGGATCGTCAGTGAAGCCACCGAGTATATACCTCCAGTAGTTCCTAATTCCTACACCCTGCTGGTCATTCTACCAACCACCAGGAGACGGTATTCTGTATTAGTCTTCAATGATGCCTTCTTTTGTATGCCATTAGTCCCAGAGTCACAAGAAATTTTGGCTTGTAAGTGGCAGGACTCAACATACAACTAAAACAATACATCCAGGCCGTCTTGCCCCAAGTGTTCAAAAATTCCCACACCATCTTTGGGGAAAGCTTAGCTAAAGACGTAAAAGTTCTACCTCTGGAAAAGGAAACACTCCTTCAATATGCTGACGACATTCTGATCACCAGCCCTACTAAGGAGGCCTCTGAACTACCAAGCCAATAAAGGATAGAAGTTGTCCAAGAAAAAGCTCAAATATCACAGACTACGGTGACCTGCCTGGGCTTCATTCTCACAGAAGGTCGGAGAAGCTCATCCCAGGAAAGGGAAGAAACAATTTACAGCCTTACCCTTTTCTAAAACTAGAAGACAGCTTAGGGGTTCCTGGGGAGGCCAGAGTTTGCTGCTTCTGGATCCCTAACTACAGTCTACTAGCTGGGCCTCTATATGAAACACTGAAAGGAAAAGATGATGATCCTTTTGAATAGAATCCAGAAGTGGCCTTTCAAGAATGGAAAGAGCAGTCAATTCAGACCCTTGCCCTGGAACTCCCTAATTTAGCTAAACCCTTTGACCTTTACATTCCTGGTGAAAGGTGAATTGCCATTGGAGTATTAGTGCAAAACCTGGGACCACTTGAAATGGAACAATGCAAGAATGCCATCCAGGTAGGATAAACTATAGTCACCAAGGGGCTTGGCCCACTGCCACATCTGGCCAACATACTGGCGGTATCTAAAAACCTGGAAATCAGCAGCTCAAAAGGCCACCTCCCTCCTAAGGGAAAAGGACCCCACGTGGTGTTCCTAACCCCCAACCATGCCCTGAAGTTGCAGGGTTTGCTCCGTGGGCACACTGACCTCCAGTGAGGAAGCCCTCCTACTCCAACATCCAGAGAGATATCCGGGGGCAACGGGGCACCATGACGACACATGTGACCATCACTTGACCTGGAGTTTCTCTCATAAAACAACAAGAGTGTGTCACAAAAGAGTAGACTACTGCTTGCAGGACTTACTGCACCCAGAGGGGAGGTAATAATCTTGGCAGGGGAACCGTATATCACGCTGTCACCATAGAAAAGCCTACAGACACCGTGATGATGGTGACCAGTAAGACCGGCTGGACTCCTGTTTACTTCAAAAGGCTGTTGACTCAGTGGCCATCATGGTCCTTCATCACAACTGACCCTGGACTGTCCGGGAGTTGAGCAGGCAGGGTCCTGACACCTGGTGCTGTTTTTACGTTAATTCAGAGGCCTAATTGAAGAAAGTGCAGACTACTAGTCAGAGCATCTAGGCTGGCAGAAACGGTCAGCCTAAAGTGTCTGAACAAATGTGTGGCGGGGTGAAAGTGGACCTCACAGCGTCACTGCACATTTCCTTCCCGGACCCTTAAAGGTCATTAGAATCTATAACACTTCCAATGCTCATGCTCAGGCAGATGAACAGGGAGGCTGGAGGCCTGGGGACAATCAACGTCACCTAGAGGCTGCTGGGGAGAAGTTCTGACCCTCGCCCACGGGTATAAGGGCTCCTAACTCAGCACTCAGCAGTTACAGAAGAAGGGTCTGCACCCTCAGCACTCCAAGAATGAGGAAGAGGACAAAAGGCAGAAGAGGGGTTTGTCCCAGGCAAAGCCCATTAAAAATCCCTGGGAGATAAAAATAGAATCTGGGCAATAAAATAAAGTCTAACCTTTTTTATCCTTTGTGCTTTGTCTAATTTCATGTGCTCCTAGGGTCCCGCATACAGAGGTTCCACACCCGGCACTTCAGACCAGATTTCCTAGTGCAGAATGGCTGGGTCGACACATCAGGTCCTGGGGCCCAGTGCAGACTCCGCGATATAGAGCCTGAGCTGCAGCCAACAGGGCCCTCGAGAGCTCTGCCCCCTCCCTCCCACTGAATCTGACAGGATCTCTACACAGCAGCCCAGCCCACAGCCCACGGGGTAGCACATGCTCTCACCTCTCCATTCTCTGATCAAAATATAAAGTTTCCTTTGCTTCTGAACCAAACTCAGTCTCGATCTTTTGGCTCCAATGACACTGGGCATGGGGACACTTGTTGGGGTCCACTCTGGAGGATCAGTAACAGAAATTGAGAACGTTGTAACTTCAATGAACAGATGTGTGAGCCAAACTATAATTAACATAGAACAGTGTATAAGGCTCGGGTAAAATAAGATGTTTCTAACACTTCCATTTGATATTTCCATCACTTTATTACAAGCAAGTTCAGTGAAAAGGTTTGTCTTATTTGTCAGGTCAATATTAGAGAAGCGAAGTGATTTCTTTCCAAGGATGTACATCTAATGATCTTGGTTAAATCTTCAATCTTGTTTTAAATGCTTTTCCATTGAAAATGATACCTCTCATTCAGCTCCCCCATTTCTGAGAAGTATAAAATCTTATAATTTATTATTACCAAAGTGGAAAGGTGGGAGGAGGGATAAATTAACAGTTTGGGATTAACACATACACACTGCTATGTATAAAATAGATCGTCAACAAGGAACTACTCTATAGCACAGGGAACTACACTCAATATTTTGCAATAACCTATAAGGGGAAATAATCTGAAAAGAATAGATATTTTTATTGACATCATCTATCAATGACAGTTAAAATGGAACCTAAGGGAAGCCGGTGGTCAGTGCTTCTGACCCTGAAGACTTCAATCATCTAAAGTTTGGACTCTGCCTACTTCCCAAGGCCCTTAATGAACATATGTGTAGCCGTAGCTTAAAAAATTCCCCAGTTTGGGTAGCGGAGAGACACTGATTTTGAAAAAGCCCTGGTGTTCTCCTCACATGAACGGGACACTTCCTACAGCTAAAACATGCCTGTCACACCCAGAGGATGGTATATCGTCTGATCGGGAAGAGTTTGGAAAAGGCATCTCAACTCCTCATCTCCTGGTGCTCGGGTTCACCACTCCGGCGTCTTTACTAACAGTCTCCCCACTTGGAGATGTCAGCACTGTCAACATCCTGTTGCACACAGTTTGGAATTTGTCCAAGGATGAAGCAGAAGGAGGAGGAACAATGAGAGACAAGTCCTAGGTTTTCGGACAGACATATGTCACTCTAATTTCCAATCAGGAAGACGAATTGACCAAAGGCTAGGGTTGCCCATGGAAACAGAATAGGGCTTGAGGAAATCCCGCTGCTTTGTGGCCAGTTCCCATAAACACAAGTTGAAAAATGGAACTCAGGGACACTAAAATTCACGAAACTGCAGAGTTGAAAATATCTATCACTGAAAAATGTCTTGAGGAAAGTCAGAGAAAAGGACTTGTAAGCAACGGAGAATGGCAGGAAAGGGATTGGAAGAGGTAGAAAGGACTCGCCATTAAGCACAAGAAAAGGGGCTGAACATTGCCAACATTGCAGTTGGCCAAAAAGGGTGTATGCATCTTTTTCTGTATATATTCAAGAAAAGGGCATACACTTTTTTAGCCAACCAAACAGGTGGGCACTGGAAATCAATACTACAAAACATATCACTTCGCATCAGTCAGAAGAGCCTTCCTCATAAAGTGTAAACACCAGAAATGCAGGACAGGGCAAGGAGAAAAGGGAGCCCTGTGAGGCTTATAGTGGAAATGTATATTGCCAACGGTCACTCTGGAAAAGTGTATTGTGATTACTAAAGCATCTAAAAAATGAGCTACAGAGCACAGGGCACTTGCACTCATGGACGTATATCTTGGGAAAAAGAAAAATCGAGAGGACACAGGCACCCCAATGTTTACCGCCTCTCTGTTTAATATATCCTCGATTAGGATATAATTTATATGTCTCTGGAGGGAAAAAATGGACAGAGGTGTGGCACTTATGTAGAGTGGAATATTACTCAGCCTGAAAATCAATGAAACATGGCCAGTTGTAACAACCCCAGAGGAGTTACGTATGATCATTTGAAGTCACATAATTCAAAAAGACAAAGACATACGATATTACTAATACATGGAATGTAAACGTGGCTACAAATGAACTGAATTACAAAAGAGAACGGGGTCTCAAATTTAGAAAACCAACTTATGCTTGCTTAAGGATCAAGGAGAGTTGGGGTGCTGCATAAAACCAGAGATTGAAATTAGCACAGATACCGTTCCATAAGCCAAATATGTAATAGAAAAAACCTACTTCCTGGTCAACGAAATGGACTCAACACCCCATATTCAGTGCCTAGGAATATACAGGATGAGTAAGAGTCTTAATACCTATGGATTTATATGTCTCCATAAGAGAATCAAGCGTGTGTACAGTGACAAAAACGCAGCAGTGAAAATCAGCTAAATCCCATTATCAAAATAAATTTCAAAAACAAAAAAAATGACAGTGAAATAGAGAGCAATTCTTAAATAATTCATTCAGGGCTTGTGATGCAACCTGGATTTACCTCATCTACACCCAGAGCTGAGTGAGACATAAGGTTGGACACTTCGGGCTGACAGCATGGATGAGGTTCGATGAGCAAATGCAGACCGTTTGTAGTCATACTGCATAGTACCCATTCCATGGGTCCCAACTCTCCAGGTTTAAGGGATTCTTCCTTCAGCTAAAACATGCATGGGAAACCCACAGTATGGTGCACCGTGTGACCGGAAAACGTTTTCAAATGAATCTCAGTTTTCGTCCCCTTTTACTCGGGTTCACCATTCCAGACCCTTTACTAACACTCTCCCCACTTGGAGAGTCAGTGCCTTTAACCTCCTGTTGGGCACAGTTTACAATTTCTGCGCAAGATGTACAGGAATAGGGAGAACCAATGAGAGACTAGCTGTAGGTGTCTGCAGGGGCAAATTTAACGCTCATTTCCCACCAGGAAGAGGAATTAACCAAAGGCTCAGCATGCCGTTCCGGAATCAGATTAGGGCCTGAAGCAATCCTCCAGGTTTGTGGCCAGTTCACAATAAAGCGAGTTGAAGAAAGGAGCTCAGGGACACTATAATTCACAAACCTGCAGAGTTATAATTGACAGCTATCGTCCAAAAATATATTGAAGTTAGGCTGCGAAGATACTTGAAAGCGGGGCAGAATTGCAGGAAAACGATTTCAGGGGGTAGACTGGAATTGCATTTAAAGCATAGGAAAAGAGGCAGAACGTCGACAATGATGCTCTTGGGCAAAAAGGGCGTGTGCGTTTTTTCCTGAATATATTCAGGAAAAAACGCATACGCCCTTTTTGGCCAACCAAGCAAGCATGTTAAAGTAATCTGCACTACAATGAAGTCTCATCTCCCCCATGGTCAAAAGGGCCATCTGAAAAAAGTGTAAAATCCAGAAAGGCAGCACAGGCCATGGAGAACAGGAAGCCTTCTTATGCTGATGGGCGGGATGTAAATTGCCAACAGCCACTCTGGAGAAGTGTATGGTGTTTCCTCAAACACCTAAAAAAAAAAGCAACGGCGCCTACGGCACTTCCACTTATGGTCCTATAGTTTAGGGAAATTAAAATAAAAAAGACGCAGCCACCCCAAATTTTCGAATGGCTCTGTTTACAATATACTCATCTATGGTACAAGTTAAATATCCCAGAAAGCGGAAAATGGATAAAGAAGTTGTGCTACGAACGTACAATGGAATATCACACAGCAATGAAATCTATGTCTTCAGGCCCGTCGCGGCATAACGAGTGGATTCAGGTATGAAGACTCTAAGTGAAATTAGTCACACAGAGAAAGAAACATCATAAGATACCACTAATACACGGAATGTAAACTTGGCTACACATGAACTGAATTACAAAACAGAACAGGGTCTCAAATTTAGCAAACCAACCAATGCTTGCTTAAGGCGAAAGGTGAGTTGGGGTGCTACATAAAACCAGAGATTGAAATTAGCACAGATACCGTTCCATAAGTCAAATATGCAATAGTCAAGACCTACTCCTTGCTCAATAAAATGGACTCAACACCCCAAATTCAATGCCTAGGAATATACCTGACTAGTAAGAATCTTAAAACCCATGGATTTATATGTCTCCATAAGACAATCAAGCGTGTGTACAGCGGTATAAACGCAGCAGTGAAAATCCGATAAATCCCATTATCAAAATGAATTATAAAAACAAAACACAATGACAGTGAAATAGAAAGCAATTCTTAAATAATTCATTCAGGACTTGTGATGCAACCTGGATTTACCATATCTACACACAGAGCTGGGTGAGACATAAGGCTGGACACTTTGAGCTGATAGCATTGGTGAGGTTCGGTGAGCAAATGCAGACCCTTTGAAGTCATACTGCATGATACCCATTCCATGGGTCCCAACTCTCCAGGTTTAAGGGATTCTTCCTTTAGCTAAAACATGCATGGGAAACCCAGAGTATGGTCCCTGTGACTGCGCAACATTTTTAAATGCATGTAAGTTTTCGTCCCCTGATACTCGGGTTGACCATTCTGGACGGTATAATAACACTCTCCCCGCTTGGAGAGTCAGTGCCTTTAACCTCCTGTTTGACACAGTATGCAATTTCTGCGCAAGATGAAAAGGAATAGGGAGAAACAATGAGAGACTAGCTGTAGGTGTCTGCACGGGCAAATTTATGCTCATTTCCCTCCAGGAAGTGGAATTAACCAAAGGCTCAGCATGCCGGGCCGGAACCAGATTAGGGCCTGAAGCAATCCTGCGGTTTTGCGGCCAGCTCACAAGGAAACGAGTTGAAGAAAGGAGCTCAGGGGCACTGTCATTCACAAACCTGCAGAGTTATAAATGCCAACTATCGTCCAGAAATACATTGAAGAAGGCTGCGAAGAGGACTTGACAGCGGGGCAGAATTGCTGGAAAACGATTTCAGGGGGTAGACTGGAATTGCATTTAAAGCATAGAAAAGAGTCATAACGTCGACAATGATGCACTTGGCCAAAAAGGGCGTATGCGTTTTTAACTGAATATATTCAGGAAATAACGCATACGCACTTTTTGGCCAACCAAGCAAGCGTGTAAAGGAAATCTGCACTACAATGAAGTCTCACTGCCCCCCGGTCAAAAGGGCCTTCTGAAAAAAGTGTAAAATCCAGAAAGGCAGGACAGGCCATGGAGAACAGGGAGACTTGTTATGCTGATGGACGGGATATAAATTGCCAACAGCCACTCTGGAGAAGTGTATGGTGTTTCCTGAAACACCTTAAAAGCAAAGCAACGGAGCCTACGGCACTTCCACTTATGGTCCTATAGCTTACGGAATTAAAATCAAAAACACACAGCCACCCCAAAGTTTCGGACGGCTCTGTTTACAAGAACACCGTCTGCGGAACAAGTTAAATATCCCAGAACGTTAAAAATGGATAAAGAAGTTGTGGTACGTACGTACAATGGAATATCACTCAGCAATGAAATCTAGGTCATCAGGCCCGTCGCGGCATAATGAGTGGATTCAGGTACGATGATTCTAAGGGAAATAAGTCACACAGAAAATGAAACATCATAAGATATCACTAATACACGGAATGTAAACTTGGCTACACATGAACTGAATTACAAAACAGAACAGGGTCTCAAATTTAGAAAACAAACTTATGCTTGCTTAAGGGGAAAGGTGAGTTGGGGTGGTGCATCAAACCAGAGATAGAAATTAGCACAGATACCTTTCCATAAGCCAAATATGTCATAGTCAAAACCTACACCTTGCTCAACGAAATGGACTAAACACCCCATATTCAACGCCTAGGAATACACCTGACTAGTAAGAATCTTCAAACCCATGGATTTATATGTCTGCATAAGAGAATCAAGCGTGTGTACAACTGCATGAATGCAGCAGAGAAAATCCGATAAATCCCATTATCAAAATGAATTACAAAAACAAAACACAATGACACTGAAATAGAGAGCAATTCTTAAATAATTCATTCAGGGCTTGTAATGCACCCTGGATTTACCACATCTACACCCAGAGCTGAGTGAGACATAAGGTTGGACACTTCGTGCTGATAGCATTGGTGAGGTTCGATGAGCAAACGCAGACCCTTTGAAGTCATACTGCATGGTACCCATTCCATGGGTCCCAACTTTCCAGGTTTACAGGATTCTTCCTTCACCTAAATCATGCACCTGAATCCCAGAGTATGGTCCACCATGTGACTGGGAAGCGATTTTAAATGCCTCTCAGGTTTCGTCCCTTGGTACTCAGGTTCACCATTCCAGACGCTTTACTAACTCTCTCCCCACTTGGAGAGTCAGTGCCTTTAACCTCCTGTTGGGCACAGTTTGCAATATCTGCGCAAGATGAACAGGAATAGGGAGAACCAATGAGAGACTAGCTGTAGTTGTCTGCACGGGCAAATTTAATGCTCATTTCCCACCAGAAAAAGGAATTTTCCAAACGCTCAGCATGCTGTGCGGAAACCAGATTAGGGCCTGAAGCAATCCTGCGGTTTTGCGGCCAGCTCACAAGAAAGCTAGTTGAAGAAAGGAGCTCAGGGACACTGTAATTAACAAACCTGCAGAGTTATAAATGGCAGGTATCAAACAAAAATATATTGAAGTAAGGCTGCGAAGAGGACTTGAAAGTGGGGCAGAATTCCAGTAATATGATTTCAGGAGGTAGACGGGAAGTGCTCTGAAAGCATAGGAGAAGAGGCAGATTCTCGACAATGATGCACTTGGTCAAAAAGTGCATATGAGTTTTTTCAGGGCCCTCATTAAAGAGGGTAGGGGGCTCCCAGCATGCTTTCGTGGCCAACAGAGGGCCCACATCGCCAAGGCGATGTGAGCCAGCCAGGCAGGAGTGACCTCACATCAGAGGGCCCACCTCACAGAAGGGTAAGGAACCCAGCCAGGATCAGACTCTCACCAGAGTGCCCACATCAGCAAGGGGCTGTGAACCAGACAGGAGTGTCATCACACCCATAGGGCCACATCATCAAAGGTTGAGGTACCCAGGAAATGTGGCCTCAAACCAGAGGACCCACATCACCATGGGTCTCAGAGCGAGGCAGGCAGGATTAACCTCACAACACATGGCCCATTGTATAAAAAAGGTGAGGAATCCAGCAGTTGGAACATCCCAGCAGGCGTCCCAGAGCACCAGGGCTATGGGATCCAGGCAGTGATGAACTCACAACAGAGGTCCCTCATCATGAAACTGTGAGCAAACCAGCCGTTGTGACCTCAGAGCACAAGGCCCACATCCCCATGGGGAAGGGAACCAAGCAGGAGTGTCATCACACCAGTGGGCACACATCAGAAAATGTGGGGAGCCCAGCAGTTAGGGCCTGACGCCAGAGGGCTCTCATCACCGAGGAGAGGAGGCTCACAGCAGGCTCCAACTGCTACCAGAGGGCCGCCATCGCCAATGCGGGATGTGCCAGCCAGGCAGGAGTGACCTCAGAGCAGAGGGCCCACCACACAAAAGTGTGAGGAACCCAAAGAGGATCAGACTCTCACCACAGGGCCCACATCACCAAGGGAATGGGAACCAGGCTGGAGTGTCCTCACACCAGTGGGGCCTCATCACCGAAATGTGAGTGACCCAGCACACGTGGCTTCAAACCAGAGGACACATATCACCAAGGGGCTGGGAGTGAGGCAGGCAGGAGGAGCCTCAAAACATAGGGACCATAGAATAAAAATGGTGAGGTATCCCGCAGTTGGAACCTCCTAGCAGGCGGCCAGGAGCAGCGAGGCTATGGGATCCAGACCTGACTGAACTCAAAACAGAGTGCCCTCATCATGAAACTGTGAGCAACCCAGCCGTTGGGACCTCAGAGCAGAAGGCCCACATTCCCATGTGGCTGGGAACATGGCATAAGTGTACTCGCACCACAGGGCACACATCAGAGAATTTTGGAAGCCCAGAAGTTAGGGCCTGACGCCAGAGGGCCCTCATTACCAAGGGGAGGAGACTCCAAGCAGGCACCAACTCCCAACAGAGGGCCCATGTCGCCAAGGTGACGTGTGACAGCCAGGCAGGAGTGACCTCACAGCAGAGGGCCTACCTCACAGAAGGGTGAGGAACCCAGCCAGGATAAGACTCTCACCAGAGGGCCCACATCACCAATGGGATCAGAAACAGGCAGGACTGTCTTCACACCAGTGTGGCCACATCATAGAAAGGTGAGGAACCCAGCACATGTGGCCTAAACCAGAGGACCCACATCTCCAAGGGGCTCGGAGTGAGGCAGGCAGGAGGAGCCTCACAACACAGGGACCATAGGATAAAAAAGCTGAGGAAACTTGCAGTGTGAACCTCCCAGCAGGCGGCCCAGAGCACCAAGTCTATGCGATCCAGGCTGCAGTGAACTCACAGCAGAGGGCCCACATCATGAAACTGTGAGCAACCCAGACATTGGGACCTCAGAGCAGAAGGCCCACATCCCCATGGGGATGGGAACCTCGCAGGAGTGCCCTCGCACCACTTAGCACGTATCAGAAAATGTGGGTACCCAGCAGTTAGGGCCTGACGCAAGAGGGCCCTCATCACCGAGGGGAGGAAGCTCCCAGCAGGCTACAACTGCCACAAGAGGGCCGATGTTGCCCAGGCGGGGTATGCCAACCAGGCAGGAGTGACCTCACAGCAGAGGACCCACCTCACAGAAGGGTGAGGAACCCAAACAGGATCAGACTCTCACCAGAGGGCCCACATCATCAAGGGGATAGGAACCAGGCAGGAGTGTCCTCACACCATTGGGGCCACATCATCAAAAGGTGAGGGACCCAGCACACGTGGCCTCAAACCAGAGGACACACATCACCAAGGGGCTGGGAGTGAGGCAGGCAGGAGGAGTCTCAAAAAAGAGGGCCCATAGAAGAAAAAAGGTGAGGAATCCCGCAGTTGTAACGTCCCAGCAGGTGGCCAGGAGCAGCATGGCTATGGGATCCAGGCCGGAGTGAACTCACACCAGAGGGCCCTCATCATGAAACTGAGCAACCCACCGTTGGGACCTCAGAGCAGAAGGCCCACATTCCCATGGGGTTGTGAACTTGGCAGGAATGTACTCGCACCACAGGGCGCACATCAGAAAATTTTGGGAGCCCAGGAGTTAGGGCCTGATGCCAGAGGGCCCTCATTACCAAGGGGAGGAGACTCCCAGCAGGCACCAACTCCCACCAGATGGCCAACGTCACCAAGGCGGGGTGTGCCAGCTAGGCAGGACTGACCTCAGAGAAGAGGGCCTACCTCACAGAAGTGTGAGTAACACAACCAGGATCAGACTCTCACCGGAGGGCCCACATCACCAAGGAGATGGGAACCAAGCAGGAGTGTCCTCACACCAGTGGGGCCACATCAGCCAAAGGTGAGGAACCCAGCACATGTGGCCTCAAACCAGAGGACACACATCACCAAGGGGCTGGGAGTGAGGCAGGTGTCTGGAGGGGCACATTTAACTCTAATTTCCCACCAGGAAGAGGAATTAACCAAAGGCTCAGAGTGCCGTGCCGGACCCTGATTATGGCCTGAAGCAAACCTGCGGTTCTGTGGCCAGCTTTCAAGGAAACGAGTTAAGAAAGGAAATCACGGGCACTGTAATTCACAAACCTGCAGAGGTATAAATGACAGCTATTGGCAAAAATATATTGAAGTAAGTCTGCAAAGAGGACTTGAAAACGAGGCAGAATTGCAGGAATCATATTTCAGGAGGTAGATTGGAATTGCATTTAAAGCATGTGAAATGCGGCAGATCTTCGACAATGATGCACTTGGACAAAAGTGCATATACATTTTTTCCTGAATATATTCAGGAAAAAACGCATATGCCCTTTTTGGCCAACCAAGCACTCGAGCAATGGAAATCCGCACTACAATGAAGTCTTATTTCCCATTCCTCAAAAGGGCCATCTGAAAAAAGTGTAAAAACCAGAAACACAGGACAGGCCATGGAATAAAGGGAGCCTTGTTATGCTGATGGGTGGGATGTAAATTGCCAACAGACACTCTGGAGATGTTTATGGTGTATCCTGGAACATCTGACAAACAAAGCTACAGACCCTAGGGCACTTCCACTTTTGGCCCTATAGCTTTGGAAAATTAAAATCAAGAAGACACAGCCAACACAAAATTTAGGGCTGCTGTGTATACAAGAACCTCGAGTCCAGTACAAATTAAATATCCCAGAAAGAAAAAAATGGATAAAGGAGTTGTGCTACTTACGTACAACGGAATATCACTCAGCAATGAAATCAATGTCATCAGGACTGTAGCAGCAAATTGAGTGGATTTAAGTATGATGATTCTAAGAGAAATATGTCACACAAAGATAATTATCATAAGATATCACTAATAGAGAGAGTGTAAACTTGGCTACACATAAACTGAATTACAAAACCGAACAGAGTCTCACATTTAGATAAAAACTTATGCTTGCTTAACGGGAAAGTTGAGTTGGGGTGCTGTATAAAACCAGAGATTGAAATGAGCACACATACCGTTCCATAAGTCAAATATGTAATAGACAAGACCTACTCTTTGCTCAATGAAATAGACTCATCCAAGATGTATCACCTCACACCTGTTAGAATGGGCATCATCAGAAAATCTACAAACAACAAATGCTGGAAAGGGTGTGGAGATAAGGAACCCTCTTCCACTATTGTTGGGAATGTAAATTGATACAGTCACTGTGGAGAACATTATGGAGTTTCTTATAAAACTAAGAATAGAATTACCATATGATACAGCAATCCCACTACTGGGCATATACCCAGACAAAACCATAAATCAAAAAGAGACATTCACTGCAATGTTCATTGCATCACTATTTAAAATATCCAGGTAATGGAAGCAACCTAAATGCCCACAGACAGACGAATGCATAAAGATGAGGTACATATATAAAATGGAATATTACTAAGCCATAAAAAGGAATGAAATTGGGTCATTTGTAGAGACGTTGATGGATCTAGAGACTGTCATACAGAGTGAAGTAAGTCAGAAATGGAAAAACAAATCTTGTATATTAATGCATATATGTGGAACCTAGAAAAATTGTACAGATGAACCGTTTTGCAAGGCAGAAATAGAGCAACAGATGTAGACAACAAACGTATGGACACCAAGGGGGGAAAGCTGTTAGGGGGTGGTGGTGGGAGGAGTTGAGAGATTGGGATTGGCATGTATACATTTATATGTATAAAATAGATAACCAACAAGAACCTGCTGTATAAAAAATTAAAATAAAATTCAAAATTAAAAAAAGTAAAACAGAAAAAATATTCTTCCCTTCACATACATGTATTTATATGAATAAATTATTTCCATGCTTATATCTGTAAATACAAAAAAGAGGAATAAAATCTACCTTGAACCAAAAATGAAAAAAAGAAAAAAACTACAGAACCCACAAGTTACACAGAGGAAAACCGTATCAGGGCACTTGCTCCAGTTGTAAACAATTCTGAAGTTGGTCAGTGGTGGGGAATCATCTCCCATTCAGCCAGCAGGCCACACGCAACAAGCATCCTCATTGCAAAGTTGGGGGACCGTGCCGAGGCATCTGTGAGTAAACGTGGGCCGAGCCCCAGGCCAGCTGCTGCAGAAATGTTCCCACCTTTCACAGGTAAAACACCTGAATATGTACAAGGATTTGAAAGCCTAGAGGAAGGGCCATGGAGCCACATGAGCGACAGCATGCCAGCCGACTTGGTGCCTGCAGGCCAGCCAGGATGGTCCTGGCCCTGGGTACTCTTCTGGAAGCTTTCCATTTCCCTGCCTGAGATACCCCTGCTGTCCCGGCCCCCACTGATTTCTTCCTTCCTCACCTCTGCCCAGGGAGAAATTCCAGCAGCAGGTATGGGTGACACATCCTCTTTTTTAGCAGGTGGCATCTTGGCAACTGCTGCAGAAAGTCCAGCAGAGCCCCACTCACACTGGGCCACCCACAAAGCCGTGGCCTCTCACTCCCTCCCACCAGCCCAGCCCCGAGACTGCTGACTGGGCAGAGAAAATGGCGTCAAGCACAGCTGCAGGGGCTCTTGCTGCCTGGAGCGGTGTTTATATTGATCTCAACCCAGGCACACCTGGGGAGGACTGGCCGGCACGGTCAGGCTTCCCAGGCCAGCCAATAATCACCCCTCAGGGGCTCACAGTTGCAGAAACTGGAACTTGCTGAATCGGCCAGGTCCAAGGAACAGGTGTGGGCTCCTGAGAGTCAGGATAGACAAGGGACTGCAGCTCTGGCTATTTTTCTAATTATATTATCTGGCCCATGAGTGGGAGACAACTTCAAGAAAACCCTCTCCTAATGAGAGGAACCCAGGAGTCAGGGAGAGGAGAGGTGTGTGGTGGGTGGAGACAGAGGCCTGGTTCCCCGGGTGCAGTGGAAGTCTCTGGAAGACCAGGTGGAGGGAGGCCACACAGAGTGATGCCCAGGGTCACAGACCTGTCGGAGCTGCTGTTTGTTAGTTCAAGTCCTGCTCTGAGGTGCTCTGTGTCAGATCTGAGTGACAGGTGAGCTGGGAGTGCTCTGCAATGAGGGCGATGTGCATGGCTCCTGTGTGCCCAGCCCTGCCACGGTACCTGAAAGGGTAGCTCTGTATCCTGGGAGGGGCCTGACCACGAGAGCCCCATGGGCTGCAGGGGAACCTGCCCAGGGAGCCCCATATCCTGGGAGGGGCCTGAACACGAGAGCCCCGTGGGCTGGGGTGGGGGTGGGGTACCTGCCCAGGTGAGCTCCATATCCTGGGATTGGCCTGACCTTGAGAGCCCCATGGGCTGCTGGAGTCCTGGTAAAAGATGTCAGGACAGTCAGTGAAGCCACCGAGGATAGACCTCCAGTAGTTCCTAAACCCTACACCCTGCTGGTCATTCTACTAACCACCAGGACATGGTATTCTGTATTAGTCTTCAATGAAGCCTTCTTTTGTATTCTATTAGTCCCAGAGTCACAAGAAATTTTGGCTTGTGAGTGGCAGGACTCAACATACAACTAAAACAATACTTCCGGGCCGTCTTGCCCCAAGGGTTCAAAAATTCCCACACCATCTTTGGGGAAAGCTCAGCTAAAGACCTAAAAGTTCTACCTCTGGAAAAGGAAACACTCCTTCAATATGCAGACGACATTCTGATCGCCAGCCCTACTAAGGAGACCTCTGAACTACCAAGCCAATAAAGGATACAAGTTGTCCAAGAAAAAGCTCAAATATCACAGACTATGGTGACCTGCGTGGGCTGCATTCTCACAGAAGGTCGGAGAAGCCCATCCCAGGAAAGGGAAGAAACGATTTACAGCCTTACCCATTTCTAAAACTAGAAGACAGCTTAGGGGTTCCTGGGGAGGCCAGGGTTTGCTGCTTCTGGATCCCTAACTACAGTCTACTAGCTGGGCCTCTATATGAAACACTGAAAGAAAAAGATGATGATCCTTTTGAATAGAATCCAGAAGTGGCCTTTCAAGAATGGAAAGAGCAGTCAATTCAGACCCTTGCCCTGGAACTCCCTAATTTAGCTAAACCCTTTGACCTTTACATTCCTAGTGAAATTTGAATGGCCATTGGAGTATTAGTGCAAAACCTGGGACCACTTGAAATGGAACAATGCAAGAATGCCATCCAGGTAGGATAAACTACGGTCACCAAGGGGCTTGGCCCACCGCCACATCTGGCCAAGATACTGGCAGTATCTGAAAACCTGGAAATCAGCAGCCCAAAAGGCCACCTCCCTCCTAAGGGAAAAGGACCCCACGTGGTGATCCTAACCCCCAACCATGCCCTGAAGTTGCAGGGTTTGCTCCGTGGGCACACTGACCTTGAGTGAGGAGGTCCTCCAACTCCAACCTCCAGAGAGATAACTGGGGCAAAGTGGCACCATGACGACTCATGTGACCATCACTTGACCTGGAGTTTCTCTCATAAAACAACAAGAGTGTGTCCCAAAAGAGTAGACTACTGCTTGCAGGACTTACTGCACCCAGAGGGGAGGTAATAATCTTGGCAGGGGAACCGTATATCACGCTGTCACCATAGAAAAGCCTACAGACACTGTGATGATGGTGACCAATAAGACCGGCTGGACTCCTGTTTACTTCAAAAGGCTGTTGACTCAGTGGCCATCATGGTCCTTCATCACCACTGACCCTGGACTGTCTGGGAGTTGAGCAGTCAGGGTGCTGACACCTGGTGCTGTTTTTACGTTAATTCAGGGGCCTAACTGAAGAAAGCACAGACTACTGGTCAGAGCATCTAGGCTGGCAGAAACGGTCAGCCTAAGGTGGCTGAACAAATGTGCGGCGGGGTGAAACTGGACCTCACAGCGTCACTGCACATCTCCTTCCTGGACCCTTAAAGGTCATTAGAATCTATAACACTACCAATACTTGTGCTCAGGCGGACGAGCAGGGAGGCAGGAGGCCTGCGGACAATCAACGTCACCTGGAGGCTGCTGGGGAGAAGTTCAGACCCTCTCCCACGGGTATGAGGGCTCCTAACTCAGCACTCAGCAGTTACAGATGAAGGGTCTGCACCCTCAGCACTCTAAGAATGAGGAAGGGGACAAAATGCAGAAGAGGGGTTTGTCCCAGGCAAAGCCCCTTAAAAATCCCTGGGAGATAAAAATAGAATCTGGGCAATAAAATAAAGTCTAACCTTTTTTATCCTTTGTGCTTTGTCTAATTTCACGTGCTCCTAGGGTCCCGCATACAGAGGTTCAACAGCCGGCACTTCAGACCAGATTTCCTAGTGCAGAATGGCTGGGTCGACACTTCAGCTCCTGGAGCACAGTGCAGACTCCGCGATATAGAGCCTGAGCTGCAGCCAACCGGGCCCTCGAGAGCTCCGCCCCCTCCCTCCCACTGACTCTGACAGGATCTCTACACAGCAGCCCAGCCCACAGCCCACGGGGTAGCACATGCTCTCACCTCTCCATTCTCTGATCAAAATATAAAGTTTCCTTTGCTTCTGAACCAAACTCAGTCTCGATCTGTTGGCTCCAATGACACTGGGCAGGGGGACACTTGTTGGGGTCCACTCTGGAGGATCAGTAACAGAAATTGAGAACATTGTAACTTCAATGAACAGATGTGTGAGCCAAACTGTAATTAACATAGAACAGTGTATAAGGCTCGGGTAAAATAAGATGTTTCTAACACTTCCATTTGATATTTCCATCACTTTATTATAAGCAAGTTCAGTGAAAGGTTTGTCTTATTTGTCAGGTCAATACTAGAGAAACGAAGTGATTTCTTTCCAAGGATGTACATCTAATAATCTTGGTTAAAGCTTCAATCTTGTTTTAAATGCTTTTCCATTGAAAATGATACCTCTCTTTCAGCTCCCCCATTTCTGAGAAGTATAAAATCTTATAATTTATTATTACCAAAGGGGAAAGGTGGGAGGAGGGATAAATTAACAGTTTGGGATTAACACATACACACTGCTATGTATAAAATCGATCATTAACAAGGAACTACTGTACAGCACAGGGAACCACACTCAATATTTTGCAATAACCTATAAGGGGAAATAATCTGAAAAAAGAATAGATATTTTTATTGACATCATCTATTAATGACAGTTAAAATGGAACCTAAGGGAAACCGGTGGTGAGTGCTTCTGACCCTGAAGACTTCAATCATCTAAAGTTTGGACTCTGCCTACTTCCCAAGGCCCTTAATGAACCTATGTGTAGCCGTAGCTTAAACAATTCCCCAGTTTGGGTTGTGGAGAGACACTGATTTTGAAAAAGCCCTGGTGTTCTCCTCACATGAATGGGACACTTCCTACAGCTAAAATATGCCTGTCACACCCAGAAGATGGTATACCGTCTGATCGGGAAGAGTTTGGAAAAGGCATCTCATCTCCTCATCTCCTGGTGCTCGGGTTCACCCCTCCAGCGTCTTTACGAACAGTCTCCCCACTTGGAGATGTCAGCACTGTCAACATCCTGTTGCATACAGTTTGGAATTTGTCCAGAGGATGAAGCAGAAGGAGGAGGAACAATGAGAGACAAGTCCTAGGTGTTCGGACAGGCACATGTCACTCTAATTTCCAATCAGGAAGACGAATTGACTAAAAGCTAGGGTTGCCCATGGAAACAGAATAGGGCTTGAGGAAATCCCGCTGCTTTGTGGCCAGTTCCCATAAACACAAGTTGAAAAATGGAACTCAGGGCCGCTAAAATTCACGAAACTGCAGAGTTGAAAATATCTCTCACTGAAAAATGTCTTGAGGAAAGTCAGAGAAAAGGACTTGTAAGCAACGGAGAATGGCAGGAAAGGGATTGGAAGAGGTAGAAAGGACTCGCCATTAAGCACAAGAAAAGGGGCTGAACATTGCCAACATTGCAGTTGGCCAAAAAGGGTGTATGCGTCTTTTTCTGTATATATTCAAGAAAAGGGCATACACTTTTTTAGCCAACCAAACAGGTGCGCACTGGAAATCAGTACTACAAAACATATCACTTCGCATCAGTCAGAAGAGCCTTCCTCATAAAGTGTAAACACCAGAAATGCAGGACAGGGCAAGGAGAAAAGGGAGCCCTGTGAGGCTTATAGTGGAAATGTATATTGCCAATGGTCACTCTTGAGAAGTGTATTGTGTTTACTAAAGCATCTAAAAAATGAGCTACAGAGCACAGGGCACTTGCACTCATGGACGTATATCTTGGGAAAGACAAAAATGGATAGGACACAGGCACCCCAATGTTTACCGCCTCTCTGTTTAAAAGATCCTCGACTAGGATATAATTTATATGTCTCTGGAGGGAAAAAATGGATAGAGGTGTGGCACTTATGTAGAGTGGAATATTACTCAGCCTGAAAATCAGTGAAATATAGCCAGTTGTAACAACCCCAGAGTAGTTACGTATGATCATTCAAAGTCACATAATTCAAAAAGAAAAAGACAAACAATATTACTAATACATGGAATGTAAACGTGGCTACAAATGACCTGAATTACAAAACAGAATGGGGTCTCAAATTTAGAAGACCAACTTATGTTTGCTTAAGGAAAAAGGAGAGTTGGGGAGCTGCATAAAACCAGAGATTGAAATTAGCACAGATACCGTTCCATAAGCCAAATATGTAATAGAAAAAACCTACTCCCTGGTCAACAAAATGGACTCAACACGCCATATTCAACACCTACGAATACACCTGACTAGTAAGAATCTTCAAACTCATGGATTTATATGTCTCCGGAAGAGAATCAAGAGTGAGTACAGCGGCATGAACGGAGCAGTGAAAATGCGATAAATCCCATTATCAAAATAAATTACAAAAACAAAACACAATGAGAGTGAAATAGAGAGCAATTCTTAAATAATTCATTCAGGGCTTTTGATGCAACCTGGATTTACCACATCTACACCCAGAGCTGAGTGAGACATAAGGTTGGGCACTTCGGGCTGATAGCATTGTTGAGGTTCAATGAGCAAATGCAGACCCTTTGAAGTCATACTGCATGGTACCCATTCCATGGGTCCCAACTCTCCAGGTTTAAGGGATTCTTTCTTCAGCTAAAACATGCATGGGAAACCCACAGTATGGTGCACCGTGTGACCAGGAAAGGTTTTCAAATGCATCTCAGTTTTCGTCCCCTTTTACTCGGGTTCACCATTCCAGAACCTTTACTAACACTCTCCCCACTTGGAGAGTCAGTGCCTTTAACCTCCTGTTTGGCACAGTTTTAAATTTCTGCGCAAGATGTACAGGAATAGGGAGAACCAATGAGAGACTAGCAGTAAGTGTCTGCACGGGCAAATTTAATGCTCATTTCCCACCAGGAAGAGGAATTAACCAAAGGATCAGCATGCCGTGCCGGAACCAGATTAGGGCCTGAAGCAATCCTGCGGGTTTGCGCCCAGCTCACAAGTTGCGAGTTGAAGAATGGAGCTCAGGGCCATGTAACTCACAAACATGCAGAGTTATAAATGACAGCTATCGTCCAAAATTATATTGAAGGAAAGCTGCGAATACGACTTGTAAGCAGGGCAGAATTGCAGGAAATCGATTTCAGGGGGTACACGGGAATTGCATTTAAAGCATAGGAAAAGAGGCAGAACGTCGACAATGATGCTCTTGGCCAAAAAGGGTGTATGCGTTTTTTCCTGAATTTATTCAGGAAAAAAAGCATATGCGCTTTTTGGCCAACCAAGCAAGCATGTTAAAGAAATCTGCACTACAATGAAGTCTCACTGCCCCCAGGTCAAAAGGGACATCTGAAACAAGTGTAAAATCCACAAAGACAGGACAGGGCAAGGAGAACAGAGAGCCTTGTTATGCTGATGGTCGGGATGTAAATTGCCAACAGCCACTCTGGAGAAGTGTATGGTGTATCCTGGAACCCCTGAAAAACAAAGCAACGGAGCCTACGGCACTTCCACTTATGGTCCTATAGCTTAGGGAAATTAAAATCAAAAACACACAGCCACCCCAAAGTGTCGGACGGCTCTGTTTACAAGAACCTCTTCTACGGTACAAGTTAAATATCCCAGAATGTGAAAAATGGATAAAGAAGTTGTGGTACGTACGTACAATGGAATATCACTCAGCAATGAAAGCTATGTCATCAGACCCGTCGCGGCATAATGAGTGGATTCAGGTACGATGATTCTAAGGGAAATAAGTCACACAGAAAATGAAACATCATAAGATATCACTAATACATGGAATGTAAACTTTGTTACACATGAACTGAATTATAAAACAGAACAGGGTCTCAAATTTAGAAAACCAACTTATGCTTGCTTAAGGGGAAAGGTGAGTTGGGGTGCTGCATAAAACCAGAGATAGAAATTAGCACAGATACCTTTCCAAAAGCCAAATATGTAATAGCCCAGACCTACCCCTTGCTCAACGAAATGGACTAAACACCCCATATTCAACGCCTAGGAATACACCTGACTAGTAAGAATCTTCAAACCCATGGATTCATATGCCTCCGTAAGAGAATGAAGCGTGTGTACAGCGGCATGAATGCAGCAGAGAAAATCCGATAAATCCCATTGTCAAAATGAATTACAAAAACAAAACCCAAGGACAGTGAAATAGAGAGCAATTCTTAAATAATTCATTCAGGGCTTGTGATGCAACCTGGATTTACCACATATACACCCAGAGCTGAGTGACACATAAGGTTGGACACTTTGGGCTGATAGCATTGTTGAGGTTCGATAAGCAAATGCAGACCCTTTGAAGTCATACTGCATGGTAGCCATTCCATGGGTCCCAACTCTCCAGGTTTAAGGGATACTTCCTTCAGCTAAAACATGCATGGGAAACACACATTATGGTGCACCATGTGACGGGGAAACGTTTTCAAATGCATCTCAGTTTTCGTCTCGTTTTACTTGGGTACACCATTCCAGACCCTTTAATAACACTCTCCCCACTTGGAGAGTCTGTACCTTTAACCTCCTGTTTGGCACAGTTTGCAATTTCTGCGCAAAATGAACAGGAATAGGGAGAACCAATGAGAGACTAGCTGTAGGTGTCTGCACGGGCAAATTTAACGCTCATTTCCAACCAGGAAGAGGAATTAACCAAAGGCTCAGCATGCCGTGCCGGAACCAAATTAGGGCCTGAATCTATCATGTGGGTTTGCGGCCAGCTCACAAGAAAGCGATTTGAAGAAAGGAGCTCAGGGGCACTGTAATTCACAAACCTGCAGAGTTATAAATGACAGCTATCGTCCAAAAATATATTGAAGGAAGGCTGTGAAGAGGACTTGAAAGCGGGGCAGAATTGCAGGAAAACGATTTCAGGGGGTAGACTGGAATTGCATTTAAAGCATAGGAAAAGAGGCAGAATGTCGACAATGATGCACTTGGCCAAAAAGTGCGTATGCGTTTTTTACTGAATATATTCAGGAAAAAACGCATACGCCCTTTTTGGCCAACCAAGCAAGCATGTTAAAGAAATCTGCACTACAATGAAGTCTCACTGCCCCCCGGTCAAAAGGGCCATCTGAAAAAAGTGTAAAATCCAGAAATGCAGCACAGGCCATGGAGAACAGGGAGCCTTGTTATGCTGATGGGTGGGATGTAAATTGCCAACAGCCACCCTGGAGAAGTGTATGGTGTTTCCTGAAACACCTAAAAAACAAAGCAACGGAGCCTACGGCACTTCCACTTATGGTCCTATAGCTTAGGGAAATTAAAATCAAAAACACACAGCCACCCCAAAGTTTCACACAGCTCTGTTTACAAGAACCTCGTCCACGGTACAAGTTAAATATCCCAGAAAGCGAAAAATGGATAAAGAAGTTGTGGTACGTACGTACAATGGAATATCACTCACCAATGAAGTCTATGTCATCTGGCCCGTCTTGGCATAATGATTGGATTCAGGTACGATGATTCTAAGTGAAATAAGTCACACAGAAAATGAAACATCATAAGATATCACTAATACACCGAATGTAATCTTGGCTACACATGAACTGAATTACAAAACAGAACATGGTCTCAAATTTAGAAAACCAACTTATGTTTGCTTAAGGGGAAAGGTGAGTTGGGGTGCTGCATAAAACCAGAGATAGAAATTAGCACAGATACCATTCCATACGTCAAATACGTAATAGTCAAGAACTACACCTTGCTCAACAAAATGGGCTAAACCCCCTATATTCAACGCCTAGGAATACACCTGACTAGTAAGAATCTTCAAACCCATGGATTTATATGTCTCCATAAGAGAATCAAGCGTGTGTGCAGCTGCATGAAGGCAGCAGAAAAAATCCGATAAATCCCATTATCAAAATGAATTAAAAAACAAAACACAATGACAGTGAAATAGAGAGCAATTCTTACACAATTCATTCAGGGCTTGTGATGCAACCTGGATTTACCACATATACACCCAGAGCTGAGTGACACATAAGGTTGGACACTTTGGGCTGATAGCATTGTTGAGGTTCGATAAGCAAATGCAGACCCTTTGAAGTCATACTGCATGGTAGCCATTCCATGGGTCCCAACTCTCCAGGTTTAAGGGATACTTCCTTCAGCTAAAACATGCATGGGAAACACACATTATGGTGCACCATGTGACGGGGAAATGTTTTCAAATGCATCTCAGTTTTCGTCTCGTTTTACTTGGGTACACCATTCCAGACCCTTTAATAACACTCTCCCCACTTGGAGAGTCTGTACCTTTAACCTCCTGTTTGGCACAGTTTGCAATTTCTGCGCAAAATGAACAGGAATAGGGAGAACCAATGAGAGACTAGCTGTAGGTGTCTGCACGGGCAAATTTAACGCTCATTTCCAACCAGGAAGAGGAATTAACCAAAGGCTCAGCATGCCGTGCCGGAACCAAATTAGGGCCTGAATCTATCATGTGGGTTTGCGGCCAGCTCACAAGAAAGCGATTTGAAGAAAGGAGCTCAGGGGCACTGTAATTCACAAACCTGCAGAGTTATAAATGACAGCTATCGTCCAAAAATATATTGAAGGAAGGCTGTGAAGAGGACTTGAAAGCGGGGCAGAATTGCAGGAAAACGATTTCAGGGGGTAGACTGGAATTGCATTTAAAGCATAGGAAAAGAGGCAGAATGTCGACAATGATGCACTTGGCCAAAAAGTGCGTATGCGTTTTTTACTGAATATATTCAGGAAAAAACGCATACGCCCTTTTTGGCCAACCAAGCAAGCATGTTAAAGAAATCTGCACTACAATGAAGTCTCACTGCCCCCCGGTCAAAAGGGCCATCTGAAAAAAGTGTAAAATCCAGAAATGCAGCACAGGCCATGGAGAACAGGGAGCCTTGTTATGCTGATGGGTGGGATGTAAATTGCCAACAGCCACTCTGGAGAAGTGTATGGTGTTTCCTGAAACACCTAAAAAACAAAGCAACGGAGCCTACGGCACTTCCACTTATGGTCCTATAGCTTAGGGAAATTAAAATCAAAAACACACAGCCACCCCAAAGTTTCACACAGCTCTGTTTACAAGAACCTCGTCCACGGTACAAGTTAAATATCCCAGAAAGCGAAAAATGGATAAAGAAGTTGTGGTACGTACGTACAATGGAATATCACTCACCAATGAAGTCTATGTCAACTGGCCCGTCTTGGCATAATGATTGGATTCAGGTACGATGATTCTAAGTGAAATAAGTCACACAGAAAATGAAACATCATAAGATATCACTAATACACCGAATGTAATCTTGGCTACACATGAACTGAATTACAAAACAGAACATGGTCTCAAATTTAGAAAACCAACTTATGTTTGCTTAAGGGGAAAGGTGAGTTGGGGTGCTGCATAAAACCAGAGATAGAAATTAGCACAGATACCATTCCATACGTCAAATACGTAATAGTCAAGAACTACACCTTGCTCAACAAAATGGGCTAAACCCCCTATATTCAACGCCTAGGAATACACCTGACTAGTAAGAATCTTCAAACCCATGGATTTATATGTCTCCATAAGAGAATCAAGCGTGTGTACAGCTGCATGAAGGCAGCAGAAAAAATCCGATAAATCCCATTATCAAAATGAATTACAAAAACAAAACACAATGACAGTGAAATAGAGAGCAATTCATAAATAATTCATTCAGGGCTTGTGATGCAACCTGGATTTACCTCATCTACACCCAGAGCTGAGTGAGACATAAGGTTGGACACTTTGGGCTGATAGCATTGGTGAGGTTCGATGAGCAACTGCAGATCATTTGAAGCCATACTGCATGGTACCCATTCCATGGGTCCCAAATCTCCAGGTTTAAGTGATTCTTCCTTCAGCTACAACATGCATGGGAAACACACAGTATGGTGCACCGTGTGACCGGGAAACGTTTTCAAATGCATCTCAGGTTTCGTCCCCTTTTACTCGGGTTCACAATTCCAGACCCTTTACTAACACTCTCCCCACTTGGAGAGTCAGTGCCTTTAACCTGCTGTTTGGCACAGTTTGCAATTTCTGTGCAAGATGAACAGGAATAGGGAGAACCAATGAGAGACTAGCTGTAGGTTTCTGCACGGGCAAATTTAACGCTCATTTCCAACCAGGAAGAGGAATTAACCAAAGGCTCAGCATGCCGTGCCGGAACCAAATTAGGGCCTGAATCTATCATGCGGGTTTTCGGCCAGCTCACAAGAAAGCGATTTGAAGAAAGGAGCTCAGGGGCACTGTAATTCACAAACATGCAGAGTTATAAATGACAGCTATCGTCCAAAAATATATTGAAGGAAGGCTGTGAAGAGGACTTGAAAGCGGGGCAGAATTGCAGGAAAACGATTTCAGGGGGTAGACTGGAATTGCATTTAAAGCATAGGAAAAGAGGCAGAATGTCGACAATGATGCACTTGGCCAAAAAGTGCGTATGCGTTTTTTACTGAATATATTCAGGAAAAAACGCATACGCACTTTTTGGACAACCAAGCAAGCATGTTAAAGAAATCTGCACTACAATGAAGTCTCACTGCCCCCCGGGCAAAAGGGCCATCTGAAAAAAGTGTAAAATCCAGAAATGCAGCACAGGCCATGGAGAACAGGGAGCCTTGTTATGCTGATGGGTGGGATGTAAATTGCCAACAGCCACTCTGGAGAAGTGTATGGTGTTTCCTGAAACACCTAAAAAACAAAGCAACGGAGCCTACGGCACTTCCATTTATGGTCCTATAGCTTAGGGAAATTAAAATCAAAAACACACAGCCACCCCAAAGTGTCAGACGGCTCTGTTTACAAGAACCTCGTCTACGGTACAAGTTAAATATCCCAGAAAGCGAAAAATGGATAAAGAAGTTGTGGTACGTACGTACAATGGAATATCACTCACCAATGAAGTCTATGTCATCTGGCCCGTCTTGGCATAATGATTGGATTCAGGTACGATGATTCTAAGTGAAATAAGTCACACAGAAAATGAAACATCATAAGATATCACTAATACACCGAATGTAATCTTGGCTACACATGAACTGAAATACAAAACAGAACAGGGTCTCAAATTTAGAAAACCAACTTATGTTTGCTTAAGGGGAAAGGTGAGTTGGGGTGCTGCATAAAACCAGAGATAGAAATTAGCACAGATACCATTCCTTACGTCAAATACGTAATAGTCAAGACCTACACCTTGCTCCACAAAATTGGCTAAACCCCCTATATTCAACGCCTAGGAATACACCTGACTAGTAAGAATCTTCAAACCCATGGATTTATATGTCTCCATAAGAGAATCAAGCGTGTGTACAGCTACATGAAGGCAGCAGAGAAAATCCGATAAATCCCATTATCAAAATGAATTAAAAAACAAAACACAATGACAGTGAAATAGAGAGCAATTCTTACACAATTCATTCAGGGCGTGTGATGCAACCTGGATTTACCGCATCTACACCCAGAGCTGAGTGAGACATAAGGTTGGACACTTCGGGCTGATAGCATTGGTGAGTTTCGATGAGCAAAAGAAGACCATTTGAAGTCATACTGCATGATACCCATTCCATGGGTCCCAACTCTCCAGGTTTAAACGATTCTTCATTCAGCTAAAACATGCATGGGAAACCCACAGTATGCTGCACCGTGTGACTGGCAAACGTTTTCAAATGATTCTCAGTTTTCGTCCCCTTTTACTCGGGTTCACCATTCCAGACTCTTTATGAACACTCTCCCCACTTGGAGAGTCAGTGCCTTTAACCTCCTGTTGGGCACAGTTTGCAATTTCTGCGCAAGATGAAAAGGAATAGGGAGAACGAATGAGAGACTAGCTCTAGGTGTCTGCACGGGCAAATTTAACGCTCATTTCCCACCAGGAAGAGGAATGAACCAAAGGCTCAGCATGCCGTGCCGGAACCTGATTAGGGCCTGAGGCAATCCTGTGGGTTTGCGGCCAGCTCACAAGATAGCGAGTTGAAGAAATGAGCTCAGGGGCACTGTAACTCACAAACCTGCAGAGTTATAAATGACAGCTATCGTCCAAAAATATATTGAAGGAAGGCTGCGAAGACGACTTCTAAATGGGGCAGAATTGCAGGAGAACGATTTCAGGGGGTAGACGGGAATTGCATTTAAAGCATAGGAAAAGAGGCAGAACGTCGACAATGATGCTCTTGGCCAAAAAGTGCGTATGCGTTTTTTCCTGAATATATTCAGGAAAAAACGCATACGCACTTTTTGGCCAACCAAGCAAGCATGTTAAAGAAATCTGCACTACAATGAAGTCTCACTGCCCCCCGGTCAAAAGGGCCATCTGAAAAAAGTGTAAAATCCAGAAAGGCAGCACAGGCCATGGAGAACAGGGAGCCTTGTTATGCTGATGGGCGGGATGTAAATTGCCAACAGCCACCCTGGAGAAGTGTATGGTGTTTCCCGGAACACCGAAAAAACAAAGCTACGGAGCCTACGGCACTTCCACTTATGGTCCTATAGCTTAGGGAAATTAAAATCAAAAACACACAGCCACCCCAAAGTGTCGGACGGCTCTGTTTACAACAACCTCGTCTACGGTACAAGTTAAATATCCCAGAATGTGAAAAATGGATAAAGAAGTTGTGGTACGTACGTACAATGGAATATCACTCAGCAATGAAATCTATGTCATCAGGCCCGTCGCGGCATAATGAGTGGATTCAGGTACGATGATTCTAAGTGAAATAAGTCACACAGAAAATGAAACATCATAAGATATCACTACTACACAGAATGTAAACTTGGCTACACATGAACTGAATTACAAAACAGAACAGGGTCTCAAATTTAGAAAACCAACTTATGCTTGCTTAAGGGGAAAGGTGAGTTGGGGTGCTGCATAAAACCAGAGATAGAAATTAGCACAGATACCTTTCCATAAGCCAAATATGTAATAGTCAAGACCTACCCCTTGCTCAACGAAATGGACTAAGCACCCCATATTCAACGCCTAGGAATACACCTGACTAATAAGAATCTTCAAACCCATGGATTTATATGTCTCCGTAAGAGAATGAAGCGTGTGTACAGTGGCATGAAGGCAGCAGAAAAAATCCGATAAATCCCATTATCAAAATGAATTAAAAAACAAAACACAATGACAGTGAAATAGAGAGCAATTCTTACACAATTCATTCAGGGCTTGTGATGCAACCTGGATTTACCGCATCTACACCCAGAGCTGAGTGAGACATAAGGTTGGACACTTCGGGCTGATAGCATTGGTGAGTTTCGATGAGCAAATGAAGACCATTTGAAGTCATACTGCATGATACCCATTCCATGGGTCCCAACTCTCCAGGTTTAAACGATTCTTCATTCAGCTAAAACATGCATGGGAAACCCACAGTATGCTGCACCGTGTGACTGGCAAACGTTTTCAAATGATTCTCAGTTTTCGTCCCCTTTTACTCGGGTTCACCATTCCAGACTCTTTATGAACACTCTCCCCACTTGGAGAGTCAGTGCCTTTAACCTCCTGTTGGGCACAGTTTGCAATTTCTGCGCAAGATGAAAAGGAATAGGGAGAACGAATGAGAGACTAGCTCTAGGTGTCTGCACGGGCAAATTTAACGCTCATTTCCCACCAGGAAGAGGAATGAACCAAAGGCTCAGCATGCCGTGCCGGAACCTGATTAGGGCCTGAGGCAATCCTGTGGGTTTGCGGCCAGCTCACAAGATAGCGAGTTGAAGAAATGAGCTCAGGGGCACTGTAACTCACAAACCTGCAGAGTTATAAATGACAGCTATCGTCCAAAAATATATTGAAGGAAGGCGGCGAAGACGACTTCTAAATGGGGCAGAATTGCAGGAGAACGATTTCAGGGGGTAGACGGGAATTGCATTTAAAGCATAGGAAAAGAGGCAGAACGTCGACAATGATGCTCTTGGCCAAAAAGTGCGTATGCGTTTTTTCCTGAATATATTCAGGAAAAAACGCATACGCACTTTTTGGCCAACCAAGCAAGCATGTTAAAGAAATCTGCACTACAATGAAGTCTCACTGCCCCCCGGTCAAAAGGGCCATCTGAAAAAAGTGTAAAATCCAGAAAGGCAGCACAGGCCATGGAGAACAGGGAGCCTTGTTATGCTGATGGGCGGGATGTAAATTGCCAACAGCCACCCTGGAGAAGTGTATGGTGTTTCCCGGAACACCGAAAAAACAAAGCTACGGAGCCTACGGCACTTCCACTTATGGTCCTATAGCTTAGGGAAATTAAAATCAAAAACACACAGCCACCCCAAAGTGTCGGACGGCTCTGTTTACAACAACCTCGTCTACGGTACAAGTTAAATATCCCAGAATGTGAAAAATGGATAAAGAAGTTGTGGTACGTACGTACAATGGAATATCACTCAGCAATGAAATCTATGTCATCAGGCCCGTCGCGGCATAATGAGTGGATTCAGGTACGATGATTCTAAGTGAAATAAGTCACACAGAAAATGAAACATCATAAGATATCACTACTACACAGAATGTAAACTTGGCTACACATGAACTGAATTACAAAACAGAACAGGGTCTCAAATTTAGAAAACCAACTTATGCTTGCTTAAGGGGAAAGGTGAGTTGGGGTGCTGCATAAAACCAGAGAAAGAAATTAGCACAGATACCTTTCCATAAGCCAAATATGTAATAGTCAAGACCTACCCCTTGCTCAACGAAATGGACTAAGCACCCCATATTCAACGCCTAGGAATACACCTGACTAATAAGAATCTTCAAACCCATGGATTTATATGTCTCCGTAAGAGAATGAAGCGTGTGTACAGCGGCATGAATGCAGCAGAGAAAATCCGATAAATCCCATTATCAAAATGAATTACACAAACAAAACCCAAGGACAGTGAAATAGAGAGCAATTCTTAAATAATTCATTCAGGGCTTGTGATGCAACCTGGATTTACCACATCTACACCCAGAGCTGAGTGAGACATAAGGTTGGGCACTTCGGGCTGATAGCACTGGTGAGGTTCGATGAGCAAATGCAGACCCTTTGAAGTCATACAGCATGGTACCCATTCCATGGGTCCCAACTCTCCAAGTTTAAGGGATTCTTCCTTCAGCTAAAACATGCATGGGAAACCCACAGTATGGTGCACCGTGTGACTGGCAAACGTTTTCAAATGCATCTCAGTTTTCGTCCCCTTTTACTCGGGTTCACCATTCCAGACCCTTTACGAACACTCTCCCCACTTGGAGAGTCAGTGCCTTTAACCTCCTGTTGGGCACAGTTTGCAATTTCTGCGCAAGATGAAAAGGAATAGGGAGAACCAATGAGAGACTAGCTCTAGGTGTCTGCACGGGCAAATTTAACGCTCATTTCCCACCAGGAAGAGGAATTAACCAAAGGCTCAGCATGCCGTGCCGGAACCAGATTAGGGCCTGAGGCAATCCTGTGGGTTTTCGGCCAGCTCACAAGATAGCGAGTTGAAGAAAGGAGTTCACGGGCACTGTAACTCAAAAACTTGCAGAGTTATAAATGACAGCTATCGTCCAAAAATATATTGAAGGAAGGCTGCGTAGACGACTTGTAAGTGGGGCAGAATTGCAGGAAAACGATTTCAGGGGGTAGACGGGAATTGCATTTAAAGCATAGGAAAAGAGGCAGAACGTCGACAATGATGCTCTTGGCCAAAAAGGGCGTATGCGTTTTTTCCTGAATATATTCAGGAAAAAACGCATACGCCCTTTTTGGCCAACCAAGCAAGCATGTTAAAGAAATCTGCACTACAATGAAGTCTCACTGCCCCCCGGTCAAAAGGGCCATCTGAAAAAAGTGTAAAATCCAGAAAGGCAGCACAGGCCATGGAGAACAGGGAGCTTTGTTATGCTGATGGGCGGGATGTAAATTGCCAACAGCCACCCTGGAGAAGTGTATGGTGTTTCCCGGAACACCGAAAAAACAAAGCTACGGAGTCTAGGGCACTTCCACTTATGGTCCTATAGCTTAGGGAAATTAAAATCAAAAACACACAGCCACCCCAATGTGTCGGACGGCTCTGTTTACAAGAACCTCGTCTACGGTACAAGTTAAATATCCCAGAATGTGAAAAATGGATAAAGAAGCTGTGGTACGTACGTACAATGGAATATCACTCAGCAAAGAAATCTATGTCATCAGGCCCATCGCGGCATAATGAGTGGATTTAGGTACGATGATTCTAAGTGAAATAAGTCACACAAAAAATGAAACATCATAAGATATCACTAATACACGGAATGTAAACTTGGCTACACATGAACTAAATTACAAAACAGAACAGGGTCTCAAATTTAGAAAACCAACTTATGCTTGCTTAATGGGAAAGGTGAGTTTGGGTGCTGCATAAAACCAGAGATAGAAATTAGCACAGATACCATTCCATAAGCCAAATATGTAATAGTCAAGACCTACCCCTTGCTCAACGAAATGGACTAAACACACCATATTCAACCCCTAGGAATACACCTGTGTAGTAAGAATCTTCAAACAGTTGGATTTATATGTCTCTGTAAGAGAATGAAGCGTGTGTACAGCGGCATGAATGCAGCAGAGAAAATCCGATAAATCCCATTATCAAAATGAATTACACAAACAAAACCCAAGGACAGTGAAATAGAGAGCAATTCTTAAATAATTCATTCAGGGCTTGTGATGCAACCTGGATTTACCACATCTAAACCCAGAGCTGAGTGAGACATAAGTTTGGGCACTTCGGGCTGATAGCATTGGTGAAGTTCGATGAGCAAATGCAGACCCTTTGAAGTCATACTGCATGGTACCCATTCCATGGGTCCCAACTCTCCAGGTTTAAGGGATTCTTCCTTCAGCTAAAACATGCATGGGAAACCCACAGTATGGTGCACCGTGTGACCGGCAAACGTTTTCAAATGCATCTCAGTTTTCGTCCCCTTTTACTCGGGTTCACCATTCCAGACCCTTTACTAACACTCTCCCCACTTGTAGAGTCAGTGCTTTTAACTTCCTGTTTGGCACAGTTTGCAATTTCTGCGCAAGATGAACAGGAATAGGGAGAACCAATGAGAGACTAGCTGTAGGTGTCTGCACGGGCAAATTTAGTGCTCATTTCCCACCAGGAGGAGGAATTAACCAAAGGCTCAGCATGCCGTGCCTGAACCAGATTAGGGCCTGACAATCGTGCGGGTTTGCAGCCAGCTCACAAGATAGCGAGTTGAAGAAAGGAGCTCAGGGGCACTGTAACTCACAAACCTGCAGAGTAATAAATGACAGCTATCGTCCAAAAATATATTGAAGGAGGTCTGCAAAGACGACTTGTAAGCGGGACAGATTTGCAGGAAAACGATTTCAGGGGGTAGACGGGAATTGCATTTAAAGCATGGGAAAAGAGGCAGAAAGTCAACAATGATGCTCTTGGCCAAAAAGGGCGTATGCGTTTTTTCCTGAATATATTCAGGAAAAAACGCATACGCCCTTTTTGGCCAACCAAGCAAGCATGTTAAAGAAATCTGCACTACAATGAAGTCTCACTGCCCCCCGGTCAAAAGGGCCATCTGAAAAAAGTGTAAAATCCAGAAATGCAGCACAGGCCATGGAGAACAGGGAGCCTTGTTATGTTGATGGGCGGGATGTAAATTGCCAACAGCCACTCTGGACAAGTGTATGGTGTTTCCTGGAACACCTAAAAAACAAAGCAACGAAGCCTACGGCACTTCCACTTATGGTCCTATAGCTTAAGGAAATTAAAATCAAAAACACACAAACACCCCAAAGTTTCGGACGGCTCTGTTTACAAGAACCTCGTATTCGGTTCAAGTTAAATATCCCAGAATGTGAAAAATGGATAAAGTAGTAGTGGTACCTACATACAATGGAATATCACACAGCAATGAAATCTATGTCATCAGGCCCGTCGCGGCATAATGAGTGGATTCATGTACAAAGATTCTAAGGGAAATAAGTCACACAGAAAATGAAACATCATAAGATATCACCAATACACGGAATGTAAACTTGGCTGCACATGAACTGAATTACAAAACAGAACAGGGTCTCAAATTTATAAAAACAACTTATGCTTGCTTAAGGGGAAGGTGAGTTGGGGTGCTGCATAAAACCAGAGATAGAAATTAGCACAGATACCTTTCCATAAGCCAAATATGTAATAGTCAAGACCTACCCCTTGCTCAACGAAATGGACCAAACAACACATATTAAACGCCTAGGAATACACCTGACTAGTAAGAATATTCAAACCCATGGATTTATATGTCTCCATAAGAGAATCAAGCGTGTGTACAGCTGCATGAAGGCAGCAGAGAAAATCCGATAAATCCCATTATCAAAATAAATTGAAAAACAAAACACAATGACAGTGAAATAGAGAGCAATTCTTAAATAATTCATTCAGGGCTTGTGATGCAACCTGGATTTACCTCATCTACACCCAGAGCTGAGTGAGACATAAGGTTGGACACTTCGGGCTGATAGCATTGGTGAGGTTCGATGAGCAAATGAAGACCCTTTGAAGTCATACGGCATGGTACCCATTCCATGGGTCCCAACTCTCCAGGTTTAAGCGATTCTTCCTTCAGCTAAAACATGCATGGGAAACCCACAGTATGGTGCACCGTGTGACTGGCAAACGTTTTCAAATGCATCTCAGTTTTCGTCCCCTTTTACTCGGGTTCACCATTCCAGAACGTTTACTAACACTCTCCCCACTTGGAGAGTCAGTGCCTTTAACCTCCTGTTTGGCACAGTTTGCAATTTCTGCGCAAGATGAACAGGAATAGGGAGAACCAATGAGAGACTAGCAGTAAGTGTCTGCACGGCCAAATTTAATGCTCATTTCCCACCAGGAAGAGGAATTAACCAAAGGATCAGCATGCCGTGCCGGAAACAGATTAGGGCCTGAAGCAATCCTGCGGGTTTGCGCCCAGCTCACAAGTTGCGAGTTGAAGAAAGGAGCTCAGGGACACTGTAACTCACAAACATGCAGAGTTATAAATGACAGCTATCGTCCAAAAATATATTGAAGGAAGGCTGCGAAGACGACTTGTAAGCGGGGCAGAATTGCAGGAAAACGATTTCAGGGGGTAGACGGGAATTGCATTTAAAGCATAGGAAAAGAGGCAGAACGTCGACAATGATGCTCTTGGCGAAAAAGGGTGTATGCGTTTTTTCCTGAATTTATTCAGGAAATAAAGCATATGCGCTTTTTGGCCAACCAAGCAAGCATGTTAAAGAAATCTGCACTGCAATGAAGTCTCACTGCCCCCCGGTCAAAAGGGCCATCTGAAAAAAGTGTAAAATCCAGAAAGGCAGCACAGGC
This sequence comes from Delphinapterus leucas, assembly GCF_059928025.1. Lineage (NCBI taxonomy): Eukaryota > Metazoa > Chordata > Mammalia > Artiodactyla > Monodontidae > Delphinapterus > Delphinapterus leucas. The sequence goes on from NW_028322254.1 coordinate 611,847, forward strand.
CATGGAGAAGAGCGAGCCTTGTTATGCTGATGGGCGGGATGTAAATTGCCAACAGCCAGTCTGGAAAAATGTATGGTGTTTCCCGGAACATCTAAAAAACAAAGCAACGGAGCCTATGGCACTTCCCCTTATGGTCCTATAGCTTAGGAAAGTTAAAATCAAAAACACACAGCCACCCCAAAGTGTCGGACGGCTCTGTTTACAAGAACCTCGTCTACGGTACAAGTTAAATATCCCAGAATGTGAAAAATGGATAAAGAAGTTGTGGTACGTACGTACAATGGAATATCACTCAGCAATGAAATCTATGTCATCAGGCCCGTCGCGGCATAATGAGTGGATTCAGGTACGATGATTCTAAGTGAAATAAGTCACACAGAAAATGAAACATCATAAGATATCACTACTACACGGAATGTAAACTTGGCTACACATGAACTGAATTACAAAACAGAACAGGGTCTCAAATTTAGAAAACCAACTTATGCTAGCTTAAGGGGAAAGGTGAGTTGGGGTGCTGCATAAAACCAGAGATAGAAATTAGCACAGATACCTTCACATAAGCCAAATATGTAATAGTCAAGGCCTACCCTTTGCGCAATGAAATGGACTAAATACCCCATATTCAACGCCTAGGAATACACCTGACTGGTAAGAATCTTCAAACCCATGGATTTATATGTCTCCGTTAGGGAATGAAGCGTGTGTACAGCAACATGAATGCAGCAGAGAAAATCCGATAAATCCCATTATCAAAATGAATTACAAAAACCAAACACAAGGACAGTGAAATAGAGAGCAATTCTTAAATAATTCATTCAGGCTTGTGATGCAACCTGGATTTACCACATCTACACCCAGAGCTGAGTGTGACATAAGGTTGGGCACTTCGGGCTGATAGCACTGGTGAGGTTCGATGAGCAAATGCAGACCCTTTGAAGACATACTGCATGGTACCCATTCCATGGGTCCCAAATCTCCAGTTATAAGGGATTCTTCCTTCAGCTCAAAACATGCATGGGAAACCCACAGTATGGTGGACCGTGTGACCGGCAAACGTTTTCAAATGCATCTCAGTTTTCCTCCCCTTTTACACGGGTTCACCATTCCAGACCCTTTACTCACACTCTCCCCACTTGGAGTGTCAGTGCCTTTAACCTCCTGTTGGGCACAGTTTGCAATTTCTGCGCAAGATGAACAGGAATAGGGAGAACCAATGAGAGACTAGCTGTAGGTTTCTGTACGGGCAAATTTAACGCTCATTTCCCACCAGGAAGAGGAATTAACCAAAGGCTCAGCATGCCCTGCTGGAACCAGATAAGGGCCTGAAGCAATCCTGCGGGTTTGCGGCCAGCTCACAAGTTAGCGAGATGAAGAAAGGAGCTCAGGGGCACTGTAACTCACAAACCTGCAGAGTTATAAATGACAGCTATCGTCCAAAAATATATTGAAGTATGTCTGCGAAGAGGACTTAGAATTTGGGCAGAAATTCAGGAAAACGATTTCAGGGGGTAGACTGGAATTGCACTTAAAGCCTAGGAAAAGACGGAGAACAGCGACAATGATGCACTTGGCCAAAAAGGGCGTATGCATTTTTTCCTGAATATAATCAGGAAAAAACGCATACGCCCTTTTTGGCCAACCAAGCAAGCGTGTAAAGAAATCTGCACTAAAATGAAGTCTCTCTGCCCCCCGGTCAAAAGGGCCATCTGAAAAAAGTGTAAAATCCAGAAAGGCAGGACAGGCCATGGAGAAGAGGGAGCATTGTTATCCTGATGGTCGGCATGTGAATTGCCAACAGCCACTCTGGAGAAGTGTATGGTATTTCCTGAAACACATAAGAAACAAAGCAACACAGCCTATGGCACTTCCACTTATGGTCCTATAGCTTAGGGAAATTAAAATCAAAACCACACAGGCACCCCAAAGTTTGGAACGGCTCTGTTTACAAGAACCTCTTGTACGGTACAAGTTAAATATCCCAGAGGGCGAAAAATGGATAAAGAAGTTGTGGTTCTTACGTACAATGGAATATCACTCAGCAATGAAATCTATGTCATCAGGCCCGTAGCGGCATAATGAGTGGATTCAGGTACGATGATTCTACGTGCAATAGGTCACACAGAAAAAGAAACATCATAAGATATCACTAATACACGGAATGTAAACTTGGCTACACATGAAATGAATTACAAAACAGAACAGTGTCTCAAATTTAGAAAACCAACTTATGCTTGCTTTTTGGGAAAGGTGAGTTCGGGTGCTGCATAAAAACAGAGATTGAAATTCGCACTGATACAGTTCCATAAGCCAAATATGTAATAGACAAGACCTACTGCTTGCTCAACGAAATGGGCTCAACACCCCATATTCAACGCCTAGGAATATACCTGCCTAGCAAGAATCTTAAAACCCATGGATTTATATGTGTCCATAAGAGAATCCAGCGTGTGTTCAGTGGCCTAAAGGCAACAGTGAAAATCCGATAAATCATATTATCAAAATAAATTTCAAAAACAAAACACAATGACAGTGAAATAGAGAGCAATTCTTAAATAATTCACTCAGGGCTTCTGATGCAACCTGGATTTACCACATGTACACCCAGTGCTGGGGAGACATAAGGCCGGACACTTCGCCCTGATAGTATTGTTGAGGTTCGGTGAGCAATTGCAGACCCTTTGAAGTCATACTTCATGGTACCCATTCTAAGGGTCCCAACTCTCCAGGTTTAAGGGATTCTTCCTTCCGCTACATCATGTATGGGAAACCCAGAGTATGGTCCACCATGTGATTGGGAAACGTTTTCAAATGCATCTCAGTTTTCGTCCCTTTATACTCGGGTTCACCATTCCAGATGCTTAACTAACACTCTCCCCACTTGGAGAGTCAGTGCCTTTAACCTCCTGTTTGTCACAGTTTGCAATTTCTGCGCAAGATGAACAGGAATAGGGAGAACCAATGAGAGACTAGCTGTAGGTGTCTGCACGGGCAATTTAATGCTCATTTCTCACCAGGAAGTGGAATTAACCAAAGGCTCAGAATGCCGTGCCGGAACCAGATTAGGGCCTGAAGCAATACTGCGGGTGTGCAGGCAGCTCACAAGATAGCGAGTTGAACAAAGGAGCTCAGGGGCACTGTAATTCACAAACCTGCAGAGTTATAAATGACAGCTATCGTCCAAAAATATATTGAAGGAAGGCTGCGAAGAGGACTTGAAAGCAGGGCAGAATTCCAGGAAAACGATTTCAGGAGGTAGACGGGAAATGCACTGAAAGCATAGGAGAAGAGGCAGAACCTCGACAATGATGCACTTGTTCAAAAAGTGCATATGCGTTTTTTCCAAGGCCCTCCTTAAAGAGGGTAGGGGGCTCCCAGCATGCTTCAGTGGCCAACAGAGGGCCCACATCGCCAAGGTGACGTGAGCCAGCCAGGCAGGAGTGACCTCACATCAGAGGGCCCACCTCACAGAAGGGTAAGGGACCCAGCCATTATCAGACTCTCACCAGAGGGCCCACATCAGCAAGGGGCTGGGAACCAGGCAGGAGTGTCTTCACACCCGTGGGGCCACATCATCGCAAGTTGAGGTACGCAGCACATGTGGCCTCAAACCAGAGGACCCACATCTCCATGGGTCTCGGAGCGAGGCAGGCAGGATGAACCTCAAAACACGTGGCCCATTGTATAAAAAAGGTGAGGAATCCAGCAGTTGGAACATCCCAGCAGGCGGCCCAGAGCACCGAGGCTATGGGATCCAGGCAATGATGAACTCACAACAGAGGGCCCTCATCATGAAACTGTGAGCAACCTAGCCATTGTGACCTCAGAGCACAAGGCCCACATCCCCATGGGGAAGCGAACCAAGCAGGAGTGTCATCGCACCAGTGGGCACACATCAGAAAATGTGGGGAGCCCAGCAGTTAGGGCCTGATGCCAGAGGGCCCTCATCACCGAGGAGAGGAGGCTCCCAGCAGGCTCCAACTGCTACAAGAGGGCCAACGTCGCCAATGCGGGGTGTGCCAGCCAGGCAGGAGTGACCTCAGAGCAGAGGGCCAACCTCAAAAAAGTGTGAGGAACCCAAAGAGGATTAGACTCTCACCAGAGGGCCCACATCACCAAGAGGATCAGAACCAGGCAGGACTGTCTTCACACCAGGGTGACCACATCATAGAAAGGTGAGGAACCCAGCACATGTGGCCTAAACCAGAAGACCCACATCTCCAAGGGGCTCGGAGTGAGGCATGCAGGAGTAGCCTCACAACACAGGGCCCATAGAATAAAAAAGCTGAGGAATCCTGCAGTGGGAACCTCCCAGCAGGCGGCCCAGAGCACCGAGTCTATGCGATCCAGGCTGCAGTGAACTCACAGCAGAGGGCCCATATCATGAAACTGTGAGCAACCCAGCCATTGGGACCTCACAGCAGAAGGCCCACATCCCCATGGGGTTGGGAACATGGCAAGAGTGTCCTCGCACCACTTAGCACGTATCAGAAAAAGTGGGTACCCAGCAGTTACGGCCTGACGCTAGAGAGCCCTCATCACCGAGGGGAGGTGGCTCCCAGCAGGCTCCAACTGCCACAAGAGGGCCGATGTCGCCAAGGCGGGGTGTGCCAGCCAGTCAGTAGTGACCTCACAGCAGAGGGCCCACCTCACAGAAGGGTGAGGAACCCAGCCAGGATCAGACTCTCACCAGAGGGCCCACATCACCAAGGGGATAGAAACCAGGCAGGAGTGTCCTCACACCAGCGGGGCCACATCATCGAAAGGTGAGGGACCCAGCACACGTGGCCTCAAATCAGAGGACACACATCACCAAGGGGCTGGGAGTGAGTCAGGCAGGAGGAGTCTCCAAACAGAGGGCCCATAGAAGAGAAAAGGTGAGGAATCCTGCAGTTGGAACCTCCCCGCAGGCGGCCAGGAGCAGCGAGGCTATGGGATCCAGGCCGGAGTGAACTCACACCAGAGGGCCCTCATCATGAAACTGAGCCACCCACCGTTGGGACCTCAGAGCAGAAGGCCCATATTCCCATGGGGTTGGAAACCTGGCAGGAGTGTACTCACACCACAGGGCGCACATCAGAAAATTTTGGGAGCCCAGGAGTTAGAGCCTGACGCCAGAGGGCCCTCATTACCGAGGGGAGGAGACTCCCAGCAGGCACCAACTCCCAACTGAGGGCCCACGTCGCCAAGGTGACGTGTGCCAGTCAGGCAGGAGTGACCTCACAGCAGAGGGCCTACCTCACAGAAGGGTGAGGAAACCAGCCAGGATAAGACTCTCACCAGAGAGCCCACATCACCAAGGGGACCGGAACAAGGCAGGAGTGTCCTCACACCAGTGTGGCCACATTATAGAAAGGTGACGAACCCAGCACATGTGGCCTAAACCAGAGGACCCACATTTCCAAGGTGCTCCGAGTGAGGCAGGCAGGAGTAGCCTAACAACACAGGGCCCACAGAATAAAAAATGTGAGGAATCCAGCAGTAGGAATCCCCCAGCAGGTGGCCCAGAGTACGGAGCCTATGGGATCCAGGCCACAGTGAACTCACAGCAGAGGGCTCACATCATGACACTGTGAGCAATCCAGCTGGTGGGACCTCAGAGCAGAAGGCCCACATCCCCATGGGGATGGGAACGTGGCAGGAGTGTACTCGCACGACAGGGCACATATCAGAAAATTTTGGGAGCCCATGAGTTAGGGCCTGACGCCAGAGGGCCCTCATTACCGAGGGGAGGAGACTCCCAGCAGGCACCAACTCCCAACTGAGGACCCACATCGCCAAGGTGATGTGTGCCAGCCAGGCAGGAGTGACCTCACAGCAGAGGGCCCACCTCCCAGAAGGGTGAGGAATCCAGCCAGGATCAGACTCTCACCAGAGGGCCCCCATCACCAAGGGGATGGGAACCAGGCAGGAGTGTCCTCACACCAGTGGGGCCACATCAATAAAGGTGAGGAAACCGGCACATGTGGCCTCAAACCAGAGGACCCACATCACAAAGGGGCTGGGAGTGAGTCAGGAAGGAGGAGCATGAAAACACAGGACCCAAAGAATAAAAATGGTAAGGAATCCAGCAGTAGGAACCTCCCAGCAGGCGGCTCAGAGCACAGAGTCTATGGGATCTAGGCCTGAGTGAACTAACACCAGAGAGCCAACATCCTGAAACTGTGAACAACACAGGTGTTGGGACCATAGAGCAGAAGGCACATGGGGATGGGAACCTGGCAGGAGTGCCCTCACACCACTTAGCACGTATCAGAAAATGTGGGTAACCAGCAGTTAGGGCCTGATGCCAGAGGGTCTCATCACTGAGGGGAGGAGGCTCCCAGCGGGCTCCAACTGCCACCAGAGGGCCGACGTCGCCAAGGCGGGGTGTGTCAGCCAGGCAGGAGTGACCTCAGAGAAGAGGGCCCACCTCACAGAAGTGTGAGGAGCCCAACCAGGATCAGACTCTCACTGGAGGGCTCACATCACCAAGGGGATGGGAACCAGGCAGGAGTGTCCGCACACCAGTGGGGCCACATCTGCGAAAGGTGAGGAACCCAGCACATGTGGCCTCAAACCAGAGGACACACATCACCAAGGGGCTGGGAGTGAGGCAGGTGTCTGGAGGGGCACATTTAACTCTAATTTCCCACCAGGAAGAGGAATTAACCAAAGGCTCAGAGTGCCGTGCGGGACCCTGATTACGGCCTGAAGCAAACCTGCGGTTCTGTGGCCAGCTTTCAAGGAAACGAGTTAAGAAAGGAAACCACAGGCACTGTAATTCACAAACCTGCAGAGTTATAAATGACAGCTATTGGCAAAAATATATTGAAGTAAGTCTGCACAGAGGACTTGAAAACGAGGCAGAATTGCAGGAATCATATTTCAGGAGGTAGATTGGAATTGCATTTAAAGCATGTGAAAAGCGGCAGATCTTTGACAGTGATGCACTTGGACAAAAAGTGCGTATACATTTTTTCCTGAATATATTCAGGAAAAAACGCATATGCCCTTTGTGGCCAACCAAGAATTCGAGCAATGGAAATCCGCACTACAATGAACTCTCATTTCCCATTCGTCAAAAGAGCCATCTGAAAAAAGTGTAAAACCCAGAAACACAGGACAGGCCATGGAGAACAGGGAGCCTTGTTATGCTGATGGACGGATTGTAAATTGCCAACAGACACTCTGGTGATGTTTATAGTGTATGCTGAAACATCTAAAAAACAAAGCTACAGAGCCTAGGGCACTTCCACTTTTGGCCCTATAGCTTAGGAAAATTAAAATCAACAAGACACAGCCAACACAATATCCAGGGCTGCTGTGTTTACAAGAACCTTGAGTCCAGTACAAATTAAATATCCCAGAAAGAAAAAAATGGATAAAGGAGTTATCCTACTTACGTACAACGGAATATCACTCAGCAATGAAATCAATGTCATCAGGCCTGTAGCAGCAAATTGAGTGGATTTAAGTATGATGATTCTAAGAGAAATATGTCACACAGAGAAACATTATCATAAGATATCACAAATAGAGGGAGTGTAAACTTGGCTACACATAAACTGAATTACAAAACCGAGCAGAGTCTCACATTTAGATAAAAACTTATGCTTGCTTAACGGGAAAGTTGAGTTGGGGTGCTGTATAAAACCAGAGATTGAAATGAGCACACATACCGTTCCATAAGCCAAATATGTAATAGACAAGACCTACTCTTTGCTCAACGAAATAGACTAATCCATGGTGTATCACCTCACACCTGTTAGAATGGGCATCATCAGAAAATCTACAAACAACAAATGCTGGAAAGGGTGCGGAGATAAGGAAACCTCTTCCACTATTGTTGGGAATGTAAATTGATGCAGTCACTGTGGAGAACATTATGGAGTTTCTTATAAAACTAAGAATAGAATTACCATATAATACAGCAATCCCACTACTGGGCATATACCCAGACAAAACCATAAAACGAAAAGAGACATTCACCGCAATGTTCATTGCATCACTATTTACAATATCCAGGTAATGGAAGCAACCTAAATGCCCACAGACAGACGAATGCATAAAGATGAGGTACATATATAAAATGGAATATTACTAAGCCATAAAAAGGAATGAAATTGGGTCATTTGTAGAGACGTTGATGGATCTAGAGACTGTCATACAGAGTGAAGTAAGTCAGAAAGAGAAAAACAAATCCTGTATATAAATGCATATATGTGGAACCTAGAAAAGTTGTACAGATGAAGCGTTTTGCAAGGCAGAAATAGAGCAACAGATGTAGACAACAAACGTATGGACACCAAGGGGGGAAAGCTGTTAGGGGGGTGGTGGTGGGAGGAGTTGAGAGATTGGGATTGGCATGTATACATTTCTATGTATAAAATAGGTAACCAAAAAGAACCTGCTGTATAAAAAAATAAAATAAAATTCAAAATTACAAAAAGTAAAACAGAAAAAATATTCTTCCCTTCACATACATGTATTTATATGAATAAATTATTTCTATACTTATATCTGTAAATACAAAAAAGAGGAATAAAATCTACCTTGAACCAAAAACGAAAAAAAGAAAAAAAAACAGAACCCACCAGTTACACAGAGGAAAACCGTATCAGGGCCCTTGCTCCAGTTGTAAACAATTCTGAAGTTGGTCAGTGGTGGGGAATCATCTCCCATTCAGCCAGCATGCCCCACACAACAAGCGTCCTCATTGCAATGCTGGGGGCCCGTGCCGAGGCATCTGTGAGTAAACGTGGGCCGAGCCCCAGGCCAGCTGCTGCAGAAATGTTCCCACCCTTCCCAGGTAAAACACCTGAATATGTACAAGGACTTGAAAGCCTAGAGGAAGGGCCATGGAGCCACATGAGCGACAGCATGCCAGCCGACTTGGTGCCTGCAGGCCAGACAGGATGGTCCTGGCCCTGGGTGCTCTTCTGGAAGCTTTCCATTTCCCTGCCTGAGATACCCCTCCTGTCCCGGCCCCCACTGCTTTCTTCCTTACTCACCTCTGCCCAGGGAGAAATTCCAGCGGCAGGTATGGGTGGCACATCCTCTTCTTTAGCAGGTGGCATCTTGGCAACTGCTGCAGAAAGTCCAGCAGAGCCCCACTCACACTGGGCAACCCACAAAGCCGTGGCCTCTCACTCCCTCCCACCAGTCCAGCCCCGAGACTGCTGACAGGGCAGAAAATGGCGTCAGGCACAGCTGCAGGTGCTCTTGCTGCCTGGAGCGGTGTTTATATTGATCTCAACCCAGGCACACCTGGGGAGGTCTGGCCGGCACGGTCGGGCTTCCCAGGCCAGCCAATAATCACCCCTCAGGGGCTCACAGTTGCAGAAACTGGAACTTGCTGAATCGGCCAGGTCCAAGGAACAGGTGTGGGCTCCTGAGAGTCAGGATAGACAAGGGGCTGCAGCTCTGGCTTGTTTTCTAATTATATTATCTGGCCCATGACTGGGAGACAACTTCAAGAAAACCCTCTCCTAATGAGAGGAACCCAGGAGTCAGGGAGAGGAGGGGTGGGTGGTGGGTGGAGACAGAGGCCTGGTGCCCCGGGTGCAGTGGAAGTCTCTGGAAGACCAGGTGGAGGGAGGCCACACAGAGTGATGCCCAGGGTCACAGACCTGTCGGAGCTGCTGTTTGTTAGTTCAAGTCCTGCTCTGAGGTGCTCTGTGTCAGATCTGAGTGACAGGTGAGCTGGGAGTGCTCTGCAATGAGTGCGATGTGCATGGCTCCTGTGTGCCCAGCCCTGCCACGGTACCTGAAAGGGTAGCTCTGTATCCTGGGAGGGGCCTGACCACGAGAGCCCCGTGAGCTGGGGTGGGGGTGGGGTACCTGCCCAGGTGAGCTCCATATCCTGGGATTGGCCTGACCTCGAGAGCCCCATGGGCTGCTGGAGTCCTGGTAAAAGATGTCAGGACAGTCAGTGAAGCCACCCAGGATATACCTCCAGTAGTTCCTAAACCCTACACCCTGCGGTCATTCTACTAACCACCAGGACATGGTATTCTGTATTAGTCTTCAATGAAGCCTTCTTTTGTATTCTATTAGTCCCAGAGTCACAAGAAATTTTGGCTTGTGAGTGGCAGGACTCAACATACAACTAAAACAATACTTCCAGGCCGTCTTGCCCCAAGGGTTCAAAAATTCCCACACCATCTTTGGGGAAAGCTCAGCTAAAGACCTAAAAGTTCTACCTCTGGAAAAGGAAACACTCCTTCAATATGCAGACGACATTCTGATCGCCAGCCCTACTAAGGAGACCTCTGAACTACCAAGCCAATAAAGGATACAAGTTGTCCAAGAAAAAGCTCAAATATCACAGACTATGGTGACCTGCGTGGGCTGCATTCTCACAGAAGGTCGGAGAAGCCCATCCCAGGAAAGGGAAGAAACAATTTACAGCCTTACCCATTTCTAAAACTAGAAGACAGCTTAGGGGTTCCTGGGGAGGCCAGGGTTTGCTGCTTCTGGATCCCTAACTACAGTCTACTAGCTGGGCCTCTATATGAAACACTGAAAGAAAAAGATGATGATCCTTTTGAATAGAATCCAGAAGTGGCCTTTCAAGAATGGAAAGAGCAGTCAATTCAGACCCTTGCCCTGGAACTCCCTAATTTAGCTAAACCCTTTGACCTTTACATTCCTAGTGAAATTTGAATGGCCATTGGAGTATTAGTGCAAAACCTGGGACCACTTGAAATGGAACAATGCAAGAATGCCATCCAGGTAGGATAAACTACGGTCACCAAGGGGCTTGGCCCACCGCCACATCTGGCCAAGATACTGGCAGTATCTGAAAACCTGGAAATCAGCAGCCCAAAAGGCCACCTCCCTCCTAAGGGAAAAGGACCCCACGTGGTGATCCTAACCCCCAACCATGCCCTGAAGTTGCAGGGTTTGCTCCGTGGGCACACTGACCTTGAGTGAGGAGGTCCTCCAACTCCAACCTCCAGAGAGATAACTGGGGCAAAGGGGCACCATGACGACTCGTGTGACCATCACTTGACCTGGAGTTTCTCTCATAAAACAACAAGAGTGTGTCCCAAAAGAGTAGACTACTGCTTGCAGGACTTACTGCACCCAGAGGGGAGGTAATAATCTTGGCAGGGGAACCGTATATCACGCTGTCACCATAGAAAAGCCTACAGACACTGTGATGATGGTGGCCAATAAGACCGGCTGGACTCCTGTTTACTTCAAAAGGCTGTTGACTCAGTGGCCATCATGGTCCTTCATCACCACTGACCCTGGACTGTCTGGGAGTTGAGCAGTCAGGGTGCTGACACCTGGTGCTGTTTTTACGTTAATTCAGGGGCCTAACTGAAGAAAGCACAGACTACTGGTCAGAGCATCTAGGCTGGCAGAAACGGTCAGCCTAAGGTGGCTGAACAAATGTGGGGCGGGGTGAAACTGGACCTCACAGCGTCACTGCACATCTCCTTCCTGGACCCTTAAATGTCATTAGAATCTATAACACTACCAATACTTGTGCTCAGGCGGACGAGCAGGGAGGCAGGAGGCCTGCGGACAAACAACGTCACCTGGAGGCTGCTGGGGAGAAGTTCAGACCCTATCCCACAGGTATGAGGGCTCCTAACTCAGCACTCAGCAGTTACAGATGAAGGGTCTGCACCCTCAGCACTCTAAGAATGAGGAAGGGGACAAAATGCAGAAGAGGGGTTTGTCCCAGGCAAAGCCCCTTAAAAATCCCTGGGAGATAAAAATAGAATCTGGGCAATAAAATAAAGTCTAACCTTTTTTATCCTTTGTGCTTTGTCTAATTTCACGTGCTCCTAGGGTCCCGCATACAGAGGTTCAACAGCCGGCACTTCAGACCAGATTTCCTAGTGCAGAATGGCTGGGTCGACACTTCAGCTCCTGGAGCACAGTGCAGACTCCGCGATATAGAGCCTGAGCTGCAGCCAACCGGGCCCTCGAGAGCTCCGCCCCCTCCCTCCCACTGACTCTGACAGGATCTCTACACAGCAGCCCAGCCCACAGCCCACGGGGTAGCACATGCTCTCACCTCTGCATTCTCTGATCAAAATATAAAGTTTCCTTTGCTTCTGAACCAAACTCAGTCTCGATCTGTTGGCTCCAATGACACTGGGCAGGGGGACACTTGTTGGGGTCCACTCTGGAGGATCAGTAACAGAAATTGAGAACATTGTAACTTCAATGAACAGATGTGTGAGCCAAACTGTAATTAACATAGAACAGTGTATAAGGCTCGGGTAAAATAAGATGTTTCTAACACTTCCATTTGATATTTCCATCACTTTATTATAAGCAAGTTCAGTGAAAGGTTTGTCTTATTTGTCAGGTCAATACTAGAGAAACGAAGTGATTTCTTTCCAAGGATGTACATCTAATAATCTTGGTTAAAGCTTCAATCTTGTTTTAAATGCTTTTCCATTGAAAATGATACCTCTCTTTCAGCTCCCCCATTTCTGAGAAGTATAAAATCTTATAATTTATTATTACCAAAGGGGAAAGGTGGGAGGAGGGATAAATTAACAGTTTGGGATTAACACATACACACTGCTATGTATAAAATCGATCATCAACAAGGAACTACTGTACAGCACAGGGAACTACACTCAATATTTTGCAAAAACCTATAAGGGGAAATAATCTGAAAAAAGAATAGATATTTTTATTGACATCATCTATTAATGACAGTTATAATGGAACCTAACGGAAGCCGGTGGTGAGTACTTCTGACCCTGAAGACTTCAATCATCTAAAGTTTGGACTCTGCCTACTTCCCAAGGCCCTTAATGAACATATGTGTAGCCGTAGCTTAAAAAATTCCCCAGTTTGGGTTGTGGAGAGACAGTGATTTTGAAAAAGCCCTGGTGTTCTCCTCACATGAATGGGACACTTCCTACAGCTAAAATATGCCTGTCACACCCAGAAGATGGTATACCGTCTGATCGGGAAGAGTTTGGAAAAGGCATCTCATCTCCTCATCTCCTGGTGCTCGGGTTCACCCCTCCAGCGTCTTTACGAACAGTCTTCCCACTTGGAGATGTCAGCACTGTCAACATCCTGTTGCATACAGTTTGGAATTTGTCCAGAGAATGAAGCAGAAGGAGGAGGAACAATGAGAGACAAGTCCTAGGTGTTCGGACAGGCACATGTCACTCTAATTTCCAATCAGGAAGACGAATTGACTAAAAGCTAGGGTTGCCCATGGAAACAGAATAGGGCTTGAGGAAATCCCGCTGCTTTGTGGCCAGTTCCCATAAACACAAGTTGAAAAATGGAACTCAGGGCCGCTAAAATTCACGAAACTGCAGAGTTGAAAATATCTCTCACTGAAAAATGTCTTGAGGAAAGTCAGAGAAAAGGACTTGTAAGCAACGGAGAATGGCAGGAAAGGGATTGGAAGAGGTAGAAAGGACTCGCCATTAAGCACAAGAAAAGGGGCTGAACATTGCCAACATTGCAGTTGGCCAAAAAGGGTGTATGCGTCTTTTTCTGTATATATTCAAGAAAACGGCATACACTTTTTTAGCCAACCAAACAGGTGGGCACTGGAAATCAGTACTACAAAACATATCACTTCGCATCAGTCAGAAGAGCCTTCCTCATAAAGTGTAAACACCAGAAATGCAGGACAGGGCAAGGAGAAAAGGGAGCCCTGTGAGGCTTATAGTGGAAATGTATATTGCCAATGGTCACTCTTGAGAAGTGTATTGTGTTTACTAAAGCATCTAAAAAATGAGCTACAGAGCACAGGGCACTTGCACTCATGGACGTATATCTTGGGAAAGACAAAAATGGAGAGGACACAGGCACCCCAATGTTTACCGCCTCTCTGTTTCAAAGATCCTCGACTAGTATATAATTTATATGTCTCTGGAGGGAAAAAATGGATAGAGGTGTGGCACTTATGTAGAGTGGAATATTACTCAGCCTGAAAATCAGTGAAATATGGCCAGTTGTAACAACCCCAGAGTAGTTACGTATGATCATTCAAAGTCACATAATTCAAAAAGAAAAAGACATACGATATTACTAATACATGGAATGTAAACGTGGCTACAAAGTACCTGAATTACAAAACAGAATGGGGTCTCAAATTTAGAAGACCAACTTATGTTTGCTTAAGGAAAAAGGAGAGTTGGGGAGCTGCATAAAACCAGAGATTGAAATTAGCACAGATACCGTTCGATAAGCCAAATATGTAATAGAAAAAACCTACTCCCTGGTCAACGAAATGGACTCAACACGCCATATTCAACACCTACGAATACACCTGACTAGTAAGAATCTTCAAACTCATGGATTTATATGTGTCCGTAAGAGAATCAAGCGTGAGTACAGCGGCATGAACACAGCAGTGAAAATGCGATAAATCCCATTATGAAAATAAATTACAAAAACAAAACACAATGAGAGTGAAATAGAGAGCAATTCTTAAATAATTCATTCAGGGCTTGTGATGCAACCTGGATTTACCACATCTACACCCAGAGCTGAGTGAGACATAAGGTTGGGCACTTCGGGCTGATAGCATTGTTGAGGTTCGATGAGCAAATGCAGACCCTTTGAAGTCATACAGCATGGTACCCATTCCATGGGTCCCAACTCTCCAGGATTAAGGGATTCTTTCTTCAGCTAAAACATGCATGGGAAACCCACAGTATGGTGCACCGTGTGACCAGGAAAGGTTTTCAAATGCATCTCAGTTTTCTTCCCCTTTTACTCGGGTTCACCATTCCAGAACGTTTACTAACACTCTCCCCACTTGGAGAGTCAGTGCCTTTAACTTCCTGTTAGGCACAGTTTGCAATTTCTGCGCAAGATGAAAAGGAATAGGGAGAGCCAATGAGAGACTAGCTCTAGGTGTCCGCACGGGCAAATTTAACGCTCATTTCCCACCAGGAAGAGGAATTAACCAAAGGCTCAGCATGCCGTGCCGGAACCAGATTAGGGCCTGAGGCAATCCTGTGGGTTTGCGGCCAGCTCACAATATAGTGAGTTGAAGAAATGAGCTCAGGGGCATTTTAACTCACAAACCTGCAGAGTTATAAATGACAGCTATCGTCCAAAAATATATTGAAGGAAGGCTGCGAAGACGACTTGAAAGTGGGGCAGAATTGCAGGAAAACGATTTCAGGGGGTAGACGGGAATTGCATTTAAAGCATAGGAAAAGAGGCAGAAGGTCGACAATGATGCTCTTGGCCAAAAAGGGCGTATGCGTTTTTTCCTGAATATATTCAGGAAAAAACGCATACGCCCTTTTTGGCCAACCAAGCAAGCATGTTAAAGAAATCTGCACTACAATGAAGTCTCACTGCCCCCCGGTCAAAAGGGCCATCTGAAAAAAGTGTAAAATCCAGAAAGGCAGCACAGGCCATGGAGAACAGGGAGCCTTGTTATGCTGATGGGCCGGATGTAAATTGCCAACAGCCACTCTGGAGAAGTGTATGGTGTTTCCTGGAACACCGAAAAAACAAAGCTACGGAGCCTACGGCACTTCCACTTATGGTCCTATAGCTTAGGGAAATTTAAATCAAAAACACACAGCCACCCAAAAGTTTCAGACGGCTCTGTTTACAAGAACCTCGTCTACGGTACAAGTTAAATATCCCAGAAAGTGAAAAATGGATAAAGAAGTTGTGGTACATACGTACAATGGAATATCACTCAGCAATGAAATCTATGTCATCAGGCCCGTCGCGGCATAATGAGTGGATTCAGGTACGATGATTCTAAGTGAAATAAGTCACACAGAAAATGAAACATCATAAGATATCACTAATACACGGAATGTAAACTTGGCTACACATGAACTGAATTACAAAACAGAACAGGGTCTCAAATTTAGAAAACCAACTTATGCTTGCATAAGGGGAAAGGTGAGTTGGGGTGCTGCATAAAACCAGAGATAGAAATTAGCACAGATACCTTTCCATAAGCCAAATATGTAATAGTCAAGACCTACCCCTTGCTCAACGAAATGGACTAAACATCCCATATTCAACGCCTAGGAATACACCTGACTAGTAAGAATCTTCAAACCCATGGATTTATATGTCTCCGTAAGAGAATGAAGCGTGTGTACAGCGGCATGAATGCAGCAGAGAAAATCCGATAAATCCCATTATCAAAATGAATTACACAAACAAAACCCAAGGACAGTGAAATAGAGAGCAATTCTTAAATAATTCATTCAGGGCTTGTGATGCAACCTGGATTTACCACATCTTCACCCAGAGCTGAGTGAGACATAAGGTTGGGCACTTCGGGCTGATAGCATTGGTGAGGTTCGATGAGCAAATGCAGACCCTTTGAAGTCATACAGCATGGTAACCATTCCATGGGTCCCAACTCTCCAAGTTTAAGGGATTCTTCCTTCAGCAAAAACATGCATGGGAAACCCACAGTATGGTGCACCGTGTGACTGGCAAACGTTTTCAAATGCATCTCAGTTTTTGTCCCCTGTTACTCGGGTTCACCATTCCAGACCCTTTACGAACACTCTCCCCACTTGGAGAGTCAGTGCCTTTAACCTCCTGTCAGGCACAGTTTGCAATTTCTGCGCAAGATGAAAAGGAATAGGGAGAACCAATGAGAGACTAGGTCTAGGTGTCTGCACGGGCAAATTTAACACTCATTTCCCACCAGGAAGTAGAATTAACCAAAGGCTCAGCATGCCGTGCCGGAACCAGATTAGGGCCTGAGGCAATCCTGTGGGTTTGCGGCCAGCTCACAAGATAGCGAGTTGAAGAAATGAGCTCAGGGGCACTGTAACTCACAAACCTGCAGAGTTATAAATGACAGCTATCATCCAAAAATATATTGAAGGAAGGCTGCGAAGACGACTTGTAAGTGGGGCAGAATTGCAGGAAAACGATTTCAAGGGGTAGACGGGAATTGCATTTAAAGCATAGGAAAAGAGGCAGAACGTCGACAATGATGCTCTTGGCCAAAAAGGGCGTATGCGTTTTTTCCTGAATATATTCAGTAAAAAACGCATACGCCCTTTTTGGCCAACCAAGCAAGCATGTTAAAGAAATCTGCACTACAATGAAGTCTCACTGCCCCCCGGTCAAAAGGGCCATCGGAAAAAAGTATAAAATCCAGAAAGGCAGCACAGGCCATGGAGAACAGGGAGCCTTGTTATGCTGATGGGCGGGATGTAAATTGCCAACAGCCACTCTGGAGAGGTGTATGGTGTTTCCCGGAACACCGAAAAAACAAAGCTATGGAGCCTATGTCACTTCCACTTATGGTCCTATAGCTTAGGGAAATTAAAATCAAAAACACACAGCCACCCAAAAATCTCGGGCGGCTCTCTTTACAAGAACCTCGTGTACGGTACAAGTTAAATATCCCAGAAAGCGAAAAATGGATAAAGAAGTTGTGGTACGTACGTACAATGGAATATCACTCACCAATGAAATCTATGTCATCTGGCCCGTCGTGGCATAACGAGTGGATTCAGGTACGATGATTCTAAGAGAAATAAGTCACACAGAAAATGAAACATCATAAGATATCACTAATACACCGAATGTAATCTTGGCTACACATGAACTGAATTACAAAACAGAACAGGGTCTCAAATTTAGAAAACCAACTTATGTTTGCTTAAGGGGAAAGGTGAGTTGGGGTGCTGCATAAAACCAGAGATAGAAATTAGCACAGATACCATTCCATACGTCAAATATGTAATAGTCAAGACCTACCCCTTGCTCAACGAAATGGGCTAAACACCCTATATTCAATGCCTAAGAATACACCTGACTAGTAAGAATCTTAAAACCCATGGATTTATATGTGTCCATAAGAGAATCAAGCGTGTGTACAGCTGCATGAAAGCAGCAGAGAAAATCCGATAAATCCTATTATCAAAATAAATTACAAAAACAAAACATAATGACAGTGAAATAGAGAGCAATTCTTAAATAATTCATTCATGTCTTGTGATGCAACCTGGATTTACCTCATCTACACCCAGAGCTGAGTGAGACATAAGGTTGGACACTTCGGGCTGATACCATTGGTGAGGTTCGATGAGCCAATGCAGACCATTTGAAGTCATACTGCATGGTACCCATTCCATGGGTCCCAACTCTCCAGGTTTAAGCGATTCTTCCTTCAGCTAAAGCATGCATGGGAAACACACAGTATGGTGCAGCGTGTGACCGGGAAACGTTTTCAAATGCATCTCAGATTTGTCCCCTTTTACTCGGGTTCAGAATTCCAGACTCTTTACTAAAACTCTCCCCACTTGGAGAGTCAGTGCCTTTAACCTCCTGTTTGGGACAGTTTGCAATTTCTGCGCAAGATGAACAGGAATAGGGAGAACCAATGAGAGACTAGCTGTAGGTGTCTGCAGGGGCAAATTTAACGCTCATTTCCCACCAGGAAGGGGAATTAACCAAAGGGTCAGCATGCCGTGCCGGAACAAGATTAGGGCCTGAAGCAATCGTGCGGGTTTGCGGCCAGCTCACAAGAAAGCGATTTTAAGAAAGGAGCTCAGGGGCACTGTAATTCACAAACCTGCAGAGTTATAAATGACAGCTATCGTCCAAAAATATATTGAAGGAAGGCTGCGAAGAGGACTTGAAAGCGGGGCAGAATTGCAGGAAAACGATTTCAGGGGGTAGACTGGAATTGCATTTAAAGCATAGGAAAAGAGGCAGAACGTCGACAATGATGCACTTGGCCAAAAAGGGCGTATGCGTTTTTTCCTGAATATATTCAGGAAAATATATATTCAGGAAAAAACGCATACGCCCTTTTTGGCCAACCAAGCAAGCATGTTAAAGAAATCTGCACTACAATGAAGTCTCACTGCCCCCCGGTCAAAAGGGCCATCTGAAAAAAGTGTAAAATCCAGAAATGCAGCACAGGCCATGGAGAACAGGGAGCCTTGTTATGCTGATGGGTGGGATGTAAATTGCCAACAGCCACTCTGGAGAAGTGTATGGTGTTTCCTGAAACACCGAAAAAACAAAGCAACGGAGCCTACGGCACTTCCACTTATGGTCCTATAGATTAGGGAAATTAAAATCAAAAACACACAGCCACGCCAAAGTTTCAGATGGCTCTGTTTACAAGAACCTCGTCTACGGTACAAGTTAAATATCCCAGAAAGCGAAAAATGAATAAAGAAGTTCTGGTACGTACGTACAATGGAATATCAGTCACCAATGAAATCTATGTCATCTGGCCCGTTGTGGCATAATGAGTGGATTCTGGTACGATGATTCTAAGTGAAAAAAGTCACACAGAAAATGAAACATCATAAGATATCACTAATACACCGAATGTAATCTTGGCTACACATGAACTGAATTACAAAACAGAACAGGGTCTCAAATTTAGAAAACCAACTTATGTTTGCTTAAGGGGAAAGGTGAGTTGGGGTGCTGCATAAAACGAGAGATAGAAATTAGCACAGATACCATTCCATACGTCATATATGTAATAGTCAAGGGGGCTTCCCTGGTGGCGCACTGGTTGAGAGTTCGCCTGCTGATGCAGGGGACGCGGGTTCGTGCCCCGGTCCGAGAGGATCCCACATGCCGCGGAGCTACTGGCCCCGTGAGTCATGGCCGTTGAGCCTGCGCGTCCGGAGCCTGTCCTCCGCAACGGGAGAAGCCACAACACTGAGAGGCCCGCGTACAGCAAAAAAAAAAAAAAAATATGTAATAGTCAAGACCTACCCCTTGCTCAACGAAATGGGCTAAACACCCTATATTCAACGCCTAGGAATACACCTGACTAGTAAGAATCTTCAAACCCATGGATTTATATGTGTCCATAAGAGAATCAAGCATGTGTACAGCTGCATGAAGGCAGCAGAGAAAATCCGATAAATCCTATTATCAAAATGAATTACAAAAACAAAACACAATGACAGTGAAATAGAGAACAATTCTTAAATAATTCATTCAGGGCTTGTGATGCAACCTGGATTTACCTCATCTACACCCAGAGCTGAGTGAGACATAAGGTTGGACACTTCGGGGTGATACCACTGGTGAGGTTCGATGAGCAAATGCAGACCATATGAAGTCATACTGCATGGTACCCATTCCATGGGTCCCAACTCTCCAGGTTTAAGCGATTCTTCCTTCAGCTAAAGCATGCATGGGAAGCCCACAGTATGGTGCACCGTGTGACTGGCAAACGTTTTCAAAGGCATCTCAATTTTCGTCCCCTTTTACTCGGGTTCACAATTCCAGACCCTTTTCTAACACTCTCCAGACTTGGAGAGTCAGGGCCTTTAACCTCCTGTTTGGCACAGTTTGCAATTTCTGCGCAAGATGAACAGGAATAGGGAGAACCAATGAGAGACTAGCTGTAGGTGTCTGCACGGGCAAATTTAACGCACATTTCCCACCAGAAAGACGAATTAACCAAAGGCTCAGCATGCCGTGCCGGAACAAGATTAGGGCCTGAAGCAATCCTGCGGGTTTGCGGCCAGCTCACAAGAAAGCGATTTGAAGAAAGGAGCTCAGGGGCACTGTAATTCACAAACCTGCAGAGTTATAAATGACAGCTATCGTCCAAAAATATATTGAAGGAAGGCTGCGCAGAGGACTTGAAAGCGGGGCAGAATTTCAGGAAAACGATTTCATGGGGTAGACTGGAATTGCATTTAAAGCATAGGAAAAGAGGCAGAACGTCGACAATGATGCACTTGGCCAAAAAGGGCGTATGCATTTTTTCCTGAATATATTCAGGAAAAAACGCATACGCCCTTTTTGGCCAACCAAGCAAGCATGTTAAAGAAATCTGCACTACAATGAAGTCTCACTGCCCCCCGGTAAAAACGGCCATCTGAAAAAAGTGTAAAATCCAGAAATGCAGCACAGGCCATGGAGAACAGGGAGCCTTGTTATGCTGATGGGTGGGATGTAAATTGCCAACAGCCACTCTGCAGAAGTGTATGGTGTTTCCTGAAACACCTAAAAAACAAAGCAACAGAGCCTACGGCACTTCCACTTATGGTCCTATAGCTTAGGGAAATTAAAATAAAAAACACACAGCCACCCCAAAGTTTCAGACGGCTCTGTTTACAAGAACCTCGTCTACGGTACAAGTTAAAAATCCCAGAAAGCGAAAAATGGATAAAGAAGTTGTGGTACGTACGTACAATGGAATATCACTCACCAATGAAATCTATGCCATCTGGCCCGTCGTGGCATAATGAGTGGATTCAGGTACGATGATTCTAAGAGAAATAAGTCACACAGAAAATGAAACATCATAAGATATCACTAATACACCGAATGTAATCTTGGCTACACATGAACTGAATTACAAAACAGAACAGGGTCTCAAATTTAGAAAACCAACTTATGTTTGCTTAAGGGGAAAGGTGAGTTGGGGTGCTGCATAAAACCAGAGATAGAAATTAGCACAGATACCATTCCATACGTCATATATGTAATAGTCAAGGGGGCTTCCCTGGTGGCGCACTGGTTGAGAGTTCGCCTGCCGATGCAGGGGACGCGGGTTCGTGCCCCGGTCCGAAAGGATCCCACATGCCGTGGAGCTACTGGCCCCATGAGTCATGGCCGTTGAGCCTGTGCGTCCGGAGCCTGTGCTCCGCAACGGGAGAGGCCACAACACTGAGAGGCCCGCGAACAGCAAAAAAAAAAAAAAAAATATGTAATAGTCAAGACCTACCCCTTGCTCAACGAAATGGGCTAAACACCCTATATTCAACGCCTAGGAATACACCTGACTAGTAAGAATCTTCAAACCCATGGATTTATATGTGTCCATAAGAGAATCAAGCATGTGTACAGCTGCATGAAGGCAGCAGAGAAAATCCGATAAATCCTATTATCAAAATGAATTACAAAAACAAAACACAATGACAGTGAAATAGAGAACAATTCTTAAATAATTCATTCAGGGCTTGTGATGCAACCTGGATTTACCTCATCTACACCCAGAGCTGAGTGAGACATAAGGTTGGACACTTCGGGGTGATACCACTGGTGAGGTTCGATGAGCAAATGCAGACCATATGAAGTCATACTGCATGGTACCCATTCCATGGGTCCCAACTCTCCAGGTTTAAGCGATTCTTCCTTCAGCTAAAGCATGCATGGGAAGCCCACAGTATGGTGCACCGTGTGACCAGGAAACGTTTTCAAAGGCATCTCAATTTTCGTCCCCTTTTACTCGGGTTCACAATTCCAGACCCTTTTCTAACACTCTCCAGACTTGGAGAGTCAGGGCCTTTAACCTCCTGTTTGGCACAGTTTGCAATTTCTGCGCAAGATGAACAGGAATAGGGAGAACCAATGAGAGACTAGCTGTAGGTGTCTGCACGGGCAAATGGAACGCTCATTTCCCACCAGGAAGAGGAAATAACCAAAGGCCCAGCATGCCCTGCCGGAACCAGATTAGGGTCTGAAGCAATCCTGTGGTTTTGCGGCCAACTCACAGGAAAGCGTGTTGAAGAAAGCAGCTCAGGGGCACTGTAATTCACAAACCTGCAGAGTTATAAATGACAGCTATCGTCCAAAATATATTGAAGTATGTCTGCGAAGAGGACTTAGAATTTGGGCAGAAATTCAGGAAAACGATTTCGGGGGTAGACTGGAATTGCACTTAACGCCTAGGAAAAGACGGAGAACGGCGACAATGATGCACTTGGCCAAAAAGGGTGTATGCGTTTTTTCCTGAATATAATCAGGAAAAAACGCATACGCCCTTTTTGGCCAACCAAGCAACCATGTTAAAGAAATCTGCACTACAATGAAGTCTCTCTGCCCCCCGGTCAAAAGGGCCATCTGAAAAAAGTGTAAAATCCAGAAAGGCAGGACAGGCCATGGAGAAGAGGGAGCATTGTTATCCTGATGGGCGGGATGTGAATTGCCAACAGCCACTCTGGAGAAGTGTATGGTATTTCCTGAAACACATAAGAAACAAAGCAACACAGCCTATGGCACTTCCACTTATGGTCCTATAGCTTAGGGAAATTAAAATCAAAACCACACAGGCACCCCAAAGTTTGGAACGGCTCTGTTTACAAGAACCTCGTCTACGGTACAAGTTAAATATCCCAGAGGGCGAAAAATGGATAAAGAAGTTGTGGTTCTTACGTACAATGGAATATCACTCAGCAATGAAATCTATGTCATCAGGCCCGTAGCGGCATAATGAGTGGATTCAGGTACGATGATTCTACGTGCAATAGGTCACACAGAAAAAGAAACATCATAAGGTATCACTAATACACGGAATGTAATCTTGGCTACACATGAACTGAATTACAAAACAGAACAGTGTCTCAAATTTAGAAAACCAACTTATGCTTGCTTTTTGGGAAAGGTGAGTTCGGGTGCTGCATAAAAACAGAGATTGAAATTCGCACTGATACAGTTCCATAAGCCAAATATGTAATAGACAAGACCTACTGCTTGCTCAATGAAATGGGCTCAACACCCCATATTCAACGCCTAGAAATATACCTGCCTAGCAAGAATCTTAAAACCCATGGATTTATATGTGTCCGAAAGAGAATCCAGCGTGTGTTCAGTGGCCTAAAGGCAACAGTGAAAATCCGATAAATCATATTATCAAAATAAATTTCAAAAACAAAACACAATGACAGTGAAATAGAGAGCAATTCTTAAATAATTCACTCAGGGCTTCTGATGCAACCTGGATTTACCACATGTACACCCAGTGCTGGGGAGACATAAGGCCGGACACTTCGCCCTGATAGCATTGTTGAGGTTCGGTGAGCAATTGCAGACCCTTTGAAGTCATACTGCATGGTACCCATTCCAAGGGTCCCAACTCTCCAGGTTTAAGGGATTCTTCCTTCCGCTACATCATGTATGGGAAACCCAGAGTATGGTCCACCATGTGATTGGGAAACGTTTTCAAATGCATCTCAGTTTTCTTCCCTTTATACTCGGGTTCACCATTCCAGACGCTTAACTAACACTCTCCCCACTTGGAGAGTCAGTGCCTTTAACCTCCTGCTTGTCACAGTTTGCAATTTCTGCGCAAGATGAACAGGAATAGGGAGAACCAATGAGAGACTAGCTGTAGGTGTCTGCACGGGCAATTTAATGCTCATTTCTCACCAGGAAGTGGAATTAACCAAAGGCTCAGAATGCCCTGCCAGAACCAGATTAGGGCCTGAAGCAATACTGCGGGTGTGCAGGCAGCTCACAAGATAGCGAGTTGAACAAAGGAGCTCAGGGGCACTGTAATTCACAAACCTGCAGAGTTATAAATGACAGCTATCGTCCAAAAATATATTGAAGGAAGGCTGCGAAGAGGACTTGAAAGCGGGGCAGAATTCCAGGAAAACGATTTCAGGAGGTAGACGGGAAGTGCACTGAAAGCATAGGAGAAGAGGCAGAACCTCGACAATGATGCACTTGTTCAAAAAGTGCATATGCGTTTTTTCCAAGGCCCTCCTTAAAGAGGGTAGGGGGCTCCCAGCATGCTTCAGTGGCCAACAGAGGGCCCACATCGCCAAGGTGACGTGAGCCAACCAGGCAGGAGTGACCTCACATCAGAGGGCCCACCTCACAGAAGGGTAAGGGACCCAGCCATTATCAGACTCTCACCAGAGGGCCCACATCAGCAAGGGGCTGGGAACCAGGCAGGAGTGTCTTCACACCCGTGGGGCCACATCATCGCAAGTTGAGGTACCCAGCACATGTGGCCTCAAACCAGAGGACCCACATCTCCATGGGTCTCGGAGCGAGGCAGGCAGGATGAACCTCAAAACACGTGGCCCATTGTATAAAAAAGGTGAGGAATCCAGCAGTTGGAACATCCCAGCAGGCGGCCCAGAGCACCGAGGCTATGGGATCCAGGCAATGATGAACTTACAACAGAGGGCCCTCATCATGAAACTGTGAGCAACCTAGCCATTGTGACCTCAGAGCACAAGGCCCACATCCCCATGGGGAAGCGAACCAAGCAGGAGTGTCATCGCACCAGTGGGCACACATCAGAAAATGTGGGGAGCCCAGCAGTTAGGGCCTGACGCCAGAGGGCCCTCATCACCGAGGAGAGGAGGCTCCCAGCAGGCTCCAACTGCTACAAGAGGGCCAACGTCGCCAATGCGGGGTGTGCCAGCCAGGCAGGAGTGACCTCAGAGCAGAGGGCCAACCTCAAAAAAGTGTGAGGAACCCAAAGAGGATTAGACTCTCACCAGAGGGCCCACATCACCAAGAGGATCAGAACCAGGCAGGACTGTCTTCACACCAGGGTGACCACATCATAGAAAGGTGAGGAACCCAGCACATGTGGCCTAAACCAGAAGACCCACATCTCCAAGGGGCTCGGAGTGAGGCATGCAGGAGTAGCCTCACAACACAGGGCCCATAGAATAAAAAAGCTGAGGAATCCTGCAGTGGGAACCTCCCAGCAGGCGGCCCAGAGCACCGAGTCTATGCGATCCAGGCTGCAGTGAACTCACAGCAGAGGGCCCATATCATGAAACTGTGAGCAACCCAGCCATTGGGACCTCACAGCAGAAGGCCCACATCCCCATGGGGTTGGGAACATGGCAAGAGTGTCCTCGCACCACTTAGCACGTATCAGAAAAAGTGGGTACCCAGCAGTTACGGCCTGACGCTAGAGAGCCCTCATCACCGAGGGGAGGTGGCTCCCAGCAGGCTCCAACTGCCACAAGAGGGCCGATGTCGCCAAGGCGGGGTGTGCCAGCCAGTCAGTAGTGACCTCACAGCAGAGGGCCCACCTCACAGAAGGGTGAGGAACCCAGCCAGGATCAGACTCTCACCAGAGGGCCCACATCACCAAGGGGATAGAAACCAGGCAGGAGTGTCCTCACACCAGCGGGGCCACATCATCGAAAGGTGAGGGACCCAGCACACGTGGCCTCAAACCAGAGGACACACATCACCAAGGGGCTGGGAGTGAGTCAGGCAGGAGGAGTCTCCAAACAGAGGGCTCATAGAAGAAAAAAGGTGAGGAATCCCGCAGTTGGAACCTCCCCGCAGGCGGCCAGGAGCAGCGAGGCTATGGGATCCAGGCCGGAGTGAACTCACACCAGAGGGCCCTCATCATGAAACTGAGCCACCCACCGTTGGGACCTCAGAGCAGAAGGCCCATATTCCCATGGGGTTGGAAACCTGGCAGGAGTGTACTCACACCACAGGGCGCACATCAGAAAATTTTGGGAGCCCAGGAGTTAGAGCCTGACGCCAGAGGGCCCTCATTACCGAGGGGAGGAGACTCCCAGCAGGCACCAACTCCCACCTGAGGGCCCACGTCGCCAAGGTGACGTGTGCCAGTCAGGCAGGAGTGACCTCACAGCAGAGGGCCTACCTCACAGAAGGGTGAGGAAACCAGCCAGGATAAGACTCTCACCAGAGAGCCCACATCACCAAGGGGACCGGAACAAGGCAGGAGTGTCCTCACACCAGTGTGGCCACATTATAGAAAGGTGACGAACCCAGCACATGTGGCCTAAACCAGAGGACCCACATTTCCAAGGTGCTCCGAGTGAGGCAGGCAGGAGTAGCCTAACAACACAGGGCCCACAGAATAAAAAATGTGAGGAATCCAGCAGTTGGAACACCCCAGCAGGTGGCCCAGAGTACGGAGTCTATGGGATCCAGGCCACAGTGAACTCACAGCAGAGGGCTCACATCATGACACTGTGAGCAATCCAGCTGGTGGGACCTCAGAGCAGAAGGCCCACATCCCCATGGGGATGGGAACGTGGCAGGAGTGTACTCGCACGACAGGGCACATATCAGAAAATTTTGGGAGCCCATGAGTTAGGGCCTGACGCCAGAGGGCCCTCATTACCGAGGGGAGGAGACTCCCAGCAGGCACCAACTCCCAACTGAGGACCCACATCGCCAAGGTGATGTGTGCCAGCCAGGCAGGAGTGACCTCACAGCAGAGGGCCCACCTCCCAGAAGGGTGAGGAATCCAGCCAGGATCAGACTCTCACCAGAGGGCCCCCATCACCAAGGGGATGGGAACCAGGCAGGAGTGTCCTCACACCAGTGGGGCCACATCAATAAAGGTGAGGAAACCGGCACATGTGGCCTCAAACCAGAGGACCCACATCACAAAGGGGCTGGGAGTGAGTCAGGAAGGAGGAGCATGAAAACACAGGACCCAAAGAATAAAAATGGTAAGGAATCCAGCAGTAGGAACCTCCCAGCAGGCGGCTCAGAGCACAGAGTCTATGGGATCTAGGCCTGAGTGAACTAACACCAGAGAGCCAACATCCTGAAACTGTGAACAACACAGGTGTTGGGACCATAGAGCAGAAGGCACATGGGGATGGGAACCTGGCAGGAGTGCCCTCACACCACTTAGCACGTATCAGAAAATGTGGGTAACCAGCAGTTAGGGCCTGATGCCAGAGGGCCTCATCACTGAGGGGAGGAGGCTCCCAGCGGGCTCCAACTGCCACCAGAGGGCCGACGTCGCCAAGGCGGGGTGTGTCAGCCAGGCAGGAGTGACCTCAGAGAAGAGGGCCCACCTCACAGAAGTGTGAGGAGCCCAACCAGGATCAGACTCTCACTGGAGGGCTCACATCACCAAGGGGATGGGAACCAGGCAGGAGTGTCCGCACACCAGTGGGGCCACATCTGCGAAAGGTGAGGAACCCAGCACATGTGGCCTCAAACCAGAGGACACACATCACCAAGGGGCTGGGAGTGAGGCAGGTGTCTGGAGGGGCACATTTAACTCTAATTTCCCACCAGGAAGAGGAATTAACCAAAGGCTCAGAGTGCCGTGCAGGACCCTGATTACGGCCTGAAGCAAACCTGCGGTTCTGTGGCCAGCTTTCAAGGAAACGAGTTAAGAAAGGAAATCACAGGCACTGTAATTCACAAACCAGCAGAGTTATAAATGACAGCTATTGGCAAAAATATATTGAAGTAAGTCTGCACAGAGGACTTGAAAACGAGGCAGAATTGCAGGAATCATATTTCAGGAGGTAGATTGGAATTGCATTTAAAGCATGTGAAAAGCGGCAGATCTTTGACAGTGATGCACTTGGACAAAAAGTGCGTATACATTTTTTCCTGAATATATTCAGGAAAAAACGCATATGCCCTTTGTGGCCAACCAAGAATTCGAGCAATGGAAATCCGCACTACAATGAACTCTCATTTCCCATTCGTCAAAAGAGTCATCTGAAAAAAGTGTAAAACCCAGAAACACAGGACAGGCCATGGAGAACAGGGAGCCTTGTTATGCTGATGGACGGGATGTAAATTGCCAACAGACACTCTGGTGATGTTTATGGTGTATGCTGAAACATCTAAAAAACAAAGCTACAGAGCCTAGGGCACTTCCACTTTTGGCCCTATAGCTTAGGAAAATTAAAATCAACAAGACACAGCCAACACAATATCCAGGGCTGCTGTGTTTACAAGAACCTTGAGTCCAGTACAAATTAAATATCCCAGAAAGAAAAAAATGGATAAAGGAGTTGTCCTACTTACGTACAACGGAATATCACTCAGCAATGAAATCAATGTCATCAGGCCTGTAGCAGCAAATTGAGTGGATTTAAGTATGATGATTCTAAGAGAAATATGTCACACAGAGAAACATAATTATCATAAGATATCACAAATAGAGGGAGTGTAAACTTGGCTACACATAAACTGAATTACAAAACCGAACAGAGTCTCACATTTAGATAAAAACTTATGCTTGCTTAACGGGAAAGTTGAGTTGGGGTGCTGTATAAAACCAGAGATTGAAATGAGCACACATACCGTTCCATAAGCCAAATATGTAATAGACAAGACCTACTCTTTGCTCAACGAAATAGACTAATCCATGGTGTATCACCTCACACCTGTTAGAATGGGCATCATCAGAAAATCTACAAACAACAAATGCTGGAAAGGGTGCGGAGATAAGGAAACCTCTTCCACTATTGTTGGGAATGTAAATTGATGCAGTCACTGTGGAGAACATTATGGAGTTTCTTATAAAACTAAGAATAGAATTACCATATAATACAGCAATCCCACTACTGGGCATATACCCAGACAAAACCATAAAACGAAAAGAGACATTCACCGCAATGTTCATTGCATCACTATTTACAATATCCAGGTAATGGAAGCAAACTAAATGCCCACAGACAGACGAATGCATAAAGATGAGGTACATATATAAAATGGAATATTACTAAGCCATAAAAAGGAATGAAATTGGGTCATTTGTAGAGACGTTGATGGATCTAGAGACTGTCATACAGAGTGAAGTAAGTCAGAAAGAGAAAAACAAATCCTGTATATAAATGCATATATGTGGAACCTAGAAAAGTTGTACAGATGAAGCGTTTTGCAAGGCAGAAATAGAGCAACAGATGTAGACAACAAACGTATGGACACCAAGGGGGGAAAGCTGTTAGGGGGGTGGTGGTGGGAGTTGAGAGATTGGGATTGACATGTATACATTTCTATGTATAAAATAGGTAACCAAAAAGAACCTGCTGTATAAAAAAATAAAATAAAATTCAAAATTACAAAAAGTAAAACAGAAAAAATATTCTTCCCTTCATATACATGTATTTATATGAATAAATTATTTCCATGCTTATATCTGTAAATACAAAAAAGAGGAATAAAATCTACCTTGAACCAAAAACGAAAAAAAGAAAAAAAAACAGAACCCACCAGTTACACAGAGGAAAACCGTATCAGGGCCCTTGCTCCAGTTGTAAACAATTCTGAAGTTGGTCAGTGGTGGGGAATCATCTCCCATTCAGCCAGCATGCCACACACAACAAGCGTCCTCATTGCAAAGCTGGGGGCCCGTGCCGAGGCATCTGTGAGTAAACGTGGGCCGAGCCCCAGGCCAGCTGCTGCAGAAATGTTCCCACCCTTCCCAGGTAAAACACCTGAATATGTACAAGGACTTGAAAGCCTAGAGGAAGGGCCATGGAGCCACATGAGCGACAGCATGCCAGCCGACTTGGTGCCTGCAGGCCAGACAGGATGGTCCTGGCCCTGGGTGCTCTTCTGGAAGCTTTCCATTTCCCTGCCTGAGATACCCCTCCTGTCCCGGCCCCCACTGCTTTCTTCCTTACTCACCTCTGCCCAGGGAGAAATTCCAGCGGCAGGTATGGGTGGCACATCCTCTTCTTTAGCAGGTGGCATCTTGGCAACTGCTGCAGAAAGTCCAGCAGAGCCCCACTCACACTGGGCAACCCACAAAGCCGTGGCCTCTCACTCCCTCCCACCAGTCCAGCCCCGAGACTGCTGACAGGGCAGAAAATGGCGTCAGGCACAGCTGCAGGTGCTCTTGCTGCCTGGAGCGGTGTTTATATTGATCTCAACCCAGGCACACCTTGGGAGGGATGGCCGGCATGGTCAGGCTTCCCAGGCCAGCCAATAATCACCCCTCAGGGGCTCACAGTTGCAGAAACTGGAACTTGCTGAATCGGCCAGGTCCAAGGAACAGGTGTGGGCTCCTGAGAGTCAGGATAGACAAGGGCCTGCAGCTCTGGCTTGTTTTCTAATTATATTATCTGGCCCATGAGTGGGAGACAACTTCAAGAAAACCATCTCCTAATGAGAAGTACCCAGGAGTCAGGGAGAGCAGGGGTGGGTGGTGGGTGGAGACAGAGGCCTGGTGCCCCGGGTGCAGTGGAAATCTCTGGAAGACCAGGTGGAGGGAGGCCACACAGAGTGATGCCCAGGGTCACAGACCTGTCGGAGCTGCTGTTTGTTAGTTCAAGTCCTGCTCTGAGGTGCTCTGTGTCAGATCTGAGTGACAGGTGAGCTGGGAGTGCTCTGCAATGAGGGCGATGTGCATGGCTCCTGTGTGCCCAGCCCTGCCACGGTACCTGAAAGGGTAGCTCTGTATCCTGGGAGGGGCCTGACCACGAGAGCCCCATGGGCTGCAGGGGAACCTGCCCAGGGAGCCCCATATCCTGGGAGGGGCCTGAACACGAGAGCCCCGTGGTCTGGAGTGGGGGTGGGGTACCTGCCCAGGTGAGCTCCATATCCTGGGATTGGCCTGACCTTGAGAGCCCCATGGGCTGCTGGAGTCCTGGTAAAAGATGTCAGGACAGTCAGTGAAGCCACCCAGGATATACCTCCAGTAGTTCCTAAACCCTACACCCTGCTGGTCATTCTACTAACCACCAGGACATGGTATTCTGTATTAGTCTTCAATGAAGCCTTCTTTTGTATTCTATTAGTCCCAGAGTCACAAGAAATTTTGGCTTGTGAGTGGCAGGACTCAACATACAACTAAAACAATACTTCCGGGCCGTCTTGCCCCAAGGGTTCAAAAATTCCCACACCATCTTTGGGGAAAGCTCAGCTAAAGACCTAAAAGTTCTACCTCTGGAAAAGGAAACACTCCTTCAATATGCAGACGACATTCTGATCGCCAGCCCTACTAAGGAGACCTCTGAACTACCAAGCCAATAAAGGATACAAGTTGTCCAAGAAAAAGCTCAAATATCACAGACTATGGTGACCTGCGTGGGCTGCATTCTCACAGAAGGTCGGAGAAGCCCATCCCAGGAAAGGGAAGAAACGATTTACAGCCTTACCCATTTCTAAAACTAGAAGACAGCTTAGGGGTTCCTGGGGAGGCCAGGGTTTGCTGCTTCTGGATCCCTAACTACAGTCTACTAGCTGGGCCTCTATATGAAACACTGAAAGAAAAAGATGATGATCCTTTTGAATAGAATCCAGAAGTGGCCTTTCAAGAATGGAAAGAGCAGTCAATTCAGACCCTTGCCCTGGAACTCCCTAATTTAGCTAAACCCTTTGACCTTTACATTCCTAGTGAAATTTGAATGACCATTGGAGTATTAGTGCAAAACCTGGGACCACTTGAAATGGAACAATGCAAGAATGCCATCCAGGTAGGATAAACTACGGTCACCAAGGGGCTTGGCCCACCGCCACATCTGGCCAAGATACTGGCAGTATCTGAAAACCTGGAAATCAGCAGCCCAAAAGGCCACCTCCCTCCTAAGGGAAAAGGACCCCACGTGGTGATCCTAACCCCCAACCATGCCCTGAAGTTGCAGGGTTTGCTCCGTGGGCACACTGACCTTGAGTGAGGAGGTCCTCCAACTCCAACCTCCAGAGAGATAACTGGGGCAAAGTGGCACCATGACGACTCATGTGACCATCACTTGACCTGGAGTTTCTCTCATAAAACAACAAGAGTGTGTCCCAAAAGAGTAGACTACTGCTTGCAGGACTTACTGCACCCAGAGGGGAGGTAATAATCTTGGCAGGGGAACCGTATATCACGCTGTCACCATAGAAAAGCCTACAGACACTGTGATGATGGTGGCCAATAAGACCGGCTGGACTCCTGTTTACTTCAAAAGGCTGTTGACTCAGTGGCCATCATGGTCCTTCATCACCACTGACCCTGGACTGTCTGGGAGTTGAGCAGTCAGGGTGCTGACACCTGGTGCTGTTTTTACGTTAATTCAGGGGCCTAACTGAAGAAAGCACAGACTACTGGTCAGAGCATCTAGGCTGGCAGAAACGGTCAGCCTAAGGTGGCTGAACAAATGTGCGGCGGGGTGAAACTGGACCTCACAGCGTCACTGCACATCTCCTTCCTGGACCCTTAAAGGTCATTAGAATCTATAACACTACCAATACTTGTGCTCAGGCGGACGAGCAGGGAGGCAGGAGGCCTGCGGACAATCAACGTCACCTGGAGGCTGCTGGGGAGAAGTTCAGACCCTCTCCCACGGGTATGAGGGCTCCTAACTCAGCACTCAGCAGTTACAGATGAAGGGTCTGCACCCTCAGCACTCTAAGAATGAGGAAGGGGACAAAATGCAGAAGAGGGGTTTGTCCCAGGCAAAGCCCCTTAAA
Organism: Delphinapterus leucas; assembly: GCF_059928025.1. Lineage (NCBI taxonomy): Eukaryota > Metazoa > Chordata > Mammalia > Artiodactyla > Monodontidae > Delphinapterus > Delphinapterus leucas. Next base: position 644,670 of record NW_028322254.1, read on the forward strand.
AATCCCTGGGAGATAAAAATAGAATCTGGGCAATAAAATAAAGTCTAACCTTTTTTATCCTTTGTGCTTTGTCTAATTTCACGTGCTCCTAGGGTCCCGCATACAGAGGTTCAACAGCCGGCACTTCAGACCAGATTTCCTAGTGCAGAATGGCTGGGTCGACACTTCAGCTCCTGGAGCACAGTGCAGACTCCGCGATATAGAGCCTGAGCTGCAGCCAACCGGGCCCTCGAGAGCTCCGCCCCCTCCCTCCCACTGACTCTGACAGGATCTCTACACAGCAGCCCAGCCCACAGCCCACGGGGTAGCACATGCTCTCACCTCTGCATTCTCTGATCAAAATATAAAGTTTCCTTTGCTTCTGAACCAAACTCAGTCTCGATCTGTTGGCTCCAATGACACTGGGCAGGGGGACACTTGTTGGGGTCCACTCTGGAGGATCAGTAACAGAAATTGAGAACATTGTAACTTCAATGAACAGATGTGTGAGCCAAACTGTAATTAACATAGAACAGTGTATAAGGCTCGGGTAAAATAAGATGTTTCTAACACTTCCATTTGATATTTCCATCACTTTATTATAAGCAAGTTCAGTGAAAGGTTTGTCTTATTTGTCAGGTCAATACTAGAGAAACGAAGTGATTTCTTTCCAAGGATGTACATCTAATAATCTTGGTTAAAGCTTCAATCTTGTTTTAAATGCTTTTCCATTGAAAATGATACCTCTCTTTCAGCTCCCCCATTTCTGAGAAGTATAAAATCTTATAATTTATTATTACCAAAGGGGAAAGGTGGGAGGAGGGATAAATTAACAGTTTGGGATTAACACATACACACTGCTATGTATAAAATCGATCATTAACAAGGAACTACTGTACAGCACAGGGAACCACACTCAATATTTTGCAATAACCTATAAGGGGAAATAATCTGAAAAAAGAATAGATATTTTTATTGACATCATCTATTAATGACAGTTAAAATGGAACCTAAGGGAAACCGGTGGTGAGTGCTTCTGACCCTGAAGACTTCAATCATCTAAAGTTTGGACTCTGCCTACTTCCCAAGGCCCTTAATGAACCTATGTGTAGCCGTAGCTTAAACAATTCCCCAGTTTGGGTTGTGGAGAGACACTGATTTTGAAAAAGCCCTGGTGTTCTCCTCACATGAATGGGACACTTCCTACAGCTAAAATATGCCTGTCACACCCAGAAGATGGTATACCGTCTGATCGGGAAGAGTTTGGAAAAGGCATCTCATCTCCTCATCTCCTGGTGCTCGGGTTCACCCCTCCAGCGTCTTTACGAACAGTCTCCCCACTTGGAGATGTCAGCACTGTCAACATCCTGTTGCATACAGTTTGGAATTTGTCCAGAGGATGAAGCAGAAGGAGGAGGAACAATGAGAGACAAGTCCTAGGTGTTCGGACAGGCACATGTCACTCTAATTTCCAATCAGGAAGACGAATTGACTAAAAGCTAGGGTTGCCCATGGAAACAGAATAGGGCTTGAGGAAATCCCGCTGCTTTGTGGCCAGTTCCCATAAACACAAGTTGAAAAATGGAACTCAGGGCCGCTAAAATTCACGAAACTGCAGAGTTGAAAATATCTCTCACTGAAAAATGTCTTGAGGAAAGTCAGAGAAAAGGACTTGTAAGCAACGGAGAATGGCAGGAAAGGGATTGGAAGAGGTAGAAAGGACTCGCCATTAAGCACAAGAAAAGGGGCTGAACATTGCCAACATTGCAGTTGGCCAAAAAGGGTGTATGCGTCTTTTTCTGTATATATTCAAGAAAAGGGCATACACTTTTTTAGCCAACCAAACAGGTGCGCACTGGAAATCAGTACTACAAAACATATCACTTCGCATCAGTCAGAAGAGCCTTCCTCATAAAGTGTAAACACCAGAAATGCAGGACAGGGCAAGGAGAAAAGGGAGCCCTGTGAGGCTTATAGTGGAAATGTATATTGCCAATGGTCACTCTTGAGAAGTGTATTGTGTTTACTAAAGCATCTAAAAAATGAGCTACAGAGCACAGGGCACTTGCACTCATGGACGTATATCTTGGGAAAGACAAAAATGGAGAGGACACAGGCACCCCAATGTTTACCGCCTCTCTGTTTAAAAGATCCTCGACTAGGATATAATTTATATGTCTCTGGAGGGAAAAAATGGATAGAGGTGTGGCACTTATGTAGAGTGGAATATTACTCAGCCTGAAAATCAGTGAAATATAGCCAGTTGTAACAACCCCAGAGTAGTTACGTATGATCATTCAAAGTCACATAATTCAAAAAGAAAAAGACAAACAATAACACTAATACATGGAATGTAAACGTGGCTACAAATGACCTGAATTACAAAACAGAATGGGGTCTCAAATTTAGAAGACCAACTTATGTTTGCTTAAGGAAAAAGGAGAGTTGGGGAGCTGCATAAAACCAGAGATTGAAATTAGCACAGATACCGTTCCATAAGCCAAATATGTAATAGAAAAAACCTACTCCCTGGTCAACAAAATGGGCTCAACACGCCATATTCAACACCTACGAATACACCTGACTAGTAAGAATCTTCAAACTCATGGATTTATATGTCTCCGGAAGAGAATCAAGAGTGAGTACAGCGGCATGAACGGAGCAGTGAAAATGCGATAAATCCCATTATCAAAATAAATTACAAAAACAAAACACAATGAGAGTGAAATAGAGAGCAATTCTTAAATAATTCATTCAGGGCTTGTGATGCAACCTGGATTTACCACATCTACACCCAGAGCTGAGTGAGACATAAGGTTGGGCACTTCGGGCTGATAGCATTGTTGAGGTTCAATGAGCAAATGCAGACCCTTTGAAGTCATACTGCATGGTACCCATTCCATGGGTCCCAACTCTCCAGGTTTAAGGGATTCTTTCTTCAGCTAAAACATGCATGGGAAACCCACAGTATGGTGCACCGTGTGACCAGGAAAGGTTTTCAAATGCATCTCAGTTTTCGTCCCCTTTTACTCGGGTTCACCATTCCAGAACGTTTACTAACACTCTCCCCACTTGGAGAGTCTGAACCTTTAACCTCCTGTTTGGCACAGTTTGCAATTTCTGCGCAAAATGAACAGGAATAGGGAGAACCAATGAGAGACTAGCTGTAGGTGTCTGCACGGGCAAATTTAACGCTCATTTCCAACCAGGAAGAGGAATTAACCAAAGGCTCAGCATGCCGTGCCGGAACCAAATTAGGGCCTGAATCTATCATGCGGGTTTGCGGCCAGCTCACAAGAAAGCGATTTGAAGAAAGGAGCTCAGGGGCACTGTAATTCACAAACATGCAGAGTTATAAATGACAGCTATCGTCCAAAAATATATTGAAGGAAGGCTGTGAAGAGGACTTGAAAGCGGGGCAGAATTGCAGGAAAACGATTTCAGGGGGTAGACTGGAATTGCATTTAAAGCATAGGAAAAGAGGCAGAATGTCGACAATGATGCACTTGGCCAAAAAGTGCGTATGCGTTTTTTACTGAATATATTCAGGAAAAAACGCATACGCCCTTTTTGGCCAACCAAGCAAGCATGTTAAAGAAATCTGCACTACAATGAAGTCTCACTGCCCCCCGGTCAAAAGGGCCATCTGAAAAAAGTGTAAAATCCAGAAATGCAGCACAGGCCATGGAGAACAGGGAGCCTTGTTATGCTGATGGGTGGGATGTAAATTGCCAACAGCCACTCTGGAGAAGTGTATGGTGTTTCCTGAAACACCTAAAAAACAAAGCAACGGAGCCTACGGCACTTCCACTTATGGTCCTATAGCTTAGGGAAATTAAAATCAAAAACACACAGCCACCCCAAAGTTTCAGACAGCTCTGTTTACAAGAACCTCGTCCACGGTACAAGTTAAATATCCCAGAAGGCGAAAAATGGATAAAGAATTTGTGGTACGTACGTACAATGGAATATCACTCAGCAATGAAATCTATGTCATCAGGCCCGTCACGGCATAATGAGTGGATTCAGGTACGATGATTCTAAGTGAAATAAGTCACACAGAAAATGAAACATCATAAGATATCACTAATACACGGAATGTGAACTTGGCTACACATGAACTGAATTACAAAACAGAACAGGGTCTCAAATTTAGAAAACCAACTTATGCTTGCTTAAGGGGAAAGGTGAGTTGGGGTGCTGCATAAAACCAGAGATAGAAATTAGCACAGATACCTTTCCATAAGCCAAATATGTAATAGTCAAGACCTACCCCTTGCTCAACGAAATGGACTAAACACCCCATATTCAACGCCTAGGAATACACCTGACTAGTAAGAATCTTCAAACCCATGGATTTATATGTCTCCGTAAGAGAATGAAGCGTGTGTACAGCGGCATGAATGCAGCAGAGAAAATCCGATAAATCCCATTATCAAAATGAATTACACAAACAAAACCCAAGGACAGTGAAATAGAGAGCAATTCTTAAATAATTCATTCAGGGCTTGTGATGCAACCTGGATTTACCACATCTACACCCAGAGCTGAGTGAGACATAAGGTTGGGCACTTCGGGCTGATAGCATTGGTGAGGTTCGATGAGCAAATGCAGACCCTTTGAAGTCATACAGCATGGTACCCATTCCATGTGTCCCAACTCTCCAAGTTTAAGGGATTCTTCCTTCAGCTAAAACATGCATGGGAAACCACAGTATGGTGCACCGTGTGACTGGCAAACGTTTTCAAATGCATCTCAGTTTTCGTCCCCTTTTACTCGGGTTCACCATTCCAGACCCTTTACGAACACTCTCCCCACTTGGAGAGTCAGTGCCTTTAAACTCCTGTTTGGCACAGTGTGCAATTTCTGCGCAAGATGAACAGGAAGAGGGAGAAACAATGAGAGACTACCTGTAGGTGTCTGCACGGGCAAATTTAACGCTCAATTCCCACCAGAAAGAGGAATTAACCAAAGGCTCAGCATGCCGTGCCGGAACAAGATTAGGGCCTGAAGCAATCCTGCGGCTTTTCGGCCAGCTCAAATGAAAGTAATTTGAAGAAAGGAGCTCAGGGTCACAGTAATTCAGAAACCTGCAGAGTTATAAATGACAGCTATCGTCCAAAAATATATTGAAGGAAGGCTGCGAAGAGGACTTGAAAGCGGGGCAGAATTGCAGGAAAACGATTTCAGGGGGTAGACTGGAATTGCATTTAAAGCATAGGAAAAGAGGCAGAACGTCGACAATGATGCACTTGGCCAAAAAGGGCGTATGCGTTTTTTCCTGAACATATTAAGGAAAAAACGCATACGCCCTTTTTGGACAACCAAGCAAGCATGTTAAAGAAATCTGCACTACAATGAAGTCTCACTGCCCCCCGGTCAAAAGGGCCATCTGAAAAAAGTGTAAAATCCAGAAAGGCAGCACAGGCCATGGAGAACAGCGAGCCTTGTTATGCTGATGGGCGGGATGTAAATTGCCAACAGCCAGTCTGGAAAAATGTATGGTGTTTCCCGGAACATCTAAAAAACAAAGCAACGGAGACTATGGCACTTCCCCTTATGGTCCTATAGCTTAGGAAAATTAAAATCAAAAACACACAGCCACCCCAAAGTGTCGGACGGCTCTGTTTACAAGAACCTCGTCTACGGTACAACTTAAATATCCCAGAATGTGAAAAATGGATAAAGAAGTTGTGGTACGTACGTACAATGGAATATCACACAGCAATGAAATCTATGTCATCAGGCCCGTCGCGGCATAATGAGTGGATTCAGGTACGATGATTCTAAGTGAAATATGTCACACAGAAAATGAAACGTCATAAGATATCACTAATACACGGAATGTAAACTTGGCTACACATGAACTGAATTACAAAACAGAACAGGGTCTCAAATTTAGAAAACCAACTTATGCTTGCTTAAGGGGAAAGGTGAGTTGGGGTGCTGCATAAAACCAGAGATAGAAATTAGCACAGATACCTTTCCATAAGCCAAATATGTAATAGTCAAGACCTACCACTTGCTCAACGAAATGGACTAAACACCTCATATTCAACGCCTAGGAATACACCTGACTAGTAAGAATCTTCAAACCCATGGATTTATATGTCTCCGTAAGAGAATGAAGCGTGTGTACAGCGGCATGAATGCAGCAGAGAAAATCCGATAAATCCCATTATCAAAATGAATTACACAAACAAAACCCAAGGACAGTGAAATAGAGAGCAATTTTTAAATAATTCATTCAGGGCTTGTGATGCAACCTGGATTTACCACATCTACACCCAGAGCTGAGTGAGACATAAGGTTGCGCACTTCGAGCTGATAGCATTGGTGAGGTTCGATGAGCAAATGCAGACCCTGTGCAGACATACAGCATGGTACCCATTCCATGGGTCCCAACTCTCGAAGTTTAAGGGATTCTTCCTTCAGCTAAAACATGCATGGGAAACCCACAGTACGGTGCACCGTGTGACTGGCAAACGTTTTCAAATGATTCTCAGTTTTCGTCCCCTTTTACTCGGGTTCACCATTCCAGACCCTTTACGAACACTCTCCCCACTTGGAGAGTCAGTGCCTTTAACCTCCTGTTGGGCACAGTTTGCAATTTCTGCGCAAGATGTAAAGGAATAGGGAGAACGAATGAGAGACTAGCTCTAGGTGTCTGAACGGGCAAATTTAACGCTCATTTCCCACCAGGAAGAGGAATTAACCAAAGGCTCAGCATGCCGTGCCGGAACCAGATTAGGGCCTGAGGCAATCCTGTGGGTTTGCGGCCAGCTCACAAGATAGCGAGTTGAAGAAATGAGCTCAGGGGCACTGTAACTCACAAACCTGCAGAGTTATAAATGACAGCTATCGTCCAAAAATATATTGAAGGAAGGCTGCGAAGACGACTTGTAAGTGGGGCAGAATTGCAGGAAAACGATTTCAGGGGGTAGACGGGAATTGCATTTAAAGCATAGGAAAAGAGGCAGAACGTCGACAATGATGCTCTTGGCCAAAAAGGGCGTATGCGTTTTTTCCTGAATATATTCAGGAAAAAACGCATACGCCCTTTTTGGCCAACCAAGCAAGCATGTTAAAGAAATCTGCACTACAATGAAGTCTCACTGCCCCCCGGTCAAAAGGGCCATCTGAAAAAAGTGTAAAATCCAGAAAGGCAACACAGGCCACGGAGAACAGGGAGCCTTGTTATGCTGATGGGCGGGATGTAAATTGCCAACAGCCACTCTGGAGAAGTGTATGGTGTTTCCCGGAACACCGAAAAAACAAAGCTACGGAGCCTACGGCACTTCCACTTATGGTCCTATAGCTTAGGGAAATTAAAATCAAAAACACACAGCCACCCCAAAGTGTCGGACGGCTCTGTTTACAAGAACCTCGTCTACGGTACAAGTTAAATATCCCAGAATGTGAAAAATGGATAAAGAAGTTGTGGTACGTACGTACAATGGAATATCACTCAGCAATGAAATCTAGGTCATCAGGCCCGTCGCGGCATAATGAGTGGATTCAGGTACGATGATTCTATGTGAAATAAGTCACACAGAAAATGAAACATCATAAGATATCACTACTACACGGAATGTAAACTTGGCTACACATGAACTGAATTACAAAACAGAACAGGGTCTCAAATTTAGAAAACCAACTTATGCTTGCTTCAGGGGAAAGGTGAGTTGGGGTGCTGCATAAAACCAGAGATAGAAATTAGCACAGATACCTTTCCATAAGCCAAATATATAATAGTCAAGACCTACCCCTTGCTCAACGAAATGGACTAAACACCCCATATTCAACGCCTAGGAATACACCTGACTTGTAAGAATCTTCAAACCCATGGATTTATATGTCTCCGTAAGAGAATGAAGCGTGTGTACAGCGGCATGAATGCAGCAGAGAAAATCCGATAAATCCCATTATCAAAATGAATTACACAAACAAAACCCAAGGACAGTGATATAGAGAGCAATTCTTAAATAATTCATTCAGGGCTTGTGATGCAACCTGGATTTACCACATCTACACCCAGAGCTGAGTGAGACATAAGGTTGGGCACTTCGGGCTGATAGCATTGGTGAGGTTCGATGAGCAAATGCAGACCCTTTGAAGTCATACAGCATGGTACCCATTCCATGGGTCCCAACTCTCCAAGTTTAAGGGATTCTTCCTTCAGCTAAAACATGCATGGGAAACCCACAGTACGGTGCACCGTGTGACTGGCAAACGTTTTCAAATGATTCTCAGTTTTCGTCCCCTTTTACTCGGGTTCACCATTCCAGACCCTTTACGAACACTCTCCCCACTTGGAGAGTCAGTGCCTTTAACCTCCTGTTGGGCACAGTTTGCAATTTCTGCGCAAGATGTAAAGGAATAGGGAGAACGAATGAGAGACTAGCTCTAGGTGTCTGAACGGGCAAATTTAACGCTCATTTCCCACCAGGAAGAGGAATTAACCAAAGGCTCAGCATGCCGTGCCGGAACCAGATTAGGGCCTGAGGCAATCCTGTGGGTTTGCGGCCAGCTCACAAGATAGCGAGTTGAAGAAATGAGCTCAGGGGCACTGTAACTCATAAACCTGCAGAGTTATAAATGACAGCTATCGTCCAAAAATATATTGAAGGAAGGCTGCGAAGACGACTTGTAAGTGGGGCAGAATTGCAGGAAAACGATTTCAGGGGGTAGACGGGAATTGCATTTAAAGCATAGGAAAAGAGGCAGAACGTCGACAATGATGCTCTTGGCCAAAAAGGGCGTATGCGTTTTTTCCTGAATATATTCAGGAAAAAACGCATACGCCCTTTTTGGCCAACCAAGCAAGCATGTTAAAGAAATCTGCACTACAATGAAGTCTCACTGCCCCCCGGTCAAAAGGGCCATCTGAAAAAAGTGTAAAATCCAGAAAGGCAACACAGGCCACGGAGAACAGGGAGCCTTGTTATGCTGATGGGCGGGATGTAAATTGCCAACAGCCACTCTGGAGAAGTGTATGGTGTTTCCCGGAACACCGAAAAAACAAAGCTACGGAGCCTACGGCACTTCCACTTATGGTCCTATAGCTTAGGGAAATTTAAATCAAAAACACACAGCCACCCCAAAGTGTCGGACGGCTCTGTTTACAAGAACCTCGTCTACGGTACAAGTTAAATATCCCAGAATGTGAAAAATGGATAAAGAAGTTGTGGTACGTACGTACAATGGAATATCACTCAGCAATGAAATCTAGGTCATCAGGCCCGTCGCGGCATAATGAGTGGATTCAGGTACGATGATTCTAAGTGAAATAAGTCACACAGAAAATGAAACATCATAAGATATCACTAATACACGGAATGTAAACTTGGCTACACATGAACTGAATTACAAAACAGAACAGGGTCTCAAATTTAGAAAACCAACTTATGCTTGCTTAAGGGGAAAGGTGAGTTGGGGTGCTGCATAAAACCAGAGATAGAAATTAGCACAGATACCTTTCCATAAGCCAAATATGTAATAGTCAAGACCTACCCCTTGCTCAACGAAATGGACTAAACACCCCATATTCAACGCCTAGGAATACACCTGACTAGTAAGAATCTTCAAACCCATGGATTTATATGTCTCCGTAAGAGAATGAAGCGTGTGTACAGCGGCATGAATGCAGCAGAGAAAATCCGATAAATCCCATTATCAAAATGAATTACACAAACAAAACCCAAGGACAGTGAAATAGAGAGCAATTCTTAAATAATTCATTCAGGGCTTGTGATGCAACCTGGATTTACCACATCTACACCCAGAGCTGAGTGAGACATAAGGTTGGGCACTTCGGGCTGATAGCATTGGTGAGGTTCGATGAGCAAATGCAGACCCTTTGAAGTCATACAGCATGGTACCCATTCCATGTGTCCCAACTCTCCAAGTTTAAGGGATTCTTCCTTCAGCTAAAACATGCATGGGAAACCCACAGTACGGTGCACCGTGTGACTGGCAAACGTTTTCAAATGATTCTCAGTTTTCGTCCCCTTTTACTCGGGTTCACCATTCCAGACCCTTTACGAACACTCTCCCCACTTGGAGAGTCAGTGCCTTTAACCTCCTGTTGGGCACAGTTTGCAATTTCTGCGCAAGATGAAAAGGAATAGGGAGAACCAATGAGAGGCTAGTTCTAGGTGTCTGCACGGGCAAATTTAACGCTCATTTCCCACCAGGAAGAGGAATTAACCAAAGGCTCAGCATGCCGTGCCGGAACCAGATTAGGGCCTGAGGCAATCCTGTGGGTTTGCGGCCAGCTCACAAGATAGCGAGTTGAAGAAATGAGCTCAGGGGCACTGTAACTCATAAACCTGCAGAGTTATAAATGACAGCTATCGTCCAAAAATATATTGAAGGAAGGCTGCGAAGACGACTTGTAAGCGGGACAGATTTGCAGGAAAACGATTTCAGGGGGTAGACGGGAATTGAATTTAAAGCATAGGAAAAGAGGCAGAACGTCAACAATGATGCTCTTGGCCAAAAAGGGCGTATGCGTTTTTTCCTGAATATATTCAGGAAAAAACGCATACGCCCTTTTTGGCCAACCAAGCAAGCATGTTAAAGAAATCTGCACTACAATGAAGTCTCACTGCCCCCCGGTCAAAAGGGCGATCTGAAAAAAGTGTAAAATCCAAAAAGGCAGCACAGGCCATGGAGAACTGGGAGCCTTGTTATGCTGATGGGCGGGATGTAAATTGCCAACAGCCACTCTGGAGAAGTGTATGGTGTTTCCCGGAACACCGAAAAAACAAAGCTACGGAGCCTACGGCACTTCCACTTATGGTCCTATAGCTTAGGGAAATTAAAATCAAAAACACACAGCCACCCCAAAGTGTCGGACGGCTCTGTTTACAAGAACCTCGTCTACGGTACAAGTTAAATATCCCAGAATGTGAAAAATGGATAAAGAAGTTGTGGTACGTACGTACAATGGAATATCACTCAGCAATGAAATCTATGTCATCAGGCCCGTCGCGGCATAATGAGTGGATTCAGGTACGATGATTCTAAGTGAAATAAGTCACACAGAAAATGAGACATCATAAGATATCACTAATACACGGAATGTGAACTTGGCTACACATGAACTGAATTACAAAACAGAACAGGGTCTCAAATTTAGAAAACCAACTTATGCTTGCTTAAGGGGAAAGGTGAGTTGGGGTGCTGCATAAAACCAGAGATAGAAATTAGCACAGATACCTTTCCATAAGCCAAATATGTAATAGTCAAGACCTACCCCTTGCTCAACGAAATGGACTAAACACCCCATATTCAACGCCTAGGAATACACCTGACTAGTAAGAATCTTCAAACCCATGGATTTATATGTCTCCGTAAGAGAATGAAGCGTGTGTACAGCGGCATGAATGCAGCAGAGAAAATCCGATAAATCCCATTATCAAAATGAATTACACAAACAAAACCCAAGGACAGTGAAATAGAGAGCAATTCTTAAATAATTCATTCAGGGCTTGTGATGCAACATGGATTTACCACATCTACACCCAGAGCTGAGTGAGACATAAGGTTGGGCACTTCGGGCTGATAGCATTGGTGAGGTTCGATGAGCAAATGCAGACCCTGGGAAGTCATACAGCATGGTACCCATTCCATGGGTCCCAACTCTCCAAGTTTAAGGGATTCTTCCTTCAGCTAAAACATGCATGGGAAACCCACAGTATGCTGCACCATGTGACTGGCAAACGTTTTCAAATGATTCTCAGTTTTCGTCCCCTTTTACTCGGGTTCACCATTCCAGACTCTTAATGAACACTCTCCCCACTTGGAGAGTCAGTGCCTTTAACCTCCTGTTGGGCACAGTTTGCAATTTCTGCGCAAGATGAAAAGGAATAGGGAGAACCAATGAGAGACTAGCTCTAGGTGTCTGCACGGGCAAATTTAACGCTCATTTCCCACCAGGAAGAGGAATGAACCAAAGGCTCAGCATGCCGTGCCGGAACCTGATTAGGGCCTGAGGCAAACCTCTGGGTTTGCGGCCAGCTCACAAGATAGCGAGTTGAAGAAATGAGCTCAGGGGCACTGTAACTCACAAACCTGCAGAGTTATAAATGACAGCTATCGTCCAAAAATATATTGAAGGAAGGCTGCGAAGACGACTTGTAAGTGGGGCAGAATTGCAGGAAAACGATTTCAGGGGGTAGACGGGAATTGCATTTAAAGCATAGGAAAAGAGGCAGAATGTCGACAATGATGCTCTTGGCCAAAAAGGGCGTATGCGTTTTTTCCTGAATATATTCAGGAAAAAACGCATACGCCCTTTTTGGCCAACCAAGCAAGCATGTTAAAGAAATCTGCACTACAATGAAGTCTCACTGCCCCCCGGTCAAAAGGGCCATCTGAAAAAAGTGTAAAATCCAGAAAGGCAGCACAGGCCATGGAGAACAGGGAGCCTTGTTATGCTGATGGGCGGGATGTAAATTGCCAACAGCCACCCTGGAGAAGTGTATGGTGTTTCCCGGAACACCGATAAAACAAAGCTACGGAGCCTACGGCACTTCCACTTATGGTCCTATAGCTTAGGGAAATTAAAATCAAAAACACACAGCCACCCCAAAGTGTCGGACGGCTCTGTTTACAAGAACCTCGTCTACGGTACAAGTTAAATATCCCAGAATGTGAAAAATGAATAAAGAAGTTGTGGTACGTACGTACAATGGAATATCACTCAGCAATGAAATCTATGTCATCAGGCCCGTCGCGGCATAATGAGTGGATTCAGGTACGATGATTCTAAGTGAAATAAGTCACACAGAAAATGAAACATCATAAGATATCACTACTACACGGAATGTAAACTTGGCTACACATGAACTGAATTACAAAACAGAACAGGGTCTCAAATTTAGAAAACCAACTTATGCTTGCTTAAGGGGAAAGGTGAGTTGGGGTGCTGCATAAAACCAGAGATAGAAATTAGCACAGATACCTTTCCATAAGCCAAATATGTAATAGTCAAGACCTACCCCTTGCTCAACGAAATGGACTAAACACCCCATATTCAACGCCTAGGAATACACCTGACTAGTAAGAATCTTCAAACCCATGGATTTTTATGTCTCCGTAAGAGAATGAAGCGTGTGTACAGCGGCATGAATGCAGCAGAGAAAATCCGATAAATCCCATTATCAAAATGAATTACACAAACAAAACCCAAGGACAGTGAAATAGAGAGCAATTCTTAAATAATTCATTCAGGGCTTGTGATGCAACCTGGATTTACCACATCTACACCCAGAGCTGAGTGAGACATAAGGTTGGGCACTTCGGGCTGATAGCATTGGTGAGGTTCGATGAGCAAATGCAGACCCTTTGAAGTCATACAGCATGGTACCCATTCCATGGGTCCCAACTCTCCAAGTTTAAGGGATTCTTCCTTCAGCTAAAACATGCATGGGAACCCCACAGTATGGTGCACCGTGTGACTGGCAAACGTTTTCAAATGCATCTCAGGTTTCGTCCCCTTTTACTCGGGTTCACCATTCCAGACCCTTTACGAACACTCTCCCCAATTGGCGAGTCAGTGCCTTTAACCTCCTGTTGGGCACAGTTTGCAATTTCTGCGCAAGATGAAAAGGAATAGGGAGAACCAATGAGAGACTAGCTCTAGGTGTCTGCACGGACAAATTTAACGCTCAATTCCCACCAGGAAGAGGAATTATCCAAAGGCTCAGCATGCCGTGCGGGAACCAGATTAGGGCCTGAGGCAATCCTGTGCGTTTGCGGCCAGCTCACAAGATAGCGAGTTGAAGAAAGGAGCTCAGGGGCACTGTAACTCACAAACCTGCAGAGTTATAAATGACAGCTATCGTCCAAAAATATATTGAAGGAAGGCTGCGAAGACGACTTGTAAGTGGGGCAGAATTGCAGGAAAACGATTTCAGGGGGTAGACGGGAATTGCATTTAAAGCATAGGAAAAGAGGCAGAATGTCGACAATGATGCTCTTGGCCAAAAAGGGCGTATGCGTTTTTTCCTGAATATATTCAGGAAAAAACGCATACGCCCTTTTTGGCCAACCAAGCAAGCATGTTAAAGAAATCTGCACTACAATGAAGTCTCACTGCCCCCCGGTCAAAAGGGCCATCTGAAAAAAGTGTAAAATCCAGAAAGGCAGCACAGGCCATGGAGAACAGGGAGCCTTGTTATGCTGATGGGCGGGATGTAAATTGCCAACAGCCACCCTGGAGAAGTGTATGGTGTTTCCCGGAACACCGATAAAACAAAGCTACGGAGCCTACGGCACTTCCACTTATGGTCCTATAGCTTAGGGAAATTAAAATCAAAAACACACAGCCACCCCAAAGTGTCGGACGGCTCTGTTTACAAGAACCTCGTCTACGGTACAAGTTAAATATCCCAGAATGTGAAAAATGAATAAAGAAGTTGTGGTACGTACGTACAATGGAATATCACTCAGCAATGAAATCTATGTCATCAGGCCCGTCGCGGCATAATGAGTGGATTCAGGTACGATGATTCTAAGTGAAATAAGTCACACAGAAAATGAAACATCATAAGATATCACTACTACACGGAATGTAAACTTGGCTACACATGAACTGAATTACAAAACAGAACAGGGTCTCAAATTTAGAAAACCAACTTATGCTTGCTTAAGGGGAAAGGTGAGTTTGGGTGCTGCATAAAACCAGAGATAGAAATTAGCACAGATACCTTTCCATAAGCCAAATATGTAATAGTCAAGACCTACCCCTTGCTCAACGAAATGGACTAAACACCCCATATTCAACGCCTAGGAATACACCTGACTAGTAAGAATCTTCAAACCCATGGATTTTTATGTCTCCGTAAGAGAATGAAGCGTGTGTACAGCGGCATGAATGCAGCAGAGAAAATCCGATAAATCACATTATCAAAATGAATTACACAAACAAAACCCAAGGACAGTGAAATAGAGAACAATTCTTAAATAATTCATTCAGGGCTTGTGATGCAACCTGGATTTACCACATCTACACCCAGAGCTGAGTGAGACATAAGGTTGGGCACTTCGGGCTGATAGCATTGGTGAGGTTCGATGAGCAAATGCAGACCCTTTGAAGTCATACAGCATGGTACCCATTCCATGGGTCCCAACTCTCCAAGTTTAAGGGATTCTTCCTTCAGCTAAAACATGCATGGGAACCCCACAGTATGGTGCACCGTGTGACTGGCAAACGTTTTCAAATGCATCTCAGGTTTCGTCCCCTTTTACTCGGGTTCACCATTCCAGACCCTTTACAAACACTCTCCCCAATTGGAGAGTCAGTGCCTTTAACCTCCTGTTGGGCACAGTTTGCAATTTCTGCGCAAGATGAAAAGGAATAGGGAGAACCAATGAGAGACTAGCTCTAGGTGTCTGCACGGACAAATTTAACGCTCAATTCCCACCAGGAAGAGGAATTAACCAAAGGCTCAGCATGCCGTGCGGGAACCAGATTAGGGCCTGAGGCAATCCTGTGCGTTTGCGGCCAGCTCACAAGATAGCGAGTTGTAGAAATGAGCTCAGGGGCACTGTAACTCACAAACTTGCAGAGTTATAAATGACAGCTATCGTCCAAAAATATATTGAAGGAAGGCTGCGAAGATGACTTGTAAGTGGGGCAGAATTGCAGGAAAACGATTTCAGGGGGTAGACGGGAATTGCATTTAAAGCATAGGAAAAGAGGCAGAACGTCGACAATGATGCTCTTGGCCAAAAAGGGCGTATGCGTTTTTTCCTGAATATATTCAGGAAAAAACGCATACGCCCTTTTTGGCCAACCAAGCAAGCATGTTAAAGAAATCTGCACTACAATGAAGTCTCACTGCCCCCCGGTCAAAAGGGCCATCTGAAAAAAGTGTAAAATCCAGAAAGGCAGCACAGGCCATGGAGAACAGGGAGCCTTGTTATGCTGATGGGCGGGATGTAAATTGCCAACAGCCACCCTGGAGAAGTGTATGGTGTTTCCCGGAACACCGAAAAAACAAAGCTACGGAGCCTACGGCACTTCCACTTATGGTCCTATAGCTTAGGGAAATTAAAATCAAAAACACACAGCCACCCCAATGTGTCGGACGGCTCTCTTTACAAGAACCTCGTCTACGGTACAAGTTAAATATCCCAGAATGTGAAAAATGGATAAAGAAGCTGTGCTACGTACGTACAATGGAATATCACTCAGCAATGAAATCTATGTCATCAGGCCCATCGCGGCATAATGAGTGGATTCAGGTACGATGATTCTAAGTGAAATAAGTCACACAGAAAATGAAACATCATAAGATATCACTAATACACGGAATGTAAACTTGGCTACACATGAACTGAATTACAAAACAGAACAGGGTCTCAAATTTAGAAAACCAACTTATGCTTGCTTAAGGGGAAAAGTGAGTTTGGGTGCTGCATAAAACCAGAGATAGAAATTAGCACAGATACCTTTCCATAAGCCAAATATGTAATAGTCAAGACCTACCCCTTGCTCAACGAAATGGACTAAACACACCATATTCAACCCCTAGGAATACACCTGTGTAGTAAGAATCTTCAAACACTTGGATTTATATGTCTCTGTAAGAGAATGAAGCGTGTGTACAGCGGCATGAATGCAGCAGAGAAAATCCGATAAATCCCATTATCAAAATGAATTACACAAACAAAACCCAAGGACAGTGAAATAGAGAGCAATTCTTAAATAATTCATTCAGGGCTTGTGATGCAACCTGGATTTACCACATCTAAACCCAGAGCTGATTGAGACATAAGTTTGGGCACTTCGGGCTGATAGCATTGGTGAAGTTCGATGAGCAAATGCAGACCCTTTGAAGTCATACTGCATGGTACCCATTCCATGGGTCCCAACTCTCCAGGTTTAAGGGATTCTTCCTTCAGCTAAAACATGCATGGGAAACCCACAGTATGGTGCACCGTGTGACCGGCAAACGTTTTCAAATGCATCTCAGTTTTCGTCCCCTTTTACTCGGGTTCACCATTCCAGACCCTTTACTAACACTCTCCCCACTTGTAGAGTCAGTGCTTTTAACTTCCTGTTTGGCACAGTTTGCAATTTCTGCGCAAGATGAACAGGAATAGGGAGAACCAATGAGAGACTAGCTGTAGGTGTCTGCACGGGCAAATTTAGTGCTCATTTCCCACCAGGAGGAGGAATTAACCAAAGGCTCAGCATGCCGTGCCTGAACCAGATTAGGTCCTGACAATCGTGCGGGTTTGCAGCCAGCTCACAAGATAGCGAGTTGAAGAAAGGAGCTCAGGGGCACTGTATCTCACAAACCTGCAGAGTAATAAATGACAGCTATCGTCCAAAAATATATTGAAGGAGGTCTGCAAAGACGACTTGTAAGCGGGACAGATTTGCAGGAAAACGATTTCAGGGGGTAGACGGGAATTGCATTTAAAGCATGGGAAAAGAGGCAGAAAGTCAACAATGATGCTCTTGGCCAAAAAGGGCGTATGCGTTTTTTCCTGAATATATTCAGGAAAAAACGCATACGCGCTTTTTGGACAACCAAGCAAGCATGTTAAAGAAATCTGCACTACAATGAAGTCTCACTGCCCCCCGGTCAAAAGGGCCATCTGAAAAAAGTGTAAAATCCAGAAATGCAGCACAGGCCATGGAGAACAGGGAGCCTTGTTATGTTGATGGGCGGGATGTAAATTGCCAACAGCCACTCTGGACAAGTGTATGGTGTTTCCTGGTACACCTAAAAAACAAAGCAACGAAGCCTACGGCACTTCCACTTATGGTCCTATAGCTTAAGGAAATTAAAATCAAAAACACACAAACACCCCAAAGTTTCGGACGGCTCTGTTTACAAGAACCTCGTCTTCGGTTCAAGTTAAATATCCCAGAATGTGAAAAATGGATAAAGTAGTAGTGGTACCTACATACAATGGAATATCACGCAGCAATGAAATCTATGTCATCAGGCCCGTCGCGGCATAATGAGTGGATTCATGTACAAAGATTCTAAGGGAAATAAGTCACACAGAAAATGAAACATCATAAGATATCACCAATACACGGAATGTAAACTTGGCTGCACATGAACTGAATTACAAAACAGAACAGGGTCTCAAATTTAGAAAAACAACTTATGCTTGCTTAAGGGGAAGGTGAGTTGGGGTGCTGCATAAAACCAGAGATAGAAATTAGCACAGATACCTTTCCATAAGCCAAATATGTAATAGTCAAGACCTACCCCTTGCTCAACGAAATGGACCAAACAACACATATTAAACGCCTAGGAATACACCTGACTAGTAAGAATATCCAAACCCATGGATTTATATGTCTCCATAAGAGAATCAAGCGTGTGTACAGCTGCATGAAGGCAGCAGAGAAAATCCGATAAATCCCATTATCAAAATAAATTGAAAAACAAAACACAATGACAGTGAAATAGAGAGCAATTCTTAAATAATTCATTCAGAGCTTGTGATGCAACCTGGATTTACCTCATCTACACCCAGAGCTGAGTGAGACATAAGGTTGGACACTTCGGGCTGATAGCATTGGTGAGGTTCGATGAGCAAATGAAGACCCTTTGAAGTCATACTGCATGGTACCCATTCCATGGGTCCCAACTCTCCAGGTTTAAGCGATTCTTCCTTCAGCTAAAACATGCATGGGAAACCCACAGTATGGTGCACCGTGTGACTGGCAAACGTTTTCAAATGCATCTCAGTTTTCGTCCCCTTTTACTCGGGTTCACCATTCCAGAACGTTTACTAACACTCTCCCCACTTGGAGAGTCAGTGCCTTTACCTCCTGTTTGGCACAGTTTGCAATTTCTGCGCAAGATGAACAGGAATAGGGAGAACCAATGAGAGACTAGCAGTAAGTGTCTGCACGGGCAAATTTAATGCTCATTTCCCACCAGGAAGAGGAATTAACCAAAGGATCAGCATGCCGTGCCGGAAACAGATTAGGGCCTGAAGCAATCCTGCGGGTTTGCGCCCAGCTCACAAGTTGCGAGTTGAAGAAAGGAGCTCAGGGACACTGTAACTCACAAACATGCAGAGTTATAAATGACAGCTATCGTCCAAAAATATCTTGAAGGAAGGCTGCGAAGACGACTTGTAAGCGGGGCAGAATTGCAGGAAAACGATTTCAGGGGGTAGACGGGAATTGCATTTAAAGCATAGGAAAAGAGGCAGAACGTCGACAATGATGCTCTTGGCCAAAAAGGGTGTATGCGTTTTTTCCTGAATTTATTCAGGAAATAAAGCATATGCGCTTTTTGGCCAACCAAGCAACCATGTTAAAGAAATCTGCACTACAATGAAGTCTCACTGCCCCCCGGTCAAAAGGGCCATCTGAAAAAAGTGTAAAATCCAGAAAGGCAGGACAGGCCATGGAGAAGAGGGAGCATTGTTATCCTGATGGTCAGCATGTGAATTGCCAACAGCCACTCTGGAGAAGTGTATGGTATTTCCTGAAACACATAAGAAACAAAGCAACACAGCCTATGGCACTTCCACTTATGGTCCTATAGCTTAGGGAAATTAAAATCAAAACCACACAGGCACCCCAAAGTTTGGAACGGCTCTGTTTACGAGAACCTCTTGTACGGTACAAGTTAAATATCCCAGAGGGCGAAAAATGGATAAAGAAGTTGTGGTTCTTACGTACAATGGAATATCACTCAGCAATGAAATCTATGTCATCAGGCCCGTAGCGGCATAATGAGTGGATTCAGGTACGATGATTCTACGTGCAATAGGTCACACAGAAAAAGAAACATCATAAGATATCACTAATACACGGAATGTAAACTTGGCTGCACATGAACTGAATTACAAAACAGAACAGTGTCTCAAATTTAGAAAACCAACTTATGCTTGCTTTTTGGGAAAGGTGAGTTCGGGTGCTGCATAAAAACAGAGATTGAAATTCGCACTGATACAGTTCCATAAGCCAAATATGTAATAGACAAGACCTACTGCTTGCTCGACGAAATGGGCTCAACACCCCATATTCAACGCCTAGGAATATACCTGCCTAGCAAGAATCTTAAAACCCATGGATTTATATGTGTCCATAAGAGAATCCAGCGTGTGTTCAGTGGCCTAAAGGCAACAGTGAAAATCCGATAAATCATATTATCAAAATAAATTTCAAAAACAAAA
Organism: Delphinapterus leucas; assembly: GCF_059928025.1. Taxonomy (NCBI): domain Eukaryota; kingdom Metazoa; phylum Chordata; class Mammalia; order Artiodactyla; family Monodontidae; genus Delphinapterus; species Delphinapterus leucas. The sequence continues at coordinate 664,824 of NW_028322254.1, forward strand.
CACAATGACAGTGAAATAGAGAGCAATTCTTAAATAATTCACTCAGGGCTTCTGATGCAACCTGGATTTACCACATGTACACCCAGTGCTGGGGAGACATAAGGCCGGACACTTCGCCCTGATAGTATTGTTGAGGTTCGGTGAGCAATTGCAGACCCTTTGAAGTCATACTTCATGGTACCCATTCCAAGGGTCCCAACTCTCCAGGTTTAAGGGATTCTTCCTTCCGCTACATCATGTATGGGAAACCCAGAGTATGGTCCACCATGTGATTGGGAAACGTTTTCAAATGCATCTCAGTTTTCGTCCCTTTATACTCGGGTTCACCATTCCAGATGCTTAACTAACACTCTCCCCACTTGGAGAGTCAGTGCCTTTAACCTCCTGTTTGTCACAGTTTGCAATTTCTGCGCAAGATGAACAGGAATAGGGAGAACCAATGAGAGACTAGCTGTAGGTGTCTGCACGGGCAATTTAATGCTCATTTCTCACCAGGAAGTGGAATTAACCAAAGGCTCAGAATGCCGTGCCGGAACCAGATTAGGGCCTGAAGCAATACTGCGGGTGTGCAGGCAGCTCACAAGATAGCGAGTTGAACAAAGGAGCTCAGGGGCACTGTAATTCACAAACCTGCAGAGTTATAAATGACAGCTATCGTCCAAAAATATATTGAAGGAAGGCTGCGAAGAGGACTTGAAAGCGGGGCAGAATTCCAGGAAAACGATTTCAGGAGGTAGACGGGAAATGCACTGAAAGCATAGGAGAAGAGGCAGAACCTCGACAATGATGCACTTGTTCAAAAAGTGCATATGCGTTTTTTCCAAGGCCCTCCTTAAAGAGGGTAGGGGGCTCCCAGCATGCTTCAGTGGCCAACAGAGGGCCCACATCGCCAAGGTGACGTGAGCCAGCCAGGCAGGAGTGACCTCACATCAGAGGGCCCACCTCACAGAAGGGTAAGGGACCCAGCCATTATCAGACTCTCACCAGAGGGCCCACATCAGCAAGGGGCTGGGAACCAGGCAGGAGTGTCTTCACACCCGTGGGGCCACATCATCGCAAGTTGAGGTACCCAGCACATGTGGCCTCAAACCAGAGGACCCACATCTCCATGGGTCTCGGAGCGAGGCAGGCAGGATGAACCTCAAAACACGTGGCCCATTGTATAAAAAAGGTGAGGAATCCAGCAGTTGGAACATCCCAGCAGGCGGCCCAGAGCACCGAGGCTATGGGATCCAGGCAATGATGAACTCACAACAGAGGGCCCTCATCATGAAACTGTGAGCAACCTAGCCATTGTGACCTCAGAGCACAAGGCCCACATCCCCATGGGGAAGCGAACCAAGCAGGAGTGTCATCGCACCAGTGGGCACACATCAGAAAATGTGGGGAGCCCAGCAGTTAGGGCCTGATGCCAGAGGGCCCTCATCACCGAGGAGAGGAGGCTCCCAGCAGGCTCCAACTGCTACAAGAGGGCCAACGTCGCCAATGCGGGGTGTGCCAGCCAGGCAGGAGTGACCTCAGAGCAGAGGGCCAACCTCAAAAAAGTGTGAGGAACCCAAAGAGGATTAGACTCTCACCAGAGGGCCCACATCACCAAGAGGATCAGAACCAGGCAGGACTGTCTTCACACCAGGGTGACCACATCATAGAAAGGTGAGGAACCCAGCACATGTGGCCTAAACCAGAAGACCCACATCTCCAAGGGGCTCGGAGTGAGGCATGCAGGAGTAGCCTCACAACACAGGGCCCATAGAATAAAAAAGCTGAGGAATCCTGCAGTGGGAACCTCCCAGCAGGCGGCCCAGAGCACCGAGTCTATGTGATCCAGGCTGCAGTGAACTCACAGCAGAGGGCCCATATCATGAAACTGTGAGCAACCCAGCCATTGGGACCTCACAGCAGAAGGCCCACATCCCCATGGGGTTGGGAACATGGCAAGAGTGTCCTCGCACCACTTAGCACGTATCAGAAAAAGTGGGTACCCAGCAGTTACGGCCTGACGCTAGAGAGCCCTCATCACCGAGGGGAGGTGGCTCCCAGCAGGCTCCAACTGCCACAAGAGGGCCGATGTCGCCAAGGCGGGGTGTGCCAGCCAGTCAGTAGTGACCTCACAGCAGAGGGCCCACCTCACAGAAGGGTGAGGAACCCAGCCAGGATCAGACTCTCACCAGAGGGCCCACATCACCAAGGGGATAGAAACCAGGCAGGAGTGTCCTCACACCAGCGGGGCCACATCATCGAAAGGTGAGGGACCCAGCACACGTGGCCTCAAATCAGAGGACACACATCACCAAGGGGCTGGGAGTGAGTCAGGCAGGAGGAGTCTCCAAACAGAGGGCCCATAGAAGAGAAAAGGTGAGGAATCCCACAGTTGGAACCTCCCCGCAGGCGGCCAGGAGCAGCGAGGCTATGGGATCCAGGCCGGAGTGAACTCACACCAGAGGGCCCTCATCATGAAACTGAGCCACCCACCGTTGGGACCTCAGAGCAGAAGGCCCATATTCCCATGGGGTTGGAAACCTGGCAGGAGTGTACTCACACCACAGGGCGCACATCAGAAAATTTTGGGAGCCCAGGAGTTAGAGCCTGACGCCAGAGGGCCCTCATTACCGAGGGGAGGAGACTCCCAGCAGGCACCAACTCCCAACTGAGGGCCCACGTCGCCAAGGTGACGTGTGCCAGTCAGGCAGGAGTGACCTCACAGCAGAGGGCCTACCTCACAGAAGGGTGAGGAAACCAGCCAGGATAAGACTCTCACCAGAGAGCCCACATCACCAAGGGGACCGGAACAAGGCAGGAGTGTCCTCACACCAGTGTGGCCACATTATAGAAAGGTGACGAACCCAGCACATGTGGCCTAAACCAGAGGACCCACATTTCCAAGGTGCTCCGAGTGAGGCAGGCAGGAGTAGCCTAACAACACAGGGCCCACAGAATAAAAAATGTGAGGAATCCAGCAGTAGGAACCCCCCAGCAGGTGGCCCAGAGTACGGAGCCTATGTGATCCAGGCCACAGTGAACTCACAGCAGAGGGCTCACATCATGACACTGTGAGCAATCCAGCTGGTGGGACCTCAGAGCAGAAGGCCCACATCCCCATGGGGATGGGAACGTGGCAGGAGTGTACTCGCACGACAGGGCACATATCAGAAAATTTTGGGAGCCCATGAGTTAGGGCCTGACGCCAGAGGGCCCTCATTACCGAGGGGAGGAGACTCCCAGCAGGCACCAACTCCCAACTGAGGACCCACATCGCCAAGGTGATGTGTGCCAGCCAGGCAGGAGTGACCTCACAGCAGAGGGCCCACCTCCCAGAAGGGTGAGGAATCCAGCCAGGATCAGACTCTCACCAGAGGGCCCCCATCACCAAGGGGATGGGAACCAGGCAGGAGTGTCCTCACACCAGTGGGGCCACATCAATAAAGGTGAGGAAACCGGCACATGTGGCCTCAAACCAGAGGACCCACATCACAAAGGGGCTGGGAGTGAGTCAGGAAGGAGGAGCATGAAAACACAGGACCCAAAGAATAAAAATGGTAAGGAATCCAGCAGTAGGAACCTCCCAGCAGGCGGCTCAGAGCACAGAGTCTATGGGATCTAGGCCTGAGTGAACTAACACCAGAGAGCCAACATCCTGAAACTGTGAACAACACAGGTGTTGGGACCATAGAGCAGAAGGCACATGGGGATGGGAACCTGGCAGGAGTGCCCTCACACCACTTAGCACGTATCAGAAAATGTGGGTAACCAGCAGTTAGGGCCTGATGCCAGAGGGTCTCATCACTGAGGGGAGGAGGCTCCCAGCGGGCTCCAACTGCCACCAGAGGGCCGACGTCGCCAAGGCGGGGTGTGTCAGCCAGGCAGGAGTGACCTCAGAGAAGAGGGCCCACCTCACAGAAGTGTGAGGAGCCCAACCAGGATCAGACTCTCACTGGAGGGCTCACATCAGGCAGGAGTGTCCTCACACCAGTGGGGCCACATCTGCGAAAGGTGAGGAACCCAGCACATGTGGCCTCAAACCAGAGGACACACATCACCAAGGGGCTGGGAGTGAGGCAGGTGCCTGGAGGGGCACATTTAACTCTAATTTCCCACCAGGAAGAGGAATTAACCAAAGGCTCAGAGTGCCGTGCGGGACCCTGATTACGGCCTGAAGCAAACCTGCGGTTCTGTGGCCAGCTTTCAAGGAAACGAGTTAAGAAAGGAAACCACAGGCACTGTAATTCACAAACCAGCAGAGTTATAAATGACAGCTATTGGCAAAAATATATTGAAGTAAGTCTGCACAGAGGACTTGAAAACGAGGCAGAATTGCAGGAATCATATTTCAGGAGGTAGATTGGAATTGCATTTAAAGCATGTGAAAAGCGGCAGATCTTTGACAGTGATGCACTTGGACAAAAAGTGCGTATACATTTTTTCCTGAATATATTCAGGAAAAAACGCATATGCCCTTTGTGGCCAACCAAGAATTCGAGCAATGGAAATCCGCACTACAATGAACTCTCATTTCCCATTCGTCAAAAGAGCCATCTGAAAATAGTGTAAAACCCAGAAACACAGGACAGGCCATGGAGAACAGGGAGCCTTGTTATGCTGATGGACGGATTGTAAATTGCCAACAGACACTCTGGTGATGTTTATAGTGTATGCTGAAACATCTAAAAAACAAAGCTACAGAGCCTAGGGCACTTCCACTTTTGGCCCTATAGCTTAGGAAAATTAAAATCAACAAGACACAGCCAACACAATATCCAGGGCTGCTGTGTTTACAAGAACCTTGAGTCCAGTACAAATTAAATATCCCAGAAAGAAAAAAATGGATAAAGGAGTTATCCTACTTACGTACAACGGAATATCACTCAGCAATGAAATCAATGTCATCAGGCCTGTAGCAGCAAATTGAGTGGATTTAAGTATGATGATTCTAAGAGAAATATGTCACACAGAGAAACATAATTATCATAAGATATCACAAATAGAGGGAGTGTAAACTTGGCTACACATAAACTGAATTACAAAACCGAGCAGAGTCTCACATTTAGATAAAAACTTATGCTTGCTTAACGGGAAAGTTGAGTTGGGGTGCTGTATCAAACCAGAGATTGAAATGAGCACACATACCGTTCCATAAGCCAAATATGTAATAGACAAGACCTACTCTTTGCTCAACGAAATAGACTAATCCATGGTGTATCACCTCACACCTGTTAGAATGGGCATCATCAGAAAATCTACAAACAACAAATGCTGGAAAGGGTGCGGAGATAAGGAAACCTCTTCCACTATTGTTGGGAATGTAAATTGATGCAGTCACTGTGGAGAACATTATGGAGTTTCTTATAAAACTAAGAATAGAATTACCATATAATACAGCAATCCCACTACTGGGCATATACCCAGACAAAACCATAAAACGAAAAGAGACATTCACCGCAATGTTCATTGCATCACTATTTACAATATCCAGGTAATGGAAGCAACCTAAATGCCCACAGACAGACGAATGCATAAAGATGAGGTACATATATAAAATGGAATATTACTAAGCCATAAAAAGGAATGAAATTGGGTCATTTGTAGAGACGTTGATGGATCTAGAGACTGTCATACAGAGTGAAGTAAGTCAGAAAGAGAAAAACAAATCCTGTATATAAATGCATATATGTGGAACCTAGAAAAGTTGTACAGATGAAGCGTTTTGCAAGGCAGAAATAGAGCAACAGATGTAGACAACAAACGTATGGACACCAAGGGGGGAAAGCTGTTAGGGGGGTGGTGGTGGGAGGAGTTGAGAGATTGGGATTGGCATGTATACATTTCTATGTATAAAATAGGTAACCAAAAAGAACCTGCTGTATAAAAAAATAAAATAAAATTCAAAATTACAAAAAGTAAAACAGAAAAAATATTCTTCCCTTCACATACATGTATTTATATGAATAAATTATTTCTATGCTTATATCTGTAAATACAAAAAAGAGGAATAAAATCTACCTTGAACCAAAAACGAAAAAAAGAAAAAAAAACAGAACCCACCAGTTACACAGAGGAAAACCGTATCAGGGCCCTTGCTCCAGTTGTAAACAATTCTGAAGTTGGTCAGTGGTGGGGAATCATCTCCCATTCAGCCAGCATGCCCCACGCAACAAGCGTCCTCATTGCAAAGCTGGGGGCCCGTGCCGAGGCATCTGTGAGTAAACGTGGGCCGAGCCCCAGGCCAGCTGCTGCTGAAATGTTCCCACCCTTCCCAGGTAAAACACCTGAATATGTACAAGGACTTGAAAGCCTAGAGGAAGGGCCATGGAGCCACATGAGCGACAGCATGCCAGCCGACTTGGTGCCTGCAGGCCAGACAGGATGGTCCTGGCCCTGGGTGCTCTTCTGGAAGCTTTCCATTTCCCTGCCTGAGATACCCCTCCTGTCCCGGCCCCCACTGCTTTCTTCCTTACTCACCTCTGCCCAGGGAGAAATTCCAGCGGCAGGTATGGGTGGCACATCCTCTTCTTTAGCAGGTGGCATCTTGGCAACTGCTGCAGAAAGTCCAGCAGAGCCCCACTCACACTGGGCAACCCACAAAGCCGTGGCCTCTCACTCCCTCCCACCAGTCCAGCCCCGAGACTGCTGACAGGGCAGAAAATGGCGTCAGGCACAGCTGCAGGTGCTCTTGCTGCCTGGAGCGGTGTTTATATTGATCTCAACCCAGGCACACCTGGGGAGGTCTGGCCGGCACGGTCGGGCTTCCCAGGCCAGCCAATAATCACCCCTCAGGGGCTCACAGTTGCAGAAACTGGAACTTGCTGAATCGGCCAGGTCCAAGGAACAGGTGTGGGCTCCTGAGAGTCAGGATAGACAAGGGGCTGCAGCTCTGGCTTGTTTTCTAATTATATTATCTGGCCCATGAGTGGGAGACAACTTCAAGAAAACCCTCTCCTAATGAGAGGAACCCAGGAGTCAGGGAGAGGAGGGGTGGGTGGTGGGTGGAGACAGAGGCCTGGTGCCCCGGGTGCAGTGGAAGTCTCTGGAAGACCAGGTGGAGGGAGGCCACACAGAGTGATGCCCAGGGTCACAGACCTGTCGGAGCTGCTGTTTGTTAGTTCAAGTCCTGCTCTGAGGTGCTCTGTGTCAGATCTGAGTGACAGGTGAGCTGGGAGTGCTCTGCAATGAGGGCGATGTGCATGGCTCCTGTGTGCCCAGCCCTGCCACGGTACCTGAAAGGGTTGCTCTGTATCCTGGGAGGGGCCTGACCACGAGAGCCCCGTGAGCTGGGGTGGGGGTGGGGTACCTGCCCAGGTGAGCTCCATATCCTGGGATTGGCCTGACCTCGAGAGCCCCATGGGCTGCTGGAGTCCTGGTAAAAGATGTCAGGACAGTCAGTGAAGCCACCCAGGATATACCTCCAGTAGTTCCTAAACCCTACACCCTGCTGGTCATTCTACTAACCACCAGGACATGGTATTCTGTATTAGTCTTCAATGAAGCCTTCTTTTGTATTCTATTAGTCCCAGAGTCACAAGAAATTTTGGCTTGTGAGTGGCAGGACTCAACATACAACTAAAACAATACTTCCGGGCCGTCTTGCCCCAAGGGTTCAAAAATTCCCACACCATCTTTGGGGAAAGCTCAGCTAAAGACCTAAAAGTTCTACCTCTGGAAAAGGAAACACTCCTTCAATATGCAGACGACATTCTGATCGCCAGCCCTACTAAGGAGACCTCTGAACTACCAAGCCAATAAAGGATACAAGTTGTCCAAGAAAAAGCTCAAATATCAGACTATGGTGACCTGCGTGGGCTGCATTCTCACAGAAGGTCGGAGAAGCCCATCCCAGGAAAGGGAAGAAACAATTTACAGCCTTACCCATTTCTAAAACTAGAAGACAGCTTAGGGGTTCCTGGGGAGGCCAGGGTTTGCTGCTTCTGGATCCCTAACTACAGTCTACTAGCTGGGCCTCTATATGAAACACTGAAAGAAAAAGATGATGATCCTTTTGAATAGAATCCAGAAGTGGCCTTTCAAGAATGGAAAGAGCAGTCAATTCAGACCCTTGCCCTGGAACTCCCTAATTTAGCTAAACCCTTTGACCTTTACATTCCTAGTGAAATTTGAATGGCCATTGGAGTATTAGTGCAAAACCTGGGACCACTTGAAATGGAACAATGCAAGAATGCCATCCAGGTAGGATAAACTACGGTCACCAAGGGGCTTGGCCCACCGCCACATCTGGCCAAGATACTGGCAGTATCTGAAAACCTGGAAATCAGCAGCCCAAAAGGCCACCTCCCTCCTAAGGGAAAAGGACCCCACGTGGTGATCCTAACCCCCAACCATGCCCTGAAGTTGCAGGGTTTGCTCCGTGGGCACACTGACCTTGAGTGAGGAGGTCCTCCAACTCCAACCTCCAGAGAGATAACTGGGGCAAAGGGGCACCATGACGACTCGTGTGACCATCACTTGACCTGGAGTTTCTCTCATAAAACAACAAGAGTGTGTCCCAAAAGAGTAGACTACTGCTTGCAGGACTTACTGCACCCAGAGGGGAGGTAATAATCTTGGCAGGGGAACAGTATATCACGCTGTCACCATAGAAAAGCCTACAGACACTGTGATGATGGTGGCCAATAAGACCGGCTGGACTCCTGTTTACTTCAAAAGGCTGTTGACTCAGTGGCCATCATGGTCCTTCATCACCACTGACCCTGGACTGTCTGGGAGTTGAGCAGTCAGGGTGCTGACACCTGGTGCTGTTTTTACGTTAATTCAGGGGCCTAACTGAAGAAAGCACAGACTACTGGTCAGAGCATCTAGGCTGGCAGAAACGGTCAGCCTAAGGTGGCTGAACAAATGTGGGGCGGGGTGAAACTGGACCTCACAGCGTCACTGCACATCTCCTTCCTGGACCCTTAAATGTCATTAGAATCTATAACACTACCAATACTTGTGCTCAGGCGGACGAGCAGGGAGGCAGGAGGCCTGCGGACAAACAACGTCACCTGGAGGCTGCTGGGGAGAAGTTCAGACCCTATCCCACAGGTATGAGGGCTCCTAACTCAGCACTCAGCAGTTACAGATGAAGGGTCTGCACCCTCAGCACTCTAAGAATGAGGAAGGGGACAAAATGCAGAAGAGGGGTTTGTCCCAGGCAAAGCCCCTTAAAAATCCCTGGGAGATAAAAATAGAATCTGGGCAATAAAATAAAGTCTAACCTTTTTTATCCTTTGTGCTTTGTCTAATTTCACGTGCTCCTAGGGTCCCGCATACAGAGGTTCAACAGCCGGCACTTCAGACCAGATTTCCTAGTGCAGAATGGCTGGGTCGACACTTCAGCTCCTGGAGCACAGTGCAGACTCCGTGATATAGAGCCTGAGCTGCAGCCAACCGGGCCCTCGAGAGCTCCGCCCCCTCCCTCCCACTGACTCTGACAGGATCTCTACACAGCAGCCCAGCCCACAGCCCACGGGGTAGCACATGCTCTCACCTCTGCATTCTCTGATCAAAATATAAAGTTTCCTTTGCTTCTGAACCAAACTCAGTCTCGATCTGTTGGCTCCAATGACACTGGGCAGGGGGACACTTGTTGGGGTCCACTCTGGAGGATCAGTAACAGAAATTGAGAACATTGTAACTTCAATGAACAGATGTGTGAGCCAAACTGTAATTAACATAGAACAGTGTATAAGGCTCGGGTAAAATAAGATGTTTCTAACACTTCCATTTGATATTTCCATCACTTTATTATAAGCAAGTTCAGTGAAAGGTTTGTCTTATTTGTCAGGTCAATACTAGAGAAACGAAGTGATTTCTTTCCAAGGATGTACATCTAATAATCTTGGTTAAAGCTTCAATCTTGTTTTAAATGCTTTTCCATTGAAAATGATACCTCTCTTTCAGCTCCCCCATTTCTGAGAAGTATAAAATCTTATAATTTATTATTACCAAAGGGGAAAGGTGGGAGGAGGGATAAATTAACAGTTTGGGATTAACACATACACACTGCTATGTATAAAATCGATCATCAACAAGGAACTACTGTACAGCACAGGGAACTACACTCAATATTTTGCAAAAACCTATAAGGGGAAATAATCTGAAAAAAGAATAGATATTTTTATTGACATCATCTATTAATGACAGTTAAAATGGAACCTAACGGAAGCCGGTGGTGAGTGCTTCTGACCCTGAAGACTTCAATCATCTAAAGTTTGGACTCTGCCTACTTCCCAAGGCCCTTAATGAACATATGTGTAGCCGTAGCTTAAAAAATTCCCCAGTTTGGGTTGTGGAGAGACAGTGATTTTGAAAAAGCCCTGGTGTTCTCCTCACATGAATGGGACACTTCCTACAGCTAAAATATGCCTGTCACACCCAGAAGATGGTATACCGTCTGATCGGGAAGAGTTTGGAAAAGGCATCTCATCTCCTCATCTCCTGGTGCTCGGGTTCACCCCTCCAGCGTCTTTACGAACAGTCTTCCCACTTGGAGATGTCAGCACTGTCAACATCCTGTTGCATACAGTTTGGAATTTGTCCAGAGAATGAAGCAGAAGGAGGAGGAACAATGAGAGACAAGTCCTAGGTGTTCGGACAGGCACATGTCACTCTAATTTCCAATCAGGAAGACGAATTGACTAAAAGCTAGGGTTGCCCATGGAAACAGAATAGGGCTTGAGGAAATCCCGCTGCTTTGTGGCCAGTTCCCATAAACACAAGTTGAAAAATGGAACTCAGGGCCACTAAAATTCACGAAACTGCAGAGTTGAAAATATCTCTCACTGAAAAATGTCTTGAGGAAAGTCAGAGAAAAGGACTTGTAAGCAACGGAGAATGGCAGGAAAGGGATTGGAAGAGGTAGAAAGGACTCGCCATTAAGCACAAGAAAAGGGGCTGAACATTGCCAACATTGCAGTTGGCCAAAAAGGGTGTATGCGTCTTTTTCTGTATATATTCAAGAAAACGGCATACACTTTTTTAGCCAACCAAACAGGTGGGCACTGGAAATCAGTACTACAAAACATATCACTTCGCATCAGTCAGAAGAGCCTTCCTCATAAAGTGTAAACACCAGAAATGCAGGACAGGGCAAGGAGAAAAGAGAGCCCTGTGAGGCTTATAGTGGAAATGTATATTGCCAATGGTCACTCTTGAGAAGTGTATTGTGTTTACTAAAGCATCTAAAAAATGAGCTACAGAGCACAGGGCACTTGCACTCATGGACGTATATCTTGGGAAAGACAAAAATGGAGAGGACACAGGCACCCCAATGTTTACCGCCTCTCTGTTTCAAAGATCCTCGACTAGGATATAATTTATATGTCTCTGGAGGGAAAAAATGGATAGAGGTGTGGCACTTATGTAGAGTGGAATATTACTCAGCCTGAAAATCAGTGAAATATGGCCAGTTGTAACAACCCCAGAGTAGTTACGTATGATCATTCAAAGTCACATAATTCAAAAAGAAAAAGACATACGATATTACTAATACATGGAATGTAAACGTGGCTACAAAGTACCTGAATTACAAAACAGAATGGGGTTTCAAATTTAGAAGACCAACTTACGTTTGCTTAAGGAAAAAGGAGAGTTGGGGAGCTGCATAAAACCAGAGATTGAAATTAGCACAGATACCGTTCGATAAGCCAAATATGTAATAGAAAAAACCTACTCCCTGGTCAACGAAATGGACTCAACACGCCATATTCAACACCTACGAATACACCTGACTAGTAAGAATCTTCAAACTCATGGATTTATATGTGTCCGTAAGAGAATCAAGCGTGAGTACAGCGGCATGAACACAGCAGTGAAAATGCGATAAATCCAATTATGAAAATAAATTACAAAAACAAAACACAATGAGAGTGAAATAGAGAGCAATTCTTAAATAATTCATTCAGGGCTTGTGATGCAACCTGGATTTACCACATCTACACCCAGAGCTGAGTGAGACATAAGGTTGGGCACTTCGGGCTGATAGCATTGTTGAGGTTCGATGAGCAAATGCAGACCCTTTGAAGTCATACAGCATGGTACCCATTCCATGGGTCCCAACTCTCCAGGATTAAGGGATTCTTTCTTCAGCTAAAACATGCATGGGAAACCCACAGTATGGTGCACCGTGTGACCAGGAAAGGTTTTCAAATGCATCTCAGTTTTCGTCCCCTTTTACTCGGGTTCACCATTCCAGAACGTTTACTAACACTCTCCCCACTTGGAGAGTCAGTGCCTTTAACCTCCTGTTTGGCACAGTTTGCAATTTCTGCGCAAGATGAACAGGAATAGGGAGAACCAATGAGAGACTAGCAGTAAGTGTCTGCACGGGCAAATTTAATGCTCATTTCCCACCAGGAAGAGGAATTAACCAAAGGATCAGCATGCCGTGCCGGAACCAGATTAGGGCCTGAATCAATCCTGCGGGTTTGCGCCCAGCTCACAAGTTGCGAGTTGAAGAAAGGAGCTCAGGGGCACTGTAACTCACAAACATGCAGAGTTATAAATGACAGCTATCGTCCAAAAATATATTGAAGGAAGGCTGCGAAGACGACTTGTAAGTGGGGCAGAATTGCAGGAAAACGATTTCAGGGGGTAGACGAGAATTGCATTTAAAGCATAGGAAAAGAGGCAGAACGTCGACAATGATGCTCTTGGCCAAAAAGGGTGTATGCGTTTTTTCCTGAATTTATTGAGGAAAAAAAGCATATGCGCTTTTTGGCCAACCAAGCAACCATGTTAAAGAAATCTGCACTACAATGAAGTCTCACTGCCCCCCGGTCAAAAGGGACATGTGAAACAAGTGTAAAATCCACAAAGACAGGACAGGCCAAGGAGAACAGGGAGCCTTGTTATGCTGATGGTCGGGATGTAAATTGCCAACAGCCACTCTGGAGAAGTGTATGGTGTTTCCTGAAACCCCTGAAAAACAAAGCAACGGAGCCTACGGCACTTCCACTTATGGTCCTATAGCTTAGGGAAATTAAAATCAAAAACACACAGCCACCCCAAAGTGTCGGACGGCTCTGTTTACAAGAACCTCTTGTACGGTACAAGTTAAATATCCCAGAATGTGAAAAATGGATAAAGAAGTTGTGGTACGTACGTACAATGGAATATCACTCAGCAATGAAAGCTATGTCATCAGGCCCATCGCGGCATAATGAGTGGATTCAGGTACGATGATTCTAAGGGAAATAAGTCACACAGAAAATGAAACATCATAAGATATCACTAATACACGGAATGTAAACTTTGCTACACATGAACTGAATTATAAAACAGAACAGGGTCTCAAATTTAGAAAACAAACTTATGCTTGCTTAAGGGGAAAGGTGAGTTGGGGTGCTGCATAAAACCAGAGATAGAAATTAGCACAGATACCTTTCCATAAGCCAAATATGTAATAGCCCAGACCTACCCCTTGCTCAACGAAATGGACTAAACACCCCATATTCAACGCCTAGTAATACACCTGACTAGTAAGAATCTTCAAACCCAGGGATTTATATGTCTCCGTAAGAGAATGAAGAGTGTGTACAGCGGCATGAACGCAGCAGAGAAAATCCGATAAATCCCATTATCAAAATGAATTACACAAACAAAACCCAAGGACAGTGAAATAGAGAGCAATTCTTAAATAATTCATTCAGGGCTTGTGATGCAACCTGGATTTACCACATCTACACCCAGAGCTGAGTGAGACATAAGGTTGGGCACTTCGGGCTGATAGCATTGGTGAGGTTCGATGAGCAAATGCAGACCCTTTGAAGTCATACTGCATGGTACCCATTCCATGGTTCCCACCTCTCCAGATTTAAGGGATTCTTCCTTCAGCTAAAACATGCATGGGAAACCCACAGTATGGTGCACCGTGTGACCGACAAACGTTTTCAAATGCATCTCAGTTTTCGTCCCCTTTTATTCGGGTTCAGCATTCCAGACCCTTTACGAACACTCTCCCCACTTGGAGAGTCAGTGCCTTTAACCTCCTGTCGGGCACAGTTTGCAATTTCTGCGCAAGATGAAAAGGAATAGGGAGAACCAATGAGAGACTAGCTCTAGGTGTCTGCACGGGCAAATTTAACGCTCATTTCCCAACAGGAAGAGGAATTAACCAAAGGCTCAGCATGCCGTGCCGGAACCAGATTAGGGCCTGAAGCAATCCTGTGGGTTTGCGGCCAGCTCACAAGATAGCGAGTTGAAGAAAGGAGCTCAGGGGCACTGTAACTCACAAACCTGCAGAGTTATAAATGACAGCTATCGTCCAAAAATATATTGAAGGAAGGCTGCGAAGACGACTTGTAATCGGGACAGATTTGCAGGAAAACGATTTCAGGGGGTAAACGGGAATTGCATTTAAAGCATAGGAAAAGAGGCAGAACGTCGACAATGATGCTCTTGGCCAAAAAGGGCGTATGCGTTTTTTCCTGAATATATTCAGGAAAAAACGCATACGCCCTTTTTGGCCAACCAAGCAAGCATGTTAAAGAAATCTGCACTACAATGAAGTCTCACTGCCCCCCGGTCAAAAGGCCATCTGAAAAAAGTGTAAAATCCAGAAAGGCAGCAAGGCCATGGAGAACAGCGAGCCTTGTTATGCTGATGGGCGGGATGTAAATTGCCAACAGCCACTCTGGAGAAGTGTATGGTGTTTCCCGGAACATCTAAAAAACAAAGCAACGGAGCCTACGGCACTTCCCCTTATGGTCCTATAGCTTAGGAAAATTAAAATCAAAAACACACAGCCACCCAAAAGTCTCTGGCGGCTCTGTTTACAAGAACCTCGTCTACGGTACAAGTTAAATATCCCAGAAAGTGAAAAATGGATAAAGAAGTTGTGGTACGTACGTACAATGGAATATCACTCAGCAATGAAATCTATGTCATCAGGCCCGTCGCGGCATAATGAGTGGATTCAGGTACGATGATTCTAAGTGAAATAAGTCACACAGAAAATGAAACATCATAAGATATCACTAATACACGGAATGTAAACTTGGCTACACATGAACTGAATTACAAAACAGAACAGGGTCTCAAATTTAGAAAACCAACTTATGCTTGCTTAAGGGGAAAGGTGAGTTTGGGTGCTGCATAAAACCAGAGATAGAAATTAGCACAGATACCTTTCCATAAGCCAAATATGTAATAGTCAAGACCTACCCCTTGCTCAACGAAATGGACTAAACACACCATATTCAACCCCTAGGAATACACCTGTGTAGTAAGAATCTTCAAACACTTGGATTTATATGTCTCTGTAAGAGAATGAAGCGTGTGTACAGCGGCATGAATGCAGCAGAGAAAATCCGATAAATCCCATTATCAAAATAAATTGAAAAACAAAACACAATGACAGTGAAATAGAGAGCAATTCTTAAATAATTCATTCAGGGCTTGTGATGCAACCTGGATTTACCTCATCTACACCCAGAGCTGAGTGAGACATAAGGTTGGACACTTCGGGCTGATAGCATTGGTGAGGTTCGATGAGCAAATGAAGACCCTTTGAAATCTTACTGCATGGTACCCATTCCATGGGTCCCAACTCTCCAGGTTTAAGCGATTCTTCCTTCAGCTAAAACATGCATGGGAAACCCACAGTATGGTGCACCGTGTGACTGGCAAACGTTTTCAAATGCATCTCAGTTTTCGTCCCCTTTTACTCGGGTTCACCATTCCAGAACGTTTACTAACACTCTCCCCACTTGGAGAGTCAGTGCCTTTAACCTCCTGTTTGGCACAGTTTGCAATTTCTGCGCAAGATGAACAGGAATAGGGAGAACCAATGAGAGACTAGCAGTAAGTGTCTGCACGGGCAAATTTAATGCTCATTTCCCACCAGGAAGAGGAATTAACCAAAGGATCAGCATGCCGTGCCGGAAACAGATTAGGGCCTGAAGCAATCCTGCGGGTTTGCGCCCAGCTCACAAGTTGCGAGTTGAAGAAAGGAGCTCAGGGACACTGTAACTCACAAACATGCAGAGTTATAAATGACAGCTATCGTCCAAAAATATATTGAAGGAAGGCTGCGAAGACGACTTGTAAGCGGGGCAGAATTGCAGGAAAACGATTTCAGGGGGTAGACTGGAATTGCACTTAAAGCCTAGGAAAAGACGGAGAACAGCGACAATGATGCACTTGGCCAAATAGGGCGTATGCGTTTTTTCCTGAATATAATCAGGAAAAAACGCATACGCCCTTTTTGGCCAACCAAGCAAGCGTGTAAAGAAATCTGCACTACAATGAAGTCTCTCTGCCCCCCGGTCAAAAGGGCCATCTGAAAAAAGTGTAAAATCCAGAAAGGCAGGACAGGCCATGGAGAAGAGGGAGCATTGTTATCCTGATGGTCAGCATGTGAATTGCCAACAGCCACTCTGGAGAAGTGTATGGTATTTCCTGAAACACATAAGAAACAAAGCAACACAGCCTATGGCACTTCCACTTATGGTCCTATAGCTTAGGGAAATTAAAATCAAAACCACACAGGCACCCCAAAGTTTGGAACGGCTCTGTTTACGAGAACCTCTTGTACGGTACAAGTTAAATATCCCAGAGGGCGAAAAATGGATAAAGAAGTTGTGGTTCTTACGTACAATGGAATATCACTCAGCAATGAAATCTATGTCATCAGGCCCGTAGCGGCATAATGAGTGGATTCAGGTACGATGATTCTACGTGCAATAGGTCACACAGAAAAAGAAACATCATAAGATATCACTAATACACGGAATGTAAACTTGGCTACACATGAACTGAATTACAAAACAGAACAGTGTCTCAAATTTAGAAAACCAACTTATGCTTGCTTTTTGGGAAAGGTGAGTTCGGGTGCTGCATAAAAACAGAGATTGAAATTCGCACTGATACCGTTCCATAAGCCAAATATGTAATAGACAAGACCTACTGCTTGCTCAACGAAATGGGCTCAACACCCCATATTCAACGCCTAGGAATATACCTGCCTAGCAAGAATCTTAAAACCCATGGATTTATATGTGTCCATAAGAGAATCCAGCGTGTGTTCAGTGGCCTAAAGGCAACAGTGAAAATCCGATAAATCATATTATCAAAATAAATTTCAAAAACAAAACACAATGACAGTGAAATAGAGAGCAATTCTTAAATAATTCACTCAGGGCTTCTGATGCAACCTGGATTTACCACATGTACACCCAGTGCTGGGGAGACATAAGGCCGGACACTTCGCCCTGATAGTATTGTTGAGGTTCGGTGAGCAATTGCAGACCCTTTGAAGTCATACTGCATGGTACCCATTCCAAGGGTCCCAACTCTCCAGGTTTAAGGGATTCTTCCTTCCGCTACATCATGTATGGGAAACCCAGAGTATGGTCCACCATGTGATTGGGAAACGTTTTCAAATGCATCTCAGTTTTCGTCCCTTTATACTCGGGTTCACCATTCCAGATGCTTAACTAACACTCTCCCCACTTGGAGAGTCAGTGCCTTTAACCTCCTGTTTGTCACAGTTTGCAATTTCTGCGCAAGATGAACAGGAATAGGGAGAACCAATGAGAGACTAGCTGTAGGTGTCTGCACGGGCAATTTAATGCTCATTTCTCACCAGGAAGTGGAATTAACCAAAGGCTCAGAATGCCGTGCCGGAACCAGATTAGGGCCTGAAGCAATACTGCGGGTGTGCAGGCAGCTCACAAGATAGCGAGTTGAACAAAGGAGCTCAGGGGCACTGTAATTCACAAACCTGCAGAGTTATAAATGACAGCTATCGTCCAAAAATATATTGAAGGAAGGCTGCGAAGAGGACTTGAAAGCGGGGCAGAATTCCAGGAAAACGATTTCAGGAGGTAGACGGGAAATGCACTGAAAGCATAGGAGAAGAGGCAGAACCTCGACAATGATGCACTTGTTCAAAAAGTGCATATGCGTTTTTTCCAAGGCCCTCCTTAAAGAGGGTAGGGGGCTCCCAGCATGCTTCAGTGGCCAACAGAGGGCCCACATCGCCAAGGTGACGTGAGCCAGCCAGGCAGGAGTGACCTCACATCAGAGGGCCCACCTCACAGAAGGGTAAGGGACCCAGCCATTATTAGACTCTCACCAGAGGGCCCACATCAGCAAGGGGCTGGGAACCAGGCAGGAGTGTCTTCACACCCGTGGGGCCACATCATCGCAAGTTGAGGTACCCAGCACATGTGGCCTCAAACCAGAGGACCCACATCTCCATGGGTCTCGGAGCGAGGCAGGCAGGATGAACCTCAAAACACGTGGCCCATTGTATAAAAAAGGTGAGGAATCCAGCAGTTGGAACATCCCAGCAGGCGGCCCAGAGCACCGAGGCTATGGGATCCAGGCAATGATGAACTCACAACAGAGGGCCCTCATCATGAAACTGTGAGCAACCTAGCCATTGTGACCTCAGAGCACAAGGCCCACATCCCCATGGGGAAGCGAACCAAGCAGGAGTGTCATCGCACCAGTGGGCACACATCAGAAAATGTGGGGAGCCCAGCAGTTAGGGCCTGATGCCAGAGGGCCCTCATCACCGAGGAGAGGAGGCTACCAGCAGGCTCCAACTGCTACAAGAGGGCCAACGTCGCCAATGCGGGGTGTGCCAGCCAGGCAGGAGTGACCTCAGAGCAGAGGGCCAACCTCAAAAAAGTGTGAGGAACCCAAAGAGGATTAGACTCTCACCAGAGGGCCCACATCACCAAGAGGATCAGAACCAGGCAGGACTGTCTTCACACCAGGGTGACCACATCATAGAAAGGTGAGGAACCCAGCACACGTGGCCTAAACCAGAAGACCCACATCTCCAAGGGGCTCGGAGTGAGGCATGCAGGAGTAGCCTCACAACACAGGGCCCATAGAATAAAAAAGCTGAGGAATCCTGCAGTGGGAACCTCCCAGCAGGCGGCCCAGAGCACCGAGTCTATGCGATCCAGGCTGCAGTGAACTCACAGCAGAGGGCCCATATCATGAAACTGTGAGCAACCCAGCCATTGGGACCTCACAGCAGAAGGCCCACATCCCCATGGGGTTGGGAACATGGCAAGAGTGTCCTCGCACCACTTAGCACGTATCAGAAAAAGTGGGTACCCAGCAGTTACGGCCTGACGCTAGAGAGCCCTCATCACCGAGGGGAGGTGGCTCCCAGCAGGCTCCAACTGCCACAAGAGGGCCGATGTCGCCAAGGCGGGGTGTGCCAGCCAGTCAGTAGTGACCTCACAGCAGAGGGCCCACCTCACAGAAGGGTGAGGAACCCAGCCAGGATCAGACTCTCACCAGAGGGCCCACATCACCAAGGGGATAGAAACCAGGCAGGAGTGTCCTCACACCAGCGGGGCCACATCATCGAAAGGTGAGGGACCCAGCACACGTGGCCTCAAACCAGAGGACACACATCACCAAGGGGCTGGGAGTGAGTCAGGCAGGAGGAGTCTCCAAACAGAGGGCCCATAGAAGAGAAAAGGTGAGGAATCCCGCAGTTGGAACCTCCCCGCAGGCGGCCAGGAGCAGCGAGGCTATGGGATCCAGGCCGGAGTGAACTCACACCAGAGGGCCCTCATCATGAAACTGAGCCACCCACCGTTGGGACCTCAGAGCAGAAGGCCCATATTCCCATGGGGTTGGAAACCTGGCAGGAGTGTACTCACACCACAGGGCGCACATCAGAAAATTTTGGGAGCCCAGGAGTTAGAGCCTGACGCCAGAGGGCCCTCATTACCGAGGGGAGGAGACTCCCAGCAGGCACCAACTCCCACCTGAGGGCCCACGTCGCCAAGGTGACGTGTGCCAGTCAGGCAGGAGTGACCTCACAGCAGAGGGCCTACCTCACAGAAGGGTGAGGAAACCAGCCAGGATAAGACTCTCACCAGAGAGCCCACATCACCAAGGGGACCGGAACAAGGCAGGAGTGTCCTCACACCAGTGTGGCCACATTATAGAAAGGTGACGAACCCAGCACATGTGGCCTAAACCAGAGGACCCACATTTCCAAGGTGCTCCGAGTGAGGCAGGCAGGAGTAGCCTAACAACACAGGGCCCACAGAATAAAAAATGTGAGGAATCCAGCAGTAGGAACCCCCCAGCAGGTGGCCCAGAGTACGGAGCCTATGTGATCCAGGCCACAGTGAACTCACAGCAGAGGGCTCACATCATGACACTGTGAGCAATCCAGCTGGTGGGACCTCAGAGCAGAAGGCCCACATCCCCATGGGGATGGGAACGTGGCAGGAGTGTACTCGCACGACAGGGCACATATCAGAAAATTTTGGGAGCCCATGAGTTAGGGCCTGACGCCAGAGGGCCCTCATTACCGAGGGGAGGAGACTCCCAGCAGGCACCAACTCCCAACTGAGGACCCACATCGCCAAGGTGATGTGTGCCAGCCAGGCAGGAGTGACCTCACAGCAGAGGGCCCACCTCCCAGAAGGGTGAGGAATCCAGCCAGGATCAGACTCTCACCAGAGGGCCCCCATCACCAAGGGGATGGGAACCAGGCAGGAGTGTCCTCACACCAGTGGGGCCACATCAATAAAGGTGAGGAAACCGGCACATGTGGCCTCAAACCAGAGGACCCACATCACAAAGGGGCTGGGAGTGAGTCAGGAAGGAGGAGCATGAAAACACAGGACCCAAAGAATAAAAATGGTAAGGAATCCAGCAGTAGGAACCTCCCAGCAGGCGGCTCAGAGCACAGAGTCTATGGGATCTAGGCCTGAGTGAACTAACACCAGAGAGCCAACATCCTGAAACTGTGAACAACACAGGTGTTGGGACCATAGAGCAGAAGGCACATGGGGATGGGAACCTGGCAGGAGTGCCCTCACACCACTTAGCACGTATCAGAAAATGTGGGTAACCAGCAGTTAGGGCCTGATGCCAGAGGGTCTCATCACTGAGGGGAGGAGGCTCCCAGCGGGCTCCAACTGCCACCAGAGGGCCGACGTCGCCAAGGCGGGGTGTGTCAGCCAGGCAGGAGTGACCTCAGAGAAGAGGGCCCACCTCACAGAAGTGTGAGGAGCCCAACCAGGATCAGACTCTCACTGGAGGGCTCACATCACCAAGGGGATGGGAACCAGGCAGGAGTGTCCGCACACCAGTGGGGCCACATCTGCGAAAGGTGAGGAACCCAGCACATGTGGCCTCAAACCAGAGGACACACATCACCAAGGGGCTGGGAGTGAGGCAGGTGTCTGGAGGGGCACATTTAACTCTAATTTCCCACCAGGAAGAGGAATTAACCAAAGGCTCAGAGTGCCGTGCGGGACCCTGATTACGGCCTGAAGCAAACCTGCGGTTCTGTGGCCAGCTTTCAAGGAAACGAGTTAAGAAAGGAAACCACAGGCACTGTAATTCACAAACCTGCAGAGTTATAAATGACAGCTATTGGCAAAAATATATTGAAGTAAGTCTGCACAGAGGACTTGAAAACGAGGCAGAATTGCAGGAATCATATTTCAGGAGGTAGATTGGAATTGCATTTAAAGCATGTGAAAAGCGGCAGATCTTTGACAGTGATGCACTTGGACAAAAAGTGCGTATACATTTTTTCCTGAATATATTCAGGAAAAAACGCATATGCCCTTTGTGGCCAACCAAGAATTCGAGCAATGGAAATCCGCACTACAATGAACTCTCATTTCCCATTCGTCAAAAGAGCCATCTGAAAAAAGTGTAAAACCCAGAAACACAGGACAGGCCATGGAGAACAGGGAGCCTTGTTATGCTGATGGACGGATTGTAAATTGCCAACAGACACTCTGGTGATGTTTATAGTGTATGCTGAAACATCTAAAAAACAAAGCTACAGAGCCTAGGGCACTTCCACTTTTGGCCCTATAGCTTAGGAAAATTAAAATCAACAAGACACAGCCAACACAATATCCAGGGCTGCTGTGTTTACAAGAACCTTGAGTCCAGTACAAATTAAATATCCCAGAAAGAAAAAAATGGATAAAGGAGTTATCCTACTTACGTACAACGGAATATCACTCAGCAATGAAATCAATGTCATCAGGCCTGTAGCAGCAAATTGAGTGGATTTAAGTATGATGATTCTAAGAGAAATATGTCACACAGAGAAACATAATTATCATAAGATATCACAAATAGAGGGAGTGTAAACTTGGCTACACATAAACTGAATTACAAAACCGAGCAGAGTCTCACATTTAGATAAAAACTTATGCTTGCTTAACGGGAAAGTTGAGTTGGGGTGCTGTATAAAACCAGAGATTGAAATGAGCACACATACCGTTCCATAAGCCAAATATGTAATAGACAAGACCTACTCTTTGCTCAACGAAATAGACTAATCCATGGTGTATCACCTCACACCTGTTAGAATGGGCATCATCAGAAAATCTACAAACAACAAATGCTGGAAAGGGTGCGGAGATAAGGAAACCTCTTCCACTATTGTTGGGAATGTAAATTGATGCAGTCACTGTGGAGAACATTATGGAGTTTCTTATAAAACTAAGAATAGAATTACCATATAATACAGCAATCCCACTACTGGGCATATACCCAGACAAAACCATAAAACGAAAAGAGACATTCACCGCAATGTTCATTGCATCACTATTTACAATATCCAGGTAATGGAAGCAACCTAAATGCCCACAGACAGACGAATGCATAAAGATGAGGTACATATATAAAATGGAATATTACTAAGCCATAAAAAGGAATGAAATTGGGTCATTTGTAGAGACGTTGATGGATCTAGAGACTGTCATACAGAGTGAAGTAAGTCAGAAAGAGAAAAACAAATCCTGTATATAAATGCATATATGTGGAACCTAGAAAAGTTGTACAGATGAAGCGTTTTGCAAGGCAGAAATAGAGCAACAGATGTAGACAACAAACGTATGGACACCAAGGGGGGAAAGCTGTTAGGGGGGTGGTGGTGGGAGGAGTTGAGAGATTGGGATTGGCATGTATACATTTCTATGTATAAAATAGGTAACCAAAAAGAACCTGCTGTATAAAAAAATAAAATAAAATTCAAAATTACAAAAAGTAAAACAGAAAAAATATTCTTCCCTTCACATACATGTATTTATATGAATAAATTATTTCTATGCTTATATCTGTAAATACAAAAAAGAGGAATAAAATCTACCTTGAACCAAAAACGAAAAAAAGAAAAAAAAACAGAACCCACCAGTTACACAGAGGAAAACCGTATCAGGGCCCTTGCTCCAGTTGTAAACAATTCTGAAGTTGGTCAGTGGTGGGGAATCATTTCCCATTCAGCCAGCATGCCCCACGCAACAAGCGTCCTCATTGCAAAGCTGGGGGCCCGTGCCGAGGCATCTGTGAGTAAACGTGGGCCGAGCCCCAGGCCAGCTGCTGCTGAAATGTTCCCACCCTTCCCAGGTAAAACACCTGAATATGTACAAGGACTTGAAAGCCTAGAGGAAGGGCCATGGAGCCACATGAGCGACAGCATGCCAGCCGACTTGGTGCCTGCAGGCCAGACAGGATGGTCCTGGCCCTGGGTGCTCTTCTGGAAGCTTTCCATTTCCCTGCCTGAGATACCCCTCCTGTCCCGGCCCCCACTGCTTTCTTCCTTACTCACCTCTGCCCAGGGAGAAATTCCAGCGGCAGGTATGGGTGGCACATCCTCTTCTTTAGCAGGTGGCATCTTGGCAACTGCTGCAGAAAGTCCAGCAGAGCCCCACTCACACTGGGCAACCCACAAAGCCGTGGCCTCTCACTCCCTCCCACCAGTCCAGCCCCGAGACTGCTGACAGGGCAGAAAATGGCGTCAGGCACAGCTGCAGGTGCTCTTGCTGCCTGGAGCGGTGTTTATATTGATCTCAACCCAGGCACACCTGGGGAGGTCTGGCCGGCACGGTCGGGCTTCCCAGGCCAGCCAATAATCACCCCTCAGGGGCTCACAGTTGCAGAAACTGGAACTTGCTGAATCGGCCAGGTCCAAGGAACAGGTGTGGGCTCCTGAGAGTCAGGATAGACAAGGGGCTGCAGCTCTGGCTTGTTTTCTAATTATATTATCTGGCCCATGAGTGGGAGACAACTTCAAGAAAACCCTCTCCTAATGAGAGGAACCCAGGAGTCAGGGAGAGGAGGGGTGGGTGGTGGGTGGAGACAGAGGCCTGGTGCCCCGGGTGCAGTGGAAGTCTCTGGAAGACCAGGTGGAGGGAGGCCACACAGAGTGATGCCCAGGGTCACAGACCTGTCGGAGCTGCTGTTTGTTAGTTCAAGTCCTGCTCTGAGGTGCTCTGTGTCAGATCTGAGTGACAGGTGAGCTGGGAGTGCTCTGCAATGAGGGCGATGTGCATGGCTCCTGTGTGCCCAGCCCTGCCACGGTACCTGAAAGGGTTGCTCTGTATCCTGGGAGGGGCCTGACCACGAGAGCCCCGTGAGCTGGGGTGGGGGTGGGGTACCTGCCCAGGTGAGCTCCATATCCTGGGATTGGCCTGACCTCGAGAGCCCCATGGGCTGCTGGAGTCCTGGTAAAAGATGTCAGGACAGTCAGTGAAGCCACCCAGGATATACCTCCAGTAGTTCCTAAACCCTACACCCTGCTGGTCATTCTACTAACCACCAGGACATGGTATTCTGTATTAGTCTTCAATGAAGCCTTCTTTTGTATTCTATTAGTCCCAGAGTCACAAGAAATTTTGGCTTGTGAGTGGCAGGACTCAACATACAACTAAAACAATACTTCCGGGCCGTGTTGCCCCAAGGGTTCAAAAATTCCCACACCATCTTTGGGGAAAGCTCAGCTAAAGACCTAAAAGTTCTACCTCTGGAAAAGGAAACACTCCTTCAATATGCAGACGACATTCTGATCGCCAGCCCTACTAAGGAGACCTCTGAACTACCAAGCCAATAAAGGATACAAGTTGTCCAAGAAAAAGCTCAAATATCACAGACTATGGTGACCTGCGTGGGCTGCATTCTCACAGAAGGTCGGAGAAGCCCATCCCAGGAAAGGGAAGAAACAATTTACAGCCTTACCCATTTCTAAAACTAGAAGACAGCTTAGGGGTTCCTGGGGAGGCCAGGGTTTGCTGCTTCTGGATCCCTAACTACAGTCTACTAGCTGGGCCTCTATATGAAACACTGAAAGAAAAAGATGATGATCCTTTTGAATAGAATCCAGAAGTGGCCTTTCAAGAATGGAAAGAGCAGTCAATTCAGACCCTTGCCCTGGAACTCCCTAATTTAGCTAAACCCTTTGACCTTTACATTCCTAGTGAAATTTGAATGGCCATTGGAGTATTAGTGCAAAACCTGGGACCACTTGAAATGGAACAATGCAAGAATGCCATCCAGGTAGGATAAACTACGGTCACCAAGGGGCTTGGCCCACCGCCACATCTGGCCAAGATACTGGCAGTATCTGAAAACCTGGAAATCAGCAGCCCAAAAGGCCACCTCCCTCCTAAGGGAAAAGGACCCCACGTGGTGATCCTAACCCCCAACCATGCCCTGAAGTTGCAGGGTTTGCTCCGTGGGCACACTGACCTTGAGTGAGGAGGTCCTCCAACTCCAACCTCCAGAGAGATAACTGGGGCAAAGGGGCACCATGACGACTCGTGTGACCATCACTTGACCTGGAGTTTCTCTCATAAAACAACAAGAGTGTGTCCCAAAAGAGTAGACTACTGCTTGCAGGACTTACTGCACCCAGAGGGGAGGTAATAATCTTGGCAGGGGAACAGTATATCACGCTGTCACCATAGAAAAGCCTACAGACACTGTGATGATGGTGGCCAATAAGACCGGCTGGACTCCTGTTTACTTCAAAAGGCTGTTGACTCAGTGGCCATCATGGTCCTTCATCACCACTGACCCTGGACTGTCTGGGAGTTGAGCAGTCAGGGTGCTGACACCTGGTGCTGTTTTTACGTTAATTCAGGGGCCTAACTGAAGAAAGCACAGACTACTGGTCAGAGCATCTAGGCTGGCAGAAACGGTCAGCCTAAGGTGGCTGAACAAATGTGGGGCGGGGTGAAACTGGACCTCACAGCGTCACTGCACATCTCCTTCCTGGACCCTTAAATGTCATTAGAATCTATAACACTACCAATACTTGTGCTCAGGCGGACGAGCAGGGAGGCAGGAGGCCTGCGGACAAACAACGTCACCTGGAGGCTGCTGGGGAGAAGTTCAGACCCTATCCCACAGGTATGAGGGCTCCTAACTCAGCACTCAGCAGTTACAGATGAAGGGTCTGCACCCTCAGCACTCTAAGAATGAGGAAGGGGACAAAATGCAGAAGAGGGGTTTGTCCCAGGCAAAGCCCCTTAAAAATCCCTGGGAGATAAAAATAGAATCTGGGCAATAAAATAAAGTCTAACCTTTTTTATCCTTTGTGCTTTGTCTAATTTCACGTGCTCCTAGGGTCCCGCATACAGAGGTTCAACAGCCGGCACTTCAGACCAGATTTCCTAGTGCAGAATGGCTGGGTCGACACTTCAGCTCCTGGAGCACAGTGCAGACTCCGTGATATAGAGCCTGAGCTGCAGCCAACCGGGCCCTCGAGAGCTCCGCCCCCTCCCTCCCACTGACTCTGACAGGATCTCTACACAGCAGCCCAGCCCACAGCCCACGGGGTAGCACATGCTCTCACCTCTGCATTCTCTGATCAAAATATAAAGTTTCCTTTGCTTCTGAACCAAACTCAGTCTCGATCTGTTGGCTCCAATGACACTGGGCAGGGGGACACTTGTTGGGGTCCACTCTGGAGGATCAGTAACAGAAATTGAGAACATTGTAACTTCAATGAACAGATGTGTGAGCCAAACTGTAATTAACATAGAACAGTGTATAAGGCTCGGGTAAAATAAGATGTTTCTAACACTTCCATTTGATATTTCCATCACTTTATTATAAGCAAGTTCAGTGAAAGGTTTGTCTTATTTGTCAGGTCAATACTAGAGAAACGAAGTGATTTCTTTCCAAGGATGTACATCTAATAATCTTGGTTAAAGCTTCAATCTTGTTTTAAATGCTTTTCCATTGAAAATGATACCTCTCTTTCAGCTCCCCCATTTCTGAGAAGTATAAAATCTTATAATTTATTATTACCAAAGGGGAAAGGTGGGAGGAGGGATAAATTAACAGTTTGGGATTAACACATACACACTGCTATGTATAAAATCGATCATCAACAAGGAACTACTGTACAGCACAGGGAACTACACTCAATATTTTGCAATAACCTATAAGGGGAAATAATCTGAAAAAAGAATAGATATTTTTATTGACATCATCTATTAATGACAGTTAAAATGGAACCTAACGGAAGCCGGTGGTGAGTGCTTCTGACCCTGAAGACTTCAATCATCTAAAGTTTGGACTCTGCCTACTTCCCAAGGCCCTTAATGAACATATGTGTAGCCGTAGCTTAAAAAATTCCCCAGTTTGGGTTGTGGAGAGACAGTGATTTTGAAAAAGCCCTGGTGTTCTCCTCACATGAATGGGACACTTCCTACAGCTAAAATATGCCTGTCACACCCAGAAGATGGTATACCGTCTGATCGGGAAGAGTTTGGAAAAGGCATCTCATCTCCTCATCTCCTGGTGCTCGGGTTCACCCCTCCAGCGTCTTTACGAACAGTCTTCCCACTTGGAGATGTCAGCACTGTCAACATCCTGTTGCATACAGTTTGGAATTTGTCCAGAGAATGAAGCAGAAGGAGGAGGAACAATGAGAGACAAGTCCTAGGTGTTCGGACAGGCACATGTCACTCTAATTTCCAATCAGGAAGACGAATTGACTAAAAGCTAGGGTTGCCCATGGAAACAGAATAGGGCTTGAGGAAATCCCGCTGCTTTGTGGCCAGTTCCCATAAACACAAGTTGAAAAATGGAACTCAGGGCCACTAAAATTCACGAAACTGCAGAGTTGAAAATATCTCTCACTGAAAAATGTCTTGAGGAAAGTCAGAGAAAAGGACTTGTAAGCAACGGAGAATGGCAGGAAAGGGATTGGAAGAGGTAGAAAGGACTCGCCATTAAGCACAAGAAAAGGGGCTGAACATTGCCAACATTGCAGTTGGCCAAAAAGGGTGTATGCGTCTTTTTCTGTATATATTCAAGAAAACGGCATACACTTTTTTAGCCAACCAAACAGGTGGGCACTGGAAATCAGTACTACAAAACATATCACTTCGCATCAGTCAGAAGAGCCTTCCTCATAAAGTGTAAACACCAGAAATGCAGGACAGGGCAAGGAGAAAAGAGAGCCCTGTGAGGCTTATAGTGGAAATGTATATTGCCAATGGTCACTCTTGAGAAGTGTATTGTGTTTACTAAAGCATCTAAAAAATGAGCTACAGAGCACAGGGCACTTGCACTCATGGACGTATATCTTGGGAAAGACAAAAATGGAGAGGACACAGGCACCCCAATGTTTACCGCCTCTCTGTTTCAAAGATCCTCGACTAGGATATAATTTATATGTCTCTGGAGGGAAAAAATGGATAGAGGTGTGGCACTTATGTAGAGTGGAATATTACTCAGCCTGAAAATCAGTGAAATATGGCCAGTTGTAACAACCCCAGAGTAGTTACGTATGATCATTCAAAGTCACATAATTCAAAAAGAAAAAGACATACGATATTACTAATACATGGAATGTAAACGTGGCTACAAAGTACCTGAATTACAAAACAGAATGGGGTTTCAAATTTAGAAGACCAACTTACGTTTGCTTAAGGAAAAAGGAGAGTTGGGGAGCTGCATAAAACCAGAGATTGAAATTAGCACAGATACCGTTCGATAAGCCAAATATGTAATAGAAAAAACCTACTCCCTGGTCAACGAAATGGACTCAACACGCCATATTCAACACCTACGAATACACCTGACTAGTAAGAATCTTCAAACTCATGGATTTATATGTGTCCGTAAGAGAATCAAGCGTGAGTACAGCGGCATGAACACAGCAGTGAAAATGCGATAAATCCAATTATGAAAATAAATTACAAAAACAAAACACAATGAGAGTGAAATAGAGAGCAATTCTTAAATAATTCATTCAGGGCTTGTGATGCAACCTGGATTTACCACATCTACACCCAGAGCTGAGTGAGACATAAGGTTGGGCACTTCGGGCTGATAGCATTGTTGAGGTTCGATGAGCAAATGCAGACCCTTTGAAGTCATACAGCATGGTACCCATTCCATGGGTCCCAACTCTCCAGGATTAAGGGATTCTTTCTTCAGCTAAAACATGCATGGGAAACCCACAGTATGGTGCACCGTGTGACCAGGAAAGGTTTTCAAATGCATCTCAGTTTTCGTCCCCTTTTACTCGGGTTCACCATTCCAGAACGTTTACTAACACTCTCCCCACTTGGAGAGTCAGTGCCTTTAACCTCCTGTTTGGCACAGTTTGCAATTTCTGCGCAAGATGAACAGGAATAGGGAGAACCAATGAGAGACTAGCAGTAAGTGTCTGCACGGGCAAATTTAATGCTCATTTCCCACCAGGAAGAGGAATTAACCAAAGGATCAGCATGCCGTGCCGGAACCAGATTAGGGCCTGAATCAATCCTGCGGGTTTGCGCCCAGCTCACAAGTTGCGAGTTGAAGAAAGGAGCTCAGGGGCACTGTAACTCACAAACATGCAGAGTTATAAATGACAGCTATCGTCCAAAAATATATTGAAGGAAGGCTGCGAAGACGACTTGTAAGTGGGGCAGAATTGCAGGAAAACGATTTCAGGGGGTAGACGAGAATTGCATTTAAAGCATAGGAAAAGAGGCAGAACGTCGACAATGATGCTCTTGGCCAAAAAGGGTGTATGCGTTTTTTCCTGAATTTATTGAGGAAAAAAAGCATATGCGCTTTTTGGCCAACCAAGCAACCATGTTAAAGAAATCTGCACTACAATGAAGTCTCACTGCCCCCCGGTCAAAAGGGACATGTGAAACAAGTGTAAAATCCACAAAGACAGGACAGGCCAAGGAGAACAGGGAGCCTTGTTATGCTGATGGTCGGGATGTAAATTGCCAACAGCCACTCTGGAGAAGTGTATGGTGTTTCCTGAAACCCCTGAAAAACAAAGCAACGGAGCCTACGGCACTTCCACTTATGGTCCTATAGCTTAGGGAAATTAAAATCAAAAACACACAGCCACCCCAAAGTGTCGGACGGCTCTGTTTACAAGAACCTCTTGTACGGTACAAGTTAAATATCCCAGAATGTGAAAAATGGATAAAGAAGTTGTGGTACGTACGTACAATGGAATATCACTCAGCAATGAAAGCTATGTCATCAGGCCCATCGCGGCATAATGAGTGGATTCAGGTACGATGATTCTAAGGGAAATAAGTCACACAGAAAATGAAACATCATAAGATATCACTAATACACGGAATGTAAACTTTGCTACACATGAACTGAATTATAAAACAGAACAGGGTCTCAAATTTAGAAAACAAACTTATGCTTGCTTAAGGGGAAAGGTGAGTTGGGGTGCTGCATAAAACCAGAGATAGAAATTAGCACAGATACCTTTCCATAAGCCAAATATGTAATAGCCCAGACCTACCCCTTGCTCAACGAAATGGACTAAACACCCCATATTCAACGCCTAGTAATACACCTGACTAGTAAGAATCTTCAAACCCAGGGATTTATATGTCTCCGTAAGAGAATGAAGAGTGTGTACAGCGGCATGAACGCAGCAGAGAAAATCCGATAAATCCCATTATCAAAATGAATTACACAAACAAAACCCAAGGACAGTGAAATAGAGAGCAATTCTTAAATAATTCATTCAGGGCTTGTGATGCAACCTGGATTTACCACATCTACACCCAGAGCTGAGTGAGACATAAGGTTGGGCACTTCGGGCTGATAGCATTGGTGAGGTTCGATGAGCAAATGCAGACCCTTTGAAGTCATACTGCATGGTACCCATTCCATGGTTCCCACCTCTCCAGATTTAAGGGATTCTTCCTTCAGCTAAAACATGCATGGGAAACCCACAGTATGGTGCACCGTGTGACCGACAAACGTTTTCAAATGCATCTCAGTTTTCGTCCCCTTTTATTCGGGTTCAGCATTCCAGACCCTTTACGAACACTCTCCCCACTTGGAGAGTCAGTGCCTTTAACCTCCTGTCGGGCACAGTTTGCAATTTCTGCGCAAGATGAAAAGGAATAGGGAGAACCAATGAGAGACTAGCTCTAGGTGTCTGCACGGGCAAATTTAACGCTCATTTCCCAACAGGAAGAGGAATTAACCAAAGGCTCAGCATGCCGTGCCGGAACCAGATTAGGGCCTGAAGCAATCCTGTGGGTTTGCGGCCAGCTCACAAGATAGCGAGTTGAAGAAAGGAGCTCAGGGGCACTGTAACTCACAAACCTGCAGAGTTATAAATGACAGCTATCGTCCAAAAATATATTGAAGGAAGGCTGCGAAGACGACTTGTAATCGGGACAGATTTGCAGGAAAACGATTTCAGGGGGTAAACGGGAATTGCATTTAAAGCATAGGAAAAGAGGCAGAACGTCGACAATGATGCTCTTGGCCAAAAAGGGCGTATGCGTTTTTTCCTGAATATATTCAGGAAAAAACGCATACGCCCTTTTTGGCCAACCAAGCAAGCATGTTAAAGAAATCTGCACTACAATGAAGTCTCACTGCCCCCCGGTCAAAAGGCCATCTGAAAAAAGTGTAAAATCCAGAAAGGCAGCAAGGCCATGGAGAACAGCGAGCCTTGTTATGCTGATGGGCGGGATGTAAATTGCCAACAGCCACTCTGGAGAAGTGTATGGTGTTTCCCGGAACATCTAAAAAACAAAGCAACGGAGCCTACGGCACTTCCCCTTATGGTCCTATAGCT
The DNA here is from genome assembly GCF_059928025.1 of Delphinapterus leucas. NCBI lineage: Eukaryota > Metazoa > Chordata > Mammalia > Artiodactyla > Monodontidae > Delphinapterus > Delphinapterus leucas. The sequence continues at coordinate 696,634 of NW_028322254.1, forward strand.
TAGGAAAATTAAAATCAAAAACACACAGCCACCCAAAAGTCTCTGGCGGCTCTGTTTACAAGAACCTCGTCTACGGTACAAGTTAAATATCCCAGAAAGTGAAAAATGGATAAAGAAGTTGTGGTACGTACGTACAATGGAATATCACTCAGCAATGAAATCTATGTCATCAGGCCCGTCGCGGCATAATGAGTGGATTCAGGTACGATGATTCTAAGTGAAATAAGTCACACAGAAAATGAAACATCATAAGATATCACTAATACACGGAATGTAAACTTGGCTACACATGAACTGAATTACAAAACAGAACAGGGTCTCAAATTTAGAAAACCAACTTATGCTTGCTTAAGGGGAAAGGTGAGTTTGGGTGCTGCATAAAACCAGAGATAGAAATTAGCACAGATACCTTTCCATAAGCCAAATATGTAATAGTCAAGACCTACCCCTTGCTCAACGAAATGGACTAAACACACCATATTCAACCCCTAGGAATACACCTGTGTAGTAAGAATCTTCAAACACTTGGATTTATATGTCTCTGTAAGAGAATGAAGCGTGTGTACAGCGGCATGAATGCAGCAGAGAAAATCCGATAAATCCCATTATCAAAATAAATTGAAAAACAAAACACAATGACAGTGAAATAGAGAGCAATTCTTAAATAATTCATTCAGGGCTTGTGATGCAACCTGGATTTACCTCATCTACACCCAGAGCTGAGTGAGACATAAGGTTGGACACTTCGGGCTGATAGCATTGGTGAGGTTCGATGAGCAAATGAAGACCCTTTGAAATCTTACTGCATGGTACCCATTCCATGGGTCCCAACTCTCCAGGTTTAAGCGATTCTTCCTTCAGCTAAAACATGCATGGGAAACCCACAGTATGGTGCACCGTGTGACTGGCAAACGTTTTCAAATGCATCTCAGTTTTCGTCCCCTTTTACTCGGGTTCACCATTCCAGAACGTTTACTAACACTCTCCCCACTTGGAGAGTCAGTGCCTTTAACCTCCTGTTTGGCACAGTTTGCAATTTCTGCGCAAGATGAACAGGAATAGGGAGAACCAATGAGAGACTAGCAGTAAGTGTCTGCACGGGCAAATTTAATGCTCATTTCCCACCAGGAAGAGGAATTAACCAAAGGATCAGCATGCCGTGCCGGAAACAGATTAGGGCCTGAAGCAATCCTGCGGGTTTGCGCCCAGCTCACAAGTTGCGAGTTGAAGAAAGGAGCTCAGGGACACTGTAACTCACAAACATGCAGAGTTATAAATGACAGCTATCGTCCAAAAATATATTGAAGGAAGGCTGCGAAGACGACTTGTAAGCGGGGCAGAATTGCAGGAAAACGATTTCAGGGGGTAGACTGGAATTGCACTTAAAGCCTAGGAAAAGACGGAGAACAGCGACAATGATGCACTTGGCCAAATAGGGCGTATGCGTTTTTTCCTGAATATAATCAGGAAAAAACGCATACGCCCTTTTTGGCCAACCAAGCAAGCGTGTAAAGAAATCTGCACTACAATGAAGTCTCTCTGCCCCCCGGTCAAAAGGGCCATCTGAAAAAAGTGTAAAATCCAGAAAGGCAGGACAGGCCATGGAGAAGAGGGAGCATTGTTATCCTGATGGTCAGCATGTGAATTGCCAACAGCCACTCTGGAGAAGTGTATGGTATTTCCTGAAACACATAAGAAACAAAGCAACACAGCCTATGGCACTTCCACTTATGGTCCTATAGCTTAGGGAAATTAAAATCAAAACCACACAGGCACCCCAAAGTTTGGAACGGCTCTGTTTACGAGAACCTCTTGTACGGTACAAGTTAAATATCCCAGAGGGCGAAAAATGGATAAAGAAGTTGTGGTTCTTACGTACAATGGAATATCACTCAGCAATGAAATCTATGTCATCAGGCCCGTAGCGGCATAATGAGTGGATTCAGGTACGATGATTCTACGTGCAATAGGTCACACAGAAAAAGAAACATCATAAGATATCACTAATACACGGAATGTAAACTTGGCTACACATGAACTGAATTACAAAACAGAACAGTGTCTCAAATTTAGAAAACCAACTTATGCTTGCTTTTTGGGAAAGGTGAGTTCGGGTGCTGCATAAAAACAGAGATTGAAATTCGCACTGATACCGTTCCATAAGCCAAATATGTAATAGACAAGACCTACTGCTTGCTCAACGAAATGGGCTCAACACCCCATATTCAACGCCTAGGAATATACCTGCCTAGCAAGAATCTTAAAACCCATGGATTTATATGTGTCCATAAGAGAATCCAGCGTGTGTTCAGTGGCCTAAAGGCAACAGTGAAAATCCGATAAATCATATTATCAAAATAAATTTCAAAAACAAAACACAATGACAGTGAAATAGAGAGCAATTCTTAAATAATTCACTCAGGGCTTCTGATGCAACCTGGATTTACCACATGTACACCCAGTGCTGGGGAGACATAAGGCCGGACACTTCGCCCTGATAGTATTGTTGAGGTTCGGTGAGCAATTGCAGACCCTTTGAAGTCATACTGCATGGTACCCATTCCAAGGGTCCCAACTCTCCAGGTTTAAGGGATTCTTCCTTCCGCTACATCATGTATGGGAAACCCAGAGTATGGTCCACCATGTGATTGGGAAACGTTTTCAAATGCATCTCAGTTTTCGTCCCTTTATACTCGGGTTCACCATTCCAGATGCTTAACTAACACTCTCCCCACTTGGAGAGTCAGTGCCTTTAACCTCCTGTTTGTCACAGTTTGCAATTTCTGCGCAAGATGAACAGGAATAGGGAGAACCAATGAGAGACTAGCTGTAGGTGTCTGCACGGGCAATTTAATGCTCATTTCTCACCAGGAAGTGGAATTAACCAAAGGCTCAGAATGCCGTGCCGGAACCAGATTAGGGCCTGAAGCAATACTGCGGGTGTGCAGGCAGCTCACAAGATAGCGAGTTGAACAAAGGAGCTCAGGGGCACTGTAATTCACAAACCTGCAGAGTTATAAATGACAGCTATCGTCCAAAAATATATTGAAGGAAGGCTGCGAAGAGGACTTGAAAGCGGGGCAGAATTCCAGGAAAACGATTTCAGGAGGTAGACGGGAAATGCACTGAAAGCATAGGAGAAGAGGCAGAACCTCGACAATGATGCACTTGTTCAAAAAGTGCATATGCGTTTTTTCCAAGGCCCTCCTTAAAGAGGGTAGGGGGCTCCCAGCATGCTTCAGTGGCCAACAGAGGGCCCACATCGCCAAGGTGACGTGAGCCAGCCAGGCAGGAGTGACCTCACATCAGAGGGCCCACCTCACAGAAGGGTAAGGGACCCAGCCATTATTAGACTCTCACCAGAGGGCCCACATCAGCAAGGGGCTGGGAACCAGGCAGGAGTGTCTTCACACCCGTGGGGCCACATCATCGCAAGTTGAGGTACCCAGCACATGTGGCCTCAAACCAGAGGACCCACATCTCCATGGGTCTCGGAGCGAGGCAGGCAGGATGAACCTCAAAACACGTGGCCCATTGTATAAAAAAGGTGAGGAATCCAGCAGTTGGAACATCCCAGCAGGCGGCCCAGAGCACCGAGGCTATGGGATCCAGGCAATGATGAACTCACAACAGAGGGCCCTCATCATGAAACTGTGAGCAACCTAGCCATTGTGACCTCAGAGCACAAGGCCCACATCCCCATGGGGAAGCGAACCAAGCAGGAGTGTCATCGCACCAGTGGGCACACATCAGAAAATGTGGGGAGCCCAGCAGTTAGGGCCTGATGCCAGAGGGCCCTCATCACCGAGGAGAGGAGGCTACCAGCAGGCTCCAACTGCTACAAGAGGGCCAACGTCGCCAATGCGGGGTGTGCCAGCCAGGCAGGAGTGACCTCAGAGCAGAGGGCCAACCTCAAAAAAGTGTGAGGAACCCAAAGAGGATTAGACTCTCACCAGAGGGCCCACATCACCAAGAGGATCAGAACCAGGCAGGACTGTCTTCACACCAGGGTGACCACATCATAGAAAGGTGAGGAACCCAGCACACGTGGCCTAAACCAGAAGACCCACATCTCCAAGGGGCTCGGAGTGAGGCATGCAGGAGTAGCCTCACAACACAGGGCCCATAGAATAAAAAAGCTGAGGAATCCTGCAGTGGGAACCTCCCAGCAGGCGGCCCAGAGCACCGAGTCTATGCGATCCAGGCTGCAGTGAACTCACAGCAGAGGGCCCATATCATGAAACTGTGAGCAACCCAGCCATTGGGACCTCACAGCAGAAGGCCCACATCCCCATGGGGTTGGGAACATGGCAAGAGTGTCCTCGCACCACTTAGCACGTATCAGAAAAAGTGGGTACCCAGCAGTTACGGCCTGACGCTAGAGAGCCCTCATCACCGAGGGGAGGTGGCTCCCAGCAGGCTCCAACTGCCACAAGAGGGCCGATGTCGCCAAGGCGGGGTGTGCCAGCCAGTCAGTAGTGACCTCACAGCAGAGGGCCCACCTCACAGAAGGGTGAGGAACCCAGCCAGGATCAGACTCTCACCAGAGGGCCCACATCACCAAGGGGATAGAAACCAGGCAGGAGTGTCCTCACACCAGCGGGGCCACATCATCGAAAGGTGAGGGACCCAGCACACGTGGCCTCAAACCAGAGGACACACATCACCAAGGGGCTGGGAGTGAGTCAGGCAGGAGGAGTCTCCAAACAGAGGGCCCATAGAAGAGAAAAGGTGAGGAATCCCGCAGTTGGAACCTCCCCGCAGGCGGCCAGGAGCAGCGAGGCTATGGGATCCAGGCCGGAGTGAACTCACACCAGAGGGCCCTCATCATGAAACTGAGCCACCCACCGTTGGGACCTCAGAGCAGAAGGCCCATATTCCCATGGGGTTGGAAACCTGGCAGGAGTGTACTCACACCACAGGGCGCACATCAGAAAATTTTGGGAGCCCAGGAGTTAGAGCCTGACGCCAGAGGGCCCTCATTACCGAGGGGAGGAGACTCCCAGCAGGCACCAACTCCCACCTGAGGGCCCACGTCGCCAAGGTGACGTGTGCCAGTCAGGCAGGAGTGACCTCACAGCAGAGGGCCTACCTCACAGAAGGGTGAGGAAACCAGCCAGGATAAGACTCTCACCAGAGAGCCCACATCACCAAGGGGACCGGAACAAGGCAGGAGTGTCCTCACACCAGTGTGGCCACATTATAGAAAGGTGACGAACCCAGCACATGTGGCCTAAACCAGAGGACCCACATTTCCAAGGTGCTCCGAGTGAGGCAGGCAGGAGTAGCCTAACAACACAGGGCCCACAGAATAAAAAATGTGAGGAATCCAGCAGTAGGAACCCCCCAGCAGGTGGCCCAGAGTACGGAGCCTATGTGATCCAGGCCACAGTGAACTCACAGCAGAGGGCTCACATCATGACACTGTGAGCAATCCAGCTGGTGGGACCTCAGAGCAGAAGGCCCACATCCCCATGGGGATGGGAACGTGGCAGGAGTGTACTCGCACGACAGGGCACATATCAGAAAATTTTGGGAGCCCATGAGTTAGGGCCTGACGCCAGAGGGCCCTCATTACCGAGGGGAGGAGACTCCCAGCAGGCACCAACTCCCAACTGAGGACCCACATCGCCAAGGTGATGTGTGCCAGCCAGGCAGGAGTGACCTCACAGCAGAGGGCCCACCTCCCAGAAGGGTGAGGAATCCAGCCAGGATCAGACTCTCACCAGAGGGCCCCCATCACCAAGGGGATGGGAACCAGGCAGGAGTGTCCTCACACCAGTGGGGCCACATCAATAAAGGTGAGGAAACCGGCACATGTGGCCTCAAACCAGAGGACCCACATCACAAAGGGGCTGGGAGTGAGTCAGGAAGGAGGAGCATGAAAACACAGGACCCAAAGAATAAAAATGGTAAGGAATCCAGCAGTAGGAACCTCCCAGCAGGCGGCTCAGAGCACAGAGTCTATGGGATCTAGGCCTGAGTGAACTAACACCAGAGAGCCAACATCCTGAAACTGTGAACAACACAGGTGTTGGGACCATAGAGCAGAAGGCACATGGGGATGGGAACCTGGCAGGAGTGCCCTCACACCACTTAGCACGTATCAGAAAATGTGGGTAACCAGCAGTTAGGGCCTGATGCCAGAGGGTCTCATCACTGAGGGGAGGAGGCTCCCAGCGGGCTCCAACTGCCACCAGAGGGCCGACGTCGCCAAGGCGGGGTGTGTCAGCCAGGCAGGAGTGACCTCAGAGAAGAGGGCCCACCTCACAGAAGTGTGAGGAGCCCAACCAGGATCAGACTCTCACTGGAGGGCTCACATCACCAAGGGGATGGGAACCAGGCAGGAGTGTCCGCACACCAGTGGGGCCACATCTGCGAAAGGTGAGGAACCCAGCACATGTGGCCTCAAACCAGAGGACACACATCACCAAGGGGCTGGGAGTGAGGCAGGTGTCTGGAGGGGCACATTTAACTCTAATTTCCCACCAGGAAGAGGAATTAACCAAAGGCTCAGAGTGCCGTGCGGGACCCTGATTACGGCCTGAAGCAAACCTGCGGTTCTGTGGCCAGCTTTCAAGGAAACGAGTTAAGAAAGGAAACCACAGGCACTGTAATTCACAAACCTGCAGAGTTATAAATGACAGCTATTGGCAAAAATATATTGAAGTAAGTCTGCACAGAGGACTTGAAAACGAGGCAGAATTGCAGGAATCATATTTCAGGAGGTAGATTGGAATTGCATTTAAAGCATGTGAAAAGCGGCAGATCTTTGACAGTGATGCACTTGGACAAAAAGTGCGTATACATTTTTTCCTGAATATATTCAGGAAAAAACGCATATGCCCTTTGTGGCCAACCAAGAATTCGAGCAATGGAAATCCGCACTACAATGAACTCTCATTTCCCATTCGTCAAAAGAGCCATCTGAAAAAAGTGTAAAACCCAGAAACACAGGACAGGCCATGGAGAACAGGGAGCCTTGTTATGCTGATGGACGGATTGTAAATTGCCAACAGACACTCTGGTGATGTTTATAGTGTATGCTGAAACATCTAAAAAACAAAGCTACAGAGCCTAGGGCACTTCCACTTTTGGCCCTATAGCTTAGGAAAATTAAAATCAACAAGACACAGCCAACACAATATCCAGGGCTGCTGTGTTTACAAGAACCTTGAGTCCAGTACAAATTAAATATCCCAGAAAGAAAAAAATGGATAAAGGAGTTATCCTACTTACGTACAACGGAATATCACTCAGCAATGAAATCAATGTCATCAGGCCTGTAGCAGCAAATTGAGTGGATTTAAGTATGATGATTCTAAGAGAAATATGTCACACAGAGAAACATAATTATCATAAGATATCACAAATAGAGGGAGTGTAAACTTGGCTACACATAAACTGAATTACAAAACCGAGCAGAGTCTCACATTTAGATAAAAACTTATGCTTGCTTAACGGGAAAGTTGAGTTGGGGTGCTGTATAAAACCAGAGATTGAAATGAGCACACATACCGTTCCATAAGCCAAATATGTAATAGACAAGACCTACTCTTTGCTCAACGAAATAGACTAATCCATGGTGTATCACCTCACACCTGTTAGAATGGGCATCATCAGAAAATCTACAAACAACAAATGCTGGAAAGGGTGCGGAGATAAGGAAACCTCTTCCACTATTGTTGGGAATGTAAATTGATGCAGTCACTGTGGAGAACATTATGGAGTTTCTTATAAAACTAAGAATAGAATTACCATATAATACAGCAATCCCACTACTGGGCATATACCCAGACAAAACCATAAAACGAAAAGAGACATTCACCGCAATGTTCATTGCATCACTATTTACAATATCCAGGTAATGGAAGCAACCTAAATGCCCACAGACAGACGAATGCATAAAGATGAGGTACATATATAAAATGGAATATTACTAAGCCATAAAAAGGAATGAAATTGGGTCATTTGTAGAGACGTTGATGGATCTAGAGACTGTCATACAGAGTGAAGTAAGTCAGAAAGAGAAAAACAAATCCTGTATATAAATGCATATATGTGGAACCTAGAAAAGTTGTACAGATGAAGCGTTTTGCAAGGCAGAAATAGAGCAACAGATGTAGACAACAAACGTATGGACACCAAGGGGGGAAAGCTGTTAGGGGGGTGGTGGTGGGAGGAGTTGAGAGATTGGGATTGGCATGTATACATTTCTATGTATAAAATAGGTAACCAAAAAGAACCTGCTGTATAAAAAAATAAAATAAAATTCAAAATTACAAAAAGTAAAACAGAAAAAATATTCTTCCCTTCACATACATGTATTTATATGAATAAATTATTTCTATGCTTATATCTGTAAATACAAAAAAGAGGAATAAAATCTACCTTGAACCAAAAACGAAAAAAAGAAAAAAAAACAGAACCCACCAGTTACACAGAGGAAAACCGTATCAGGGCCCTTGCTCCAGTTGTAAACAATTCTGAAGTTGGTCAGTGGTGGGGAATCATTTCCCATTCAGCCAGCATGCCCCACGCAACAAGCGTCCTCATTGCAAAGCTGGGGGCCCGTGCCGAGGCATCTGTGAGTAAACGTGGGCCGAGCCCCAGGCCAGCTGCTGCTGAAATGTTCCCACCCTTCCCAGGTAAAACACCTGAATATGTACAAGGACTTGAAAGCCTAGAGGAAGGGCCATGGAGCCACATGAGCGACAGCATGCCAGCCGACTTGGTGCCTGCAGGCCAGACAGGATGGTCCTGGCCCTGGGTGCTCTTCTGGAAGCTTTCCATTTCCCTGCCTGAGATACCCCTCCTGTCCCGGCCCCCACTGCTTTCTTCCTTACTCACCTCTGCCCAGGGAGAAATTCCAGCGGCAGGTATGGGTGGCACATCCTCTTCTTTAGCAGGTGGCATCTTGGCAACTGCTGCAGAAAGTCCAGCAGAGCCCCACTCACACTGGGCAACCCACAAAGCCGTGGCCTCTCACTCCCTCCCACCAGTCCAGCCCCGAGACTGCTGACAGGGCAGAAAATGGCGTCAGGCACAGCTGCAGGTGCTCTTGCTGCCTGGAGCGGTGTTTATATTGATCTCAACCCAGGCACACCTGGGGAGGTCTGGCCGGCACGGTCGGGCTTCCCAGGCCAGCCAATAATCACCCCTCAGGGGCTCACAGTTGCAGAAACTGGAACTTGCTGAATCGGCCAGGTCCAAGGAACAGGTGTGGGCTCCTGAGAGTCAGGATAGACAAGGGGCTGCAGCTCTGGCTTGTTTTCTAATTATATTATCTGGCCCATGAGTGGGAGACAACTTCAAGAAAACCCTCTCCTAATGAGAGGAACCCAGGAGTCAGGGAGAGGAGGGGTGGGTGGTGGGTGGAGACAGAGGCCTGGTGCCCCGGGTGCAGTGGAAGTCTCTGGAAGACCAGGTGGAGGGAGGCCACACAGAGTGATGCCCAGGGTCACAGACCTGTCGGAGCTGCTGTTTGTTAGTTCAAGTCCTGCTCTGAGGTGCTCTGTGTCAGATCTGAGTGACAGGTGAGCTGGGAGTGCTCTGCAATGAGGGCGATGTGCATGGCTCCTGTGTGCCCAGCCCTGCCACGGTACCTGAAAGGGTTGCTCTGTATCCTGGGAGGGGCCTGACCACGAGAGCCCCGTGAGCTGGGGTGGGGGTGGGGTACCTGCCCAGGTGAGCTCCATATCCTGGGATTGGCCTGACCTCGAGAGCCCCATGGGCTGCTGGAGTCCTGGTAAAAGATGTCAGGACAGTCAGTGAAGCCACCCAGGATATACCTCCAGTAGTTCCTAAACCCTACACCCTGCTGGTCATTCTACTAACCACCAGGACATGGTATTCTGTATTAGTCTTCAATGAAGCCTTCTTTTGTATTCTATTAGTCCCAGAGTCACAAGAAATTTTGGCTTGTGAGTGGCAGGACTCAACATACAACTAAAACAATACTTCCGGGCCGTGTTGCCCCAAGGGTTCAAAAATTCCCACACCATCTTTGGGGAAAGCTCAGCTAAAGACCTAAAAGTTCTACCTCTGGAAAAGGAAACACTCCTTCAATATGCAGACGACATTCTGATCGCCAGCCCTACTAAGGAGACCTCTGAACTACCAAGCCAATAAAGGATACAAGTTGTCCAAGAAAAAGCTCAAATATCACAGACTATGGTGACCTGCGTGGGCTGCATTCTCACAGAAGGTCGGAGAAGCCCATCCCAGGAAAGGGAAGAAACAATTTACAGCCTTACCCATTTCTAAAACTAGAAGACAGCTTAGGGGTTCCTGGGGAGGCCAGGGTTTGCTGCTTCTGGATCCCTAACTACAGTCTACTAGCTGGGCCTCTATATGAAACACTGAAAGAAAAAGATGATGATCCTTTTGAATAGAATCCAGAAGTGGCCTTTCAAGAATGGAAAGAGCAGTCAATTCAGACCCTTGCCCTGGAACTCCCTAATTTAGCTAAACCCTTTGACCTTTACATTCCTAGTGAAATTTGAATGGCCATTGGAGTATTAGTGCAAAACCTGGGACCACTTGAAATGGAACAATGCAAGAATGCCATCCAGGTAGGATAAACTACGGTCACCAAGGGGCTTGGCCCACCGCCACATCTGGCCAAGATACTGGCAGTATCTGAAAACCTGGAAATCAGCAGCCCAAAAGGCCACCTCCCTCCTAAGGGAAAAGGACCCCACGTGGTGATCCTAACCCCCAACCATGCCCTGAAGTTGCAGGGTTTGCTCCGTGGGCACACTGACCTTGAGTGAGGAGGTCCTCCAACTCCAACCTCCAGAGAGATAACTGGGGCAAAGGGGCACCATGACGACTCGTGTGACCATCACTTGACCTGGAGTTTCTCTCATAAAACAACAAGAGTGTGTCCCAAAAGAGTAGACTACTGCTTGCAGGACTTACTGCACCCAGAGGGGAGGTAATAATCTTGGCAGGGGAACAGTATATCACGCTGTCACCATAGAAAAGCCTACAGACACTGTGATGATGGTGGCCAATAAGACCGGCTGGACTCCTGTTTACTTCAAAAGGCTGTTGACTCAGTGGCCATCATGGTCCTTCATCACCACTGACCCTGGACTGTCTGGGAGTTGAGCAGTCAGGGTGCTGACACCTGGTGCTGTTTTTACGTTAATTCAGGGGCCTAACTGAAGAAAGCACAGACTACTGGTCAGAGCATCTAGGCTGGCAGAAACGGTCAGCCTAAGGTGGCTGAACAAATGTGGGGCGGGGTGAAACTGGACCTCACAGCGTCACTGCACATCTCCTTCCTGGACCCTTAAATGTCATTAGAATCTATAACACTACCAATACTTGTGCTCAGGCGGACGAGCAGGGAGGCAGGAGGCCTGCGGACAAACAACGTCACCTGGAGGCTGCTGGGGAGAAGTTCAGACCCTATCCCACAGGTATGAGGGCTCCTAACTCAGCACTCAGCAGTTACAGATGAAGGGTCTGCACCCTCAGCACTCTAAGAATGAGGAAGGGGACAAAATGCAGAAGAGGGGTTTGTCCCAGGCAAAGCCCCTTAAAAATCCCTGGGAGATAAAAATAGAATCTGGGCAATAAAATAAAGTCTAACCTTTTTTATCCTTTGTGCTTTGTCTAATTTCACGTGCTCCTAGGGTCCCGCATACAGAGGTTCAACAGCCGGCACTTCAGACCAGATTTCCTAGTGCAGAATGGCTGGGTCGACACTTCAGCTCCTGGAGCACAGTGCAGACTCCGTGATATAGAGCCTGAGCTGCAGCCAACCGGGCCCTCGAGAGCTCCGCCCCCTCCCTCCCACTGACTCTGACAGGATCTCTACACAGCAGCCCAGCCCACAGCCCACGGGGTAGCACATGCTCTCACCTCTGCATTCTCTGATCAAAATATAAAGTTTCCTTTGCTTCTGAACCAAACTCAGTCTCGATCTGTTGGCTCCAATGACACTGGGCAGGGGGACACTTGTTGGGGTCCACTCTGGAGGATCAGTAACAGAAATTGAGAACATTGTAACTTCAATGAACAGATGTGTGAGCCAAACTGTAATTAACATAGAACAGTGTATAAGGCTCGGGTAAAATAAGATGTTTCTAACACTTCCATTTGATATTTCCATCACTTTATTATAAGCAAGTTCAGTGAAAGGTTTGTCTTATTTGTCAGGTCAATACTAGAGAAACGAAGTGATTTCTTTCCAAGGATGTACATCTAATAATCTTGGTTAAAGCTTCAATCTTGTTTTAAATGCTTTTCCATTGAAAATGATACCTCTCTTTCAGCTCCCCCATTTCTGAGAAGTATAAAATCTTATAATTTATTATTACCAAAGGGGAAAGGTGGGAGGAGGGATAAATTAACAGTTTGGGATTAACACATACACACTGCTATGTATAAAATCGATCATCAACAAGGAACTACTGTACAGCACAGGGAACTACACTCAATATTTTGCAATAACCTATAAGGGGAAATAATCTGAAAAAAGAATAGATATTTTTATTGACATCATCTATTAATGACAGTTAAAATGGAACCTAACGGAAGCCGGTGGTGAGTGCTTCTGACCCTGAAGACTTCAATCATCTAAAGTTTGGACTCTGCCTACTTCCCAAGGCCCTTAATGAACATATGTGTAGCCGTAGCTTAAAAAATTCCCCAGTTTGGGTTGTGGAGAGACAGTGATTTTGAAAAAGCCCTGGTGTTCTCCTCACATGAATGGGACACTTCCTACAGCTAAAATATGCCTGTCACACCCAGAAGATGGTATACCGTCTGATCGGGAAGAGTTTGGAAAAGGCATCTCATCTCCTCATCTCCTGGTGCTCGGGTTCACCCCTCCAGCGTCTTTACGAACAGTCTTCCCACTTGGAGATGTCAGCACTGTCAACATCCTGTTGCATACAGTTTGGAATTTGTCCAGAGAATGAAGCAGAAGGAGGAGGAACAATGAGAGACAAGTCCTAGGTGTTCGGACAGGCACATGTCACTCTAATTTCCAATCAGGAAGACGAATTGACTAAAAGCTAGGGTTGCCCATGGAAACAGAATAGGGCTTGAGGAAATCCCGCTGCTTTGTGGCCAGTTCCCATAAACACAAGTTGAAAAATGGAACTCAGGGCCACTAAAATTCACGAAACTGCAGAGTTGAAAATATCTCTCACTGAAAAATGTCTTGAGGAAAGTCAGAGAAAAGGACTTGTAAGCAACGGAGAATGGCAGGAAAGGGATTGGAAGAGGTAGAAAGGACTCGCCATTAAGCACAAGAAAAGGGGCTGAACATTGCCAACATTGCAGTTGGCCAAAAAGGGTGTATGCGTCTTTTTCTGTATATATTCAAGAAAACGGCATACACTTTTTTAGCCAACCAAACAGGTGGGCACTGGAAATCAGTACTACAAAACATATCACTTCGCATCAGTCAGAAGAGCCTTCCTCATAAAGTGTAAACACCAGAAATGCAGGACAGGGCAAGGAGAAAAGAGAGCCCTGTGAGGCTTATAGTGGAAATGTATATTGCCAATGGTCACTCTTGAGAAGTGTATTGTGTTTACTAAAGCATCTAAAAAATGAGCTACAGAGCACAGGGCACTTGCACTCATGGACGTATATCTTGGGAAAGACAAAAATGGAGAGGACACAGGCACCCCAATGTTTACCGCCTCTCTGTTTCAAAGATCCTCGACTAGGATATAATTTATATGTCTCTGGAGGGAAAAAATGGATAGAGGTGTGGCACTTATGTAGAGTGGAATATTACTCAGCCTGAAAATCAGTGAAATATGGCCAGTTGTAACAACCCCAGAGTAGTTACGTATGATCATTCAAAGTCACATAATTCAAAAAGAAAAAGACATACGATATTACTAATACATGGAATGTAAACGTGGCTACAAAGTACCTGAATTACAAAACAGAATGGGGTTTCAAATTTAGAAGACCAACTTACGTTTGCTTAAGGAAAAAGGAGAGTTGGGGAGCTGCATAAAACCAGAGATTGAAATTAGCACAGATACCGTTCGATAAGCCAAATATGTAATAGAAAAAACCTACTCCCTGGTCAACGAAATGGACTCAACACGCCATATTCAACACCTACGAATACACCTGACTAGTAAGAATCTTCAAACTCATGGATTTATATGTGTCCGTAAGAGAATCAAGCGTGAGTACAGCGGCATGAACACAGCAGTGAAAATGCGATAAATCCAATTATGAAAATAAATTACAAAAACAAAACACAATGAGAGTGAAATAGAGAGCAATTCTTAAATAATTCATTCAGGGCTTGTGATGCAACCTGGATTTACCACATCTACACCCAGAGCTGAGTGAGACATAAGGTTGGGCACTTCGGGCTGATAGCATTGTTGAGGTTCGATGAGCAAATGCAGACCCTTTGAAGTCATACAGCATGGTACCCATTCCATGGGTCCCAACTCTCCAGGATTAAGGGATTCTTTCTTCAGCTAAAACATGCATGGGAAACCCACAGTATGGTGCACCGTGTGACCAGGAAAGGTTTTCAAATGCATCTCAGTTTTCGTCCCCTTTTACTCGGGTTCACCATTCCAGAACGTTTACTAACACTCTCCCCACTTGGAGAGTCAGTGCCTTTAACCTCCTGTTTGGCACAGTTTGCAATTTCTGCGCAAGATGAACAGGAATAGGGAGAACCAATGAGAGACTAGCAGTAAGTGTCTGCACGGGCAAATTTAATGCTCATTTCCCACCAGGAAGAGGAATTAACCAAAGGATCAGCATGCCGTGCCGGAACCAGATTAGGGCCTGAATCAATCCTGCGGGTTTGCGCCCAGCTCACAAGTTGCGAGTTGAAGAAAGGAGCTCAGGGGCACTGTAACTCACAAACATGCAGAGTTATAAATGACAGCTATCGTCCAAAAATATATTGAAGGAAGGCTGCGAAGACGACTTGTAAGTGGGGCAGAATTGCAGGAAAACGATTTCAGGGGGTAGACGAGAATTGCATTTAAAGCATAGGAAAAGAGGCAGAACGTCGACAATGATGCTCTTGGCCAAAAAGGGTGTATGCGTTTTTTCCTGAATTTATTGAGGAAAAAAAGCATATGCGCTTTTTGGCCAACCAAGCAACCATGTTAAAGAAATCTGCACTACAATGAAGTCTCACTGCCCCCCGGTCAAAAGGGACATGTGAAACAAGTGTAAAATCCACAAAGACAGGACAGGCCAAGGAGAACAGGGAGCCTTGTTATGCTGATGGTCGGGATGTAAATTGCCAACAGCCACTCTGGAGAAGTGTATGGTGTTTCCTGAAACCCCTGAAAAACAAAGCAACGGAGCCTACGGCACTTCCACTTATGGTCCTATAGCTTAGGGAAATTAAAATCAAAAACACACAGCCACCCCAAAGTGTCGGACGGCTCTGTTTACAAGAACCTCTTGTACGGTACAAGTTAAATATCCCAGAATGTGAAAAATGGATAAAGAAGTTGTGGTACGTACGTACAATGGAATATCACTCAGCAATGAAAGCTATGTCATCAGGCCCATCGCGGCATAATGAGTGGATTCAGGTACGATGATTCTAAGGGAAATAAGTCACACAGAAAATGAAACATCATAAGATATCACTAATACACGGAATGTAAACTTTGCTACACATGAACTGAATTATAAAACAGAACAGGGTCTCAAATTTAGAAAACAAACTTATGCTTGCTTAAGGGGAAAGGTGAGTTGGGGTGCTGCATAAAACCAGAGATAGAAATTAGCACAGATACCTTTCCATAAGCCAAATATGTAATAGCCCAGACCTACCCCTTGCTCAACGAAATGGACTAAACACCCCATATTCAACGCCTAGTAATACACCTGACTAGTAAGAATCTTCAAACCCAGGGATTTATATGTCTCCGTAAGAGAATGAAGAGTGTGTACAGCGGCATGAACGCAGCAGAGAAAATCCGATAAATCCCATTATCAAAATGAATTACACAAACAAAACCCAAGGACAGTGAAATAGAGAGCAATTCTTAAATAATTCATTCAGGGCTTGTGATGCAACCTGGATTTACCACATCTACACCCAGAGCTGAGTGAGACATAAGGTTGGGCACTTCGGGCTGATAGCATTGGTGAGGTTCGATGAGCAAATGCAGACCCTTTGAAGTCATACTGCATGGTACCCATTCCATGGTTCCCACCTCTCCAGATTTAAGGGATTCTTCCTTCAGCTAAAACATGCATGGGAAACCCACAGTATGGTGCACCGTGTGACCGACAAACGTTTTCAAATGCATCTCAGTTTTCGTCCCCTTTTATTCGGGTTCAGCATTCCAGACCCTTTACGAACACTCTCCCCACTTGGAGAGTCAGTGCCTTTAACCTCCTGTCGGGCACAGTTTGCAATTTCTGCGCAAGATGAAAAGGAATAGGGAGAACCAATGAGAGACTAGCTCTAGGTGTCTGCACGGGCAAATTTAACGCTCATTTCCCAACAGGAAGAGGAATTAACCAAAGGCTCAGCATGCCGTGCCGGAACCAGATTAGGGCCTGAAGCAATCCTGTGGGTTTGCGGCCAGCTCACAAGATAGCGAGTTGAAGAAAGGAGCTCAGGGGCACTGTAACTCACAAACCTGCAGAGTTATAAATGACAGCTATCGTCCAAAAATATATTGAAGGAAGGCTGCGAAGACGACTTGTAATCGGGACAGATTTGCAGGAAAACGATTTCAGGGGGTAAACGGGAATTGCATTTAAAGCATAGGAAAAGAGGCAGAACGTCGACAATGATGCTCTTGGCCAAAAAGGGCGTATGCGTTTTTTCCTGAATATATTCAGGAAAAAACGCATACGCCCTTTTTGGCCAACCAAGCAAGCATGTTAAAGAAATCTGCACTACAATGAAGTCTCACTGCCCCCCGGTCAAAAGGCCATCTGAAAAAAGTGTAAAATCCAGAAAGGCAGCAAGGCCATGGAGAACAGCGAGCCTTGTTATGCTGATGGGCGGGATGTAAATTGCCAACAGCCACTCTGGAGAAGTGTATGGTGTTTCCCGGAACATCTAAAAAACAAAGCAACGGAGCCTACGGCACTTCCCCTTATGGTCCTATAGCTTAGGAAAATTAAAATCAAAAACACACAGCCACCCAAAAGTCTCTGGCGGCTCTGTTTACAAGAACCTCGTCTACGGTACAAGTTAAATATCCCAGAAAGTGAAAAATGGATAAAGAAGTTGTGGTACGTACGTACAATGGAATATCACTCAGCAATGAAATCTATGTCATCAGGCCCGTCGCGGCATAATGAGTGGATTCAGGTACGATGATTCTAAGTGAAATAAGTCACACAGAAAATGAAACATCATAAGATATCACTAATACACGGAATGTAAACTTGGCTACACATGAACTGAATTACAAAACAGAACAGGGTCTCAAATTTAGAAAACCAACTTATGCTTGCTTAAGGGGAAAGGTGAGTTTGGGTGCTGCATAAAACCAGAGATAGAAATTAGCACAGATACCTTTCCATAAGCCAAATATGTAATAGTCAAGACCTACCCCTTGCTCAACGAAATGGACTAAACACACCATATTCAACCCCTAGGAATACACCTGTGTAGTAAGAATCTTCAAACACTTGGATTTATATGTCTCTGTAAGAGAATGAAGCGTGTGTACAGCGGCATGAATGCAGCAGAGAAAATCCGATAAATCCCATTATCAAAATAAATTGAAAAACAAAACACAATGACAGTGAAATAGAGAGCAATTCTTAAATAATTCATTCAGGGCTTGTGATGCAACCTGGATTTACCTCATCTACACCCAGAGCTGAGTGAGACATAAGGTTGGACACTTCGGGCTGATAGCATTGGTGAGGTTCGATGAGCAAATGAAGACCCTTTGAAATCTTACTGCATGGTACCCATTCCATGGGTCCCAACTCTCCAGGTTTAAGCGATTCTTCCTTCAGCTAAAACATGCATGGGAAACCCACAGTATGGTGCACCGTGTGACTGGCAAACGTTTTCAAATGCATCTCAGTTTTCGTCCCCTTTTACTCGGGTTCACCATTCCAGAACGTTTACTAACACTCTCCCCACTTGGAGAGTCAGTGCCTTTAACCTCCTGTTTGGCACAGTTTGCAATTTCTGCGCAAGATGAACAGGAATAGGGAGAACCAATGAGAGACTAGCAGTAAGTGTCTGCACGGGCAAATTTAATGCTCATTTCCCACCAGGAAGAGGAATTAACCAAAGGATCAGCATGCCGTGCCGGAAACAGATTAGGGCCTGAAGCAATCCTGCGGGTTTGCGCCCAGCTCACAAGTTGCGAGTTGAAGAAAGGAGCTCAGGGACACTGTAACTCACAAACATGCAGAGTTATAAATGACAGCTATCGTCCAAAAATATATTGAAGGAAGGCTGCGAAGACGACTTGTAAGCGGGGCAGAATTGCAGGAAAACGATTTCAGGGGGTAGACTGGAATTGCACTTAAAGCCTAGGAAAAGACGGAGAACAGCGACAATGATGCACTTGGCCAAATAGGGCGTATGCGTTTTTTCCTGAATATAATCAGGAAAAAACGCATACGCCCTTTTTGGCCAACCAAGCAAGCGTGTAAAGAAATCTGCACTACAATGAAGTCTCTCTGCCCCCCGGTCAAAAGGGCCATCTGAAAAAAGTGTAAAATCCAGAAAGGCAGGACAGGCCATGGAGAAGAGGGAGCATTGTTATCCTGATGGTCAGCATGTGAATTGCCAACAGCCACTCTGGAGAAGTGTATGGTATTTCCTGAAACACATAAGAAACAAAGCAACACAGCCTATGGCACTTCCACTTATGGTCCTATAGCTTAGGGAAATTAAAATCAAAACCACACAGGCACCCCAAAGTTTGGAACGGCTCTGTTTACGAGAACCTCTTGTACGGTACAAGTTAAATATCCCAGAGGGCGAAAAATGGATAAAGAAGTTGTGGTTCTTACGTACAATGGAATATCACTCAGCAATGAAATCTATGTCATCAGGCCCGTAGCGGCATAATGAGTGGATTCAGGTACGATGATTCTACGTGCAATAGGTCACACAGAAAAAGAAACATCATAAGATATCACTAATACACGGAATGTAAACTTGGCTACACATGAACTGAATTACAAAACAGAACAGTGTCTCAAATTTAGAAAACCAACTTATGCTTGCTTTTTGGGAAAGGTGAGTTCGGGTGCTGCATAAAAACAGAGATTGAAATTCGCACTGATACCGTTCCATAAGCCAAATATGTAATAGACAAGACCTACTGCTTGCTCAACGAAATGGGCTCAACACCCCATATTCAACGCCTAGGAATATACCTGCCTAGCAAGAATCTTAAAACCCATGGATTTATATGTGTCCATAAGAGAATCCAGCGTGTGTTCAGTGGCCTAAAGGCAACAGTGAAAATCCGATAAATCATATTATCAAAATAAATTTCAAAAACAAAACACAATGACAGTGAAATAGAGAGCAATTCTTAAATAATTCACTCAGGGCTTCTGATGCAACCTGGATTTACCACATGTACACCCAGTGCTGGGGAGACATAAGGCCGGACACTTCGCCCTGATAGTATTGTTGAGGTTCGGTGAGCAATTGCAGACCCTTTGAAGTCATACTGCATGGTACCCATTCCAAGGGTCCCAACTCTCCAGGTTTAAGGGATTCTTCCTTCCGCTACATCATGTATGGGAAACCCAGAGTATGGTCCACCATGTGATTGGGAAACGTTTTCAAATGCATCTCAGTTTTCGTCCCTTTATACTCGGGTTCACCATTCCAGATGCTTAACTAACACTCTCCCCACTTGGAGAGTCAGTGCCTTTAACCTCCTGTTTGTCACAGTTTGCAATTTCTGCGCAAGATGAACAGGAATAGGGAGAACCAATGAGAGACTAGCTGTAGGTGTCTGCACGGGCAATTTAATGCTCATTTCTCACCAGGAAGTGGAATTAACCAAAGGCTCAGAATGCCGTGCCGGAACCAGATTAGGGCCTGAAGCAATACTGCGGGTGTGCAGGCAGCTCACAAGATAGCGAGTTGAACAAAGGAGCTCAGGGGCACTGTAATTCACAAACCTGCAGAGTTATAAATGACAGCTATCGTCCAAAAATATATTGAAGGAAGGCTGCGAAGAGGACTTGAAAGCGGGGCAGAATTCCAGGAAAACGATTTCAGGAGGTAGACGGGAAATGCACTGAAAGCATAGGAGAAGAGGCAGAACCTCGACAATGATGCACTTGTTCAAAAAGTGCATATGCGTTTTTTCCAAGGCCCTCCTTAAAGAGGGTAGGGGGCTCCCAGCATGCTTCAGTGGCCAACAGAGGGCCCACATCGCCAAGGTGACGTGAGCCAGCCAGGCAGGAGTGACCTCACATCAGAGGGCCCACCTCACAGAAGGGTAAGGGACCCAGCCATTATTAGACTCTCACCAGAGGGCCCACATCAGCAAGGGGCTGGGAACCAGGCAGGAGTGTCTTCACACCCGTGGGGCCACATCATCGCAAGTTGAGGTACCCAGCACATGTGGCCTCAAACCAGAGGACCCACATCTCCATGGGTCTCGGAGCGAGGCAGGCAGGATGAACCTCAAAACACGTGGCCCATTGTATAAAAAAGGTGAGGAATCCAGCAGTTGGAACATCCCAGCAGGCGGCCCAGAGCACCGAGGCTATGGGATCCAGGCAATGATGAACTCACAACAGAGGGCCCTCATCATGAAACTGTGAGCAACCTAGCCATTGTGACCTCAGAGCACAAGGCCCACATCCCCATGGGGAAGCGAACCAAGCAGGAGTGTCATCGCACCAGTGGGCACACATCAGAAAATGTGGGGAGCCCAGCAGTTAGGGCCTGATGCCAGAGGGCCCTCATCACCGAGGAGAGGAGGCTACCAGCAGGCTCCAACTGCTACAAGAGGGCCAACGTCGCCAATGCGGGGTGTGCCAGCCAGGCAGGAGTGACCTCAGAGCAGAGGGCCAACCTCAAAAAAGTGTGAGGAACCCAAAGAGGATTAGACTCTCACCAGAGGGCCCACATCACCAAGAGGATCAGAACCAGGCAGGACTGTCTTCACACCAGGGTGACCACATCATAGAAAGGTGAGGAACCCAGCACACGTGGCCTAAACCAGAAGACCCACATCTCCAAGGGGCTCGGAGTGAGGCATGCAGGAGTAGCCTCACAACACAGGGCCCATAGAATAAAAAAGCTGAGGAATCCTGCAGTGGGAACCTCCCAGCAGGCGGCCCAGAGCACCGAGTCTATGCGATCCAGGCTGCAGTGAACTCACAGCAGAGGGCCCATATCATGAAACTGTGAGCAACCCAGCCATTGGGACCTCACAGCAGAAGGCCCACATCCCCATGGGGTTGGGAACATGGCAAGAGTGTCCTCGCACCACTTAGCACGTATCAGAAAAAGTGGGTACCCAGCAGTTACGGCCTGACGCTAGAGAGCCCTCATCACCGAGGGGAGGTGGCTCCCAGCAGGCTCCAACTGCCACAAGAGGGCCGATGTCGCCAAGGCGGGGTGTGCCAGCCAGTCAGTAGTGACCTCACAGCAGAGGGCCCACCTCACAGAAGGGTGAGGAACCCAGCCAGGATCAGACTCTCACCAGAGGGCCCACATCACCAAGGGGATAGAAACCAGGCAGGAGTGTCCTCACACCAGCGGGGCCACATCATCGAAAGGTGAGGGACCCAGCACACGTGGCCTCAAACCAGAGGACACACATCACCAAGGGGCTGGGAGTGAGTCAGGCAGGAGGAGTCTCCAAACAGAGGGCCCATAGAAGAGAAAAGGTGAGGAATCCCGCAGTTGGAACCTCCCCGCAGGCGGCCAGGAGCAGCGAGGCTATGGGATCCAGGCCGGAGTGAACTCACACCAGAGGGCCCTCATCATGAAACTGAGCCACCCACCGTTGGGACCTCAGAGCAGAAGGCCCATATTCCCATGGGGTTGGAAACCTGGCAGGAGTGTACTCACACCACAGGGCGCACATCAGAAAATTTTGGGAGCCCAGGAGTTAGAGCCTGACGCCAGAGGGCCCTCATTACCGAGGGGAGGAGACTCCCAGCAGGCACCAACTCCCACCTGAGGGCCCACGTCGCCAAGGTGACGTGTGCCAGTCAGGCAGGAGTGACCTCACAGCAGAGGGCCTACCTCACAGAAGGGTGAGGAAACCAGCCAGGATAAGACTCTCACCAGAGAGCCCACATCACCAAGGGGACCGGAACAAGGCAGGAGTGTCCTCACACCAGTGTGGCCACATTATAGAAAGGTGACGAACCCAGCACATGTGGCCTAAACCAGAGGACCCACATTTCCAAGGTGCTCCGAGTGAGGCAGGCAGGAGTAGCCTAACAACACAGGGCCCACAGAATAAAAAATGTGAGGAATCCAGCAGTAGGAACCCCCCAGCAGGTGGCCCAGAGTACGGAGCCTATGTGATCCAGGCCACAGTGAACTCACAGCAGAGGGCTCACATCATGACACTGTGA